>NW_027094086.1:62199277-62821152 GCF_029207755.1 Chamaea fasciata | reverse complement strand
CATACCAGGGTGATGCAAGCCACCAAATACTCATCACTTCTGAAAATTCACCCACTACTTGCATTCCTTCAATAAGCATTTTGCCACCAAATATGAATTTTGTGTTTCTTCAGATCTTCTAGTGGAGGTTTTATTTGTTTTTCCTAATCTTTTTCATGAGCCTACCTTGAACAGTAATCCTGTTGGCATCAACACAATCCAAGGACCCAGAAATTCTCTTTATTCTGGAGGGACTTATATGTTGGACAGGCATATAAGGCTTCTGTATGATTTTTTAAAATAGAAATCTGCTTATTCTATAAAAAGAATCTGTCACTGAGAAGAAGCGTGACTGAAAAGGCACAGTAGCTGAAAACGGAACTTTATTGAACTAGGTTCAGTTTTAAATAAATCAAGCCAGTAGTTCATTCTATGTGAATTAAATTTGCCCAAATGCAAGGCCTATTTACCATGTAAACATGAGTTGATTTACCCCTAATGCTAACAGCTAAGTGTGACTTTTCCCTCCTCACAAAACGAATTTTTACCCTAATTAAGTAAATAAAAACCAATAAAAATTCTCAGAAAATTTCTAATAAAATTTTCAAGTTACGTTAACTGCATATTATATTGTTATCAATATATGTTTAACGGCTTTCTGTATTATGGAAAATTACCTGTACAGGAAAAACACTCTGCTTGCTTTGATATACACAGTAATTAAAATATTCAGTTAGGCTTAATATTTAAAAGCAGCGCCAGAAAATTTTATCCATTAATTAATATGCACATAGTACTTCTTTTTCTGATTACATTCTTCAGTTTCCAAGTTAATATACTGAAGCTTTCTACCAAAAGAGTTTGAAACAATAGATTGTGATGGTAATAGGGAAAAAGAAAAGTACAAACATGCCTTTCCACTCACTTTCTAGATAAGCTTCATTTTCCATCTCATTTTTTAATTGATGGTTTTATAAGCATTTTTCCATGTGACTTTATCCAGCTATTTTAGAAATATCCTGTTACCCTAATCTCTTAGTATAGATTTCTGAAATACATACAAGGGCAAGTTAGAAGAAAATACAGCATGACTCTAAAGCATGCTATCAGAGGAAGGAAACAACAACAAACTAAAAAACACACAACAAAACAAATGAGCACTATGCATTGTGATGAAGTCCTCAAACTGGAGTTTTATGATGGCAGCTTAAAGTTTCTTACATGCCCTTGTGTTGCAGCGCAGAATAAGCCAGGGACAGCTGCACCAATTCTCCACAATTAGTCAAGGTCAGACAGTGGAAAGGGAGGACACTCACTATTTGTCAAGAGAACAATGGCAGGAGGCTCAGCCTTTCTCCACCAGGAATGACTGTTCGCTACACACATTCAATCCATGGCAAAATTATGCCTGGCCCTTTTTCTGTATAGTAGAGAGGGGCAACCTTTCCAGACAATCGAAGTGTAAGAGCTAACAAGGCAGAGCAACAGCACAAAAACAAGCTTGTTTTAAGTGCTGAAAGCATATGTTCTTGACACAAATTAATGTTTTGACACTTGCAGAGACAAAGGTATTAATTTCTACAAGTTTTGAGTAAAAAATACTAAACCCACTAAAACCTGTTCCTTCACACTATTAATGGGGTTGCAGATTTTTAAAAAAACAACATTCTGACAAGTTAGCAGCAATTATTTTGCTTACTCTGAGAGGTTTTGTGTGTCTTGGGTTTTTTAAACATGTATTTTTCATAAACCTAGAAACATATTCAGAAAAAGAGTTAAATTTTGGGCAAAGGCACTTCCCTCAACATTGGTAGGCAACTAGAGGTGGAAAACAATAAAAACTATTCAAAGTATCTGCCATTATCAGGAGGAGCAAATAAAGAAAAACAGAACATTTTTAACAACAAGGTCTTGTTTCCCTGTTTAATTAGGTGCACTCAGAGCTGTATTTTGAGTTTCTTTATGACACAGCACAAATACAGAAAAGACAAAAAGTAGTTATAAATAATGGATACGAAGGAGTAGTTTTGATATAGAACTCTCACAGTACGGCACTGGAATAAATGGATTTAATTGTGTAAATTCTGTCACTTGTTTGAACACATGTGGGGATGTAGAATAGGCAGAAATTATGTGAAACCATATGAAGACCACCTTTTTAAACAGCACACTATATATTTAAATATATTAAAATTATTCATATCCACTGCAAACATTATTTAAGCAATGTTATGGCAGTTCTGAATGCTAACATACTTTTAGGGTTTTTATCACATTTGCATGCATCAAACAATTTTTAGATACTTAAGGCAAGAATTCTTACAATTAAGGAGTTTGCAACCATTACTTAAAGTATACATAATTAAAAATCAAAGAGCAAATATGCTGTTTCTGGACACCACCTGAAAACTAGAACACACTAGCTTTGGAAGAAGGGAATTTCTCCTTCAGGTATATTTTGCAGCTACTAAGGTGCAGAAGCCACACCTGTAGTTGCATACTGCCATAAAAGAGGGAAAGATGGAAATCTATGAACCATTCTATCAGATCCTTCCTCCCTAGTCAGAGGAATAAGGTCAACCCTAACCATACCAACTTCTTTCTCTGTCGCTGTCCTGTAGACACATCAGGATGTTTGCAAACATCTCTTTTTTTAATGTTCACCATCTGTTTGGGTTTTTTTTTACTCCAAAAAACTTCTCCCCTGTGATCAGAAGCAGCATCAGCCCTGCAGTTAAGGAATCATCTGCCCCAGCAGAAAAAACTGATTCTGGAAAGATTCAATAAGAGGAGGAAATGGGAAAGATTTAATCTTGAGTTAACTTCACATTCCAAATATCCTACTTTCATAATAAATCTCTACAGAATCATATCTGAAAAACAGGTTTTTAGTATATTAATTTTAGAACATCCTTTTCACCCAAAGCAATTTAGAGAAATTCTTTAAATTAGCACAAATTTAGTTCTTTGTATATCTAATAAAGACTGAGATTTCACTGTAGGAACTGTGCCTGTTAATTGAGACAAGAAATTGGTGCACTACCTTCTAATTCTAAATCCTTAATGGCACTTGGCTATTTCATTGTTTACAAAGCAAGGCATCCTTGACTGGTTTCTTTATCACATTTCTGATGTCAACTGAATAAATTAGAACAGGAAAACGTCAGAGTACAATGTACCTTTTCAAGCCATTTGGCTTAGTGAAGCAGGATGGATTCAGGCAAAATTACCTCTTTTCCAGTCTGGTAGCTTTGCAGGAAGTTTCTTCATGTTTAGCAGTCCCTTCCCATCCTCTCTTTTTTTAGAAAGCAGCCCTAGGAGGCAAATGACATTTGTAAATGGAAGTAACCACTTAGGTCACTTTCAAGCTGCTTGCCATACACCTTCTCTACTGATAGGTACAGGTACATTCCTGTGATGAGAATTTAAACCTGAAATTTGTTAATTTTATTCTTCCTTTCCCCTGATCCAAAGCAGAATCTCTGCACCATCTCCCCTCAGTGGCTCTTTTCCATTCGCTAGAAGGTGAGAACAGGCCCCATGTGTGAAAATACTGCTGATCAATGGAAAATAGTCAATGTCATATAACACTGAGCTAGGAAATTATTAGAAAAAGGAAGACATAATTTGTTAAGTTATTCCAGTCTTTTCACTAAATCTATCATAAATCAAACAGACCAAAAACCCCGCTTGGGAATTACTGGATCTGAGAAACAACTTATTCAAATGAATTCATCTAGCTAAGGGCAACTGTTATTTAACTGCATATTTTGAATTTTTCAGTATGAAAAACTAGATATTTCTATTCCACACTGACTTTTCACATATATGGATGGCTGAATTTTGAAACCTCAGAGCACATTAGGAAATAATATTTTGTGGTGTTATCGAGAGGGTTTTTTTTTTTCCCAAATATGTCTACTGCCATATCCAGTATCAGTACCTGACTGGTTTGTAAATTTTTGCACATAGCCCAAAAATGGATTAGTATTGCTTGAAAGTTTTATGAGGTAGAAACTAGGAAAGTGATTGCATTTTATGTAAAAGTTTCCTCCACAGGGAAAAAAAGAACAAGAAAAGCTATATTAATGCTGAACAGCTAGTAGCTTACAAGATATTTTTAAAGTATTTTAAAGTTACTATGTCACCTTTTCTCCAAATATGATTAAAATCCAACTAGAAATGTTTCAAATTAAAGCAGAATCATTTAATCTTGTTTTTTCTGAACACTGTGGCCTTAGAATGTTACAAAAATATCTATTCAAATATGCATGTTCCTCACAAAGAGTTAATAAATGCTTTTTACATGATTGCATACTGACTAAAATTCCTCAGTTCATAGGATAATTTAACAATAGATATGTACTCTGCTTAAAACTAAGTCTAAATTTGATGGATGTACAGTTTATCCACATAGTAAATAGGACTACAGCAGCACCAGGTAGTTTATAAAACACAAGTCGCCAGTGGTAAATAAAATCCTATAAACAACATTCAGAACAGTATCCGACCTGTCATTTTGACAGTACATTTATGCATTTGACAGGGACTGTCTTTTCCTAAAGAGGTTAATAGAGTCACATTTATGTACCACCGAAGTTGAACTGATCTATACAGACTGTCAGGAGAAGGGCAGATGGATAGGTAAATTAGAAAATACTAAAATAACTTTCTCGCTGCTATAATAATGAGGGAAGAGAGGAAGAACTAGAACTCTGAGGATCATTAACTCTCTTCTGATACCATTCATAGTGTACTAACTTAGGTCCCTATCGATCCAGAGAGCCTGAAATACAGGACAGTCACCTAAAAAGACCTGGGTGAATTATAAATGGATGCATAGTTATACTCCAAACACATTCTTAATGCACATTTCTATGAACTATAAACATCACATTATTGCCAAATTCATTCATTCTAAATTCTATGCTGTAATGAAAAGCCTCTGACATAAATTGGTTTGGAAAATGGCAAATTAATCTAATATCAAGGCACTATGGACAGATCAAATAAAATATCTCCATTTAAAACTAATAAATCTATGTTTAGCTTAACAATATTTATTACTAAGAAAAAACACTTGTGCAGGCAAAAGGACGTTCACACAAAATTGCATCATAAAACAAATTATCACTTGAAGAATTAGTGTTCTTTAATGATGACAAGAATGTTCATATAAAATCCAGAAAGTAAAATCCAGATATTCTCTAAAATTTGATACTAATCAAGATCAGAAATTCCACAGTGAACTACCCCTATTATAGACGGTGCTGTAACAGTTACAGAATAGACTGGACAGTTGTGTAGCATAAAGCTGAAAATAAATGTTATTTTCATAATTCAATTCCTGAGTATGCATTATTGGACATTAGCAGAAATTTCTGCTACTATAGATCCTATGTTTTGCAGAAACACACTTCTAATTATTTCACTCTTATCAGTTAGTTGCCTTAAATACTTGCCAGAAAAGAAGAACATAAACTAGGTGCATCCATCAAAGTATCTTATTTAAAATTCAATAGTTTAGAACAAAATAAATTTTGAATTTGCATTTACAGGCTATTGCCTCCAACATCTGCTAAAACCAATGACTAAGACCTCAAGTTCTGATATTTGAGAGAGGGTCTTGACTTTCAGAGGACAAGGGCTCGCCACTTTCTGAGCCATTAAGTAGAAAATTAAGGGCTGTGTTCCTCCATCCTGGCAGAAGCAGACCATATGATTTAGGTGATGAGCCACTGAGTTGGAATTTCAATGATCAAAAATTCACAATGAGATCCTTGAGAATGAGCTACAGACCAAGACCAAGACTTATCCACACAAGTTATCGGGTGAATAGTTTTGAATAATGAGCACATATGAGAGTCTTTGCTTATACAATCTGTGAAGAAAATAATATCAGTTCTGGAATAAATTATAAAATTTAAATTATGTATCTGTCTTTAAAACATATTTGCTACATTATAGTGAACTGTAACCCTGACTGTAAAGGGACTGCCCTTTTTATTTCTAAGTGGAAAGTTTTCACAACAGGCATGCACAGCAAGAATAAATGTCTGAATGGAAGTGATGGTGCAAGTTTGTTGTGGAACAAAAAATACATTGCTTCTTTGATCAAAGGTCAAGCTTAGAGTAGCAATGCAAACACACACAGTCTGGGCATAGATGAGAAGTATTTCATAAATCCAGCAGAAGTGAAAGCTGTCACTAGTTTCTTTTTATGAGCTTGTTTGATGAGAGTAGCCTGAGGTACCAATTAAAGGGAGTTATTTTATGACATTATTAGTGCAAAGTGTGTTCAAAGGTGAGCCTATTTGTCATGCCTGATTAGCACCAAGTATGGGAAAAAATTAAAATGGGAACAAACCAAGTAAAATCTGTTTTTAAAAAGATCCAGTAAAATTGATTTGACTTTCACTTGTTCAAATACAAATTCAAGTTGCTCAGAGCTTTGTTTTCTTTTGCAGACTTTTTGTAATTAGGATTCAGAATACAATTTCCTATCAACCCACAGGTACCATGGCAGATATTAATAATATAGTGCAGCTAATTTTACTGAGTATATGGGTGGGAGGTTTTGATTTACTGGACTTTCAAACCATGCTGTTATTTCTCATTCTAAACCACTTGACTGATTTTCTTACCAACCTCTGTCTGGAAAAAAAAAAAAAAGGCATATAAACTAAAATTGTCAACAATTAACCTAGATGGCAGCTAGGCTTTCTAACTACATTTTGCGCATATCTCAAAATTTCCTTTAAAAACTCCAGGGCTTTTGCAATCTCTTCTAGAGAGTCTAGAGGAATATTTTTCATCCCAAAGTCAGGAAACTGTATCAAACTTTGATACTAGAGCTCCTATAAAGGTAACCTTATCCTAGGCTATAATAGTGGGGCTTTTCCATTTTCCCACTTCCTTAACTAAAGAAGTTTTATTACCAATCCCCCAAAATTCCTGGTTTTGAAATCTGAAATTAATCAAAAGTCATTGATTTCAGTAATTTTCCCCTTTTTTTACAATCCATAAATCTTTCTTCCCATCCTTGTGTGAATCAAAGAAAAAGTTACAGTCAAACTCAATCATATTTTAGAAAGCTCACGGGGTTAAGATGTACCTGTTGATTTATATACTAACCCTCATTTCTTTATTATTATTAAGTTTAATCTAAAACTAATTGTGTTAAAACATCACCCTTTACTGAAAATTTCTTACAGTGATATCTGGACTTTAAACTCTGAAATCAACTCCTCTTGCCTTCTGTCCTAAATAAGACTCAACAGAGGCCAAAAAAACCCCATCATCAAACTCTCATAGTTATCTCCCTTCCTCCACAATACTAGAAACAACTTTTCATTTTTTTTTGTGAATCCTAAATATGTGCCTACATTATAGAATTCGTTAGGTGAACAACATTTCTGAAACAGTGACATTCTACATGAAAAAAATGTGCTTAAACCTAGTCCAATATTAAAACAGTGTTTGTACCTAATTATTCTTAGTTAATCAGGAGGATGCAGATACAGTATATGCGTGCCATGTACCAAGAACCTACTCTCAATCAGTGTGCAGTGTACAGTCCCCTGCAGATGCGTAGACCAAGCACACAAGGCATGCAACTGGATGGCATCCCCTTTTATACAGGGATCTCAACAAATTGAGATTTGCTCGATGACATTTTGTGCCTGCCCAATATTTAGCATTGAAAAGTATTTCTACACCCTTCTAAAAATGCAAAAGGGCTTTTCATTAAAACTGATATGAAAACAGACTCCTATCACTGAACTGTGTATGCAGCTCATGTTCCTTCATTTTCCAAGGGAAGAAATTATGGCATGATGCAAATCAGATTCTCAGCAAAGTTTTTTTCCCAGAAAAGCTTCTGGACATTAAATGTGCCCTTAAATATTCATTTTGGCCGCCCAAAACTAAAATAAGTTGGAATTCCAGTGTAAGACAGGAGAATTACATTCAACTGCATTAAAAAAAAAAAAAAAAAACAAAAACCAGAAGCCAAATAAACAAAATCCCAGCCATCAAAAAGAAACATTTCTCTCCTGGCAGAGAAGAAATAAACAATGTTTATTTTAGATTTAGCATGTCCAACCACATTTCTTAAATGTACACCTAGGCATTTTCATGGGAGCTTTTCCTAAGTGTATGACAGTCATTAGACAAGTAAGTCCGCAGCAATTTTCTTCTCTCTTTCCTTACCTTTTCCTTGTCATGAATAATCTGATCTGACACTTTCAGAAGTAGCATCATTTCTGATCTTTGTCCTTTGTTTGTCTCTTCTTTACCTTATTTATATTATGTTCAGTACTATCCATTTGTCTTCCAACTTCGCAACAGAGAAGTTAATAACTTCTGCCTTTGTACTAAAAATATGGAAGCCAGAAAAAGTGCTGAGAAAAAAACCCACACTTTTCAGCTTCAGCACATTAATCAACAATGACTTTTGGCTCGAACGTGGGTGTGAGTCTTGAAGTACTTCTTATTCCAATAATAGGCACTTCTTATTCTAATAAGAAAGAAAAAATGAAACACGAAGAAAGGCTTGGGGGCCAGGTGAAGACAATGTACAGACAAGAAAAAATTAGTAAGGAATTGTGGGAGGCCTATGAAATACTAAGTAAATGTTATGGAATTTCACTGCTTAATTAGGTTAGGGCATGAATGCAAGATTATGAAAAACAGGTAATTAAAGTATCTTGTAGAAAGTTATCCCTTCTAATAGAAAGATCTTTCAGAAAGGCAATAAAATAGGAGGAGGGAATCTCACCTAAACAGTCTCATTAATTAATACCAATGGTAAAAATATTCTTTATTTCCTAGAAATTAAACCTTGTTGGATTACAACAGCCAAAAGCTTTTCACACAGAGAGAAGCAGCAAAGTGACATCAGCAGCAAAGTAATTTCTCATTTTCCTTCAAAGATTTCCTCTTATTATTGTTTATGAAAGATTGACTATTGACCAGCTAGTTCACAGAAAATCAATCTAAGGAAATTGATACTGCATTCTGGCCTGAAACTGTGGAATTTGTCGTCATTCTTGGAGGAAAAAGCCAAGCTAGGGTCTGTCTCTGGCTATTACCAGCTCTGCCTTCAATGCTTGACATTTCTACTGTATTATTACAGCATTTTATCCATCACCAAATCTCCAATACCCTGACATTAGCATTTTTGTCCAGTGACTCAAAAAGTGTCCTTTTGGTAAAATATGTGAGTGTGTTGCACCAGCATCAGAATATTATCCTTTACAAATCTTGGTATATATCTTGGTTTAGCAAAAATATTCTCCATTGGAAACATTTATTAAGAAAGAAAATAAGATCCAAAGAATGAAAAGCAGATTGAGATAGAAGTTCTTCTAGAAGTACTGAAATAGTTTGTTGAAAAAAAAAATTCAGATTTTCAAGATCAATAGCAACCAAAAGTGTTGAGATGCATTAAGCGTGAAATGTTGGGATAAGGTTAGTCCATTGGGGACTGGGCAATATTTTGACCTTCCTGCCTAACCTAAATAAATACTCCTATATTATTTCCCTGTCCAGAATATGCCCTGAACATTTGTTGTTCTGTGCTACACTAAAGCACGAAAACAAGTCTTCCGTTTCCAGGTCAATTACCCATAGAGTTGGAAGGGACTTTTCTCCACCTGTCAGGGTACATAAAAGTGTGAAAGAGCATGAGCTGTGGTAAATGCTGAGCATCACTGCCCACAACAGTGTAATATTTCTTGATCAACAGCAAGCATCACAACCAGCATTAAGGGTTTGTAGAGGAGTTTTCACCATTATCATCTGGCTTACAGGACTACCCAGTACAGAATAATACTCTGATCATTTGGAGGTAGCTTGACTCATCACTTCCCTAATATTGCTAATATATTTGGAACTGATGATACCCCAGGCACTCTTGTACTTGCTCAACATATGAGGGAAGGCACCAGAGGAAAACATATTGTAGCAATGTTCCCACTGTGTTTTCAACTGTATACTGAGGGAAAAAATGCAGAATTCTGAGTGGATCACCTGCAGATTTCCCAGCACACAAACAAACTTGATTTCAAACTCAGTAACATTTTCTGTGTCTCAAAACCTGTGCACATTGCCACCCACATGCCAACATAGAGGAAGGACCAATGAAGACTGTATATTTTAGAAAAAAAGTTCTTTTGAACTGTTATGTACAAGACACATTGAAGTAGTAAGAATTATTATTACCCTTCTTGCACACTCTGTTTAACCACAAAAAGGGACAATCAGCTAAACCAATGTCAGTTAACTATAAAACATTTCACTGCCATAGGGAGTTAGTCTACTCAAAAGTAATTCCCAGACACCTAGCTCTCCATCCATGATCCCTTCATCTGTGTTTCTACACTTCAAAAAGCCAAAACTTCTCTGATGATTTATCTTAAAAGGCTAAATTGAAGCACTTGGGAATGAGCATAAGATAAAAGTCCACACTCTTATCTTGGAATTAAAAAAAAAAAAGTTACACCCAAAACTTACCCCAGCAATGACTGCTGGCATTACAACACAGAAAAGAATGGACAGCTAATTTTGGACTTGCTTTTGTTATTCTCATTTCTTTCAGATATTTTCAGTTCTACCTCTTTCTTATCAGTGGCAAAATATCACAAAACTCTTGCTTAATGCCTGTTAACATCCACTTTGAACTCTTTTAACATTTTTTTTCCACCAGACTTTGTTTTCCACATTTAGATTTACCAGTCTCAAAGACTGAGAGCACATCTTCATGGAGAAATCAGGTGATATAAAACATAAAGGAAGGCAAAAAAAAAAAAAAAAAAAAAAAAAAAAAGAAAAAAAAAAGAAGGAACTCAAAATAGTCTGGGAACTTTCACTAGAGGTTTTTTTTTGCTTGGTTTTGCTTTTTTTTTAATCTAAAAGGGCAGCTTCTGAATATATGCTAATCTTACAGGATTATCCAACAGAATTTGACTAGGAAGCCCTTAATATCCTTCCAGCAATGTTGATAGCCAAGGAGACAGAAGTCTTGCTTAATTTATTGTGCAGTGGTTGACCCTAGTCAATGTATTTATGACTTCTGTTGAACTGCACTTCAAATTTAATTGTTCCCATTATGTTGCAAACTCTGTTTGTATACTAAATGGTGGAGGACTATAACTCACAGATAAAGGGATGTATTTAGAAAAAGAAGCAGTCTTATTGCAAAGAACATGTAATAGCTTCCGAAACCTACTTAATTAATATAGAAAATGCTTTCAGACCTTGAAGAACACAATTGACAAGCTCATCTCACGTGGTGAAAGTCTAGAATCTTTAGGAGAAACAGAGAATTATTTTACAACAAAACATTAGACCATCTTCTGCCCTTTACGGCACAGGTTTATAGAGGAAAACACAGAAGTATCCCAACTTTCCACTGGTACGTATACCATTTTGCTGTTTAAAAGCTGGGATATTGAGTAATATTTTAATCAAAAAAAATATCCAAATGTTTTCAAATGTATTCAGAAAATAACTGATTTTTAGTATAGGACAATTTTTACACTGCCATAAAATGAAAGTTATCTGTATGTATTTAAATAAAAACAATAGTGAATGGAGCACAATGGAAGTGCCATTTAACCTGTGAATTGCAAGGTTATTTTTGTAGCTGTGTCCTGTCTAACCAGTACAGCGCATGATTTATGGTCTCCAGCAGAGCTTCATCATCATTGTTCTCACCTTTATTTCCATCAGAGTTAATTAAAGGGAAGGTCATTGTCACCTTATGTTTTAAGCCTTCTTAACATAATATATCACCCTGGGTATGCCTTAATAAGGGGAACTGTGAAGGAATGCTGTTATAGGAAAAAACTTTGGAGCATAATCTATCCTGTTAACAATTACAACTTAGATTTACACATAATGAAAGTTAATAAGCAGACAGAATGAAGGCTACATCTTGATACTCATTCAAATCTTGATTAATTGGCTGTGTGATCTCATGGAATAAACAGTAGTATGCTTTTCTTGACTTCAGGCATATGTATGAAGAGTGAGTTTCTAAAGCAAAAGATCTTGAAATAATTTTAGCATACAAAACACTGTGCCAGCAGGAAAGAAAAAAAAAAAAAAGAGACAAAAAAGCAAAACGCATATTTTAAATATTACCAAAGAAACCTTTTTTGATGTTCGATGTACAAAATAAAACACCTTTAAATTGAAGATTGGCTCAGACAGATTACAAAATATTCAGACAACGAAGACAATGGGTCTTCATAAAGTTTCAGTAGGTGTTAGCTTTTTTAAAACTCCTAAGGGAAAAATTCAAACTGACTTATAATTATCTCCTAAAGAAAACTCTTTAAAACACACATAGATCCAAGGGTGAAAATCATTTAAATATATATTTAAATCTTGACTCCAGAAGATCTCAAAATATCTTCTTTGCTTGATCTATACTAAAAATTTGATAACTAGTATGCTGTTTACATAATTGGCCAAAATGTGGGCCAAACATACATGTAAAATGGAGCTCCACAGCATTACTGTACTAGTTAGCTACAGATAGTCATAGAAAAGCTGAATGCTGATTTCATGGCTCCCCAAACTTACGTTCATTTTAGAAGACAAAGCTGATTTTCATTATAGTATTAGTGGATTGTATTACAAGACCTACAAAAGGCAATGCACAGAAGTACAGTCCTTGTCACTTACATGTAGAGTGCCTCCTGTCCCCATGTTGTAAACACATCAGACTTGAACTTGCCTTTATGGGTACACCTTGCCTAGCTGGAGGCAAGTTTGCTCCTCAGTCAGTTGGGCTGTCCAGGTAAATCATGGATCACAGAACCAACCTGTCAACTGATAGCTAAAAACATGAATCTAGACACAAAAGTCTGGTTTATCAGTTAACCTGGAATTGCTAATTTTGTCTTTCTTGCTATCCAAAACACCTTCTCCATCAGTAGAGAAAACAACTTGTCTCTGTGGGATCAAAACCATACTGATCCAGGATCTCCTCACGGTAGCTGCAGTGCTTCCAGTACTGCCTCCAGTATGCATCTCTGACATGCTGATACATTTTTAGATGGTGGTTCTAAAATTTGAACAGTGCCTCAGTGGTTTGAGGAATCAGAAAATAAATTCACTGTTGACCTGAAAGTGACATTTTTATCAATCCCTTCCGATGACTTAGTTGGCAGCTAACAACTGGCCACTTGGACAACTTGCCTTTTACACCAGCAACACTTTTGAAAGTACTTCTCTCCAGACCCCAGAAATAGGATATTAACACTCTCTGGAAACAATAAAAGTACATTATCTCCCTATTTGTCTTGACTTGTCTTCTGGCAGCATTATTGAAAGCCCTAAATGTCTGAGACAGAGACCTGTGAGAAGTTCCATGGAAAAGTCTGATCAGGTACAGACAATATGAAAGAAAGGTGCTATACACTCAGAGCCATGCTGAGAAAATTGTGGTACTTCAAGAGACACATATTAGTATATTCATGCAACAACAAACTCCTTCATGCATGTGCAGTATGTTACTGTATAATTGTGTGGGAGTGTGGGTTAAATAATGTACGCTCTATTCAGTCACCACAGAAGTAGCCTTCACTCTTAATACTCTGATGCAAAATTCCTCTTAAACACCAAAAAATAATTTTGGCTAACAGTATAAATAACTTACTGCAACACTGTTGATCTTTACATCACATCCTGTGATGGTGTGATACATAGCTAGCTTTTTCAGGAGCTCCATTCTCTCTATAGCACAGCCAAAAGGCAAAGCAGGGAAGTGAACAGGGATGAATTCAGCTCTTCAGATTCCTCATAACCAGTTTTTTGCCTTAGTCTACTGAGTCTACTGTGAAGCTCTCTGTCATATTTGTTAGAGAAGTTCATTTTGGCTCAGGACAGAAGTATACCACAAAGCTTAAAATCAATGTTAGTATTTTAAGTATCTGACCAGAAAAATCCATCAACGGAGACCTCTCACCATATAAATTCATAAAAGGAAGAACCCTGGCCACAAAACATATTCCACACTACACTTGAACTGCTGGAAACCTGAAAAAACAACCAGATGTTTTACTTCATGTTCCAGGCCTTACAACTGTATTTAATTCCTGTCTGTTATTGTATAAAATGAGATATTTAGCTAAAGAATATCTTTTTCATAAACAGTGTATTGCTCTCTTCAGCTTCTCTTGAGATGTGAGGAGAGCTCTTAAATTTTGAGGCCTTGACATTTCGCTCTTGATTCTACTCTTAGCGGTCTTAAACATTTAGGTAAGTAAAAAAAAAAAAAAAAAAAAAAAAAAAAAAAAAAAAAAAAAAAAAGGTGTTGATGCAAAATACCACTGAAAAAGTCTGTATTTCTGTTACACATTTGGCAAGTCTTCTGACCTCCCATTAAGGAAGGTGTGTGCAATTCACTGTGCCAGCTCTGACTGACGTACAAAGATTAACCTGGCCCCTGCTTTAGAAGCTCCTGCTGACTAACATGTTGTATACAACTTACAACTTCTTATCAAATCTGAACTAATTAACTAATTACTAGCTGTATGAATCTTCTTGGCTCTTCATCCACACATCAAAGATCTGTAATTAATACAACCTTCACAGTTCCTAATGGTTTTGCACCCCTCTTTGAGCAGCATATTCACTGCTCCTGCATTTTCAGGGGTTCTCCATTGTCCTGTTTTCCTCCCCAGACTTGGCTTGCTACTAATAGGAAAGAAAGAAAAAAATTACTTATGATTGCTTTGTGCAATGACCTGCACTGCCAGTCCCTTCCACAAAAGCTGAGGAACTGGAGGTGTCAGGCAGTCAGATGAAGAGTTTATCCAGGCATGGAGGCTGCAGCCTCACTCTTCTGGTGGTACCCAAAGCAGAGTCCAAAATCGAAGTTAAGAAACGTGTCAACTCTTACAGACATCCTATCTGCTGAGAAAGAGATTATGTAGTCAAACAAAGAGAGTCTGCCTCTGAAGGAGGGGCAGTCTTATGAGGAGCAGCTGTGGCAACTGGGGTTGTTTAGCCTGGAGAAAAGGAGGCACAGGGGAGACCTTATTGTTCTCTGCAACTATCTAAAAGGAGGGTGTAGTGAGGTGGGAGTCAGTCTCTTCTCACAGGTAACGAGTGACAGGATGAGAGGAAATAGCCTTGGTTGTGCCAGGAGAGGTTTAGATTGGATATTAGGAAAAAAATATCTATGGAAAGTGTTGTTCAAGCATTGAAAGAGTGTGTTCAGAATACATGTGGATATAGCACTGGGAATGTGGTTAAGTGGCGAACATGATGATGATAGTGGTTTGACTTGACAATCTTAGAGGTGTTTTCCAGTCTTAATTGATCCTAGGATTCTACACAGACATGTAAATACTTGTCTTCACCTCATCTGAATTTTGCCAACACAGATTTTTTTTTCATGTGGCAAAAAAAAAAAAAAAGTCTCCTTTATAAGCAGTTTTGAACAAGTTTACAAGGTTCACTGCTTACACACTTGACAAAATTTTAGTACCTCCACTAATCTGCAATATCCAATCAACCCTGACACTGATTATCCAGTAACAGCTCCAGCTTGTCTTCACAATGACTCTTGAATAGTTTCTCAACACAAAATATGTAAACTGAGAGATGTCTGAAAAGAGAAACCTTAGGATCCCCCTCATACTGCAACTGTCCCCTATTCAGGTGAATTAGTAGTATCCCCCCCTCTCCTGACCCTGGCAATAATTCCAGCTGCATTAGAAGGGTAGTTCCTTAGATAGGAGCAAGCAATTGAGAATGTAGTAGTGCAGCAGTTCAAGCCTTTAGGAGACCAGTGGAACAGATAACAGGAGGTTTTCTTAACACCTCTTCCAAATTCCATGGTACCATCCAAGCCTCCTTTGCCTCCTCCAGAAATTAGACAACAACTAAAAATATCAGCTATCTCAGGGAAGTGATGTCCAGGTGGTCATCTGCAGCAAGAATGGGATAAAATACAAACTGTAAGAAAGGTGAGTCCTAATGTGCCCTAATTTAAAGTGGAGAAAAGCATGAGCTTTTTGGCCTCAGGGACTTGGAGTCTTTTCTTGACACTGGTATTTAAAGTGACAGATGATTACCCAGAGATGGAAATAACATGACATTAAAATATTCCCCAAGAAATACAATGTTTGATACCCTAGCTCAAGAAACCTACTCCAAAATAAAAATAAAAATAAATAATAACAATAATAACAATAATAATAGTCAGCGTGGCTTGGGAGGCAGCATGGAAAGTCTCGTTAAGTTTAGCCAGTGAAATGACCCTATGTCTAAGAGGAAGATCTGCTCAATGCCTAACAAAGGCATTTAAGAGTTGGGTAGAAATCAGTAATGAGACTCACATGGGAACCACAGTGAATGAACTTTACTTACTGACATGCCTATATATCCCTGCTATGAAAGATCTCATGACCAATACTGTATCAGTAGCTGTATATCAGTCTACAGAGACCCCATCTCACATTATAATTATCAATACATTCTCAATTAATAACCAAAAGGAGCACAGTCACAACTCATTGATGATCTTCATAAGTAGCAAACAAAGCTTTGTGCCCCCTAAAAACTATGGTAGTTTTCTTCTCTCAGCCTCTCACCCTCAAAGCACACCTTTTTCTATTTCCTCTCAAGACTTAGGAAATTCATACTGTTCAAAAGTACAGCCACAGAGTACTCCAACACAGACAAAATGTCACCTGTCAAAAAGCCCCCACATTTTCCATATTTTTATTGTTTAAAATATGACAACAATGCCACCTATTAATAGTCTGAGGCTGTATTTATATGATTCTTTAATTTATCGTGATTGTTAGGTTACAGAAATCTAGCAGGTCTCACAATTGCCTGCCATTTCAGCATGCCCCTCTCCAATTGACTGATTTGTTGAAGAAAAAAAGTTAAAATTGTGAGAAAAGTTCAATTCTCAGCATTACACAACGGGGTAGAGAATAGCTAGCAATAAAAAATATATACATTTCAAGCACTGTTTACTATTTATATCTTTATAAATCATGTATAGCATCCTGCTCTATTCATATTTTTACAGCATAAATTACGTAGGTGACAAGTTGTGACAGTCATACAAAATCTGATTTTATGACATTTTTCCACTTGCTCTCTTTGGTATTAAAAAAATCAGGTTAATGTCATTCTGCTTTGTATTTATAGTTCCTATAGAATGACATGGAAAAATTTCAGAGTAGGTTAGTCACATTGATATGCATTTGTTTTCCTACATAACTGAGACTTCTTACATATAAAATCAGTAAATTTACTGTAATCCATGTCTCAGCAAGCCAGCACTATTTATACTAATTCATATAAAAATCTTGTATACTAAGAAATGTCTATAAATATTCTCTTTGGGATTTCTAAATTCACCTGCCTCTTTAAAAACTATTGCTGTTTCTCTAGTGACTCTGAAGAGAAAACACACAGAAAATACAAAGGACTATTTCTCCTCCCCTCGAAGCAATCATCATTGTGACTTACTTTAGTGAGGCAGAACTACATAAAACCTTTCTAAGTGGATGTTATTTACAAATCAAGATTAATCAGTTAACGTCTTTCTCTGATTTACCCAACAAAATCCATCCTCCTGAAAACAAAAAAGGAACACCAACTAACAGCATTTGTTGCCTCATATGTTAGAAAATAAAAAATATTTCTTATGCTGCCAACACCTCCATAATAGCAAATGCAGGCACACACTAAAGAAACAATGAGTTTTATTACTTATAATATGGCAAGAAACACACCCTGTATATTCTTCAGATTATGTCACAAAGTTACAGAGAAAGTGATGATGTAGTTGTCTGGCAAACCTGAACAGCTTTCTTGTTCTCAGCACAAAATTGGAAAGAAAACTATTTCAGGGTCTATCAGAGTCAGCTAAACAAAAGACAAGAACTCCTAAGAAAAAATAAATACCACTAGATTTGCTTTTCACACTGCAGGGGTTTAACACAGATGGTGATTGACCAAAAATTCAGTTATTACACAATAGGATGTCCCTGAACATCCTAAAAAGGAAACATGCAATCACTTTTTGTAGAAACTTTTTTGACTTTTATTATTATTATTATTATTATTATTATTATTTTATTTGGCTATTTTGAGACTTGTTTTCTTCTGGCTTAGTTTTAGGAGGATTTATGAATATTAGGGGGGGTTGCTTGCTTTTTTGTTTTCCAGTTATTAATATTACCAGTCCATAATGCACATTACCCGCATAATGCATGATACTCCCCATCCGGAAAGCAATTCCTGTTCCTTTTCCCCAGTGAAAACAAACAGAAGTTTAGGATTCTGTGCTAGCAGGGTTTGAAGACTGTCCAAAATAGAGTAGCTGAGAGGAACTCAGGATAGATCCCCAAAGGATCTGTAGCATGAGGCAAAAAAGAAACAAATAAACCCTTCTCACTAGCAGAAGGTTATAGAATCATTTCAAAATTAGCCCACTAAATACAGTACACTTTTTTTGACGTTCTTGGACTTTTTTCTTTTAACTGTAAGTAATTAAAAAAAATAACTTGGATATTTTGATAAACCTGAAATGCTGCCCAGCACTGCAGAAGCATTTTTATCTCTATACCAATACATTGTTTAAACTCATCTGCACACATCTTTTCTATTTCAATTTTTGTCATAAAGCCATCAGGCTGTTTTTGCAGCCAATGAAATATTTCTTAATTACCTGCATGAAGGCAAAAGTCATTGCTTAACTAATGCTACTAACCTTTTACGAAAGAAATAATTTATTTTGTTATAAAAAGTGCAAGGTGTTTCTTGTATCTCTCATTTTTCACTGCCAAAGAGCACTCTAATGGCATGCTCTAAGGGAGCTTGCAAAGGCAGAGGCAAACATGCAAAAACTACTCCAATGATGGGAGACCAAAAGATAAGATCTCTTGCAAATCTAGGTTGCTTTACTGTAGGCTTTTCAATATGCCTTAGAAAAGAAGCCTTTTTAAATCTTTCAACAGGTTATTTCTTTCATTTCAGCCAATGGCACTCCAGCCCTCCCAGCATGTTTTGCAGGGAATATGCCAGAACATTTCTAGCAGCACACATCACCGTGTTTGCTAGAAGACAGTCCCTATTGAGTAAGTAAGTACCTGAGAAGAAATGCATTAAGTAAATGCAAACGAAACTAGTAATGACTATGCAACACGTTAATCTGAAATAACTACTATCAATATCTCATGTTAATTCTGTCTCAGAGGAGCACCTTCTTGTATGACTACCCTATGCTTTTATCCTTTAAAAATGTCGACTCTCTCTAGTGCCTATTAGAAAGATTTCTCCCAGGCGTTGTGATCATGTTTCAAACCACTTACACTCTCAGACAGCCAAGGGACTGCATTTGCTCTATCAGAAACCTAATGCTGAATACTCAAGACTTCAATGTGTCAAATTTATGTGTGAGCATGAATTAAAAAGCACCAGGCAGTGAATTAGCAAAACTTCAAGGAAAACACTCAGCACTGCTCCTATCTAATACACATATCTCCATCAAGTTGCCATCTTTCATTGGTTCAACACCACATTACGTGTCTCAAAATCCGCAACATACTGCATTGGCTCTATAAATATTTCATCTTCATGATCTTTAAATAAGACTTAAGAAAAAATTAGAAATTTATATTTCAATTATGTCAGCTTAGAAAATGGAGTTCAAACAACACAAACTTTTTTTTTTTTTAAATTTGAAATCTGTTAGGAATTTATTTTCTATTTCCAGGAGGAAAATAAGAAAAAGAATAAAACAGAATCTCTGTAATTAAAACTATCATATTTTGAGATGCATAACCAAGCCTAAGCGTTATGTAAGTATTTGGATACTCCCCATAAATTCTTTCCAAATTACACATACCTCATACACAGTGTTTCCTAGAATTTTCCTTTCTCTTTCATCAAGCACTGTAAGTTTCCTATCTCAGCCCTAGTCCAAGCAAAAAAGGAAAGATTCAAACAAAATTTTCTTTTTCTCTTTCCTGTGCAACTGCTTCACTCATGTCCCTTTTCATGTTGGTTTTAGACACCAGCCTTTCAGGCCTGGGGTGCAATTTCTGGCAGAAAGGAATACACATGGCAGAAAAAGCCTCTCCCCCACTCCATATGGTGGGCATGAAATCCAGGCAGCCAGCAAGAGTTTTGTCTGCCAGGCCACAATTTCACACAGCATGTCCATAGTTGAATGACAGACACAGAAGAACTTGAAAAGTGCTATGCTCTTAAGATAGATGTCATGGCTGACAGTTATGGTATGGAGCTGTCAGCTGAGAGCAAAAATATATTCACCGCCGAAATATTATTCTCCCTCTCCACCCCAGGGCTGGTACGGCCCAACATTCAAATAACTGCAGGCCAAGATTTGGTGCTTAAGGAACGAATTATGAAAAAACATATCTTCAGATAATTCATTCCTTTCCATAGATCACCTCTTCAAGTTTTGTGAGCTCTAGGCTAAAATTACAAGTTTGGAGCATGCTTTGTCAAGCTTGTGCTGATCAAGGGAACTGACAACATAATTGTTTTATCAAGATGAGTATCTATTTGATGTTCTTTTAAGATTCTGCCCAGCTGGACTGCTAAGCAGAAATTTATGAGGTTTTAGAACAGATGTAACCAGGTTTAGAGCTATGGGGATCCTTTTCTTCCTCCAGATGTACATGTACTCACATACAAGAGTTTCATATTTAGTTTCATCTTTCTCTCTCATTCTTCCCCCCTGCCTACACATTTCTTGAGCTGATAATGCCACAGACATTTTAATTAATCCACAAAAATGCCTAAAATAATTTAATATGTCTTCAGCAGTGAGGGAGTTAAAAAAAAATAGTACTTTAAAGTACTTTCAGGCCTAGTGTATATTGTTTCAGACCATAGTTATCCCCTAAAGGTGCTAGAAAGTTGCATCATCTTAACATCTACCAGTATGCAGAATGTATGAAAGAAAAGCAGCAATTTATGTTCCTAAAACTAAATGCAGACTATTTAAGCAATTATTAGGTAAAGTGTATTTCACTGTATGGCAATATTATGAAGTCCAGAAGAGCAATTAATGATGCACAAAGAAGTGTGCAGCTTGATGGTATACTTTTAATAAAGATATCTGAATAATTTTCTCTATGTAATGATTGCAGTCAGCCCAGATGCAGGGGAAGTTAAAATCACATTGTCATTAATTTTTTATATATGAATTTAAAATACTTTATCAAGACAATCCCTTGGAGGAACATTTAAAATAATTGCATGCCTTCATTAGTTAGTAGCAATTCAGAATGATCATTCTCTAGTACAGGCTCTGAAAGAACTTTTATGAAGTTAGGATGAAAGCTTTAAATTCATCACATGTACAACATTCACTGAAGTTTAATGCGATTAAAGGAAATTATTTAAAGCTATATAAGTAATCCAGTATCATATATATTTATCTTCAGCACAAAAAATTCTCTTCCAGAGAAACAGAAGAAAGATGATCACGTTTGGAAGATCTGCAGGATGGGTTTGATGATTGAACTTTGGCTGTGTCATCTTTGTATGAGATATAAAGGATTAGTCTTTTATGAACTAGTTTGCCATCCAGCAATCATGGGGGGATAACTACATAAAGAAATCACTCAGTGTAAGATACTACGCTCCATACAAAACTCCAGTTTATCAGGGTAGACTTCCAGTTAACTAAATGCAAATGTGTTCTGTGATAGTACTAAATCCTAATAATACTGGTAGTACTAAATAATAATAATTTTAAAATATTAAAGTTATTATTTCCTTATTTGAACAAATTCACTTAAAGTATCTGCATTAAAATATTGATACATTGATTCTTAAACTCTTGCATTCCTTCCCCATAATTTTTTTCCAGAAATAAGAGATAATTGAGTCTGGACATTGTTGAAGTATTGGACTGACTAAAGTATTTTCTGACTAACAGGCATTGTTGTGGCATGTTGAGAAGATTTTATATCTTGTGGGATAAATTTTATGTTACTTAGCTCTAAAGTTATTTCTAAAGCTTTTAACACTACAAGAAACATGTCAAGGAGTTCAACTGTTACTAGGTTCTGAAGAACTATAATCTGAGAAATAGTCATTTTGGAGGAAAGGTAGAATTATCCTAGGTCTGAGACCAAATACTGGATAGAGGTTTTAATCCTGATTTAATAGTACTTTACATCTCGAAAGATACCTTCAAGAAATTTTGATAGCATCCAAATTGAAACCAGGAAAGGTGCTCTTCAAAGCGGGAAGCAATGACTAGCAAAGATGCAGGGATATAGTCAGATGAAATATTTCAAATCACAAGGTAAGGACCAAGTTCTGTGTCCACAAGAATCAAAGGAGACTTGTTCAATGTTTTTTAAATCTGATTTTACCTTGTTGGGGTGTTTTTTCTTATTTTTAAAAAGCAATAACAAATAATTTACCTCTTTATCTCTTCTGCAGTTGTTTTTGTTTTTGTTTTTGTTTTAATCTCAATTAAATTCCTGCTTTCCTTCTGTCTTATGTTTTTCTCACCCAAAATTCTGCCGCTTAAGGTGCTTGAGTCTTCCAGAAATGCCTCTTCTCATTACTGGAGAATCTTTTTAGGTGATAAAAGAGGATTTTACAGCCCAAAACCCCCATATATGAGAACCAGAATTCTATATTCCCTGAGCTCTCATGAGTAAGAGATCTTCATGTGTGTGCTGAAGGGTAAAGACAACTGTAATGCAAAAATTTGCAAGGTGAATAATTATTCCCTCATCTCTTACCAAAAATAGATTTTGTTCTCGTTTTGAAAACAAGTAATATAAATAATTATTTAATAAAATTTTGTACTTATATGTGGAGGTTTCCATTTCAAACTTCTTTCTTTTTTGATATTGTTTTAAATAAAATGTCAAGTCATTATATAACCAGAAAAAAATTTTAAAACCCCAATTATTTGACCTTCGACTAATTTTCAAACACACTTTTACAGTGAATTTAGTAGAAATGCATGATGCTTAAGCCTGAGCAGCATATTGTCCATTGCAAATGTCTCCTGTTCCATCACAATAATTTCATTCCAATAAAAGACAAAACTGTTGTATGCATCTACATTCACACACGAGATGAAATGCATATTTGGATATTCAGTTCTGTTCTTTGACTCCTGTGCAAAACTCTGATTTATTTTTTGTGTATAAACCTTTATGCATGAAAGGAATATATTGATTGTTTTTCCTGTTAACTTAAATCTGATATCAGAATTAGCCTGAAACAAATATTCTCTTTTGACATATTATTTAAATTTCCACCAATAGACATTTTAGAAGAAAACCTAAGTGTAGAGATCTTACTCACACACCGTTTTCTCTCCAGCACTAGTATAAATCAAAACAAAACAAAAAAAAAGATTGGATGGCAATACAAAAAAAGGTAGGATTTCTATAAGACCCCATCTTGCAGCTATAAATGGAAAAACATATAAACGTCTTCAATAGAGCTGAAGTTTAATATTACTGTCCAAATTCCATTTTATCCCACTGTCACTGCCACCAAAGGAGGGGTTTTATGTTGGAGATAATATGATACTGCAGTATAAGCCCTCCTCAGATTTCAAACAGGTCAACTTGTCAAAGCTTTTTAAGGGAGCCAATTACATTAATTTTCCACAGCAGAGAAATACATATTTCATTTCCATCTCCCACTAGAGATGGGGCCCAGGGATTCTGTTTCGAAAGGCTCTTATCACTAAGTAACATTCGTACCCCCAAAGGAACCTTTGGCAGTCACTGGTCCATTGATATAATTGAGCAAGGTATGAGCTGTCTGACACTGCCATGGCATTGCTCAATAGCACTGTGCACTAAGCACTCGGAACAATGAAGCTTCAGCAGACGGCCACATTGTCAATAAATTTCAATTACACTAATTGCCAAGAGTTCAATGAGTGCACTTTCAAAGGGGAGGGGGAAGGACGGATGGAAGATTAAAAAAGAGCCTATGTCTACCAGAGCTAAAGAATAGGATGTGATAAATAAACTGCAGCTTCTAATGGGGGCATTAATGTATTTTTTTAACATGGCTTAACAAGATTTTACAAGCTGTACCAGTTTCAGGGATCCTGTTTTACATTTCTTTCTTACTGTCTCCAAACAACCTATACAGAGACTCAATTATGTGGCATTATCTTTCAGGGAAGAATCATTTTCTTAGGTTTTTATGTTGTTTGTGTTCTGCTCAGGATGGATAATGCATTTGAAAGCAGAATGCTACAATGTCAATTCCATGAGCAAATGAGGCTGCTCACTGAACAACCATATAGCAACAAAATGCACCACCTTACTGCAGTGGTACATATGCTAAATTAATTAGGGATACTTACATATACACATGTGTATTCACTCCAATCCCCATTAATATTAGGCTCACAGCAGTGTACAGAGTATAGATATAAGCAATTGATATACTTAACTCTTCAACACAGATTATTTACTGCAGTGTCTGAGTTTGCATAAAAATATTCTTATCTATTCTGAGCTAAATCTGGGAACATTTTGTTTGGCTTATAGGGGCCAGGACCCCAAACAAAGTATTTCCTGATAAATGTAGTTCTGGTTTGGTTTTTAATACATTCTTCTGTGTAAAAGGGGCTCAAAGGAAAAGGCATTTTGCTTAGTATTTTTTCAAAACTCTACAGAAATTCTAAGTGAGTAAATTAAATGTTTAAATTAGCAACTAGATGATGAAACCTTAGAGTGAAAACTTAGAGAACTGTTTACAGTTCCTGGTTCTGTAAGAAATGTATGTATAAATGGACTGAAAAACTACTTATCCAATATCCAAAAGGAACTTAAGGAGGTCTACAGATCAATCTTCTCCTCAAAGAAGAGTCACCTCTAAGGTCAGAACAGGTTACTCAGGACATTGTACAGTTGAACTTTGGAAATGCCGAGGATAGAATTTGTCCACTCTCTCTAAGTGACTTGTTCCAATGATGGACTGGACTTATGGGGAAAAAAATTTTCCTTATATGTGCTTGGAGTCTCTCATGTTTCAGCTTGGGCTTGTTGCCTCTTGTCTTCCCACCATGCCTCCCATTGATATTCCAATGAAAGTCCTTGTTCCAAACACTGTTTAAGACAGAGTGCAACTGTTCTAACAAACATACAACCCAGACAAGTAATTTATATTACCACAGCTTAAGTATGGCAATATCAAGAAAAAAAATTGAAAATGGGCCTCCTCCAGACCACTCTATTGGCTCTAGCAGCATTCAAAAAAATTTCTCAGCTTTAAAAAGCCATACAAAAACTACAGAAGGCTTTACTGTAGGCCAAATTTGAAATCTCAAAGAACTCTGCAGAAGAGAATGACAGTTTCAAAACCAGTCCAGGAAAAAAAACAGAGTTGCAGTCTAATATTTTTTCAATATTTTTTCTTTAATATAACTTTATAAAGTCTGATAAAATTAGTTTGACAAATTAGGTCTTCAGCATCTCAGCACACCACTGAGAGGGTTGGCAATAATGGCTAAAGCTGTAATGGGCTCAATAAGACATCAGAAAAATTTACAAGACACTAGCTCAAGGCACAAAATTTAGAAACAGTCACTTACCTACACAGGAGATTTTTTAACAATTTAGTCGAGAAACATAAGCAGATGACCTTATTTTTCTGGGTAAAAGGAACAAATACTTTCTAGCAAGAGGGAAGGAAATGGTGGAACAAGTGTAAGACTCAATTGCCTCCTCTGCTTCGTTATGTTTATGAGTTGATAGACATCTAAAGTTTAACTCCTTTTTTAGACCTCAGAGGGACCAGATCAAGATTTGCCCATGGCAAATGAAGGAAAACTAAGGAAGGACTGAGAGCAGGACTTAAACCTCCCAGAGGCAATATTACCCAGTCACAGCATGCAGAGATTTCTGCAGCCGGGATGATAAGTAACGCAAACCCGAGAAACGTCACAGTGTCACAGCATAGCAAAAGGGCTCCTCGCTGATATCACAGCTAATAACACTACATGTGCAGACTAGAGGTGAATGAGGTATGGCTGAGGATGAAGGCCTGAGGTGACTGGGGGAAATCTCCTGGACAACGATGGAATGGAATAAATAATTGATACTTCCACCTTGCAAAGCAAGCCTTACATAGCAGAAGTAATAAATGACACTTAAGAGCTATTTCCAGGAATTTATGAAGATTCTGAGACACCCAAAAAACTGATCCCAGATATCACAATATATTTAACTAAAACCTGTGCTGCTACAAAGGTGTGGGCTGTTTTTCAAAATAAATTGCAAAAATGAAAACCCATTTGGATGCATTAGGATTTTCCCTAATCTATAGAAATCAGGTTTATGAGTAGTCACTATCAGATTCCTCTTTCTCATCCATTTCAAACAGCTAATGTGGAAGTGAAATTCAATGTAAAAAGGAATAATGATCAAGTGGTTTTCCACCCAAAAAGCTGAGTAGTGCTGTGTGTTTCCCACACTGCACAGCTCTGTTCAGTCTTACTTCACTTTGCATTGCTGCTTATTTAAGGCAAAGTGCTGTAGCCAAAGTTCACAAAGTTTGTTTCTCATACAGCTCACAAAACACCTTGTTCAGGTTGAGAATTCTTTCTCAGGCATTTTTGTTAACTGTAGCACTTCCTTAGCAAATTCAGAAGTCTAGAGCAAAGTTGCAATGTCAAGTGTTTTGAAGTGAAACACAGCAGACTGTTTAGTTTCAGCTGCATTAGATATTCTGATCACAGAACATTTTTGTTTACTTATGGCAATATTAATTATAACAAAAACAAACCCACCACATTCTTTATAAAAAGAAAAATATTTCCTGCTCATGAAGAGGTTTTCAAACTTATTTTGCACAAAAATATTGGATGCCAAAATTAAAAAATCAGCCCAAGTATGTCACTATTTTGCATCTGTCCCAAGACTACCATAAAAAAAAGTAGAGAGGCCAGTCAAAACTGTTAGTTCATCTGGACATTTATACTCTGCTAACCAAAGTAAAGGAATTGCTCAGAGATTTAAAATCAGGAGTCACAATGATCCCATATTTCAACTTCCTGCATAAGAGAAGCTACACAATGTCACAGAATCATTTCTGAGGCAAGACCGGTAGCTTGTGGTTAGATGGAAGCTGTTCTTAATAAAATATCTGACCTTAATCTAAGAACCTAACAACGAATATTCCACTGCAGTTATTGGTATTTGCTGGTGTTTCATTTTACTTAAAACTATGTATGTAGTTTCCATTGCTGTCCTTACCCACATGCACTTTTCTACCTTTTAGAATTTGTTAAGATTTTGTCTCAGAATTTTAAAAGAGCAGTAGGAATATATTTATTCAAATCAAAAGAAGACAGCATCAAAGGTGCTCTGTGAATCTTTGACATGAAAATGCACCCTGAAACAAAATCTAAACATTGATGTGAGGAATAATTTTAATGTCAAGGAGCATATGCCTTTCCTGTTTTCCATAGGTTATTTTGTTTATGGGTTACAGGAAGATAACGGAACATTCTATATGAAATGGATAAATCACACATGAATTAAATTAACACATATAAAACACAATCAATATTATATTTATTATAATAATTATGGAAAGTTATCCATCAACTGGAAAATGTTTTTATAGGATCAAATTACACTGTGAGGTACTCCACTGGTAAAACAATTTATGAATGAAGCCCATGATACAAAACAAGTCAAGAAAAATCTCACGTTACCTCAGAAATGAAGGTTTTCCCTAGTGTAAAAGAAGGAAGTTTGTTTGTGGAGTATAATATATACTGAATAATGGACCAAATATATAATATATAATATTATTTCATTTTTTAAATTTTGGAATATGTTTCATGTATGTCAAAAAATAAGTAATGGCTAATTCCATCTAGACTACAATTCAAAGGTTCTCTTCAAGAAAAAGAAAATTATTCTTTTTCTTATGTTATTTCATCATAACAGCATAGTATGGTTTATATAAAAAAATTGTGGTTGTGTATTTTCTGAGCCTAAAGAAGTAAACTCATTGAAACAAAATAAATTTGAGCCTAAATCATTATAACTTTGGATTACTAATTTTTCAACTTGATTTGTTTATTAATGTCATCTTTACTATCAAAATTTTTAATCCACTGTACTGTATTCTTCAAATTATAAAAAATGAAGAACACATTTTCCTGATTCAGCCCCATTTTTGTAAGAGACCCATGAGACTAAATGAGGCTGTTACATGATTCCTGATGCCTAAAAGCAATTTTTTTTTGCTTCCTTGCATTTACATGATATAGTACTACTTTCAGGACAATAGGACATAGCTATTTGCAACTTTCTGCATGATCCCACAATGTTTTAGGTCGCTTTTCTTTTCCACAAACATAAATTGATTTCATAGTATTTACTATGTACCCAGATTGGAATGAAAGTTCTCTTTTAAATCCTAAATATTTAATTCCTTTCAGAACTTATGTTTTTTAAAAAACAAATCTGCTAAATGTCGTTGAAAACTCTGGGAATCTTTGAGAATAGTCTCCTGTCCAAGCATACTAGAGAAGTATGATATATTAAACCTGACAAGATGATGTTCATTAATCTTTGAAATGTAGTCGGGACACTGGTAATTCCAAGAGGCATTACATTAAAATGAAAAGCCCCCTTATGGCAAATGAAGGTGGTTTTTTGTTTCCTGTCATCATCCATTTGTAACTGCCAATAGCCGCTAGTTAAATCAATGCACCTGATAAATATTGCTTGACTGAGGAAATCTAGAGAATCATCATTTCTTAGCAGTGGGTATTTATCTTGTTTTCTTATTGCATTTATTTTTCAGCAGTTCTGTACTCTGAAAACCTGTTCATACCATTTGGCTTTTCAGCAATTAACATTGGCCTAAGGGCAAACTGAGCGAGGGAGATGGTTTCAGACCAAAGCATATACTACAACTGTTGCTTTACTACACTTCCTTACAGAGGTTTGTGGACAGAATCTCATGAGTCCTGATGTTTTTATTCAACATCTACCTTACTCAGCTGTATGGTAATGTTTGTAAGACTTTGAAACAGAAAAGCTCTATTTCCCATCCAACTCAGGAAAACCAAAACTAATACCATCTCTAAAACATGACTCTAGGAATTGACCTATATCCCAGAAGTAAATGAAAACTGGATCCAGGCAATGATTAACCCTTCCCTCACCTTTAAACCATTACAAAATTCAAGGGAAACAGAGGAAAAATCATTTACTGTTTAACCTTTTAGTTGAAAGTCACACAGTTATGATTTATAAAGGAAATACATAAAAGTATGTGGAGGCAAAAAACATATACTTGATATAGTCTTTTAAAGTCTCATTTGTTTGTTAGGTTTGCCTATAGCATACAAAATACGAAGTGCAAATTTAAGGCTTGTTTGTATTTATTTAGCCTAAACATTTCTGTCTCTTGCATTCAAAAGGGCAGTATTTTTCAGAAGTGCCCACTGACTTTCATTGTTCCATTATTTTACATGTCTAGCCTCTGGTCCATACATTTGGGCAATCTAAGGTTAGTCATCACCAAATACTGATATGTATTGGTGTATTTTTCTTTAGGGGTAAGATTCCCAAACTATTAAAATGCTTCCTTCAGTGACTTGCAAAAAACTTTTTAAGATGCTAAATTTGCATAAGGAGCAATGAGAAGCTATTTAGTTTAACAACAGAAAGAAGCTCTTTCCAGTGATTTATTATGTTTATTGCCCTGATAGGCAATGACGTAGAGATGAAGTGCTTTGAGTGGTACTATGAAGCACAGAGTCAGGAGTCTTCTCTTCAGAAATTCCCTACTTGATCTTGACCAACCTAACCTGAACACCAGCTCCCCATCTTCACAATGGGCTGACAATTCCATCCTACAAAGCACTAGTAGTGTGTAGGTATGATATTATATGAAATGAGACACACAGCTAGCAGCCTTGAGAGCTGTGAAAATACCAACAATATAATACCTAAACCAGATAGTATCTCAAGGGGAAGACTTATTTCACAAGTATGTTATTTGGAAAAAAAAAAAAAAAAAACAAACAAAGCACATGTTACAAATTTGCTAACAGTTTTAGTCTATAGTTGATTATATCCAGTTGCTAAATCAGTCTTTTCTCCCAAGACAGAAAATTCATTAAAAATTCATTTTGCCTCATTAGCTGGAGATGTTTCTATTTTGAGTTATACTCTTACCTGAGTTTTTTTCAGACAGATTTCACTCAGAATTTGTAAACACATCTCTAATAAAAGCTTGGTCCAGTGAAACACTTGATTCATGCATAACTTGAAACACAAAAATAATGTCACTGAATTCAGTCCAGTTGGCTACGTATTTATGGTTACACCCATGTGGGCATCTATGATGTCTCAAATTCGCAAGGTTATCTGTGCTGCCATACATTTACACCACATCATGGAGAAGGTTACTCTAATGTGAAGAGCCAAGAACAAATCTTTCAGTACACGCAACATGGTTTGTCTGAAGACAAACGGCAGGGAAAGGAGGGCATGGATACAACACTGCTGCCTGGCACCACACAAATGCAAAATGAAAAGCAGCCAGAGGACTGCTGATGTTCTGTGTCTCACCCTCTGTGTGACAAACACAATATTAATGCAGAAAACATCACGCACAACAGTCACAAAGAGAGCTGTTGAAAAAAACCTACCACACTTAGAAAGAAGAGAAAGGTAGCACTGATGTATTTTGTCAGAAATAACAAACAGAAATAGCTCATACCTATATAAATTCTTCCATTCCAATTTCGCATCATCTTTTAATATCATTTGGTAAAGTCTTACACTTTTGTTATCACTGCCATTCAGTGGGCTTTATCATAACAATGGTCATCATCAGGATGATTTCTGCAGTACGTGTTAAGGTCTGGCTTCAATACAAACAACACAAGCTTAATCCATCCCTCCCATCTACCTCAGCCTGCAGGAACTGAAGTACAGTTCAATGCCTCAACAGCCAGCTTTAGTGGAGGTGGCTTTAGAAACCAAGCCCTGGCTGCTTGGCATTCACTATCTTTCTCACATCCTCATTTTCAGTTAGGAATAGCTTGCTCTCATGTTTGACAATATATATTTCACATTTGGTAATTATTCTTCATCACATTATCATAATGTACCATGTCCTAAGGGCAACAGCCCTTTGAGATTCAGTTCTCTTGGCCTCTCCCATTAATACAGGCCTACTGGCTGTTTTACGTGATTGAGGTTTGACTCACAGAAATACAAATAATATAAATTTAGGCCACTGGCTTTTTAATCTCCCCTTGGCTCCCCAGCAAGGCAGATGACAATATTCTAATCTGTTTTCCATTATAATTAAGGCTCTCATTTAGTTTATGGTTTTATAATTGAAGCACCACCCCTCAAGAAAAATCACAGGTTCTTTTCCACTTCACAGGAAAATCAGGAAAATTCTGCACATAGCAGAAGGGACAATAGGCAGTAACAGAAAAGACATTTATAGAGAGAAAAAAGGACATGTTCAAAAAGATTCACATTTCTAAGGTGATAAAAAGCATGTCCACACAACACAACAGGGAACATATTAGAGAGCATTGAGCAAGTTCCAATTTTCTTTGCATCTGGTGCAATAAAATGAAGCATTGCTCCATAAACATATGAGAAGAATTAGCATGCCCCACTGTGCAAGCTGTTTTGTCCTACTGACAGGGTCATCTGCAGCCAACTCATTTGACACCAGCAATGGGTAACCCATGCCATGCCCCATGACATGATTTAAGCATGCTCATCACAGGAAACATAGCTCCAGATTTAAAATAGAGTTTCCCTTAGTTTGAACCTTTCCACGAAGGTTAAATCTTCATGTTGACTTTGGAGAGCTCTATATCTGTTGGCTTTCACTAGTGGACTGTAGCCAGTTTGTCTCTTTACAGCAAGAAAATATGAACAGGGGCTCTCAGCTGAGAAAGGTGAGAAGTAGAGATAGGCCAAAGGCTGGTCTACTCATCCCATACAGAAAAAGCTTGGGTTTGTTCCAAATAACATGATTTACTTTTTAGTAATACCAGAAGCCATAAGTGTGTTTGTTCTTTCTGTTGTGAGTCATTACTGCTATTTCAAAAGGGGAAAACTTCAGCAAGACTACTGTCCACCTAAATATGCAAGGTTGATTGAAAAGAACACAGATAGAAAAGGTCATTATTCTTTTCATTAGTCACAGCCAGGATAACATAGGATCCCAAGGAAGAAGAAAGTGGAAACACAGGATTTTTTCCACCACTTCCAGAAAATTAAGGGTAGGGAAACTTGAGGCAGAAACAGCAAAGTGGCACACAGACAATCTGGCACTTACATCATGAGCAATGAGGACAGGACTGAACTGTAGAACAGTAGTTAGGATTACTGTATGTGCCAAAAAACATCATCTGTCAGCATGGGCAAACCAGGCATGATAACAGCAGTGTGAACAATGAAGTGAGGTTAAAGGATTTCCCCTTCTTTCAGGGTGCCCAGAGCTCCTGGACTATACAAGGGCCAGGATCACAGAGCTGTTGGAAAGTTATATTCAAAACAAGGGTTTGCCAAAAAGAAGCACTATTATACTGAAAACTTGGGGGGCATTTCTGACCTGCATTTTCCCAAGTAGCTGTGCTTTTTCCAAGCTGCTGGAGTATGCTCAAAGCTGGTTTGTAGTGAAGCTGATGCTATTGCAGCCGACAGGTGAGCAGGCCTCTCTGAGGGAACACAGAGACGCACATCTTTATTAAAATAAGCCAGTTCCTGTTATCACAAAGTTGCTCCATGAGTCAGAACATGGTCCCAGCAAAGACAATGATAACAGGGTACTCTAGGCCCCTTCAAACACTATCTTTACAAACCAGGATATGAGTAGCTTTAAACAGTAGCTAACTGCTGTTTACTGTCAGACGCACATTTTAACATCTACACACCATATGTCACTTTCTACATCCCCACCCTCACACATATTTTAAGTTCAAAAGAGTTGTCAATCCTTATCTAACCTTTGGTTTTCAGGAAGTGGTTCCATATTATTTTCCCTTTGGTTCTCAGAGATATTAATTTAGGTATTACTCCAATGATATATAAAAATAATTATGAAAAGCTGTTGAAAGAAAGTTATTTTTATTTGCTTCCAGAGAAGGGGTTAAAACCACTTCAACTACAGCAGTGTTGACTAGGAAAGAACTACATTATGAGATGATTATGACTCCACAGCTAGGGGAGAAATTTTTACAGGAGTTACATGAGAGATTTACTTTCTGCCATATGGATGATATAACAGAGAATGCACATAGCACTGAGAGTGTTCAAGGGAAATATGGGATACCTGTATCTACTGCACAGTATCTGTCATCCAGTGAAGCCCACTGTTGGGATGGCTCCAAAACATCTCTGCAGAAATAGTGTTTAATATTTTGTTATTATTATTATGACAAGAGCAATAAACATCTCAGTTTTTCAAACAGTAAATTCAACTGATTGTTAACAAAACTTCAAACTGAAATTATGCCACAGACAGGAAAAAAAAAAAGTTTGGCATTCTTCTACCATAGTTTTTGTTGGTTTTTTGGGTTTTTTTTCTATTTAAAATTTAAAAAAAAAAAATGAAAAAGAAAATTGAGTAGTTTTACTCATTTTCCTAACTGTTACTCTGCAACATTCTTAAAGTGCAAGAGGTTCTGAAATTGCAGATTAGTAAAAGGAAGAGACTAAACCACAGATATTATGAATTTCAATGCAAGGAAAAAGATTGGGATGAGAAAAAGGCATGTAAGGCCTACATCATTTCGATTTAGCTATTTCATCAGTATACAGTGCTTTCCACAAATGGAAAAAAAAATCGGGTATACATTGCTCTACTTTATATCATGTTAAAGGTAAAAATTGTGAAATTGCTTCTATTTTGGTAAAATCACTCTGACAGTTTTCAACACAACCTACTGAGAGGTTATCTGGCTTCATGAAACAGCTGAAAGACTTAGGAAGAGAAGACAGGTTTGAGCAGGCTTTCTCAAAAGCAGTGAAATATTTCCAAAGATTATTTACATCAACACTGTAATACTTACTCTTTAAGCCATAGCAGAAGAGCCTGCAAATCAGTCTGCATAACCCTAAAATCTTACCATCAACTACTAACTGAATTTTTGACTCAGTTTTAATAGTTCTTAAAGGTCATATACCCCAGTGCAACAGTGAATAGATGGAAATTTTTGCCAGGCAAGTTGCAATGCCTGAATTAACCACTGAGCTGAAATGGATTTAAAAGTGAAACTAACTCAAATGTCACTAATTCTGCCTCTATAAAACAGATAAGGCCTGTAAATATACAAACTCATTCACAAATAACATCTGTGAAAGCACTTAGGCAAATTGATAAAAATACATAATGCACATTAATCAGTCTTATTAAAATTAAAAGAAGGCATCATATTTATGTTTAAATTAGAATCATTGTGGCTTTGGGGAGAAGAAAATTAAAATTAAAATAGGGCTAAGCTAGCAATGGTTAATGTTCAGTTTCTGAACCATAAAATCTTAAAGCACACGAGACAAAAAAACAGAATGAAGACCTGGACGGTTTAAATTTGTACACACACTTCAGAATACACAGAATGTTACAGAATCTGAGGATCTTATGTCAAAGTGATGCATTATTATCTGCCATTCAGGAAATGTACACAGAATGTTACAGTATCTGAGGATCTTATGTCATAGTGATGCATTATTACCTGCCATTCAGGAAAAGCCTAATTAGCACAATTATCTTCTGCACTAGGTGTGATACCTTTAGAATTAATTCACATCACACAGTGGATGTCAACACTCCAAAGTCACACGAATTCCAGGAAACAGAAAACTTACCTGGTCAATACTAACTTATTTTGCTATATGGTTGAATGAAAATGTCATGCAAAACAATGGTTGCACCATTGTCTAACTCTTGAGTGAAATTTCAAAAATTTCTTGTGATTCTGCAGCTAAAATCCTGCTCCTGTCTTACTGACACATGGGCTGCCTGAGGCCCTTGAACTACAGAACTCCTAATATTTAGGAATAAATGCTAAAACTTAAAGGTCAATTTAAAAGAAAAACTAATCAGGAATTATTGCAAAATACTCTTCAAAAGAGAAGACACAAAAGTAAAGGATTGCTGGGAAATGAAGTAGCAATAAAAATTAGAATAATTTTATGATAGAATTAGGGCCATAGACATAAAATTCTGACTGATATATTCTATAGTTAGAACAACCAAATTAATCCAATATAAAGATAGATGGGAAATTTTTTAGAACACTCTCTTGATACTGGGTTTTGAAGTTGTACTTGTCTGCTTTTAAGACACTGAGAAGAAATTGAAAAACTGGAAACTACTCAAAGCTAAATTCTTCCAAGTGCCTGGGCTGGACACAGACACCACTTAGATATCTAAGTTTTCCATTTTACAGCTGGAGAAACGGAGGAAAAACTGAGGAACTCCCCTCTGTTTGTATCCCATGATGGTGGTTTTTCAGAAGCTGCATGGTGCCCATTAGCTCACACATCTTCTTTGTTGCAATCATTTCAAACATACATTGCACCATCAGAAACATGAGCCTGACCTAGTACAAAGCCATGAGGCAAATAAACAGAAGACAGAGCCCACTGTAGTGGAAATAAGACCCAGACAGAGGCAATGAATGCTAAATCCAGATCCAACCACAGGACTTGCCATTCTGCCTCAAACTTGATACCCACTGGGCCTAATACAGTGTCTCCAGCAGTGGCCAGCACCAGATGCTTTGGTGAAAAATACAAGATCCCCACAGATGCAGGATAATCTGTCTTCCTTGAAGGTCTCATCCTAATCCCTTTAGTTATAGATTCCCTTAAATCCTGATGCATGAGGGTTTTTATTCCTTCAAATACTCTTTTTTAGAATTACTATCATAACTCTGGATATTCTTGTTATCCATACAAATGCCCCTTCCCTCTTTGATGCTTACAAAATTCTTGATTTCATCTTCATCCAAAGTAAATGAGTTCTACAGTTTATAAAGGAACCTTTTGGGAAGGGTTTCTTTATTCTTAAGAGATGGGAGAAACCATAGTCTCATGATCTTTCTTCTTTGCTGCATGCCTCTGCTTTCTCTTTTTTTCTCTTTCAACCACACACTTAATCACTTCCACTCTCATCTGAGTCCTCAGGTAAACAATCACTTCAGATACATTTATGTCACTAGCCTTCCTCTCTGCTTTTATCTGGGCCTATCCAATTCTGCAATATTTTTTTCCTGGATGGACTTTCTAATACCCAATAAATTTTATAGAACACCACACTGCAAGCTGATACAATGACTTTGTATGTGATTACTTTAATTTTTTTTCTGTATTTCTTCAAAAGGAATGTATCTCATAGTTACCAAGTCTGAGTCCATGAAATTCCTTAAGGCTCCTCTGGACTAGATTAACATGTAACCTACAAAGGGGTTATCTACCACTAACGTGGTGTTGCTGCCTCATTTCTCCTTCCTTTTTCCAGATAACTAATAAATATATTACACAGCAGCAGACCTAGTACAGAAATTTGTGGCTATTAACCTTTTGGCATGATGAAAATGGACCATTTGTTCCCGCTTTGTCTCCTGCCTCTCAGCTACTTTTTGATCCGCTATATTACATTGCCTCACGGCTACTTGGTTTCTCTTAGAGGAGATAGTATCAATCTACAACCTTCAAAAAACCATGCATGACTAGCCTCCAAATCACATGATAGCTTACAAATCATGACATATTAAGACATAATAACAATTCTGTTTCTATCAGTGTCCAATTTCTGAGCTAGCCTGATTCATGATCATGAGGTTTAACTTTAGCTTCTAGAAAATTTCCTTTTTAAAAAAATTTCTCATCCCATTTCTTGACTACTGTAATGAAAAATTTTAAAGAAACAGAGTCTGGTAATATGAGCCTTAGGAAAAACCCTCAAGAGCTAGAAATGCTGAACAGTACCTCTTCTGGCACCTCTTCTGACACAAGACATCTTGTGAAAGATACACTTGACAACCCTTCCATTCATTTGCTAACATTCTCAAAGAATTTTAAGACAGTAGCCAAAGTTTGCTTTGCAGAACTGTATGATTGGCTATGGAATATTATCTTCCAACTCTTCTTTCTATTTCAGAGTTACTCCAGCTAAGATTTTTCAGCAAGTAGTCCCACAGAGCTCCTCTGGAATGTTTTTAAAATATTTGGTCAAAATTTCTACCCTGTCATCATTTATCAGCCCATTTTAAGCAACTTGTTGGTTTTGTTAGAAATTCAACTGAGTCACACTTAAAACACCTTCAAAACTCTTGGATATATACCATTTGGACATGGTCACGTCTTTGGAAAATTTTACTGGTTTACTATACCTTTTAAAATTATAAGTTCAAAAAACCGCTTCCACTTTAATAGATCAATGAAAACTGAGAGAAAATAAGTGTAAATTATCAAATGTTCTATTTTTAAGCATACATGGATTGTATAAGAATTTATTTATTTTTTTAATGGGAAGAGAAAGGGAAAAAATTCAGACAAAACAGAGGCTGAGCAAAAAAGACAAGATATTCAGGGCAAATATCATACCAAGGATTACTTTGGCAATTGCAAAAGTCGTACCAATGACTATTTTTTTTTTAAGTGCCTCATGCATTTAATTTTATTTCCTCCAGCTATTATATCTATCCTTTTGAAGAAAAGAGAGGTTTCATATGAGCCTCTATTCCACATACCAGCATCCACTCTTTGGAAAGACCCATGTGCATTTGTGTTTTAAAAATGTAAATTGTGAGGGCTTCATGTGTGCTCAGTTGCCACTGTTCTATTCCTTTGAGTCCTGTATAGTTGAGAGTCTGTGAGAGAAGGTTGGAGAGCCTCTGAAACTGTCATAATTAAGGTTTGAAAAACTTAGTAGATCAGTGGGAGCACAGGATATAACTTGAGATGGTCAGCATAATTTTGTAGCCTGCAGCAACTAAAAGAAGTAGCAAAAATCTTCCGTATGGACCGTTGCTACTTGCTAACACCTAGGAAGACAAAGGCATGAGGAAAGTAGACCAAGATTTAAAGGAGTTCAAAGAAAGGTAAATAGACAAACCCTTTCAGAAAGAGTAGATAATGTGGAGAAGAAAATATGGTTCCTTTGTCAAAACACTAATAAAAATACCAGCAAGAAATTGGGAAACATATCTCACTTGTTTCAGTAAATAAATGAAATTTTTTTTGTGTGACTAAGTGCAAAGTTTAAGGTTTATCTTGTATTACTGTACTTGTTCCACCATATATTTTATATGTTGGTTCCAGAAAACTGAAGTTTCACAGCATTGGAAAAGTGGATTTTTTTTTAAAAAAAGAAAAACAATTCTATTCTCTGTGCATGAAATGGCAGACTGTATAAGTTGTACTTACCTAAGCTCACAAATCAAAATGAAATTCCGCTGCTTCCAACTTCCATGCCGATCAAAAACCTCCCCTGAACTGGTAATTCCAACTGCAAATACTGTGAAGTATAAGAGAGTACACAGGCCAAATCCTTCCATCTTTGTAAATCTCCTGAATTTGTATTGTATGTTTTTATATTGTTAGCATGATCCCACAAGGTCACCATTCAATGCCATACGTGATGCTGCAGCACCATTTTGGGAATCAATTGCTTACTTCTCCTGCATCTGGAAAGCACACCTCATGGGAAATATTGGTTTACATATAATTTTAAAGCAAAAGCTGATTTCCAATAAAGACTGTAATTGCAAAGATATAAATTTATTCACAAATACCAGACAGCACTTAAAATTTTCGGATATTTCTGGAACAATAGTTATATTACAGTGCCATCCACTGACTCTCTCCTGCAAGTACATGCACTGACACACACAGCTGCTGCTCTACATCGAGTTGGCTTAATTCCCACTGAAGGGACAACCATCCCCAGACAGATATATTCCCAATTCATTTCCTTCTGCAATGATAACTGTGAAATTTACCCAGCTCACAAAGGAAGAGAAATAATTTCTGTAATAGCCTTAATGGGTTTTTAGAGACTCTGGCTAGCAGCCAAGAGAGACTTAGACATGGCTTTGCAGGCAGCATGAATACAGAGGTTACTTTCCTATGTGTGTGTGTGCATGTGTGCTGCGTGCATATGTATTGTGAGATACGTTTCAGGCAAGAAAAGAAGAAATAATAATTGAACCCCATCAGCACTGATGCGCCCACCAATAGTTTTTCCTCACTGACATCAAGGGATATGAATGAAAACTAATTGCGCTTCAAAGAAAAGGCAAATCACAAGTCTGTTGTAGGATTAGGTTTTTCTTTAATTAAGATTGTTGAAATAAATAGCAAGAGAGCTGTTATGGACTTTTTCATGTATACTTTAGTTCCAGTTTTTCTATTGAAATGTGAGACTATCATGTTATTACAAAAGAAGATAAAAAAAAAAGAATACACTAGAAAAGCCTGGAAAGCTTTCAAAAAAAAAAAAAAGTGCCAAAATATTAAGCTTTACTTGACTAAAATTCGTTGAAATAGTCCTTCCAAATATGTTCTCAATATATGTTACAAAGAGTTCAATAATAACCTCTTACAATTAGAATTTCCTAGTATGTGCCTTACTCATGTTCTCTTTCAAATAAAAGCATAGTATTTAAAGACTGATTTTAGAAGAAATAATTTTGACAATTCAGAGGCTGCTGTACTTTACAGCAAACCACATTTTCTCACTTTTTGTTAAAACACATGTTCACTGACTAGCACATTGCATGCCAGCACGGGCGGATGTGTCCACACACCAGCAGAAACACACTGCAGAGGCTCTGCAGAGCTTAAAAAAATCAAACAGAGGAGGATCTGGTTTTGTGACAACTCCCATACTTGGTCGCTGAGGGTCAATGAGGGTGAATGAGCCATCAAGAGCTTCAAATTAAAAGCAGGTTAGGAAGAAAGGAGCCTGAGGAGTACAAGGACAGTCCAGCTGGTTTGATTATTTTGTGGCAGTTCTGCACCACACAGGCATCCATGCTCTCACAGAGACTAAGGGGGTCACAAAGCACGACGTTCTGTAGTCCAGCATGCCTGCAATGCATACAGTGTGAACAGAGCTTTAAAAAGCCTCCTCTGTGGCAGACAGACTGTCACCGCTACCAGACAGATTTAAAGTCTGTTTAGCCACAACCACGTTTTTAGAAGTTGATGCCCACAAAATAGGCAGAAGAAATGAGCCAAACTTCATGCACATCCTCAAATTATCTGCCATAAATAACTGACCTGGCCATAGAGATGGTCAGGGAGGAAACAGTAATTTGGTGCACTTCAGCAAGTAAGTGTATGTCCTGCATATCTTGTCAGTCCCTCAGCCCCCTCTATCTTTTAATCTTTAGACCCTTTCATATTCTGCTGTTGACAATCATCTGTGACACACACTCTCATGTTTCCTAGTCCCACCTACACTGACAGTGGAGCCACCTTAGTGCTCCAAAGTGTTCTATACTGGGAGCTGGCTGCCTTCCCACGTGTGAACTTTTACCAGCCAGGTTTACAGTGAGCCAGGAGACATCCATCAGACAAGGGCTGTAGAGCTTCTCGACCACCAGCCACTATTGTGCCACTATTGCCATTCTGTGCCTCCGGACAATTGCTTCACTGTATGACATTATCTGCTACTGCTCCTCTCTGTGAGTAATTAAAGAACACACCCAAGCAGCTTGTCAGCCACAAAGTACTAGAGATTTCTGCAGTCTGTGATCTTTAGGTACAGATCAGGAAATCTACATATATTACCATTATATCAGAGGGGTTTAGCACACTAATACTGATGCAGTGCCTATAAGAAAGAGGTTTTAATTATGGCTAAACTCCATTACTTTATGGAAGCTGGAAAAATTTCTCAAGGGAAAAAAAAAGTTGCAACAGAGAAGTTGTCCCTACGAAGCTGGGTTCTGGTTAGTATTGCAGATAAAACCCACCATCCTGGGACTCAGGTTAATTCAATGATGCCTGACTCCGGGGTCCAACTATGCTGAAAGTCACTCATATAAAAACAAGAAAGTGATAAGACACAAAGCTATAAGATTTCAAGGAGAAGGGAAGAGGAAATCTTTGTTAGCAAAGACAAGGATGATGTAGACTGCATTTGTGCCTGAATCCTGAGATGCTGCCTTTTAATATATTCCTTTTATTGTTAAAGGAATAAATTGGTTTTATTTCAGCCAAATTTCATATTTTCAACCATCCTGATTTTTTTTGCTCTCAAAATAGGTGACTTATTTTCCACAATATCATTGGAAGCATAGACTAATTTTGTCCTCACAGAAAACACAAGACCAAATTCACTGATTTTGCTTTAAACAAAAATTCTTGCTCAGACCTATAGTCTCAGCATAGAAGAGATTAAATGGTGGTTTAAGCTCAACCCTCTTGAGGCAGGTACTTAAAAGTGTTTGAACACTTCTTCTTTATCCCTTTTCTAAGAGCTACAGTGCTAAAAAGAATTTTCTTCCTCAAAGACCACTGAGGTCTGACAGAGATAATATCAAAAATTTGCTGGATTTTAGGACTCATGAAGGTTGGAGACTGAGTATATGCCCTAGAAGCATACCATATAGATGCATCTCTGGTGGCAAAATTGTCACAAGTCCACAGTAATAATATTATTGTATTTAATATTTTTTCCAGCACCTGGAATCCCATCTTCTGTTTTCTCTGCTTTTTCCAATATCCATTAATATATTTTGCTACAGCCCCTACATCATATGTATATCAGCTGGCCAACATATTACTGTCATCTTTTAGGGGGAGGAAACTCAAAATAACTAGAATAGCCACTAAGCACAACATACACATTACACGGCCTCATGTGTCAAAACTGTAATATAAATGGCTATGACTGAACATAATATACTCTGTCTTAGGTTCATAACCTTCAGTGTCGCATGCTCAGCACTGCTTATTATTCAAAACTACTGCAAACTTCCCAGGTCTAGCCCGGCCAGATGAAAATCTGGTGCCCACAAGTACATGCAGACTGTCATTTGAAAGAAGCTCTCTGCTCAATTCCACAGTCACCATCTATCTAAGTAGCAACCCCAGACATGAAGCCCTAGGCGAAGCAGAAGGCCATGCTCTAAAACATGCAGAAGCCTATTTCCCTAAGGACTCTGGAAAGCTTTGTATGGTTAATATGCTGCCAGGCATACCCAGGCAAGGTTTTCCTCAGCTGCTTGCAATGCCCAGGAGGTGGACAGAGTGCAGAACACATCATGTCACAAACACTTTTGTGACGCTTATCAAGAAAGCCATATAGATTTAACCAACAAATCTTAACCTTAAATTTAACCAACTAAAACCCCATCAAACTTTTCATAGTGTTTTGGGCTGGTTTTCCATTGGGTGTTTATAGGATCACTACTTTACCAATTAAACTGTGTTCTGATTAGGTTTTCTTATCTAAATTGCCCATGTTACATTGCTGTTTTGGTTCTACTTGGACAAAACACAATAGCAATGTGTATTAATACCTCTTCCAAAGAGACAGTGGAAAGACCAAACCCACACACATTCAAATTTATGTCATTGCCTCCACATCATGAAGGTAGGACAGTTTCTCATTTTTCATTCCAAATTCTCAAATAAATTCATCCACCTTATTCACAGATTATAGCTATACTCATCTACCTACATGGTAATAGACATGCACTGACCTGCAATAAATACTGTGTTCTCCAGCCATTTTTATTATAGTGGAGAAATGGTTTTTCTGGCATCGTCTTATAGGAAAACTTTAGACCTTTCCTGTTTTGGTCTAGCTTCAGAATTATACAAGTCCTCCATTAGGATATCTACCAACATTATTTCTCCTTGAACCTAAAATTCCAACATAATATTTTATCCTAGTTAATTCAGTAGGTGATATATAAGTGTTTCAAATCTGACCAAATGAAACATTATGTGCACATCGTTTTTGCACCAAACCCCATAAAACATGACACAGAAGTATACTCTAGATTGATGCAGCATACTCAGACGTTCACTTCTGAATGTCAATGCGTGGGTCTGATGTGCCCAATAGTCAAATACTCATCCAGCTTCTCACTCACACCTGCCTCCCATACAGGCAAGGTAAGAACAAAGGACCAGAATTTTTCCTGTCTGCATGAAGAGAATTAGAAATAGATTCAGGTAGCAAGAAACAAAGACTTAACATGTCCTCCCCCCTTTCCCCCGCACAGCATGAAGTCCAGCACTCCAGACTTCTCTACTGCCTCCCCTGGAGTGGCAGTGGAGGGAATGGGAGAAGTGTGTGTTCAGTACACTCTGTTCCCCTTCCCCCTCACACTGTTCCACTGCTCCACTGATGGACTGCAGACCTTCAGGAACTGCCTGTATGGCATTTTTTCACCCTGTCTTATCCAAGTTTTCCCCAAGGTGCCACCACCCTGGCTGTGGGGCCCAGTCATGGTCTGTGGTGGAGCCAGTGGGGCTGGCTGGAATGGGCTGTGTCCAGCCACTCCTCACAAGAGGGCCCTGCAGCGTCTGGGCACCTGTACCTGGTACAGTCAAAAATATCAGAATCTACAAATATTAAAGACAGAAGGAACCAGAAAAAGGGTCAGTCTAACACAAAGCATTACATTTTACTCAGATATGCTCTGGTCTGGCTAGAAGCTTCCATTTATTAGGACAAGAGAAAATGGCCTAAAGTTGCATCCTTGGAGGTTTAGGTTGGATATTAGAAAAAAGTTCTTTACAGAAAGGGTGATTTGGAAGCACTGGAATAGGTTGCCCAGGGAAGTGATGGAATCATCCCTGGAATGCAGCACCTCAGACTCACCAGCGCTGCTGACACACTGCTTTGGGCATCCTGAAGTTCTTATAACATTCAGTCCCCAGGTTCTTAGTATTACTTATATTTCACCAAATCTCTGACAGCACAACATTGGTCACTATTTTCTCAGCTGTCACCAATTTTATTGTTTTTTCGCTAGATTTAAACAACTGAAATAAAGCTTGCTAGGTTAAGGTCTGTCACCTACATGTTTCTAATCTCCTACTTTCTAGGCAGTATTTACGTCAGCACAGCAGCCACCTCCTTTGGGGCTTTTTCCTCTAATAGTGCATTCTTTTTTCTCCTTTAGAGATTATAGGTCCATGAATAGAAAAAAACCTATAATTTTCTATATGCTCACTTGTTTAGTTTTTAGCTCTTTATCAACAAATATTCTGATGGGCACTCAGAAGTTGAAAGGAAAAAGAAACATTAAAATCCCTCTCTACAAGATTAGTATCTACAGATCTAGAAAGAAGAAATTCATCAGAGCATTTACCCAAGAACATTCACTCACTATTTTGATTCTTTCAGCAAGTATACAGTAAACAGAAATAGATACAGCAAAGGAATCAGTAATAGCTTTATTTAAGAGAAGTAAATAGCCAGCATTAAAATAAGCAAGTTTTAAAGTCCCTTTGTTTAGTCCCACTAAACAAAGTCCCACAATATCATCACAAGAACCAGACACAGAATTAGACCCACCTGCACCAGCACCCAATGCAGTTTTCAGAAGAGAATCCTTCTCCCCACAGCAAGGATGCAGAATTAAGAAACCCACACTATAAACGTATGATTAATACAGCAAAAGCTCTAAGAAAACTCTCAGGACCACTGAATAAAACAGTTTGAAACTAGAGATGTGGAGCCCTTTATCTACTCTTTCTTGCAGGTATGCCCATCCTTTTAGCCCTGAACTTCTAACTTGCACCACCTCCACAGTACCCTCTGAAGCTCTACAGCAATGCCTTATCATTCCCATTACCTGAAGCTCAGCCACATTTCCTTTCACTCAAATCCCACATTACTGAAATGCACCTCACCTCCAGCCATCCCGATGTGCATCACCCCATAGCCCAGATGCCTTTCCCAGCTGCACAACAAGATTATTCTCAAGGAAATACACAACCTCTCCTCTGTCTGGAGAGTTTTCCTGATCCTGAACAGAATGGGCTGCTCAGCCACAGGCTTGTTAACAGAAAAGAGCACACAGTCTGTATTCAGTGAGCAAAAGAAATATTTCAACCATTCATCACACTGTTCTTCAGTGAATTCTAAAATAATACTAAGTGTGATTCCAGGTCAAGGTGCGTGTACATACAGACAACCTTTGTGGGCTGAACTGATGCCTTGGGAAGGTTGACCTGAAACAGAAACTGGACAGAGGTAGAGAATAAAGTAGATAATTATTGAAAGGCCCTCAGGGTACACCTTAGGCAGGACAAGAGCCTGACCAGGGCTACACCCAAGGTGGACTTCGAATGGTCACGAAATGGGCAATCAGTCCCCTCTTCAACTCACTCCACCGACAAAGGAAAGGAAACAGCTTCATATTAGAGGAGGATGCACTAAGAAGGATTCATATTTTTTAATACAGAGAGCAAAACCTAGGATGATTTACTAGTAAGTTTTGAAATATTCCATAATGTTATGTCAAAGCAGTGCAAAATCAGAACTGAATGTCACCACAAGGAAATAAAGGCATAGAAGGTTTAAATTACTCCAATTTACACACCAGAATAATGAAAAAAAGCAGTTAATGGTTTTCTAAGTAATTTAGATTAGATTGAGTCGTTGGCTATCATGCTAGCACAGTGCAGTATGGAGACTGTAATGGTACATAGAACACAGCCAAAATGGAGAAAAGTAGATTTGAGATGAAAAGCCTTGGCCTTTATTACTCCTCACCCCAAATTCTGTCTAAAATGTTAGGCATAAAGTTGTATGTTTCTGGTGTAGTTCACATAGTAGTTAGCTCTGATGTTGAGCTCTTTATTCTATTACTAAATCACAGATCTCAATTATGTTCCGTTATTATACTGAAATATTATAGTATTCTTAAGGCTCAAGTGACTACAAGAGACACAAAAATATGTTCCACTGTACATAGCGTGAAAACTAATTGGCCTCCAGATACAGAAAAGTGGAAATGTACCGTAGATAATTAGGTCAGTCTTGAGGGCCTCCTAGGCCTGCCTTTGACCAATAATATTTCTAACTCATGGATGCAGTCAGAGTAAAATTGTTATAGTTCAGAGGGAGTGCAGATTTAAAGGTCTTTGCTTGTCATATCATTCAGTATTTTCTCAGTTAAAACCAAAAAACAGAGATCAAAACTTGTAGGAATGAGGATTTAAATTATATATTCATTTTGGCATTGTAACTGAGCCTAACAATATTGTTTTGCAGCTCAGAAGAGATACTGATTTATAATATTTTCATGGTTAACACTGTATGTAATGCTGTGGGGCTTTGACAAATGCTAACACATTTGTAATTCCAAATTTAATTAATATGTGGAATAAATATATTTCTCAAATCCTCAACACCTCACTTCACCTCTCTGCTCAACCCACTCACCAGTGCAAGCTCATTTAAAGAAATCTGAAGGGTATAATGCAGTAAAATGTGATTGCTTTTCTCCCTGCCTTTTTTAATCAGAAAGTATAATAAAACTCCAATTTGGTTCCATGATTATTTAAAATCTAACACACTGCAAACCTACTACCATGAGCAATAAGGAGCATGTCTGGTTAGTGTTTTGTTCAATTGAGGTATGCACCCAAGTAACTGTGTTTTCATCTATGTTGTGCAGCAGTCTCAGAGAGTCTATTTGGAGTAAAGAAAAAGTACTCACTTCTCAGCAGCACACCTAATGCATAGTAGATGAAATCGGGCATTCAGACCATGGAATCATACCAGAACCAGCCAAAAGTAAACCCCATGGAAACATGTACAGTAGGAATGTCAGATCCTTTAGCCCTAGAAGGATGTTGCTGTTATGCTGGATTGATTTACTGGTTAATACTGACATACCCTGTGACGGTGTGCCTGTAGGCCCAACTTCTGAGAACAGATCATCTTGACATGCTTCAACTTCACTATATAGTTTCATCAGGCTAAAGCAGTAGAGCGTTGTATATAACAACAGGACAGCCTGGGCTAATGGAACCCAGCAAGGCATAGATCTATGCCCAAGTCCCTACTTCCCAGATGTGTTTTATTATGTTTATGTTATAGTTTAAATCTAGTTTCCACAGTCATGTTTACAATCTCTGACTGTAGTTCAAAGGGATTATGCAAGGGTTAATTGAACATATCATGTGCAGTAAGTCTCTTGCCAAGTATTGGGCAGGAAGAGTCTCCAGAGCAGGAAGTGAAATGTAAATCCTGGACTTCTGAATTGAATAAAAGCACAGGGCTGAATAGTCAAGCAATCACAATCTGAATTGGCTTGGATTAATTAAACCTGCTGCTGCTCTAAAAGTAGCAATTTACCTAATGCCCTGATGTTTTGGAGTGAATGAAGCTCAAACAAGGCCATTCAATAAGGCCAGTACTAAAACTTCTCATTCACACGATTTCAGTCACTCTAAATCTCATGGTCTATGATGCTTGCTTTCTCACTGTTTGCAGCATGACCTAACTCTTCCACAACCATAACACTGTTTTTTAAGAGCTTGAAGTCAGTCCCATGATTAGCCTTGATCTGAACAACTAGAGCTGCCCTTGGTTTTCAAAAGTCATTAAGGATACAACAGCTTTCACTGTCTTTTTGGAGCTGCTGGATAGATGACAGAAGTCCTGAATCTCCTGAAGGATGTAGCCAGGTTACCAAGGAAAAAAGATCAGAGAACAAAATGTCTACTAAGCATTAAATAGCCAAAACAACCAGTTATCTGTGGATTCAGCTGCCCTGCAGACTCAACTTTCAGAAAATATTAATGGTATGTGTACCACTGCAAAATATTCATTTTTACTAAATTCAATGTATTAGCAAGACATACTAAATAACTGGGTTTCAAATTGGTCTTGTGTAACTAGAGCTTCCATGGCCAGTCAGCTGAAAGTCTTCAAAGGCTCTAATCTAATAAAAATAGAACTGGTCAGGTAGTCTTTCCCAAATGTATTATTTAAAGAGTACTGCTGTCACTCATCAAAACTGTTCTTCAGCAAACAGCTTTTAGCAGCATTTGACCAGCTGTAGAGCTGGCTGAATGTTATTCACTGAAGAAATTAATTAATGTATAATAGCAATATTTGCTGAATAATTTACTTGAGGAAAATTCTTTTCAACTATTTGATAAGCCCCATTAAATTCCAGTAAAATCTAAGACATACCCTAATTAAAGACAATTAAATCTGTTTACAAAAATTGACTTTATTCTTTGGTACATGCTTTATGGCATTTGACTAATTCTCCAGTTCCCAGGTAAAGTTACAATTGGACAACCTGTGCAGGAAAGCAGATTCAGACTGCTCAAAGCTTTAAATTTTCACTGCTATTTAGACATCAAGACATGTAAAATATATGCTTCTCACAAAGACCACCCCTGTAGCCCACTTCCACTACCAAAACACAGCCACAAAAAATAGATACAACCTATCCTTTCCTACATGTGGCATGCAAAATAGCTCAAGACATTTCAACAGAGGGGCTGTGTTGACACGTCTCACTAGAGTGAGAGAGGGATAATGGACACCAGGTATGGTGATGGGGCTAGGTAAGATACAACTGCTTAGCCAGCTGTTATATATAATAATTTCCTACCTAAAAAAAAAAGTCATATATCTTACAACTTGTGGAAATGTAAATATGTCTGTGAACAAAATATTGTTCCTTTAGAGACAGAATACTTTTTCTGAGCAGTCTTCCATGTTGGTTTTTTTTTAAAGTAGCCTTCAAAAGTCTCTACTAGATATGCTAATGACACTGCAGAGCAAATATGTCTTGAGTGAGTTTCTACCCCAAGAGGAGGACAAAGTATGCAGAATGCCCAAAGTTTGAGAGGCAAATCTACAGTTGCATTTTTGATGGAAGTGCAATCTCTGTGTCTGTTTTGGGTCTCAAAATTATAACCTTTCCCACTAGCAGCATCTGATGTTAATTGGAAATGCCAAAATACTGAGTTGGACTGAACGTTGTGGAAAGTATCTTGATTTTGACCTGGGTTTTTATTTATTGACTTTCCTTTCCATTTATGTTCACACTGATACTTACCACCCCGAAAACAGTTTCTGTTTTGTCTAAATGTTGCACCAGTGAAAAAAAAGTTCCAAATTTGGTTACTGACTATTTACTCAAAATACTAATCACTTGTTAAATGTGTCTCTCAAATTTCCTGTGTGGCTTGAAGCATAAATGATACCTATTTTTTGCACATCTTGTAGCTTTGTACTCCATTCTAGGCTCTTATTTAAAATCCAATCTCTGTAACTGGACACAAAATGTAACATGCATGGTAATTGTTTGCAGCATCATCCTGCTGCTCACAGGATTCTCAGCTGCCTATTGATGTAGAAGAATCAGTGGCCATCTTCTATTATATCTCCGCATTGCTCCATTCATTAGAAACCCTTTTCCTAACACTGTCTTTTTACTGATGAGCACTTGATGTGTCTCCTGGTTGTCTGCCAACCAGTCTTGCCATTATTACTGCTAGAACAGGACTTTCAGGACCAGACTCTATTTAAGTCCTGTAGCCTTCACCTCCCACTTCTCTTTTGTTTTAGTGGGCATTTTGTCTCCCTGAAGCATCCATTCAGAATTTGATCTCCCAGTGGTTAATCTCATTACAGATAATCCCATGTACTGAAAATCCTTCCAATAGGATAATCTTGTGAACAGCTTCCCTCTGCTGCCTTCCCACCATTCTTTCAGGGCTGAATTATTTTGCTCTATTAAATAAATGGATCTCACCTACATGTAATAGTTTTCCCCTTCAACTAATTGGTTGATACTGAAGTACTAACCTCACACTTTGCATTCAGTCCTATTTTTTTACTGGGCAATAAAGAACCAGACTGATGTTTTGGTCACTCACCACTGACATGTATGAAAGAACTGCAAGATGGCCAACTAGATTCCCACTCAAGGACTGGTGACAAAAGGAGGCACAGGCTTCTGAGCAATATTATCACCCAGTGTATTAATACCTTTCCATTATCTGTGGAATATGGAGATGGTAATTACTATTATAATTTCACTGGAAATTAACTACATATAAATCTAAATATAATTTTTTCAACCAATATGTAGGAGAGTATATTAATTTATAACTTCAAGACATAAAATTCAGTATCATAGTTGTAGTTTAAGCAATACCTACTTAATGCAGTTCCATGCAAATAAGCACTGTAAATCAATTCGTAAAACTTTTGTCATGTATAAGAGAAATAAAATTTAAATTTAAACAGTCTCTACAGAATCCATGTTTATCAAATTTCTGTATTCGTTGCAATCCTGTTTACTCAAGGAAATATTATTCTTACTGTTGTATTAGAGTGAACAAAAATTCCACAGGTTTTAAGTAATTAACATATTCAAGATTTAAAGATTGAAATGTTTCCTAATACAACACTTCTGCAGCTGCATGCATGCTCTACTAAGCATCTCATTACAATATTCCTGACAAGCACTCTATACCCAGTCCTTTTCATAACCAAGCCTTTGAGAATACTTGACTCTTTTCCTGAAAGGAGACTGAACGAGGTAAGGACAGCTTTGTTTGCCAAATCAAAACGTGCAGTCAGATATTTGAGACCAATTGCATATTATTAAATGGAGACACTTTATATTTTTCCTGGTTTATCTTTTAACATATGCCGAAAAGTAATTAGTATTCAGGCACCAGATACAAATCCACCAATCCCATTTCTCCATCTTCAGAGAACTGAAAAAACTAGTTCCTTCTGACATTTGATAACTAACTTTTAATAGCTGGGAAATAATCAAGAATCTGTCAACTTAATAAAGCTAATCTTAGGGTGATATAGCTCAGTACTTCCATATATTTTAAGTTTGGATAACTAAATACTTCCAGCAAGTAGAAAACTTGTTGCCATAAAGTGTAATTGAAAACTTCTGTTTTCTATATGATCAAATGATAACTAATCTATCATACACTTTGTTGCATTATGCAGCATATGAGCTAAGTAATTAGCTAGAAGCAAATCTTTTTCATTATTTATCATGAACTGTTTTCCTCCCCAAATTAGCAGTAGCACAGTAGGCACTAAATAATGAAAAGCTGCCAAGAAACCCCTCTAATTCACTTAAAGTTACTACAATACCAAATATTTCTAATGAAATTTGATTGCTGTCTAAAAAAAAAAAAGGAAAGAGGTGAATTATTCTTATGCATTTTCAGAAACATTACATATTTCATTTGTTATGAAGCATTAGCAGCAATACAGAAACATTCACATTTCAACCAAGTTAATTATTGTTTTCTCATCTGAAAAAGGAACTGGCATTTTGCTGACAATATACAGATTTTTCTCTGCCTTAAACATACCTTTAGAGCACTCACTAAACTGTAGTCATACTTAAACCCTGTGTAGGAATGACTTGGGTTGCATATGTTTCATGTTTTTCTTGGCAGCAAAACTGTTTCAACAATTGTGTCCTTTAATATATAAAAATTAGTTTTATTATGTTTGCATTCTTCTTCTGCACCTGGCAGTCTTCCGTGAAGAACTAAACAACTATTACTCTATCACTGTAAACTTTGACAAGAAAAATACTTTGTTCACCTTTGTGGATAATGCAGCATTTCTTCTCAAAAATAATCAAGGAAAAAGTAGTTAATACTTTCTGACTGTTTCATGCAGAACAATTATCAGAAACATTTTCTCTTCCTGTACTTTGAGTTGTCTGTAGCCCTTGAGTTATTTTTGTTCAAATAGGTCTTCTTTTGTTTTTGAATGAAGACTGATGGAATATTTCTTTTAAATTTACTGTCAGAGTTAGGATAGGTTCTCATCTCATTTATCAATCAAAGCACCTAAATAAGACCTAGGTGTAGCTTCCTATCAAGTATCACACCTTATCCTATGTGGTGTGTTGAACTAATCATTCAAAGTATCGTATCCCATAAAACCAATATGACAAATATAAATAAATATAATGCAATCATCTTTAAATACCCAGCACATTGACTACACAGCAACTGCTCTACAAATACATTTTAAATATAACTTTCTGAATGTCAAAGCTAATAGATTTTATAGCATCACTTTTTTTTTTTTTTTTTTAACCTTAGGATCCTGGGTTTTTTTAAAAACGTTAGTGCAAGTATAAAGTATGTTAAGCCTATGAGTGAAAAGTACTCCTATTTGAGAAGCCTTGATCTTAGACCAGCTGGGCTGAGAATATAAAACAGCTTTCAGAGCAGCAGCTCACTATGAGTCATTCTGATATCCCTCTGATGGGGTGAATACTAATAATACATCTCTCTGTTTGTTGTGCTGAGATTTTTTTTCCCGTCACTCAGACAAGGGAGGAAAAGTCCTCATATAAATGAGTCTGCATCTGGCTTAAAGGAAGTTTTCCACCACAGTTCTCTAAAAATTTTAGCTGGGCCTCACCATAAGGTCAGAAAAAGATGACTTGTTTTCCCTGTTCAACATCACAGTTCAGAATCTCCTGTCTACAGCCCTCTCAGCAGTGGCACAGTAGAGTGAAGGTGGAGAAGCTCTTCAACACACAGGCTGGCAAAGACAAATAAGAGCACTGAAAACTCTGTTAAGTCCCTTGACCCTTACAGTTACAGTAAGAGACTTTTTCCCATTTCATTGTACTCATGAAATCTTTGCCATAAAATATACAAACAGTAAACATCCGTATTTTCCATGGCCATTAGTCATAAAGGCTCCTTCCTTGCACAGCTCTACCCTGTTGGGGTGCAAGAGAGGGGGAGAAAAGAGCTAACAATTACAGTCTCTGGTTTGCAGCCCTGTGATTTGTGCTTCAGGTGTGCTGTTAAATGATTACAAAGAAATTTAATTCTTTTGGTGTTTTTTTATCTGCTGGAAACATCTTTCTAATGCTTCTATCAAGTGTCGCTTTTGGGACCTTTCAGGTCTATCTGAAAAACAGCACCAGTACTAGACAGCTGCTCAGAGGGCAGCACTTTTCAGACCAGAGGGAGTTTCGCACTGAGGTACCTAAGCCTTTTTTCTGATATCTGCATAAGTGCAGAAATCTCAGCTACTTCAAGGCAAGTGTTTTGCAGAAACAGTCATAGCTTGTGCAACCCCACTATTGCACTTTAGTGGAGAATTGCATCTCAGTGGTTAATGGACAAGTGACTGAATAAATAGCCACTAACAGTGGTTTACTTTACAACAAACTAATATCCTTAACTCTCTCTCCTTTCCAAAAGACCATATCAGGTTGCTGCCATCCCTCCCTAGGAAGTCATTCACAATCAAGCTCCTGGTGACTCTGTGTCAAGTCAGCTGCTCAAAAAACTGTAAGGTGGGTTGAATAACTGAAAATCTAGCTGGCTCTGTCTTTTCTTGGCATTGTTCATGAAATTAGTACTAATAAACATCTCTAATCTATTTTATTATTTCCTTTTCAAAAGGATATGTGACCAGAATCCATCTCTAATCCAAGCTGAATATAACTTTGCTTTCAATAATCAGATGTTGGGCAGTCCCAATTTTGTATGATTCCTGTGTAAAAAAATATATGCTGTCACAGCATTAGCCAAAAAAGAACAAAGATATCTGCAGGGACATATAATTAATGTAGTAACTAATAGTCACCACAAAGAATCATATCACTAAACAACATAATCTATTAGCTCATAAAGAATATTTTTAATTAACTACATTGAAAGAATTACAATGAAAGATTATGCAGGAGCAAAAGTAGCTATACATCTTATAATATTTGTGCTTCTTTTTAAACATCTATTTTTCATTTTGTAGTTTCTCATTTCCTTAGGTACAGCATGAACTTAAAAGCAACCTAGATTCTTCACAGGATTTTTAGAGTATATGATGGATCAATAATTTGTTGGTTTGTTTATGAAATATGCCAACTTACTGGGACAGAGTCATTTTTAAGAGAAAAGAAAGATCAATATATATGTGCATAGATTTATGGGTGTTTTTGTTGCAATCAAAATAAGTCTTTTTGTTTAAAGAACTCTAAAAGGCAAACTTAGGTTTTCTTTTTCACCAGTGCATGGATTTAAGCAGGCCATTTTAAAACTAAATGCTGATAACTACCACTTGTGAATCTTTCATTCTGTTAAAATATTTTGGGAGTTTAATTTAACTAGAGTAAGTTCTAAAAACACAAGCAACAAGCCTACTAAGAATTTTTAGACATGATGATGTCTACAATGTGTTCACTTCTTTAAACATATTAAAAGTTTGCCTTAGACTAAGGATCTTATCCACTGCTGTACTTTTTCTTCCCTTGGGTTGCATGGATAGAAGTTTCTCAGGAGCAAAATCAACACTAGATGTGAGGAACAAGGGTTTGGACCCTCCCCCCCCCCCCCTCCATTTCCTTGTTGCATCCCCCACACAGAGCCACAGCTTTTTCTTTTCTCTTGCAGCAGCAATGCAAGTGTGACATCCAACTTGTGTTAGTTTTCAACATCCTCAGTGCCCTGTACACTCTAAAATTTTAACATTAAATTTACCTATTACCCACTAGTTTTGGTGACAAAGCTGAAGATACAGAAGCATCATGAGCACCACTGAGAGGGTCCAAAGGCAGGTTGGAATAGGGTTTAAGAAACCTGATCTAGTGAGTGGCATCCCTTACCATGGCAGGGGTTTGGAACTGGATGATATTTAGGGTCCTGTCCAAATCAAACCATTCTCTAAGTCCTCTGGGGTTTCAGCAATCCTAATACTGTTTTCTAATTGCTTTCCTACTAGCCATGAACACTGGTACCCATCTTCTGAAGTCACACAGTCACTCTACACACACCAGTCAGAATTCGATACTAGGTGCATCTCAGCCTATCTCCCCCTAGGATCCACTTTGATTGTTTCTGAACACTCAGAAGCCACATACAAAACATAATGGCAAGATGGTGATATATATAATGGCAAGTGCTGTACATATAATATCTATTTAATTTACCTAGTAGATGTAGCAGATGGATCATTCATCTCTCACAGAGGTAAGAATAGTCAGTCTTTCCTCTTCTTGGGCAGGCCCGGTCATAATTCTGTAAAATAATCCTAATTATTTTACAGAATTACAGAGGGGCAGCATCTCCTTTCTAAAATGCTGACCAGACCTTTTCCATATGCAACCTAAGGACTAGACCCTGTATCTCCTAGGTAAGATGAACCTAAAAGTGATGTGTGTTTTGACAACTGTTTACCATGAAAATATCCAGAATCCTGCAAACCCACACTGGCCACTTAGCATCTGTTATCTCACATGCACAAACAGGCATGATGCATGCCCAAACTAAATGAGGCATGTTTAATTCTTCCATATGTACTTCAACAGGGGATCAAATTGAAACATAAAAATGGAGCTCATTGTAATCAGTTGTTCCCTGAATCCTGGTGACTGGCTAGGCTCTCACTGAACACAACAACCTGAGATCCAGACTTGTCATGTGACAGTGCATTCTTTTTTGTTGCTGCTGGTAAGGATGCAGTTTTGATTTAGTGAAAAAAAAATCAGAATAAATTTGCCACTACTCTCCTTAGCAGATCTGTTCCACTCATGACAGAAAAGATCTGTCTTTCAAATCAAAGTAAATACTATAATCAAAGACACTTCTTTTTTCTTCCTCAGTTTACACCTAAAGGATGAAGATGAATACACATTATTGTATACAGATTGCATAACAATCAAAAAAAAAGTATTCGAAGAAAATTAACTATTTTATTTACTGGATAGATAACTGTACTTAAGTGATAACCCTTTTTGTTTGAAAATTAAGGAATGGAATTTAGTACTCTTAGATTTTAAAAAAAAAAAGATACAGTTGCATTTTTTCTGTTCTTCATACAAGTTAATTTCTTGCATACTTTGTCCATAATTACAGCGTAATTCCAAAAACTTTGCTTAGAAAACAAGAGACCACAAAATTGATTTTTACTGCTTGAGCAACTAAGCCAGTCTATTGATCTCTCAATTCTTTGTGTGATTTCAGATAGCTTTCCTTAAAATATACTAGAACAGTCCAGGGTTTTCTGTGGGAAGTGGATAACATGATGCAAGTCACCTACTAAACACAGTTTATTCAAATGCTTATCAAATTCTGTTTTCTTCCTCAATGAATATTTTCACTTTCCTGTTTTTCCTCTTTCCCACTTTCCCTCTCCCCACTTCCAGAGATAACAAAGGCATCATTAAAGAAGCAAAAAAGACAAATCAAGAAAAAAAGCAAGATTACCTTGTTAAAAAATTTCAAATTGGCTAGTAAAACAAGAAGAAATAGCAAACAAAATATTTAAAATATTTTTTTAAATTTTGATTGTGATGTGCCTCAGTCAGAACTGAGAAGTGGAACTATTCCCCCTTCATTGGAATATCATATGTTCCTCAAAATAGCCATTTAAACAAAGTAATTGATTAGCTTCCATACACTTTTATTCTCAGAATTAAAAGAAATGTGCAAATTTTCCAGGAAATTTATTTTTCAGTGCTTTAATCTACAATTTTATTACATCATCAACAAAACAATCAGAAAATCATAAAATTAAAAAAAAACCCCAAACAACCCTTTCAAGGCTTTCCAGAGTTGCCTGCAACTTTACAAAAGTAACTAGAGGAAATTTACCTTTCTTGTCTTGTTCTGACTCTTTGGCTGTCATCGGTAAAATTCTTAGTTGCTGTCCTACTGATTAAAAAAAAAGGCATCAAACCACAACATTCAATTCTGTCAGGGCTGTCAGAAAGGTGAAGAAAATTACCCAAGAGTTCTGTCTGTTCTTTGAATAAAATCAAGAAAAAAAAAAAGAACACGTTTATTTCCTTCATTTATATTTTTATTTCTTTCAATGTGCCTGTCCAGTTCTAAACATAATTCATTCTTGGTTTTTTTTCCTACCAGTGTCGATTTTATAGCCTAATTTTTAAATGAATTCAATACAATTTAAGGAGATTACATGTCATTAATAAGTATATTGGATGTGTCTGACTACACAAGTTGTGGTCAACTTCAATGGTTAATTTACATATATTGTTCTCTCCATCAGCATGCTATGCTAAGTGTTAAATATTAATAATTACAGTTTTATTATGAATTATGTTTCTGTTAAGTGTCTTAACTTACAATGAGCTAAGCAAAGTGTGAAACTGTTAAATAGATTTCTAAAAATAATATTGAATTAATAAATAACAATCAATATTCCTCTCTTTTTGTACATTACAGTTTAATTACAAACTTACTTAAAGGTAATAAAAAAGTCTATATCACCCCAGAACGTCTGTGCTAAATTTTGTGTTAATTTATCCCATAAATCTTTAAATAAATTCTGTTTGTTCAATTTGAGCTAATTAGGAACATACACAGTCAAAGAATACATTAGACTTCAACAGTGGCCAGCCGATTAATAAATCAACTTAAAATTACTACACTGTTTGCAGCAGCCCGTATTAGAAATATTATGTTCATATTTATTTTATGCATGAGTCTCCAATATGTAAATGGATCAAATCTATCAGTCTTTGAACTCTTCATTATTTTTTATCTGTCCCTGTTACTTTTAAACAAAAATACTTCAAGAAGGTCATGTGGTCTTTAGCATAGTAACATCTGCTTTTCCAAGTTTCTACCATTTGAACAAATAATTCCTAGTAATAATAACATTCTAATCTAGTCATGCAGGTGCTGTTTTAGGAATTCTGCTATAACATAAAATGCCCAAAGCAATGATGAGGTGTTACCTGTCTTTGAGCTTTCAATATGAAAACTAGAAACGTCTTCTTGAAGATGTTAATTTATGAATTTCATTAGGCTTTGTTGAGCTGAGTAGGAAAGTCTTGGTTTTGTTTTCCAATTTGGTGGGAAAGATACTCCATTGACTGAGTAGTTTTTGATTGTGCTTAATGTTAGAATTTCTGAAAAAATGACTATTTTTGTTAAAACCCTTGGAGATCAGATTACATCTCACCTTGTAAGTCCCAAAGGAATGAAATTCATTACCATTGTGATCCCATTCTTTGTGCATGTTGACAATATCTTGAGAAAAAAAACAGAGTGATTGAAAAGACCACACAAAACAATTTCAAAATGCTTTAGGCACAAACTATGTGAGTGACAACTACAAATTTAAGTGCTGTAATTCTTTGATTAATAGAAAGAAAGTGATTTAGATTATTTTGATAACAGCCTTTAGGAAAAAAAATGACACTTAAAGGAGTATAGAAATTTGAGGTTTGAATTACTTGCCTAAGATGTGTTTTTAAAAATAACCTGTCACCTATATTTTGGAAGGAGAAGAAAAAAGCCAAGTTATTGGCTTTTCACAAAGTAAACCATCTACTGTATACTCCAGAAGTGACACTTACATTTTTTTCTTACCGTATCCAAAACCCTAAGAACCTGAAACATATAATAGCCTATTACAGACCCAAAATATGGACATGATAAGAAAGCAAATTTAGAATTTACTTCTAGTTCACTAAAAAGAGAAAACATATGGTCTCTTCAAAAAATACTTCCATACAAAGACTTCTTTTTAATAATAGTTTTGAAGACTGGCTACACAGATCAGTAATGCATAATCACCAAGCGCCAAGTACATAAAGATGAAATAGAATTACCTGTTTTAACAAGTGCATTTGAAGCCCGAATCTGCTCTTAAGTTCTATTTATGTGACATAAAGGAAACTAATTGCACTCATTTAGGTGGTCAAATGAAGAATTAGGTACCTAACTCAAACTTCTTGTTTTACTGCTAATAATTTTTCACGACAAAAAATCTGGAACTTTGAAAAGAGTAAATTCCTCCTGTGTCACTTGCCTCTCTCTCTGATAATCCAAAAAATCCTTACTTAGACTAAGTTTCAGCTGTTAGACCAATCAATCAGTGCTGACACCAAGTGATGTTCCTTAATAGGAAGCAAAAGACAGCATTTCCTTAAGCTGTCACTCCCTCATTTTTGCAACCACTTTCACACTTTGAGTCTCAGTTCATTATTCAAAAAAATAATTTGATCTTACCCAAACAAGACTTCCTTTTTAGTACACCTTCAGAAAACTCTTTAATGAGATCTATCAAATAGATACGTGCATATTACACGGCTTTTAAAGAAACACAAAATTTACTTTTTTTTCTTTCTTTCTTTCTTTCTTTCTTGGTGCAGGTAAGTACCTATAAATTGCTGATAGGCCTAACAAAGAGTTCAGCCTAAAGATTTATCTGTTTTGTATCTCATAATTATTTTGCTTAGAGTAACTGAAAATTCAGACAAAAATTTATAGCATGACTAATTATTGAGGGACTTAAGAAACAAAGTTCACCCAGGCATTCAAACTGAAGATTTCATAGGTCCCCCTTCAGTCAAACAGGAATAACAGTAAATTTATCTTTGTGAAGGCATTTTAAAAAACACTATTTTTCTCTTCATCCTCCTCAGAGGAAAAGACGCACATAGGAGGAGCATTTGCATAGAGTACATGTATTGTGAGTGTTTGGGATTGTCCACCGTGAAAAAGATTCTTAGCAGAGGAGCAATGGTTCTTTAGATAACTCAGATTAGAAGGGACTTCAAGAGGTCTCAAGTCCAACCTTCTACATCCTATGCTGAACTTCAAGATAGAATGGAATAGAACAGAACAGTTCAGTTGGAAGGGAAGTACAACTATCCCTTAGTCCTTCTGCACCTTACTCCAGTTTATCACTGCCTTTATCTAGATGGGTTCTACAAGTGCTGAACAGCTGGGAATAATAAACGACCAAATTTTGCTGCAGTTAGCATGAACTTGAGCTATTTCAGTTAAAACCACAAAGGTTTTTCTGATTTATTTGAAGAAAGGAAAGAATGAAGATAGATTTTTTTACAAATTTATATCCATTTTATATCCATGGTCAGATGATGTCAATTTTGTGCCAAAAGACTACTTGTTAGTACCTAGAAATTTAGCACTCTAAAATCACACTATGTGTGTATTTCCTGAAATCCTGAACAAGGCATAGAGAAGTGGCAGTAAAGGTCCCATGAAATAGGTCCAATAAACTTAAGTTCTTTTGAGAGCTCTTTCAATCCACCATAGTCCTTAAATAAGACATCATCTTTAATGAAGAATTGTGCACCAGATGTTTTAAGCTCTATGAACAAGAAATGGTAAACCCACAAAAGAAAACTGAATCAACAAAAGCCTCTGACATTAATGACAAGGGGGGTTTTTTTAGAGCAGTTTGAACTGCTTCAAATGCAGCTTTGGAAGATCTGTGGTTTTATCTGGAGGCAATTCAGGCCTCATCTTTCCATCCCTCCCTAAACACTTAAAAGATGATCAAATCAGAATTTTTGCCCAGAGATTTTACAGATGTACTGGCAGTGTAATTTGGGTCATTGCAGAGTAGTTTAGGTATGAAGGGGTCATGGGAGGCCATTCAGTTGAACATATGGTTCAAGGCATACTTAACATTAAAGCTAGATCAGATTGCCTAGGGCCTTGTCCAATTGAATTTTGAAGCTCTCTGAGGACAGGCATTTCACAACCTGTCCAGACAAACTGTTCCAGTGCACTAATACAGTAACATACTATAAAACCTACAAGCAATGGGAAGTTCCTGACAGACACTGGACATTAAGGATTTCCTCTCCTTCCAGCAGTCAGTGATACAGGGCTCCATGTCATGTAGGACTGCTTAGACAGAGGATTCCCAAGAAGTGGGCTACACACAGGTGTAGAGACTTCCACAAGGACTGAAGAGTACAAGGTTCTGCAGCCACATGCAATTCCTGGCCACATGAGAACCTAAGACTTTTACTGGTGGCTGAGTCTGCCCTAGTCTGAAGGGGTAGAAAAATACTGATACCCAAAAATTGCTCTGGAATATTAGAAACTGGCTTATGCTATTATTGAAGGAAACAAGAACAGGGTGGAGATTGCCTGAAAAGCTAGAAACGGCCCCAGGTTCCCTTCAATCTTCTGCATGCTACTAAATGATGCTGTAAAAATGGGTGTAAACAAATTACTAGCACATTGCAAACACAAAAGAAACTATGTTGCTTTCAATAATTTGTTGCACAACTGAGGTTCTGAATGCAGACTTGATGTCAGTCCTAAGACATTCTGTTTGGAGGAGAGAGATGTCTTCATAGTAGATAACTATCTCCTAATAACAATGCAGTTCTTCATTTATAAGCAGCTCCATGACTCCAACACATACTTAGCTTTTCCCACATTCTTCCTTTTACTGGCCTTCAATCATTCCCTAACCAACTTCCTTTGCTTCTCTTTTTAAATGATTCATCTCCTACTAAAACTAACTGTGGAACTGACAGGATAAGACCTGCCGTGACCAGCTTACACCATTTATGCTCTACATTATTTTCAACTTGTCTATTTAGATTGTCAACTCTGTGTTTGTACAGGGCTTAGCAAAATGGGGATCAATATTTGGCTGACCCTTACCACTGTAATAATAAATGTTATTAATAACAATGCAGGATTATTTTTCAGTCTAAAACACTGAGAAACAAATTCATTAAGGAAAGATGACAACCACAGTGGTTACCAGTTCTCTATTCTCTCCTTTCCACCTGTTGTTTAGATCCAGATTCACCAAGTTAAACAGACAGTCATTCTGCCTCAAACTTTGCTCACTTTTTATATTGTATGAAAGATAAGCCTCTGGTACTATACAGAGAGCAATAGTTCATTCAGCCTCCAATATCTGATATCCTTTACTTCCCAAAGTTACCTTTGGATCATTAAAGAATTTCATCAGCTAGACCTTTTGCATTCTGATACTCATCAAGAGGAGAAGGGATGCTACAATGTCTGCACACTGATAAGAAACTCCTGCTCAGAAAAAAAAAAATTACAATATTTTTTCTTATTTTACACTTCCATTTTTTTAACTGTAGCCTGTCTCAGAGCATGATCAACTAAAATGATTGCTTTTCACGTAAAACAAGATCATTATGATGTTCTACCACCTTCTCATTCTGTATATAGCTGGCTATAGTCTATCGTGCTTGTCATAAAATTACCTTATAAGCATTTGTAGGCAAGAGTATTTATAACACATTATACAGAGCCTAGCACTTCTTAATCAGAATGCTTTTACTGTAAGTGTTATCAATAATTTATAAGGGGAATATTTTTTTATATATTTAACTAATTGTAATATTTCTGTTTGAAAATGTGATGTTCAGGGACTGAAAAATGCTCCTTTGAGATAAAAATGAGACAAAATCACATAATCTCTTCCATCTTTATGAGCAGAGGTGACCCAAGTTAGCAATTTTTGATCTATGGATATCTCTTGTCTGCAATTAGGCACAATCACTGCCCTGGTAGGCAGTTACCATCACTAGATGCAATTTCTTGCAGATGTTCATATTAAAATCAGAAATGCAAGCAATAGCCCCTCTAGCCAAGACTAAATACATGTGGCAAAAGCAGCTCCTTAAGAAAACTGTGTTAGCTCCTTATGATAATTGAGCCAGAGAGATTTTTGCATAGGGAAGGGAAAAATGTATCCGAGACACCTGCTTTTTGCCCTCCATAGCTAAGTGCATTTTCACCTCTCTCCTCTATACCCTGAAATGCTTATGATGTATTCCAAAACAGTCCAACAGCTCACAAATTGATGGATAGCAATTTTCCCATGAAAATTACTGTGACAAAGGAGTGATGCAGGCAGGCACTTAAGAAATACATGTATTCTAAATACATACAACAAATGTGCATGGGATGGCAGATGCAGAGGAAAGAGACAGATCATCCTTATCAACTGGAGATGGTGGATTTTTTTACTGACTTTTTTACAGCAGCTGAGATCTTTCAAAATCATCTTTCACCAATCAATTCACACTGAGCTCAGCTATCTCTTGTCACAATGCTGCTTTTCCATCCTTTCCCTCTGGTTAGTCTTGCTGACCTTGATTCAGTGGAGAAATATGATGAGGATGAAAACGTAACTATTCAGACAGAGAGGAAAAGCACTCAGACAAAAAGATTTACACTGGGTGTTCAGGCCCAGAGGTGAGGCACCTGAGTCTAATAGTGTATCATGTCCAGAAAGGACTCAGGCACTGAAAAGGCAGCACCTTCTCCATCAGGTAATCCTAATGATTAGGCTGTATATCTAGAAAAGAAAAATCAGGGCCTATGGTGACTGGGAGAACTAACCATAATGTCAAAGCTAACCAATAATTAGTGTCTGATAGAGGAAAGAACTTTTAGCCAAACTGTATAAGTTTTGATTTTGTTTCTGCAAGAATTATTACCTGTAGCAATATTGACTTAATTTTAAAAAAGAGTGTTGAAATTTCTATTTTCACACATTTTAGTACAAGAATACTTACATTAAAATAGGTAATATTGTCCATTTTTGATCACTCTGTATTAAAAAGTACAAAAAAAAGTCTTTAAATACAACTATCTTTCAGAACACTTATGTCACGAATTGGAAAGAGAAAATAGCCCATTTTAAGTGTTATGTAAGACTGCAGAAAATCTAAATATCATGGTCAGACAGGCAATCGAAGAAAACATCCCCCAGAAAGGCCAAAACTTGATAATACTGATTATTTATACTAATGCCTATGTGCAACATATTTAAGCAGATTCTTAAAACATAAAATAGTCCCTCCAGTTTCATTTGATTTATTCATGTAATCAAGACTGTCACACTAAGTAGTTATTGTATGAATGAACTGTATTTATGAAGAAGTAACACAGAAGTGCTATTGTGACCATGAAAAGCAGCGAGACCGGTTTTGGATGTTCTGACCAGGACTGGAAACATGTTTGCTGCACAATATCTTCTCACACAGCTTTAGAGTTACTCATTTCTGCTGAGTGCCACAAAGAAAGGAATGCTGAATCCTCACCCTCCACAGAATTTTCCGTGCTTTACTGTAAAAGTGACTAATATGGGGCTAGAGAGAGGAAGACAGCCATATATCAACAGAATGTGAGGACAGTTATTCTACTTTGCCTTTACTATTGCGGCTTGGTGGCAGATGCTTACCTTAGCTTCCAGACATGCCTACCTTAAGATTCTGGAAATACTATGGACTCCAGAAAGCTTTCAAGCTGGAAATCAGGATCCAAATCTGATGCACACAGCTGTCCTGGGTTGTAGTGTAGGATGTGCACAAAGTATTCTATCACCATCTTCATGAACTGTTGAATCCAATTGTTGGACTAGTGCTCTTCCCGGGCCCCCTCCCTCAGGGCTATCTTCTGCTAATGGCCCATCAAATGCCTTGCCCATGACTCATAGATAACCCCCTCCGGGAGCTATCTCTGTTTAATGGGCCATCAAGGACCCACTGCGTGACTCATCATCCCATTGTGAGATGCTCCGCCCAGAGGGAGGAACCAAGCATTCCAGCCTGGATATAATCTGGGATTTGGGACAGTACAAGTAGCCTTACCCACTGGATTTCTGGAGGATGAGAGCTACCAGACTTTTCTATGGGATTGTTGCTTCAGGAAGACCACCTCATCTGGACTGCTTCTATCACCCTGCTCAGGTTGTATTCTGACTCTGACAGTGGTCTTTTGTATTATTGTATTTGTTTTATTTTACCTTTTTTCTTCCTTTCTTCCTATTAAATTGTATTTGTGACTTGGAGCCTCTCACTTGTTTTGCTTTCAAACCACAACAGCACTCAATGCCTTATGCTAACAATATTCTTCTTTTAAGTGTAAGGTAAAAGATTCCTGACAACACAGTTTCAGTAGAGTCAGTCAGTCCACACATGGTAAAATATGACCACAGTATTCATACCATGTATTCCCCAAGAATACACAGGACTGTGAGTTTGGTAAGGGCCAGCTCTGCCAAGCAGAAAAGGCAAAGTGTAAAATGACATTGGCTAGACAGAGCAGGTATCATTGCCTGGGAGGGCTTCTACTTCTCATGTTTTTGACATAAGCTCTAAAATCAGTGATAAAGAGAGAGCTGGATATCAGGCCTGAGGAAAGGCAACTAATAATGATTCCACAAAAGCTGTTAAAAGAATTCATTCAAGACACAAGATTCTGGATCCTGTAGTACTGCAGAGTCTTTCAGGCTTCATTAAAATACAGATTCAAGGTTTTAATTAGCACTGTGACAGTTTGGAAAGTGCTGTCAATCAATCTTTGAGCAAAAAAAAAAAAAGTCAAGTTTTCATGCCCAGGGAGAGTTAAATTGAAATTAAAGTGAATTTTAAAAGATGGGAAATAATTAGAGCATCAGAAAAAAGAATTCAGAGAAAAAGAAAGCTGTAAGAGGAAAGGTATGTTACCAATTATGCTTTTTACTTTTCATAATTAATCCTTATACCAATCCCAGCTCACCTTTAATAAAATTAATGAATTATTATATAGGCAGTGTTATACTGCCCAATATTTGGTTATGCAGATTTCCCACATCACATGCACACATATAAGCATGCCCAAATGACCAAGTATGTGCCCATCAGAAATGAAGTAGAACAGTCTACACTGTGTGAATAAGACTCCCAAACCCACATGGCACAGTTCATTAGCATATTCACTAAGCCCATTTTCAAGTGCAAAAGCCAAGTAGTGCATTCCCTAAAGCCAGCTCGAGAAGATTACAGGGGATGTTCACACAGAACAAAAGGGTATCAGCATCAAACACTCCCATTCTTCAGTCAGTGCAGCTCCAATGCAAAAGCTGAAATCTGGAAGGATTGTATACCTTAGCTTGTTAAAGACAATTGTGGGAAAGACATAAGACTAATGTGAGACAGGCACCCAAAACAGGGAGCTAAGAGCCTACACAAAGCAAAAGCAATGAGGGAGCGAAACATGGAGGAAAACCTGACATTTTGTTCTGAACAGACAGCTTGATGAAGGGATTGCACGAGAAAGCCTCACTGGAAAGGAGAAATTTTGATGATTTTCATAGCTCCTGAAGCTACCACATTCATATAAACACCTATATGGGAGTGAGGAGACATGCACCCATGGTTTATAGATAGAAACATATACAAAACGTACTAAATGTGCTATACTGAAACCCCTCTATCTACAAGGCTAGTAAAGAGATGCAGTATCTTGGTGCATGCCTGAAATGTCTGAATTGTTGTTAAGGCAAAGATCCCAATGCTATTGTCTTTGCAGAGATGTCTAAGAAACAGAACTAAATTACATATCCAGTGAATAGGAATGATATCTGTAACTGCTGTGGTTATCCTGAAACATGGTTACTACCCTATGCCTGACTCACTAAGCAAAAGGAGCAATTTTCTGCAATGCTTTGTGAACCTGACAACTAAGCAGCAAGTAAGACAGAAGCAGGAAAATTTAGCTCCCAGCTAGCAAAGTTGTTCAATTCCCAGGCACTGCCTTACTTTATAGGCCCTAGCTTAATCTTTAAAGAAATATGTGAGGTCACTTCAAAGTTTCACAAATTGCTAATACTTCAGTTTGCCAAGATAAATAGATTTCCATGACCCCTACCAGCCTTTATGTATGTACGATTCTTCAGCTGGCAAATATATAGAATCTGAAAATATATTACAAACCAAAAGGATATTAACTATTTATCTTAGCCCTGTGACTTGAGGCTTTATTTGCTGATTTTTTGCATATTTCTAATGTGTGCCCTGTGAGAAGTGTGTTCCTAAAATATATCCTTTAGTGTCTACAATTTTAACAGACATGTCACTGCAAAAAAGCACAGACAAATACTGTGACACTTGAGTTCTTCATTAAAACAAATTCTGATCTATACAGTTTTTCTTCTGTGTATAGAGAGTAAAGCATCAGATAGCTTCAGAAAGTCAATTAAAAAAAGAGATGGTGCATCTTAATCACAGGGCTTTTCCTATCTGTTTTTTCCAGTAGTTACTTAAAACCACTAACTTGAAATCACTCACACGCTGTCTTCAGAAGTTCACTCAATCAAAGGGCCAAGCTCTGAGCAATCAAAGATCTTAAATCACTGGAGCGCCCAACATCAGCCACAGGAGGATTAAAAATCCAGTAGCCAGAACTCAATTCTTCGATCTAGCGAGAACCAGCGCATTATGAGAAGTCCCTAAAGCCCTAGATCACAGCCCAGCCTTTGCCTACTGTGGTGCTAAGTGGAAACCGTCTTTAATTCCTTAGGAGATCCTATCTTGCCAGATGAAAATAGATATTGGCCTCTGTGTGTAGGATGATTAGAAGAATGGAAGAGGATTAAACAAGATGCAAGGGGAAAGGCTCAGAGTGGCTCATTTACATGGTATTACTGCTGACAGATAGGTGTTAACAGAACAGAGCAACCTAAAGGCAAAACTGTATCTGAATTAAAGCTGTATTTATTTACTCAAGTTATAAAGGGATTAAGTCCTGTTTATTTTACCACATCCAGCACTGTTTTTATCTATTAAGCACTTTGATGCTTACTCAATTGTTCTGTGTTATACATTACACAGATGTTTAGGGATGTGTTTATCTTTATTTAAAACTGAAGCTTTTAAATGTTTCAAACATAAAATATAGCTGCTAATGGCAAGTTAAACATTCACAGATGTCTTCTTGTCTCCAAAATGGAGACATTTTTAAAACAGACAATGGGAAAAGTAAAAAGCACATTTATAAGTACTTTGTACATTGCTGACAGGAAGAACTAGGTACAGGAGAGTATGTGTCACGTATAAAGGCAGTGTCACTGACAAAAAAAAATCATTGTATTTTGATTAATTTCTAACGATTCAAAAAGCTTTAATCAGGCAGGAAAACGATTTTGCAAAAATTCCATCCTACCCAATATGTCAGTCATTCTGGTACCCAGTGAGTTTTCTCAGAAGAGAGTTTAACACCTCATAAGGTAGCTACCATTTCACTCTGAGTGAAGCCCTGTAGCAGTTCTTCTCAGATGACCCAGCTCTTAGGGGACACAGAAACATTCCCTCCTCAGACGGTAACACTAGAAAATCAGTTACTTATAAGACCCAGCCTCAGTGCTGCTTGGCTGCTTTTATACCCTCAGTTGCCTCATTTACCATCCCAAGTTTGCTTATGATATTTCTTATCTTCTGGGAGCTGAAAAGCTAATTGTACCTCTTAGCTTTGCCCATCCCTGCTTGTACTCCAGCAGACCTGCTTTCCTCCTCTCTTTCTTCTCTTCCTGCTCATTGCAAAAATGACACTGCAAATGTTTGTGTTCTACTCCAAACCTTGCCAACCCATTTTGCACAAAGAATGGTGAGAGTGGTCAGAAGACAGGAGAGGATAAAGGGCCAAGGAATAGAGACTCTTTCAGAGTGATTTTTCAGACCTACTGGTGCCCAGTACTGTTATGTGTTTGCCTAGGTTCATGTTCTCCACAAGAGAGTATTGACATAGCCATCGGACTCGCTCAAGTGCAATCACACTCTTGATAATCTTGTCAGTAACATGAAGAGTTTTGTTTTCTGATGATACATTTTTCTAGTTCCTGCTGGGACAGAAGTGACATGCTGAGGCTGTGAGAATGGGCTTCTGCATGTTTCTTTTCAGCAGAGAAAAAAAGAGCAAGTAAAAGACAATGGAAAATAAATTCTGTCCCAAATTGTACAAGAAATCATAATGTTTCTACAATCTGAGCATTCACCTTCCCACAAAACTACAGCTAATAATGACCCCATTCCAGATGAAATAGAAGCAAATCTAAGTACTGTGTAGGAAAAGTTTTCAAGTACTGCTGGGAAATGTTAGTATTAAAGCATTATCAGTATTCTTCAGTGGAAGACTTCTTATTCATAGGAAGCTAGCAGTGCCATGATGGACAGTAAAATCTGTGCAAACATTTATGAAGCCAAACCAAATTTCCCTGAAAGGTTTTTATCAAATGATGAAGAAAAACAATAAACAAGCAAGCAAGCAAACACCATCCATCCTCACCCCATGCTCAACCCCACCCTGAAAAACAGCAAACAGAAAAATGGATTTCAGGCATAAGTAATAGATTCTGCCCTGCCTTGAGAAAGCACCTGGAAACCTTCGTGTCCTGTAGGGCAAGCAACCCCTTGTAAAAGGGTCAAGCAGCACATCTGTAGATGGATTCATCATGTAGATGGATTCATATCTCCATGTTCAGCGCAATTAGGTCCTTATCCCAGTCACCTGAGCTGTCCCCCACACCTCTCAACAAGCCCCACAACTATCCCAAGCACTTTGTGCAATAATGTTCTCGACCCTGCCTGCAGCTGAAGCATGACCTACTTAGAGTTCATTTTAAAAGACAGTGTGACCCTTGCATTGTTGAAGACTTTTCTCGGTAGTGCTGTTCCTTGTAGTCTCCTACATGATCAGACTCTGCCATTAATACTTTAGATGTGAATACTGGCCCTGTTACATCAGGTACACTATTATGCACAAAGGAAACAAGATTGAAGTAAACAAGATTTCCAGGCATTAAATAATAATAAAAGAACCCAGAGACTTTAACTAGCCTGTTTATAGAGCTTCAATGCCTCTTAAAATAAATAGGTCACTGTTGATAAAAGACTGGGCTCCAATTTTATCCTTCTGTATTTTCAGAATGCTTTCCAGCATTCAAGCACAACACGGAGAAAACCCACAGGCTTATCTGTTCATGCTTCTCTAGCCTTAGTATTGATATTAATGCCAACAAAATTAGTAATTTGACAATTAGTTTTCCACTTACCTGAAAAGACATGAAAGGCAGAAAGAAAGTAGTTTAACTAGATTATAATGTGGCTGTGACAAGTCAGGTTCCTGTCATGTTACAGGCTTCCAGCTTTAACATTTTCATGTCTGCTTGGCAGGTTATTAAAATAAATGAGGGTGTGTTGGACTGCTGTTGCACTTTTCTCTAATGGGAGTTCAGGAATTTGCAAGCCACTACTGTAAATTGACCGATCGTGAAGTCTGAAAGAAGTTGGCTAAAGTGGACAATTAGGAGCATTTCTCCACAGCTGAGTGAAATACTCCTTGTTATTTTAATAATTCAGGCACAGGCTAATTTTCGGAGGCTGAGTTTGTCAAGATAATGTGCCTTGTGCTTGTCTGCTTGTCATTTTTAACTCAATCCCACATGTTACAGGTGCAGTCTAGCTTACAAAACAGGCAAATCACTCACAGTGGAATTTGCATATGGAATATAGATATATTGTACTTAGTAAAAACAGTCCAAGAAGTCAACAGATAACTGTGATAGGAATGCACATGATGGTAAAAACTTTTGATGTCTGATAGCTGTTCTATCCCTCTTTATGCTGATATAATTAAAGGTTTTATTTGGCACTATGCATACACAAATATGTATAATGTAAAGCATCATGTAGATTTCTTCGTAAAGAGAGATGGTAAGGCCACAAGAATCCCATGTGGCATGCAGATGTTCTGGGCAGACTCAGTTACCTTTTTCAACTTAAAACATCTCAGTGTTGAAAAATGTGGAACATGCACCCGAGAGGGTGAAACCTTTATAAAAGATGAAGCAATTTCTATACACTTAAAGTACCCAGCTTCTGGAGGCAACAGCCACACTACTGAACCAGAATTTTGAAACTTCTGGTTTTCTTTTCTCGCCTATGGCACTTAGCAGTTGTTTCTTCTCTGCAAATGGAATTCTCACCATGCATTTCCCTCTCATTTTCTCAAGCTTGATTTCTGACCATGCAGAAGTGTTCAGGTTCAAACTGGTTGAGAAATTCCCTAACTTGCTGCAGACTTCCCCTGCTGATTTAAGCCCTAACACTGAGCCAGGAAAACTCATTCCAAAACAAACCAATTAAAAAGTTACAGTGGATGAGGCATTTCTAGTACAGCTTCTTGAAGGTCAGCTCAGACCAACCAAATATCAGGTTATATTTAAGACACTAGGAACTTTATCATCCTAAGGAACACCTTCACACTGCAGCAACTTTGGGGAAGGTAACTGTGTACCTTTCCTTATGTTCTTTGCCAGCTTCAAAACCCCAGAAGCCCATTAGGAGGACTGTTATGAATGGACACCCAGGGAGTAAACACTGTACTTAGGAGAGTGCAGTTATGTTGTTTACATAGAAGATAAAGAATTTCAATTACCTGTGAAGGCTGGGCAATTGGAGCCTCTCAGTACTCTCCACCATGAGATACACCTACACACAGACAAATGCATGTACATGCCTATTTATCTGTTTACAAATTTATGAATGCATGAGTCTGTATTTATAGATATACATTTATCTATTTTAAGATGTAGAAAAATTCAATTTATTACTGCTTTTTAATCATCCAGATTTCTCCCTCAAGGTCATGCAAAAGAAGACAATACAATATGTGACCTTGAACTCAACAGTCAAAAGAGTCATGATTCTACCTGACCTCTGGTGCTGCCCTCACCTCCCTTTATTCCAGTTGCAATGGAGCAATTACTACCATCTCCTTCTATGGAACAAAACTGAAGGCAATCTTATTAATTGCATTGAGGGGTGGAGACATGGATCCCAAATGGCAACAAAGAGTCCATTAAACCTTCTATGACTTTGAAAGGTGTGGTGGAGAGTGTACTCCACACTTAACAGTGATGGGGCATGGGTTCTTGGAAGATTGCTCCATGAGAGTTCTTGGTTTTTGGCACCAAGAGCAATGTGAATTCCAATATTTGCATGCAAACCAGGCTAACCATGTGCAAATAAGAGCATTCATCATATATTATTCATTTGTGACTGCATTTTGAAAGTTTCAGTTGCCCGGTCAGGGAGAAACTCAGTCCTTGGCAGCTGAGGTGGCCACTCATGTAGCATGAGGAATGAACAGAAAAGAGAGAAGAGCTGAAGCAAACAATTCAACAGTTCACTCTCCAAGAGTATTCATACAAAATTGTTCATGTAACAAAGCGTACCTTAAAGAAGCTACTTGCACTCTGAAATTTGCATAAGAATTCATGTAATAGATTCCCTGATAGAAATTAGTCTGAACAGCCCTGTTCTTCACACATGAGGAGCAACAGTCTTTATATTAGACCTAAGATATTGCTAAATTATGAAACAGTGGAGATGAAGATTTTAAGTTTATGCACACTATCACTTTCCAAGAATTTAACTTCAGAAGTTTCAGAAAGGGAACTATTGCTGCTGCATCTGGACTTGAGAGAGGAAAATGTCAACAGAGGAATCTGAGTCTATTCTCAAGGAACTTGATATCTCTGCAAAGAAATGACAAGTAAGGGTAGCCAGTAAAACTCATCTCTGGTCAAGCAGAGACTGAAACCTAAAGATCAAGAATCATAATCAAAACAAATGTCAGACCTAAACTCAAGGTGAGGTGTCAATTGGGAATAAATCAAAACTAAGATGCCACAGTATTACTGAGATGGCAAAAGAAATATCTATAGTCTCATCCTTACAGCTATTGTCCTATGGTTCTTCAAGATGAAAAGGTTAAAATCTATCCAGGAAAAGCAACAAAATGGGCAAAAGAAATATGCAATTTGGTGACTTCACTCCTCTTGCAAAAGAACAGAATCTCATGAAGTTACTGATGCCTATTTATTCATTTAGTTTCCCTTCTCTCCAGCAGATTTTAGCAGAAAGCTTTCTTTTCTATGTATTATCCAGCCCCACCTCCTCTCTGAGAAGGCCTGCATTGCTGATTGTGTTTCAAGCTTATACTAATGTAAATACGATAGTTGTGCTGCTTTTTATCAGGTTTCAGGATGAAGAGGGGTGACATCACTTCTGGTAGTATAGATTCCATGCCTTTTCAGGACTAGATAATATTTATCAAGCAAATTACTTCAGAAAAAGATTGGAGCATCTCATTTCCTTGTGTTTCAAAAAATTTAAAAAAAAAAAGTAAAAGAAGTCATTTTTATTAAAGACAGGCAATTTATCCAATGTGTGTCAACAATACAAATTAAGTACATGATTTAAATGTCAAGAACATTACATCTGACATTTTGAAGTTGTAACAATAGAAAATACGGTGCACTTTTGTCATAAAAAAAAAACATTTTAAAGGCCAAGGGCAAGAGGGGAATGGCCATTATCAACAAATGAGACCAAAAACTAACCATAAACTATTCTGCAGTTATTCAGAGGTTAATAAACATAATCACAAATGATAGTGTTTGCACAATTGTTTGTGTGCCTACCTTTGAGCAAACCAAACTTACACACACTTGATCTCTTTAACACCAGATGGAAGATCTTAAAATGTATCCATTTACAGATGTTACTTTACAGAATGAGGGAACACTGCTGCCTATGAATGCATATATTACCCTCGTGTACATACAGAGGTAATATTTTAATGCAGATGCAGTGAAGGTCCTTTTGTAAACTAAATTTTAAAATTAACTTAAACTCAATCTTAAAAATACATATATTTAAATATTTTCATGTAGAACTGATTTTGAATCCATATATGTAAATTCTTATGTGTTGTATGTCGGGTGAATACCTGCAGCTGTCATCAGCAGAAGCACACAATTCTTAATGTCTGCATTATTACAAAGATGTAGATTCAGAAGCCTGAATTTTAAGACAGAACTACAAAGCAACTTCATCTCCTCTTTTCATTCAGTGTAATTACTAAACAAACGTATTTTCTGGTTTACTTTTAAAACTTCATCTGATATTCAATAAAAAGACACTGAAACTCTAAACAAAAGCAGATCAGACCATCTCCATTTAACAGGAAAACTGTAATTCTTTCCAGTATTCATTTATGAATCTATATAAAGAAAAGTGTAAGTCCAATCCCCCTTAATTCTGCCTTGTTACACATAATGAAGTCTGAAATATTTCAGAGAGAATAAGCATATGACATTTATAGACACATTTTAATATAAAACACATAGCATGACTCACCTTGTACATTTGTAACAGAAATGTTAAAGATAATTATCAGACAGGTTAAAGAAGTCTTGATATTTCTGACTGCCAAGATATGTATGTGGACAAAAAGCATGACAAAAGCTTAATGACTTTTGGAAGTCATTATTTATTATTAAAAATAATAGTATCTGACATAACCAGTGTATGTTCATTAAATATACATGAAACTTGAAGTAACTTTGTGATATAAAGGTAACATTCCTCAGAGTTTGAGATTTCATTCACCTCAATCCATTGCAAAAATATTTGTCTAAAAAGTAACCCAGTGGAAAATGTAAAAATATACTAAAATTTATTTTCATATATTTCCCTCAAAACTTCAAAGTGACTGCAACTGGTTTGGAACTGACAATTTGCTCTTTAAACACAGCAAATAAGACTGGTTGCATCACAGTATATTATGCCATGATGTATGTGGATGATAGTATACATCATATCATTATTATACATTTATACATTATAAATATACAAAATATACATAATATTGCATAATAAAATTATAAAGAAGCTTTCTACCAATACTCTTCTTTTAGAGTCTTTTCTCCTTCAGGAAGCTCTTACATAGAAACCTGTCCTTTACAGAAAAATTATAGTGGCTAGTTCCAGTAACTTGGACAGCTAAATAAATATTTACAATATCAGAACCTACAGTGAAAACTCATTTGCATGGACCTAGGTGGCCTCCTATGGATTATCAATTTTTGCAATTAGTGTGTAAATAAACAAACAGGATTTTAAAAGTCAAGGATACTACATCACAGAGGGTACTTTGTTCCTTTATTTTGACAACACAGCTTTGTTTAAATTGTGAAGAATAATACTGTCAATCAATTAATAGCTTAAGTATTATAGGATGTTTGATGAAAAGAACATACATTAAAAATACATTGGCCAGGATACAACAGGGAGAAAAGTTCAGAAGGAAATTTGATATCTATCTCTTCAAGTGAGTCTGAATTTTTTTACTTCCATTTCATTGCAGAATTTCATTATATGTTTTAGTTCCAATAAACCACAAAGTTGGGGTTTTTTTCCAGTTATCAGTTGCTGAGGCAATTTTTTTTCTTTTTAATTTCACACTTCCACATGCTTTTTCCTTACTTTACTCTTTTTCTGGTGTTGTCAAGGGTATCGACTTAGTTGTGTAACGTCTGGCAAAGCAGATTCTCCATGCTTTGGCTTACTCACCTACAAAAGCTGTGTAACATGCTGGTTGTGCAGAATTAGTATGATGTTTAATCAATCTTCATAGAAGCACTCAGCTTCAGAATACTAGTAGCACATATGTAGGAAGTACCAACACATTTGATTCCAAGTTTGCATCATCAACAGAGTTGTAAAAAAGGAGTGGAGTTCCACTTTTTAAATGCTGAAATTATTAATGAGTCATGCTTTTTGCATTTCAGAGGCAGAGCATTTCCTCAGGTCAGAGTTGCCATTTTGCTAATGCAGCACTGAGTATACTGGAAGTGTATTGAGGTACAAATGGTACTCTATAGTAGTGTTGCTGAGACTGAAAGATTGTCAGAGTTTTTACAATATATTCCACTATATTTTTCTCCAACGTGTAAAAAAATGCTAATGCTGAGGAACAGGACTGGCTATAAGTCATCAAATAGTCTTTTTAACAGTCTTTAAACCCTGTCCTCAACTGTTTCCTATGACCAATATTGTTACAGCAAACACAGTAGCTGCTTAAATAATTGTTAAAGATTATTAGATAAACTTTCTAGCAAGGTGTCCCCATCCTCAACTCCCCCCATACACATCCCCATTCATGTGATGAGAAAAAGTGATAGAGATGTTCCTAGTTCGCAACCTCTGAAAGTTAAGGGACAATCAATCAGTTGTGACCTCTTTCAGCTGGTGGTCACAACTGGAAAGTTTGCAAGACTGTACTGCTTCATAGATGTGTTAGGAGTTGTAGTCCAGATGCTTAATAAGTAAATCAACATTTTTCTCCCCGTTAATGTTGTTTCTACCTTCTAAAATACATCTCTTTAAGTAGATTTGTTGGTTAGTAATATTTTAAATTAATACGTTCTGTTGATCATTAAGGAACAGACTGGAAACTGAAGTAGTTGTGCCTAATTGAGTAACAATTACTACCCCAGTAATGGGATGTGTGAAGCATTTTATTGGCTTTCTTTGCAGATTGTTAATTTAAATGGACGGCATAGCAATAAACTAGTTCAAGTTAATCAGCTGAACAAAACTGTAGAAAGACAATGTAAGGATCATTTTAATGTTAACCCAGAAAACTACAGCTGTAGTAAAAGATGATAATTAATAATTAATAGAGTTGATGAGAAACTAATTTCTGAAAACTGGAACATTGCTCTAAAGCTACTCATGGGCAAAAGTCCCTGATTTTCTTCAGCATAAAGACCCAAAAAGGTCTCATATTTTAATGAGAAAGACTGAGCTATAGCAAAGAAAGATGGTATTTTTCAGCCTCCATAACTGCAGTGAAAGCAACTGAAAAGGCTATGTACAAAGCAGTAGCCCCAAAGGGTTTAACTGTGAATTGGAAAACCACAGAAAGGTGCTTTATGTGCTTTCAGAATTAATTAGAAATCTTATTTCCAGCTCCTCAAAGTTTCAGTTTCTCATGGATTCTTAACAAAAAATTGTGCTTTCAAATTACCAGTACTAAATGGTGGGTTTTGTACATGCTTTCTCAAACGTGAACAGAATTTTGGGGGTTTGGTATTCTTTCTTTTTTTTCTTTTTTTTCCACCAGTAAGAAATAAACAGTACATATCTCAAAGGACCAGTAATTATTTAATTTACAATTACTATGGTATTATTAAAACTCATCTACAGTGTGACACCAGTTTTATCAAGGTTTTAAAAATTCTGGATGTCCTACTTCTGTTTGGAACTGCAAGGGCAGTGAAGGGAAGACTCTTGTCTCAGTATTAACATCTGAGCAAACAGACCATCACCTAAACATTCACACTGTTGGATGCTCATTGTGATCCACTTTTTGGGAACATTTACCTATGCGTCCATCAGAAACTATAATTCCAAGGACCGCTGGAGATGTTCCAAAACAGCAATTCTACATCAGAGTGTAGGAGTAACAAATGGAAAAATAGGTATTTTTAACAGGCAACTATTTCAGGCTGCAAAATTCTTCTTGAGGTTTATTCACCTTGTGGCTACCATAGCAATGTCTAGGCTGTAACACCTGTTCAACAAGTCAATGTAAAAATACTGATAGAAATTTGGTCCCAAATTCTTGACTCACATTTTTTCAGTTCTAAACTGGAAATCACTTTAAAGTTGATGTATTGTAATCTGATTACTCAAACTTGTAGAGTACAAAGGATTACAATCTGTAAACACGGTTTCTAGGGTAACATACGGGTATCTCAAGGGGAACACATCATAACACAAATACACTGAAATCAGTAGGACCAAACAGGAGTAGAGGGCAGCCGAATCTCTATCAAGTTTAATAATGGCCTGGATTTTAGACTAAATAAAATCACTGTATTCTGAACAGCTTTTACCCTGGTTCCATGGATGTGTGTTTGAGTTCCCATGCAAAACCACTCTCTTCAAGTCATGTACAAACCTTGGACTGATAGCTAACACTGCCACAGAATGAAATTTGCAATACCTGGGATAATTTAAACAAAACAGGCCATGACTCAAATTTATCAGCAGTTTTGATGCTTCACAGATCTATACCAGAGAAGAAGAAAAATCTTTAATGAAATTATAGACACAGAAAATATCATATCTCTTCAGAACCTTTAGAGGGCAGTTTCCCCAGGAATAAAGAAAACCCTGGAAAAATGCCCTGGGAAACCCCATTCTCAGCGGCATAAGCAAAAGGCTAATTGACATGCTTTCTACACTTGTTGTTACTAGAAAGTTCTCAGTTCCCTGTGTTACCATAGGTTGATTTTTGGTGCAAGAATTTTAATATTCTTAATCGCTGCCCCCTATTGGACTCTTCCCTCAGACCACACTTTAACAGCAGGGTGTATAAGTACCCCTGTTTTACCCAAGACCACACCTTTGGCCTTGTGCCTTTTGCCCCTTGTTACTGCCTTGATCCAATTCACTCCAATATAGTGGATACCTTATTGTTTGTTATTTTTGTATTCTTAAAATTCCTTTTCAGACAATGCATCAAAGCTCTCCCTCTCTCTCTCTCTCTCTCCAATTAAGTCACCATTGGGCTGAGTCCCAAAAAAACTCAAAGGGGTCTGATAGTCTGGGCCAGACCTCAGGAAGTTTCAGGAATCTGTAGGTAACATCTTAACAGCAGGGATTGCAGTATGACATGGTTTATAAAATTCTGCTTAGAGGAATAGAGAAAGCAAAAAAGCTGGCTTATTTTTTTGTTATATTATATTGGCATTATATTTTTGCATAAATTTTCAAAGTGAAAGAAGCAGCACCTAGGTAAAGATACAGATATGAAAGATACTTATATACAGGTTTTTAAAGAATGATATATCACAGACATTTGCAGAAATATCCACTGAACCACTTAACCCAACAGAATGAGGACTTCAAGACTTAAAATCTCATGTCCTAAGCCTTCTCAAGGTCAGTGAAATACTTTAAAAAAAAAAAACTATGAGGTGAGGAGAAAGAGAAGAGCAAGTAAGCTAAATGTTGAACTTATCTGTCTTGTCAGCCTCCTCTGGACCAGCAGGCAGAACAGCACAAACTCAGAATGCCACGGAGATGCAGATGTCTGTGAAATGTGCTCTTCTTAAACATCTTTCTGGGCAAACACATCACAAAGGCTTCTCATCTCACCAGCCTTTTACCAGTCTGACACTGAAAAGTTGTCATTTCCATGCCAGCCCCTCCTCAGAAATGTATCCAAAGTCTCTGCGAGCCCAGAGAGGTCCATACTCTTTACAAGCATACTGTTTGTATCACAGAACTGGACTGTGTTTTTGTTGTAATTTGATATACTTCTTTGCTGACATACTGGAAATGTATAAAGTATTATTCCTCTTTCCCAGCTGGAAACCACTTCTTATTGGGAGTATTTTTTTATTATTATCAGCGAGAAAAGCAAAAGCTGCAGCTTCCAGAAGCTGCCACTTCTTCCAGTGGAGGCTATTTTTTTTTCTCAGGGATCACTCAAATTTCTTCATTAAAGATCTCTTAAGTTTTTAGAATTATTGTCCTCAACCGCTCAAAAAAAAAGAAAAAAAAGAATGGTGGTTTTACTCCCATCATGGAGAAAAAAGAAAAATATTCTGTTCCTTCCTTTACTGACAAGAGAACTCTGGAAAACTTGGCTCTTCCAGCTTTAACAGCACTCTAAGATGACACACCTTTCAATTTATAATGCTTACATTCTTGCAGAATACTCCACAATTGCATCAAAAACCATCCTGTCTTTAAAGATGAAATAAAAATCTCTCATTTCCCTGCTTACAGTGTGGCACGAGATCAGTCTGGGTACTCGCATTCATGAGGGCCCAGGTACCTTAGCAATAAACGAAGTTTGCAGAGCAAAAGCTCTTGCTCTAAAAGAAGCAATCTATGACAGCCAACAGCTGAATAGTCAGAGACGATTCTTGCCTAACACTACATCATAAAGGTGACTCCAAATAAAAGGAAACCTTAATTTATAGATTTAAAACTACTCTTATCCTGTGTTCATGTCCTCTTTCTGTTATTGCACAAGTTGCAGAGTGAAAATAAGAATCGGATGTTTAGAACCCTTAGGTCTCATTCAAGCCTGTACAGAAACGCAGCTATTTTTAATGCTGAAATATTTTCTGGCATCAGTGCTTGCTTGCAGCTAACTACCAAATGCTGCCAGAATTTCTCCCTCTCACCCCCATGCAGTATTTGACAACACAAAGTGCTGCTCATCCAGACATGAAAACCATATATGGATGCAGCCTTCGAACAAGTGCTGAGCACTCCAAATCTTCTTTCAGATCCAGCTGCTATATACATCTGTCTGTAAGTACCAGCTAAAGCTTATTAATGCTTTGTCAGCAAGCAGAGTTTCTGTTCCAGGCTTCCTCAATACCCATATTATTAGTCTTCTGAATGCTGAATTATCAGAGGATAAGCAGGATGCAAAGCTGCTCTGGTTGCTTACTGAAGGCAAGAGGTGGAGGAATAGCAGAAAACCAGAACATTCAACAACTGCACACATAGAGAATTCTCCTCTGAAAAACATCAAAACTAAAGGAGGGAGGAACGATTCATTCCTTCATCAGGAATCTTCTTTTCAATTCCCCTAAGGGGAGCATGGTTTACCTCTTCATTAACATCAGTCATTTCCAAAAGTCAAACACAATTCTCCTCAAAGACCAAACACCACAACCACACACAAAGCCCCCCCCCCAAAAAACAAACAAACAAAAAACCCCACACAATAACCAAAACCCAAAAACCCTAGCAGAAATGATTTAGACAAGAAGCCATATTTTAGAAAGTTAGCACCATTTTGGACTTCTGCAGAAGGAGCTCCTTGCCTCTTCTTCCTTGTTATGTCAGGCTCAGTATGGCTGCTGTGCTTCTATCTCAAGAATGTGCTGGAAATGGTTTCTTGGGATTAGTACCTTATCCTTGCTGCCTCAGAATATCCCTGCCGTTTTCTCTTACTGTCTGGTGAGAAACTGGCTTCTCTGTTGAGTAATCAGTACCCTGCAACATTTAGGAGTCACTGCGATCTCTAAATCATGAATTTTTGAGAACTTGGAGAGATTGGTAGAGTAGCAGAAGAGAAACAGTACCTAAAAAGAAGGAGACGGAAGATAGGGGGAGCTAAAAACACCCTTATTTCAAGACCCTAGGACTACTTATTCAGCAATCAGCATTTAAACATTTAGAAGACCATGAATTTGTCAACGTATCAAGAACCTATAGCATAGTTCAAGCTACTTTTCTTCCTTGACAGCACAACTGGCTTAATAGAGAGAAGCAGCAGATGTGATACAGACATTTTTTTAAAAAATTGATATTTTACTTTGTGACAGTCATGTAAGAGGACTAGCAAAGGCTGTGGAGATTTATTTAAAATAGAGTGAGCACTTACTTGATAGAAAATGTGCATATTAGGAATATAAAAGGTAGACTGGGAATACATTTCAATTGGAATAGAGTGAATTTATCTTTGGTCAAACTCTTCAACACAATAATTTAGAATTTGAATGTCAGAGAAAACCAGTTTGCAGATGTCACTGGTCTGAAGGCCTCACACCGGAGATTGAAGTGATATGAAAATGATCCTAATATGTCAGGAACACATTCCACAGGCAAATGCAAAGAACTGTGGCCTAAATAAGTGAAGTGCATAATAGGATATAAATAACTGAATGGCTAGAGCATAGAGGACCACAAACTGACAGACTCAACTTGGTGATGTTGCTGTTGTGAAAGGGACATTTTTTGGCATATTATGGTAGGACTGTCATATATTTGACCAAAGTGATAAAGATCATTCTACTCCATGTTCAGTCAGCTTGGATGGAACACAGCAACCACTTCCCAGAATCATACTTCAAGAAAGCAGAGAAATAAAATAAATGCTCAGAAGAATGGTGATGGGTTTAGGAAACATGGCCTGTGGAGACAAGTGGACGGAATTATTGTTCAGCCTTGGAAAAAAAGTACTGAGAAGAATCTCTAACACTATTTTAGGATTTGTAGTAAAGCATAACCTTATCAAGACTCTCTCATATTCAGAGAGAGGGAAACAAAACATAATCAGCTTCAATGGTATAATGGAATCATAGAGTGGCTCAAGTTGGAAGTGATCTGAAAGAGATCTTGTTCCAAACCCCCTATTACAGGCAGAGATGTTACCCACTATATCATCCACTAAACCCCATCCAGCCTGGTCTCTAACATTTCCAGGGATGGGGGCATCCACCACCTCTCTGGGAAACCTGTTCCAGTGCATCACCACTCTCTGAGTAAAGAATTTCTTCCTAATATCTAATTTAAATCTCTCCTATTTTAGTTTTATACAGTGCCCCCTTTGCCCACATAAAAGTTGCTTTGCTGGTAGCAGAAGAGACTCAGGTTAGCTTTCAGGCAAAATTTTAAGAACTGTTCCACACTGGAGAGGCTGGAGAATCTCAGTCATGAAAGCTTTTGCAAAGAATGTTCTGTGGACATGTGTAAGGGGTGCGTTAGGTATATTCATCTATGAACAGAAAGGCACCATCTGGCCTTTCTGAAATCTGAAGGCCAGGCTCCATGGTGCTTAACTTCGGGCTCAAGAAAAGCAAAGTGACCAACAGGGAGTAGTAAAGGTGGGTTTCACAATAAAGGAAGGGGAGCCAGAGAGCAAGGCGGACAGCAAGGGCACAGACCTGCAGTACCTAAAAAGGAACAGCAAAGCAGGTCTAGTGGCAACAAGATTTCAAACTAATGGACAGGTCTCCAATATTGAGGCAGGTCCACAGCTAAACCAAGGAATTTAATGCACAAATCAGTGTCTGGCTCAATGGGATATGTGGCCATGGCTGCAATAAAGGTCAGGTAGCAGCAAAGAGCAAGGGTCTGAGTTTAAAAACAGCACATAAGCAAAATGGAAACAAACCCCAGCAAGACTTCTCACAGCTCCTTCTCAGTCTTCCTTGGCAGTAGATAGACCTAAGGCCACACTGCTGCACTGACCTTAAACCCAGGCTGCCAAAACCACAGAGTGAAGTAGATGCACTTGTAGACCTGAAAAATACATAGAACGTTACATGGAAACCACTGCAGCACTCGTTTACCTTTCTTCAGTAGGTACCTTCTAATGTTTTCGTGGTTTTAAGAAATATTATCCACAAATTAGTACTCTCGGATAAATTAACATTTTTAGCTGCTGCTTCAGGACGGCTAGTACAGTTCTAGGGTGAAACAACCAAAACAGCATAGTAATATAAAACCCTGACATATGCGTGGATAATACTAATATACAAAAATACTGTCTTCTTGGAATGAATACATACAGGTAGAAAATATATATACATACAGGTAGAAAATAACAGATGAATATAAATGTTCTAACTGATGATAGTAATTGTAATGTTTTTAAATGTTAATATTGTTTCAGTAAGATAAATCTTGATAAACAAGTCAATGCAAATGCATTCTGTAACTGTAGCACCATTATTAAAATCAAGAGAGGTTTGCAAGTTATTTTTATTGATAGAATAAATGAAATTACTTGAGAGTATGCCATCTGTTAGTAAAAATCATAATGTAAATGTAATTAAAATTGCATTTCTAATTAATAGCAATACACCAAATATGTCCTTTTAGAAAAACTTCAGTATTTCAAAGCTACACCACTGCAGGAGTAGCACACCTGGATTCCATCCGGGATCAACTACATCCCTTTGTAGTAGATATTTCACCTGACCTTCTAATCTAAAGCTTGTGCTTGCTACTTTACAGTCAGCTTTTCCTCAAGTCAACTTGTCAAACACATGGGTCATGTTTTCCAAATGCCAGCAATAATCTGAAGTACGATCACCCAGAATACCTTATCTTCAGGAAAGCAATAGGTGGGGTCATTCTCTTGTGTTAAGAAAACAGAAATAAGTGTTCAACATGACAAGCCTCAAATCTCTGAGACTCAGCTAGCCATGCAAATCTTCACTTATCAGAACCCACAATTCCCTGTCAGCTTGGATTCCTCTCTGCTGAACTAAAAACCTATCTGCTAGCCTGAAGTGCCACACAGGACCTGGGCTTCCACAAAAAAAACAACTCTAAAAAAAAGAGCTGTTCCCTAGGCCTGCCATGCTCCTACAGAAATCTCAGTGAAAGAGTCAGAGATGGCTGATGAAAGACTGGTGAGAAAAACAAATGGCAACTCCAGTACCAATTATTGGTTTAACTATATGCAGGTTCTAATGCTGCCAAAATCAGTGGCCAGAGATTCAGAAGATGATTTTAGTTTTAAGATGGCATAATATTTTAATCTTTATAATAAATGTGAGAATTTATACACTGTGTTTAATTCAAATGTTGCAAATTTGAAGTGTTATCTGTTTCTGTGATTTTCAGAGCTTATGTGGGTAGGTAATGGAGATGATGCTGCTTTTACATTTGCATTCTATCTGTCCAGCATTAATCTTTACATGAACTGGCACATATCTGAGGAATTGTGCTGTCTGGGTAACTGCTATCAAATCGTTCAATGCATACAATATATGCAACTGAATCATTTTAATATTCTATCCCAGAGTGTATAATTTGAAGGATTAAGTCAGTTTAATTGATGCTTAAAATAATGGAATTTTCCAAATTATACTGATTTGGGATGTTGTAAGAATGTCTCAAAAAATAAACCTTGAGTTTGCTGATAAAAGAAACAGATTATATGGTGTTGTGTTAATCAATCATATCAAGATTACTCCAGCTTTCTGTTTACCAGAGCCCACAGTAGGTTTTGATACTTTGGCAAATTTCTATAAAAAGGCCTCTGCATCATTAACAAAGAACAGTGGGTGACTGAAAAAATGGCTCAAAGTTGTGAGATCAGAGTTTGTCAGGCACCAGTATCTGGAGACAAAACTGTGAGCTGACCAAATCACAGAATCACAGAATAAACTGAACTGGAAGGGATCCACGAGAATTATCAAGTCCAACTCCTGGCCCTGCACAGGAGCATTTCCCAGAAAGGAAAAATGAGCAATTTTTCCTTTGGATATGAAATAGGGTAACATTCGATATATTAGATAATTCTCATACTTTTCCCAATCTAACACTTTTTAAATCATGCCCCCTCCACCCCGCAAAAAAGGAGTTGATGCTTTTCTTGTAGAAGTTACTCCTGCTAGATCCTGGACTCCTTATCTTCCCCTCTTATTTTCATAAAAACTTACTGAAGTGTTTCCTCTGGTTCTTTTTGCTTAAAGAAGACATGCAAGATACTTTTATTTCATGAAAGTTACAAGCAGGTGAGAAGTTAACAATTAATAGTATGTTTTCCATACTAGTAGTGCCAATTATATGCTGTTTAAGCCTATCATCTAATTGCATGGTAGTGCTGGCTTCAGAGATGGCACGACATTAAGTCAGACTTGTGCTGCATTTCCCAGCAGTGGAATATTCAATTATTTGTTCTGACTCATGTAATTCCCTGTATTCCAAGCTTGTTAATGTCATTACAGGGCTGAAATAAAGTGATTACTCTAAATGAGTATTTATCCGATAGGCAATGCAATTCCTGCCTCCTCCAGCTGACAACAGATGATTGCAAGTGTTCTCTTCTACTCCCTCACCTGCACTTCCCCCTCCTTCCCCTGTCAAGGAGGAAACCATAACATTGCGGTGCTCTGTGAAATACTGTCAGATGGCGTAAAATATATATAATAAAATAAAAAGAACCGCAACCTTCCCCAGCAGAGTTAAAGCTAATGACCACTGCTTCCACTCCCAGTCAGTGATGACAGGTTGAACTAACTGATAATGGCATGCCTGCTGTTGAGCTGGCCACTTATGTTATTTCTCTTGACATGGTTCTGGGGAAGGCCTAATTTTTTTGACATTTGACCATGCAAATTTGAGTCCTGATACATTATTCTGCATTTACATCCTCCCAGTGTTGCTGTTTAAAATGTGCTACAAGCTCCTTGAGCTCAGCTAATAAAGGCCACAGAATGAAAGAAAGTTAAATATGAATGTAAAAGGGGACCTAAATGAAGGGCTAGCTTGTACATCTCAGAGATGACCTTCTGGAAATGAGCAAGTGGAAAATCCTTTTTAAAGCAAATGGTAAGAAGTGTAACACCAATTTTTATTTTTCCTCAAAAAAATTTTTTTAAGATTCTAAAATATTCACAAAAAGGAAAACATTAAGTTTTACATAGACATTTCTTCAGTCAGCAATTCAGCTGAGTGTATTTTAAGACTAGGTTCCATTAATGACTCTTAGTAATACACCTTTCCCAAAAAGCCAGAAATTCAGAGTGCTTCATTAAATGTAAGGAAAAAATACAGCCTGCTCTCTCTCTCTTTCTTTCCACTTGCTCTTAAATTTTTCACATTGTTCAAGTCCAAATGTATTACCTGTGAGCAAACTCAACTTTTTTTCCACCTCTTATAATTAATTTGTATAAATTTACTGCTTATGAACAGCAGTGGCTTGACAGCTCTGAAAAAAACCCCATCTCCTTCAGCTACAGAGAGGGTGCAGATCGGGCCTGTGGCTCCCCTGCTAAGGCTTTTACATCAAACCTGAATGCATCAAATGCAGGGAGAGGTCAGCATTGCATGGACCATCCATATTTCTGTAAATCAGGGAAGTTGTAGTAAAACTTTCAATCCTAATCCCAAACCTCTCCATACATAAGACAATGTAGAAATTTTTCTGGCTTGCATGTTGTGCCTCACTCTCACATAAAAACTCCAGTAATGAGATGACTGCAAGAAAACTATTCTGCATTGAGACTCCAGTGTCTGCCATGCAGTTAGTACAAGAAATATATCAGACTTCCTCTAGACAATCACTCTGGAAAATAATGAATTATTTATAAAAATAAATAAAGAGCACAAATCAGGATCTCTAAAGACAAAACAGAAATCTATCCTAAACAAGAAAACTTTAAACACTGTGCAGTCTGGACGGTCAAGTCAGACATCAACTCTAAAACTACTTACTGTGGCTTGTTTTTAACTACATTCATTTATACTCTGCTTACTTTCTCTCCATGTTTATCTGATTTCATGTTTGCGAATGACTGAATACTCTGCAACATGAAATATAAGACACAGTCTGTGTGATCTCCGCATGTTTCAGCTAGAAGACTTGAAGATGTAAATATTGCACTCTACCTTGTGGCAACTATATTATATTACATTATATTATTACCAGTTTGGGATATTATGTCATGTAATAAGGAAGGCAAAGTAACACCAAAGGGCTGAGTTTCTTTTATTTTTATTTCTTATATCTGCTGGTATCAAGACTTGGTTTTCAGATTCTTATTTGGTACACATTAAATGGGTACCTTAAATCTAGCTCAGACTGTCCAACAGTTGAAAAAGATCTTATCACTGGTCACTAACCATGTAAATCTGAGGGCACTTCCTCCACTTTTCAAATAAGTGTTTCTTTTGAAAGTCCAACACCAGCAGCAACTTGATCAGTCATCTTGTATTTACACTGAGGTTAAGGAACACTATTTTTTCTTTACCTACTCTAAATGGATGGTCCCTCCAGAAGACTCAGTCAATTTGTAGATGCACCTGATTGCTAGTCCTTAGTATCTCTCTTTCTCAACTGGTCCACAAGGAATAGCTCCATGTTAAGGCAGCCATTTAACCTATCTTTTCCCAAGATGAATTTAGAGCCACTTACCATCCTCTTCTCCTGACTCTGTGGCTAATGCAGACAACAGGAAAATGCCCTCTCTTGCCCTGTGGAAAAGGAGAGGACTAGCAGGCAAGTGCCAAAACCTATATCAAAGGAATATAGCAGTCCAAATATCTGTGTGCACATGCTCATTTTTACCAGAGAATCCCTGATTCTCCTATGATACCTGCTGTGCTTAAAATGTGTTTTCAAGCTACCTGGAATAACACAGTTTCTTCTTTTATTGATCTTTAAGGAAACCTAATTAAAAATAAGCAGTGGATTTACAGTACTGACCAGAATTTGCACATCATTTAACAGAAGAAAACCAAACCAAAACCAAACTGGACTACGCATCCATTGTGCTAGACAGTGTTGTAAGTGAAAATCCAGGGAGGATGCTAATGAACAGCCAGTAAACTAACTCAGAAATCAATTAGATTTCTACTCGAAAGACACAAGCAGAGCAAATATCAGTATCTGTAGTTGGTTAGAAAGCAGCAGTAACAGCACCCAACACCTTAAAAAATCATGTAAACTTTTCTGTTTGTGCACCTGTATAAAATATATTCTTGTCCCACTAAAGCATGAATCATCTTGAAAATCCCCCACCTCAAGTGCTGTGTCATCCCAGAGCAGCTGAGGCTCCATTAGAAACAGCTGGCTATGCAATATCTTCTTACCAGTTACCTCACTTAAACTACAGAGCTACAATCTAAGACGCTCCAAATTCAATAGCAATGCAATTCTTTAATTCCATGAGGACTGATACCTGAGATACAATTTGAACATCCATGCCAGATACTCATGTAACAACTTTAAAAATGTCAGTATGGGCACGTGAAGTCCTAAATTTGCTTCATAATTTTCCTTTCAAAACTCAACAGACACCTGCCAATTTGCTGTGCTAAAGGGAAATCATATTTTAGCACTATATTTCCCTGGAGGGAAAAATCATGAACATACCAGAATTCATCACCAGTCTGGGTTTGTAATCCAATAATACAATAGCCATCAATACAGTAATACACAAAATAAAAGATCTGAAGCAAACAGACACCAGTTTTTCAAAGAACTGTGGTGCAGAGAGTTTTTAAACACTGCAAAGTGTGTTTCTCTGGGGAAAGGAGTTCCAAAGGCACAGTGGCATGAGTGGAAACTAGAAGAAGAGAAAAAGGACACAGGCCAAAACTATAAACACCTTCAAAATTATGTTTCCTCTTCTTTTACTATTGGAAAAAATTCCACTGAGTGCAAATGCTGCTCAGTAGTTATTTACTTAGAAAGGTTGATGTCCAGCAATGTAAGCTCAAGGGTTTCTAGACCTACCCAAGCTGTCCCCATGTCACTTCCAACATTTCTCACCTAACCACTTTCCAGGGAAATGAAGAACTAAAATGATAAGATACGACAATGGAATGGGATCTTATTGACTCCTTAGAAAAGAGTAAAAATATGAGAGTTCCTATTTTGTACCAAATACATAAAGTCTCTTCTCAAGGTCAGATTATTACAACTCTCCTACATCAACAAAAGAAGAGTTGGAACTTGAAAATACCTTGCAGTTCCAATCTAATTTTTATAGCTTGTAATAGCACTGCATAAATTGCACGGGATTAAATTAGATTAAAATTAGCCTATTTCTACAGTAAATTACTTTAAATATTAGCATTTTCCTGTTTATATCTCAGCAAATAACCCAAATTTTGTAGCCATATTGAATAACAGCTACCTACTACACAATTCATCAGCTTTTTTCAAGTGAAAGTGACTTAAAAAAGAGCAATGCAAGTATTTAAATACTGGATACATGTACGTATATACTGCCCTCTGCAGAATGAAATTAAACCATCTGGGATTCTGTCTTTCAAGAAAGAGTATATTAAATAAAATACATAAAATAGATGTAGAAACATTCAACTATTATCTAACTATACACATAACTTGAAGCACACATTTAATTTTTCCTAAGCTAGGACCATGTTTTATGGAATAGCCTTTCAGATATTCCCACTGTAACTGAAAAGTATTTAGCCAGCGGCTGCATCTTTAAAAACACATCCTGAATTACTGACCAGTTATGAAAACATCACTAAATCTCTCAAACGAACTTCTAATGATCAGTAGAATTTAAGGGCTATTACAAGGATTTTAAATAAACTTATAAAATTCACAGATAAATGAGCAATAATTGCTTGGTCAGTTTATCAATAATAAAATCAGAATAACAAGTTCAGTTAATGCCTAAAAAGAGATCACTGGTCTATGCAGAGCAAGCAGGTAGATCCCTTCCAAAGACCACTACTTCTTAAAATCCCATCTCTTTACAAGATTAATATAGGATTAATATCAGTGCAGCTGTATTTTTGTCACTTTAGCTAACCACAAATATTCTGCTTCTACATGACATTACCTTAATGCTAGCTAAGTATAACTTGCCATGCTCTGGGGTTATTTGCTGCTGCAATTTTAGCTTGCACTCATATTTTGTCCCAAGCAATAAATAAAAAAAAAAAAAAAAAAAAAAATCCTACATGACTAAAATAACTTTCTCCAGAGCCATTTTGATCTTGCCTGTCCCTACCTGCAATTTCTGCTACCTTTGCAGTTTCTGTTATATATATATATATATATATATATATATATATATATGTAACCTCGATTAAGCAATAGTTAGGCCACAGGCTTTCTGCTCTATTAGGCTTTGTGCTCTCTCAGTCTACAGTTGTTATGCTCAGCTTACAGAGTGATGTGGATCTTCCATTTTTCAGAGGATATGTAAAGTAGCAGTTAATTAATTTGAAGAGAAGAAGGAACAGCAACATACAATGCCAAACTAAATCTAAGGCATAAAAAATGGTTAGAACCCAGCCTGATCCAGCAGAGAGCAAATTAACAGCCAGAAGTCGGACAGCAGAGACCAGACAACTGACCTGAAAGAGCAAGAATACATTCCCAAAAAAGAGGTTACAGTGACACAAAGCAGAAAGGATACGGCAACACGGAAAAGTGAATAAACTCTCAGAGATTCCTGTTCAAAATACACTCACTGGGCTGTTGCTTTTAAAAAAGAAAAATCTACATCAAAGTAAGACAAAGACCAAGGGCTGCAAGTGCCCTGAAACACAGCTCAGCACTGCAAAAGGAAATACTCTCCTGGATTATCCATCAAAAGTTCTGCCCAGTTCTCCCTGACCTTGTCCTGGGAAGCCTGGGAAAGGTTGGCCCTGGCAAGTCACACACTGCTTGCTACTTGAATCGATTCATTTACTGCTGCACATTTACTCTCACTACCAGCCATAAACATGAACAGGAAGCAGTATGTATTGAAAGCAACATGAAAGGAGATGGGGAGGCAAACTGGAGTGGGAAGTGGGAAAGAGGAAAGCTTAAACAGTGAAGCATGTGCCCCAGATAACTTCAGGCAACTCAAGAGTAGCTGCAATAAAGCATTACCGAAACTTCAGACAATCCTGAAGTACCTTTGCTGTAGAAGGACATCCTGATACAGAAGTCCTAATAACTCTAAGCAAACCTAAAAAGCACCAAGGCTGTTTCTATGTAGGACTTGAATGACTGGACTCCCTAGGAGATGAAGCATGGGACACATCAATGTAATACAGAATGTACCACAGAGAGAGGGTATTTCAGAATGTTGTCAAGAAGCAATTGGACAAAACACAGTCTGATGTCAATACATGAGAGTGTATTCTATTATCAACAGCTATGTCCAGCTTTCTTGAAGAGTGGCTCTCAGTCACTCTTCCTGTGTGACGACCTGCTAACCTCCTGTGCAGATGCCACGTGCCTGATCTACCCCAGATACAATGCCTTGTTCAACTTGGAGCAATTTCCACTGGTCCCGCAGCAAACAAGGGATTTGGACATTTCTCCCGGACTACAGAGCAGAGGCAGTAGCTTGAACTACTTGTCAAATGCCCAAAATCCATCATAACTGAGTACTGTGTGCACGCATGGCAACCTGAATTTACTAGTCAGGTGCAGAGAAGACACTCTGAGCATATGGTGAAAGGCCAGTGAACCCAGAGTGTGTCAGATTTGCTGCACACACTGAGCTTGGCCAGACTGGCACGTCCTGCTTGTCAGAGTCACCAGACGTGCCCAGCATTGTGCATCTGCATGCTGAAGTCCATTTGCAGGGTCACCATCTGTACATACAACTGACTTGAGGGTAGCAGTAGGACAGCTCTTTGGAGATAGCACTAAGCTACCTGTGAATCCCACCACATTCCTGATCCAACAGCCCTGCAGCCAAAATGATCATGGAGCTGTAGAGAGTAGTAGGTGTCATTGCAGGAAATGAAGCGACTTCCCTGTGAAGAAAATATGGCTGGAGTATTTGTGAAAGGAAATGTCAAATTTCTACCTTCTTTCTCTCAGTTTCAGGAAACTGCTTGAGTACATGGTGAGTAGATCTCCTTAGTTTTGCCAGGGCTATAAAATCTGCAGAAATGTTATGTCACTCTCAACCTCACAGTTGAAAATGGCAAGGCAACAAGCACAATAAAGATAGTTTAGTCATAAATAAGCTGTCCCAAATTAGTCGGTCCATCTATAGGAACCAGTGCTATGCAGAGACTGTCCTGAAAAAGGTGTACTTTCATTAATCCAGCATAGTCTTCTGCATAGACCAATTGGCTCTTTATGGAGCTAATCAGAGCAGAGCACATTAATCCAGACACTCTCCTTATCTTGCCAGCTGCTCCACTGAGATGCAGAACACACTTGTGTCCTCTCAGTCAGCCACAAGACAATCGCATGAATGTCTGCTATGAAAAATTCATTGTTAATACCCACTCCGTAGCTGGCAAGCTATCATTTGTTACCAGTCTCACAGAGTGACTTCAAAAGATGAAGAAAATGTCCTTGCAAAACGGAAGATCTGGCTGCACATTTAAATATGACAAACACAAAGGTGGATGTATTAACCAGACCTTTTCATGGAGAAAAAAGCAAAACAAGCATTACAGAAATAAAGCTGGCATTCAGTCTACCCAGCTGATAGCAGGGATGTTAGATGAGTCAGTTCAGATACTTTACCAAGGCATTCACATGAATCAGGGGGAAAAAAAGAGTTAGGGAACGCAAAGTTCTTTCTTACATGTAACAGCCTCTTAACAAGTGTGTCTGGAGTGCGAAAGCACACCTGTCCTGTTGGGGTGAAAAATCACAAACTCCTCCTTCATGAAACAGCTGCTGGAATTTGTGCAGAACAGGCCTTCATATTTGGTTACACTTCTGGAAAATTATTCTATTTATATACAGTGGAAGAGGTATAACTCACTTTGGTTTCCATTTAACTCCCAGCTTCCATTTGAAACTTGGCCTTCTGTTAACATCAGTATTGGTTTTTTGTTGTTTTAGAAGTCAGATTCTGACCATTTCATGGCTTTGCTATAGTGGTCTGTTGTGGTTTAGGAAGGATATTCTCCAATTTAGGACTCCCACCAACCAATGCCACTGCCCCTCCTCTATGGTGCACTTGAGAGGGGAGTTGGAGACCCAAAAGGCAGAGAATTGTGCTAAGAACTATTTACCAGAAACAACATTGAGAAAACTAATAGTAACAACAACAATATTAATAACAAAAGTGTGCACAAGAGTGATTCATGCCAAAAGGCTCACTGTGGAGCCCATAATTCCAGCCACGCCACCCTGATGGCAAGACAGCCCTTCCTTCCAGAAGGAGAGTCCCTTCCCCTTGTCCCCTGAAATGAGGTAAAGAATAACTCTGGGTCCTAGCCATGCCCCCTTCTGGCTACTACAAAATTAACCCTGTCCTGACCACAACCAGGACACGCTCATGCTGGAGAAAACTGGGTTTTCAAAGTAATAAAACTGTAAAGGACAGCATTTTAAGATATTAAACCTTACATTTAAATATTGGGTTTGAACCTTTAAAAAATTTTGGATGGCACATAAATTTTGAAAGCATTTTCCCTTTTTTAATTCTCTCCTTGCAATGCTAACTTTTGATAGTTTTGTCAGGATTAGGCTGAAACAAACTTAAGTCTTTTTTTTTTTTTTCCTTTTTACCCAAAAGGAGCTGGAATCTGTTCTGGAGCCTCATTTGCTACATCTGGAGCTACTATCAGGCTTTGGATCAGACCAAGCCTTACAGGTGGAAAAGTTCTACTTTAAAATTCTGCACGTGTTTTGAGATGTCAAAAAGTTCTTTTTAAGTGTCAGAAGCGATTGCTCTGTTTGTAGTTTTGCTAATACCAATTACAATGGTATTGTCTCCAGTCAGAAGAAGCTTTAACGAAACAACTAAATAAGCCTTTCTCATTCCCCTACCCACTCAGACAATCAACTGCACACAAACACCAAGGCACAGAAAGAGATGCACACACACACACATACACACACATGCCACTCTGCCTCTTTGGAAGGAATATATTAAAGTATTGGCCCTGTGGAATAATGATAGAAGTATGTAAATACAGCACTCTATTCTTTCAAGAAAACCTTTAAAAATGCACGTACTCCACTCCCCCTAAATTATGGTAGAAGATGGGTCATAATAGCTAATGTAGTAGGCAAGAAGGGAGAATGGAGCACAATTCCCTAAACTCGATAAAATAAGCAATTACTCTTGTTATCTGAATGGCTCTGTCAGTGGAGAAGTTGTCTGTGTCATAACAGAATCTAACAAAGGCTGTTGCCTTTAAGCATCAAAGGCTTTGGCCTTATTATCTTTCTAAGATGTGCATGTATAATAAGTTTTCCCAACGAATGGTGAGGAAGCATCTCTGGCAAAATATAAAATGGTGATAAACTATGTCCAAATGATTAATTCACAGAAATTCTCCATCACACTGCAGCTACATGTGCCCGTCTCTTCTGTTATGCCCTTGGAGATTTTCATACTAAACGTATGTGCATATTTTTCATGGCCACTGATATTTGAATTGCAGCCTGCTCCCATGCAGAACATAAAACACTTCAAACTGCATAATGCTGACTAAATTATAAGTTCTCCAGTGGCCTGAGGTAGCAAGGGCCATAATAATGAGTGTGCTTAAGTGGATTGTGTAGATTTTTTTTTCCCTTTTAATTTTAATGCCCTGACTAGCTGCTGCCTTTTCTAAAGCTAGAGATTGTCTCATACAATCATAACAACAAGGAAACAGAAACTGCATTATGCTTTGAAAAAATGTGGGCTGCAAAGCCGAAGCTCCACTCATCAAGCACACTGATAGCCAATTCAGCCCTGTTGGTCACATGGAATAGAAAATGCTTTGGTGACTTTGTCCGTACTTGTAATTATGTTTGAGCTGTTCTATGTATAAAGTCACATTTACTGGATAGAAAGCTGAAACCCTTCCAATCACATTCATATTGCACATGGAAAAAAAACAAAAACAAAAACAAAAACAAAAACAAAAACAAAAACAAAAACAAAAACAAAAACAAAACACATCTGAAGTATCATTTGATTAGAAAGATAATGAAACTGGGTAAACAAAGCCTGCAAAAATCCTGAGAATTTTACTTATGGCATTACAACAGGTCAAAGTGGACATTTGAATGAGCCACAACGCTTAGTGATTTTGCAATGTTTTCAATGTTCTGGTATTGGTTATTTTTCTTGGGTTTACTCAAAAGACAAATGGATGAAAATGCTTACACTGCAGCAATGCTCACTTCCATGGTAATTGGAAAAATATACACAAACTGTGCTAATATCCACGGATGTTTACAGTCAAGCAGATAAAAAGAGCTTGGGCACATGTTCACTGTTTCTATCAACTTCCCCCACCTCCAAAGAGAGACCATTTTTGGCCAGCACATCGAGGAACAAGGAGCTATTGACTTCACAAATCAATGCAAAGGGAAGACAGGCTCCATGGAAAATCCTTTACATGTGCCCCCCCCTTTGTTCCACAATGTTTTGGAAAGTTCCTTTCTACATTCCCTGCTCTACAGGATCAAGGCAGATGTTTAAACCCACTTCTCACAGGATTCAGACTGATCCCCATCTGCACCTAACCACTTCACCTAGCCTAAGGTCTGAGGCCTTCTTTACAGATGACTGCAAACTTATGCAGCTCAAGTTCTCCTGTATCAGTATGGCTACACAAATCTTCCTCTGGCAACAGTCCCTGGACCTCTTCCTCACTGAAAACTCAGAGTAAAATACTTTGGCAAGCAGTATCTAGCAGTATCTTAAATGGAAGAAGTGAACACGATGGATTTCTGCCCAGCCTCCAGATTGTTCTAAAATCCTGGTGTGGAGCTCCTGGGTCAGTCAGCAGTAAGAGTGGTTCTGATGGTGTTAGCAGAAAAAGATCAGCAGTGGCGCTGCCAACTCCCTAGAACAGGTAAGAACTCCTGAAGCAACACCAAGACCTCCCAGGAAGTATTTTGTCTCTTCTCTCTGGCCTCTCTGACACATTGTACATATTCTCCTTCCATAACAGAGAAATGAATACATCTTTCATGTGGCTGTTTAATTCATCATTATTTTGGATATTGTTCAGCCATTCTACTTACTCAAAGTGAGTCCAAAGTGAAAAATTAAACTACTTGTTAGCTGTCAGAGAGTACAACCCTACTTGTTGCAGCATCTTGACCTTCTGCAGCTCTTTTCCTCACTTTCATTTTATATTTTGTGATTCAGTCACTGAGTTGCAAATATAGATTTTATTTATTTATTTATTTATTTATTTATTTATTTAATCTGTCTTCATCCCCAAAATAAAGGCATGGAAGAGTCACTGAGTCACAGCTTGGATGAGGTTGGAAGGAACCTCTGCAGCTTATCTGGTCCAACCCCCCTACTCAAGGAGAGCCACCTAAAACTAGCTGCCCATGACCATGTTAAGATGACTGTTGAGTATCTGCAAGGATGGAGACTCTCCAGCCACCTGGTTCTGTCTCTGTTGCACCTTCCTTTCAAATATTTTTATGTGCTGACAAAACTCCCTTAGTGGTCCTTTGCTCAACTCTCTCTAACTTTCATCCCAGCTCCCCTTCTGTCCAGCCAACCTACACTTCATCACCTTCTGCATGACAATCTTGTGGGAGCCAGTGTCAAAGGCCTTACAGAAACTGAGGCAGACAATATCCACTACCTCATCTACCACAGCAGTCATTTCATTATAGAAGGTTTTAAAGTGGTCAAGCATGACTCCCTGGGGTGATGACTTGTCCTTTCTATGCCTAGAAATTGTTTTCAGGATTAGCTGCTCCATCATATGCAAAGGAATAGAGGTGAGGCTGTAATTGGCCAGTAGATCTTGGGGTCCTCCTTCTTGCCCTTTCTGGAGACAAAATAACACATGCTTTCCTCCAGCCCTCAAACACTCCTAGTGACTATGTCATTCAAAGATTATTAAGACTGGCCTCTCAATGATGCCACTTCCCTCAGTTCTGATTGGTGCATCCCACCAGAGCCCATGGACTTACATATGTTCAGTTGGATTAATTAATTTCTAACTTGAACCTCTTCCATCAAGGGTAAGACTTCCTTGCTCCAGCCTTCCCCCTTGGTCTCTCAGCCCCCATTTCTGAAGGTAGGTCTTTCTGGAAAAGACTGAGGTGCAAATGCATTCAGTAGCTCAGCCCCTCCCACATCATGTGTCACCAGGGGTCTTCCATCACTCAGCAGCAGGCATGTATTTTCCCTAGCCTTCTTTTTCTAATTATGTACTGTGAGTATTCTCAGTTTGCTACTGCTACATATTCTTGCTACCTTTAATATCCCCCACTAAATCAAATTTTAGATGGATTTTGGCTTTCCTGACATCATTTTGGCATGTTCAGACAGAGTCTCTCCTTTTTATGCTTGAGTTTTGCCAGGAACTCCTGGTTAACTCATGTAATTGTCCTGATATTTTTGCCTGACTTCATGCTTGTTGCAATGGACTGTTCCTGACCTTGGAGGAGGTAATCCTTTAATATCAAAGAGCTTTCTTGGGCCCCTTTTCCATTCAGGGTCTTATTCCACAGAAGTCTGCGTGCACAGTCTCCCCGCAAGGCCAAAGTCTGCTCTCCTGATATCCAGGGTCATGATCTTGTTTTTTGCCCTATTTGCTTTTCTCAGAATTCTGAACTCCACTATCTCATGACCACTGCAGCCAAGACTGATTTCAACCTTCACATCCTCAACTTTCCTCATTTGTAATTATGAAGTCCAGCAGAACGCCTGTCCCCACTCAATCCTCTATCATTTGCATCAGGAAATACTGTCCCGGAACCTCCAGGATTGCGTATGTCCATCTGTGTCGTTCCTTTGGAAGATACAAGGTGGGTGAAGTTTCCCCAGGGGAACCACAGTCTACAACATGAGGTGTCTTCTGTCTGAAGTAGACTTTTTCCATTTGTTCTTCCAGATTATGGCACCTGTAGTTTACACCTACTACAACACCCAGTACTCAGTAACTGATACCTAAAAGCACACAGCTAGCTCACAGTCCATTCCCTAGGCAGAGCTCCATACACTCCAGCTGTTGATATTAAACAAGGTCCTGAAAGTCCAGTAAACAGGAAGATGTTCGGTGTCTAAGCACATATTTTGACTATGAGTATACATTGGCTCCCATAAGTAATGACATATATAATTAATCATGATAATTGTACAGGGTGTACCACCAAAAATAGGCATGGTTTACTCTGCAAACCTGGTTTTACTTCAAGGGGCACCAGGTAAATTTCTTATCTCCTGAAATATCTGTCTGCATATTTGGACATATGTCTGAACAACCAAATTTCCAATCATCCATTTTGTTTGGGTAAATTCTTCATTGTAATCGTAATCTGCTCAATACATTGCTTTTACTGGCAAAATTAAGTCAGGCATGTATTCTAACACATGGAAAGTGAACAGCTATGCTGATTCATCAACCTGAATTCATGTGACAGAGATTCTTAAGATGCAAAAGCCCTAGTACTATTGTATTTAGATACATGAAGACTCTTGCTAGCCAAAGAAATAAACAGGCAGTGATCTGGCTTCAATCTCTTTCTTTGTCTCTTCCTCTCACATAGCTTGTCCAGCATTTTAAAGTGCAAGCACCTGCAGCACTTTAGTCTTCCTCAAGTCAAAGGTGCTTCACTCAGTCCAAGTGGACAGCTAACCTTTAAAGAGGCTTTTTAAGGAAAGCTTCAATTTAGATTTGCATCCTTAGTCAGAGAGCAGTGTGCTGAGGACTCATCTGTGGCTTCAGGCAGATTTTAATTTAAAACTAAAAATACTACCACTACAAGAATAGCCAACTCTATTGATAGTGTGATGTGTAGGCATCCTGTGTAACACTCTCCAGAGGCAGACATTCCAGCTCCTAAGGCTGAATAAAATGTTTTCTTTGTCATACCAACCTTGCTTATCCCCAGAGGTTTTTCAGAGAAGGTTTGAAAACAAAGGTGTATTTCAGGAACTCTCATTTGCAAAATAGTATGTAAAATAGTCAGGTTTCAGTACCTTTTAATGAGCAGGTGAGCTTTGTTTAGTCCTGTCTTCAAAAGTGGAATATTTATACCACCTTCCTCAGCAAAACAGTGCACCATTTATCTCTTGGGCATTCCATGTGAATCTTGTCAAGATCTACTGCCGAGTTTTTAAGTATCAGTTCTAGGATGAAAGATTCTTAGAGAAGTATCTCACAAACAAACTTTCAAGAGCTGATTGATGTTGGAGACACTCTGCTCTAAGACACTGTAGTTTGTTCAAATTAGTTTACAAGATTTCTCATTAAAAATACAAATGTTGGATGCTAATAACTTATGGAAGGTGCTTTTTATGCATCCCTTTGGAACACATCCTGTGTTCCCTAGCACTCTTAGCATTTAATATGTGATAAAGGTTGAATTGAGAAAAGAGAAGGCTTCCACAAAGTACTTCAAGAGAGTATTTAAGTCATGTCTTTAACGTTCTACCTGAACTTTGTTTTAAACATGCACATTCTCAATCCCACAGAACTACTTATGTTTTGAGGACCTATTTCCTCCAGGTTAACCAGATACATCCTTTTCTAAATCCAAACCTAATGATTGTAATTATTCTTCAGATAAAAGTTTATAAAAGAACAGAAACATATTTTTCAAGCAAAATGCTACACAAAATGGTAAAACTGAAAGGCTTATTTAACAAAGCCCTGTTTGTGTAGCTCAGCCTCCATGTTAAAGGACTTCCTTTTTCCATAAGAAAAAAATTCATCTTTCCTCCCAAAATCATCCCTAATGAAACACTTATCAAGTGCAGGAAACATGCTGATAACTTGGTAATGTGGCCACCTGTCAGTTGGGCACTGGTCCAGTGTTACTGATTTCACAGGGGCTGCAGAAAAAGCTCTAGTAGAAGCTGTAGGCCACAGAAATCAGTTTGTAGTAACTTCTAGGTGTAACTGGCATAGGATTAATAGATCAAATTTCCCAGATTGAGCAGTTTGCTTATGGTGCAAAATTTTAAGTCTCCCCATCTCAGAACATTATCTCTTTGCAAGCTGAAACAAATTGTAGACACATATTCCCTTTTCTTAAATTACCTTTGCTTTGATGTCTTCATGGCATGATTATAAGACTGCATAAATAAAATACCTGCCTGAATGTTAACCAAGCACTGAGCAGAAATGTGAGTATGGTTCCATTCATGACTCTAAGCAAATGTAAGCATTGTAAGATTTAGTTTCTAGCTTCTGTGTAATGCCCAGTAAAACCCTTGGCCTGCGTCTGTGAAGAATTACCTAGAGTCAAATAGAAGATACAAAAGATGGGTACTTAAATTAACTCACTGCACATGCCCAAGTAGTTAGACACCTCATTCTGCTTGGATTTACAGTAATGCCTCCCACATGTTAGAATTACCTAACAGCTCTCCAATTTTTATCTTAAAGCCAGTCGGACCAATGCTCTATGCCACATCTTGCCACCAACTGAACAAGTATATTAGCTATGGCTCCTGTGGTTCAAGAGATGCCACTGTCACTATAAAATTTTCGTATCAGCATAATCAAGCACTTTCCAGAACAGTTTGGCCCACCTTAAGGAGCCATTGCTGAAAGACAGGAAAAGGAATAACCGCTGATTACACAAATACTCTATTGTCAGAATTATATAAAGCACTTGCTCTTTATGTTGTTTTATTCAGTTTGGAAACTGCACACTTCTGATGATGAAGACAGGTCACAGAGCTTTAGAGATGAAAATGAGCACCTTCAATCCCCTTAATTTATAAAGTATTTAAATCTTTGTACTTCTGCAAGAGCTGTCACTTGCGTTATTTGTCCTTCTCTCTTTAATGGATAGTTGTAGTTCCCCTACGTTGATCTGAAATCTGACACATTCTTTTCTAATTAAGGACATCTAATGGGAAAGTTACACTTTCCCATGATGCCTACCACAATAAATCCTTCTAATTATTAATGTATCTAGGCAAGTGACATCTCATTATTTTGGGTGACTTCACAAAACCATTTGACAGGGAATAATGATGACTCAACGCCAAACCTAAATTTGGAAGAATTTAAGCAGATCAGAGATTTTTTCACTACCATAAATATTTTTGATTCAGATGGTTTAAACTAACAGATACTGAGACTGGAGGGTTCAGAACAGTTATACTTCTTCCCACTGCAAGGGGAATGCTGACTGCAATGGAGAACAACACTGGTGTGTTTTGAAGCATACCAGCGAATATGCTGTTCCTGCCACAGTTCCCTTTCTTGATCTTTCTATACCTTATTTCTACTGCAAATGCACAGCACAATGACTAGAGGAGAGAATGCACATGGGCAATTTTAGATAATACTTAAAACTTGATGTGGCATTCTCTCGCTGGTATTCTTTTGTGGGTTCTCCTTTCCTGTACATAATCAGGAGAGGGCTTGGATCCCTGTGTCTGTTCGGAGAGTTCACCGACTATCCCGCGGAGGTGTCAGAACATCAGCCCTACGCTGAGCGACTGTGTTACGTGGGGGAGAGGCTGGCAGAAAACCCTCCGAGGGCGGCTTTAGTTGTGCCAGTGCAGGTGGGTTCCTCAGACCCCTCTCTCAGTAAACTTGGGGGCTGGGCGCAGGGCACAGCAAAACCAAGACCTTGCAGTCGCTTCAGGAGCACCTCTCACCACCCAAGCCACCCTGTCGCTGCCGGGGTGACGTGTTCCCAGCCCCCTTCCTGGTCCAAGGGGCACAGCTCGGGGCCGAGGGTCGCACCACTCCTCTGTTTCGGAGACCCAGGGCGCTCAAACCCCCTCCGTGCCGCTGGGGACGAGGCCTTCGCCCCTGCTGGGAAACGCGGGGACGAGGCGAGGCGAGGCAAGGCAAAGCGAGGGGGAGAGCCCATTAGCTCCACAGCAGCTCGCTGAGGAAAAGGCCACGCCGACAGCCAGCCATCCTCGCGCCACGGCGGTGCAGCACCCGCTCTCCCTCCCTTCCCCTCCCTTCCCTCCTTCCTCCCTTCCCTCCTTCCTCCCTCCCCTCCTTCCCTCCCTCCCCTCCTTCCCGCCCTCATTCCCGAGGTTCTGCTGGCGGCGGCCAACGCCGAGCCGGCAGCGCCCCCTGGCGGGCGGCCGCCGCCATGGCGCCCCTGTCTGCGCTGCCGGGCCGGGCCGGGCCCTGGCGCTGAGGGGCGGCCCCGGCACTCCCTCACCTCTCCTCCTCTGTGATCATTATTATCAGGGTGCTGCAGCGCGACTCGGCTGAGGGGACGGGTATTTCTGGGATTGTCGATAGCAATGAATAATTCAAGGCGCTGCCGCGGAGGCTGAGGAGCCCGAGATAAGGGTATCGAGAGATCAGCGGAGGCTCCAACTTTTTGAAAAGTGAAGGGGAGAGTGTTAAACTCGATCCCTGGCCCTCGGTCCGCCTGGATCAGCTGGTCCTGGCGTAGCAGTTCGCATCGTAGAATGCTCTGTGCACCCCTCCGGTCCCGGGATGCTGGAGCATGCAGAGTGCAGCAGCTGACCTCAGCGCTCTGGTCCAGCTCCCTGCTCAAGGCAGGTTCAGCTGGGAGGTTCCAGCTATCTGCCCAGGGCTTCATCCCCTCAGGTCTCAAAATCCTGCCAGACTGGGAGATGCACAGCCCTGTGGACAACCTGCTGCACTGCTTGGCTGTCTTTGGGGGCAAAAGCATCACTGATGGGCAGTCTTTTTTCAAGACTGTGACAATTGACTCCCGTCGTCCCACCCTGAAACACTGAGAAGAGCCTGACTCCATCTTCTTGACAACTTCCTTAGAGGAACCAGAAGGCTGCTGTCTTCACTAGCTGCATAGCCACCGGATGGTCCAGGTAGCCCTCTTTCCCCCATGCTGAATAAACCCAATCCCCTCAGCCTCTCCTAACAGGGAGAGCTCCAGTGTTCAAGTATTTTAATGCCCGTGCTGGACTCATTCTAGTTTATCCATAACTTTCCTGCACTGTGGATCCCCACCCAGACTGGATGGAGCAGGGCCTAACAAACGGTGTTCAGAGAAGGATTGTCCCCTCTCATTCTGTGGCTGCTACAACAGAAGGATGTTGGCCTTCTTTGTAGACAGTCTTGCTCCTGCCTTATGTCCACCAAGGCCCCCAAACCCTTTTCCACAGAGCTGCTTCCCACCACTCTGCCTGTATTGCTGCTCATGGGTCTTCCTTCCCAGGTGAGGGATTTGACATTTGTCCCTGCTGAATTTTGTAAAGTTTCTGCTGGATAAACCACTGAGGTACTATTACTACTATTATATCTAAGCTTGACCATCCAACCAATTTATCTATCTAGTTATCCACTCAACCAAACTGTGGTATCTCAGTGAGACAGGGTGTTAAAAACTTTGCAGAAGTCACGGTACTGCCCTTGCATCCACAAATTCAGGTATTTTGTCATAGAAGGCAATTAGATTGGTCAATCAGTTGGCAACCTCATGCTGACTCTTGTAGCTTTCACCAGGAATCTTGGTAATGAGCATGATCCAAAGCCTAGAGATAGTGGTGTTCCTATCTGGGTACCAACACAATTGTGAATGTTTCTGTAGTGTTTTTACTCTCTCATTTCAACACCTAGAAAATATCAAGAACGTCAAAGAGCAGTTTGCTACTGATGCCAATGTTAATTCTTCTTGGAGCTTTCTGTTGACAGTGTTGTTGTCTGCTTAACCAGCTAAGGATGGAACATTATCAGCAGTGGTAATGGGAAAGGAAACTGGCAGAAAAGTGATTTACTCAACCTCTCACAACGTGTCTGTTGTCAAGCAGGAGCAGAACTCAGGACGTACTCCCTTCTGGTCACATACTCATCCCCAAATTCATCACATGATAACTCATGCCAAGAACAGAGTTTTCCATTCAAACTTTTGAGGCAAATAAATACTTCTTCCATCCAGTGACCTCAGCTTGAGGTTTCATTGCATTATAAATATACATGTCTAACACGCCTAACAAAAAAGCAACACAATGGTGAAGCAAATTATCTGGATTGCAGCATGCACTTGGCTCTGATAATAAGCACTTACAGGGAACATGAGCTCACTGGGGAATGTTAAAAAAACCTAGGATGACACACCGAAAAAAGTAGGTACATGAACAGAGACAGCAAAGCTGGTAAAAATAGTTGTTGCAAATGGAAAGTAAACACTTATGTTTTTAGGGGAAATTTCTAGATGTGTGTGGTTTTGTTTTGATTTTAAAAATACTACATTTTAACATAAATATAGCTATACAGCTCTCATTCATGTTTTAAAACTTTCTGTGCTATTTTAATTTTAAAATGCAAAAAGCAAAGGACAGTGTCTTTCTCCTCTTCTTCCCTTCCTGAATCGTCCTTGTTTCACCTAGGAAATCATTGGTGTGTCTTCACCAGACATCTCAAAGGTACAAAACAAAGAATCTAGATTTTCTCTGTGTTAAGCAAACTAAAAGGAATCCAGTGTAACACAGGGAGTCAGACACAGAAGGTGAGAACAGCATAGCATGGATTTTCATCCTATCATCAGCTCTGTCTTCTGTATTTGCTAGATGTTTGGCATACTCTGCTTGTGAAATGGCTGTGCAGTGCTTCTAATGTTGCATGTTGTCTCCAGGAGAGCAATGAAGAGTTTCTCATGCTGTGCTTATGCACAGTTCTCCCAAATTAAATTTAAAATATTCACATGTATATAATAGCTACCATATGAGAAGGCTATTGCCAATTTCCACATAATAAACACGCTGAATCCTTTGCTTAGTTTTGTTGATATATCCAACCAAGTCAGGGTTTTCTAGCAGGTTTTTTGGTGGGTTTTTTTTTAGTTTTCTTTTGTCCTCTTTGTCCCCTCATCTTTATAAATGAAGTGCTCTTTGTGTTGCTTTGATCCGGCAGAAAATAAAGACATTATGGAACAATTCCATTAATAACATTTGTAATATTTATCAAATATCTACTCATCAGATCAGAGTGGCAAGGCCTTCCAAGGTGTTAAACAATGGCATGATGAATGCCCACAGGGAGGTGAGCCACCAACAAAATTTAAAAGATATCTAAAGCAACACAACAAACACATTCTGTAGCTGCTTGTCTACGAATATACCTATGGTTTCCTTGCATGCACACCGTGTTTGCAGAGAAATTATGCAACCAGACATGGTGGGTGGGTGTGCCACTACAGTGGGATACTCCATTTCTAGATTATTTTAGCCCAGATTCTTTTGCAGTTCCCTGCACTTCAATCCACTGTGGCTTGGATGTGGTAGAGTTACACAGGTACAAATCAGGCCAGTATTTGGCTCTTCAGTGCAGTTCTTATTTACTGAAAAGTAAAAAGGGACATTTCTTTTTTTATTACAACTTCTCAGCAAGCATCTTGCCACAAGCAGAAAACCATTATTATGTTTAAGCAGTGCTGTAACAAAACCCAGCACATTTAAGAGCTGTGTTGAGGCACTGCCTAATCTGAGAACACCACAGTCCTCTAAATGGAGCAAAGAATTGACACTATTCATGTTAGAAGTCAGTATTTTTGTCTGATCATCAAAGTTTACACTGCAGGATACTTGAGGAGGCACATTTCTCCTCACACAGAAGAAATAAGGAGGAGCTTGGTTGCAAGTAATTATTGCTGTGTAGCAAACGGCACTTGGAGCGACTGGTTTTCTGGGAGTTGGAGCCATGTCTACTGGCTGGCTGAATCATAGGACTGGTCAGCATGACTTCACAGTCTGTAATCTGGATAAAACACAGGAAATCACCTGTGGCTACACTAAGGAGAGGCATTCTATTATTGCAGGATTTGCTATCTGTTTCTGAATCTAATAGCCTGTTTCCTAAGTGTGCACTGATTTGAATTAGTTTTACTGTAGTTGTCAGTGTGATGAGTGGCAAGAGTGAAGTTATGTCGGGCTAGGAAATAAAGGGCATACTGCAGTCTTCAGTATGTGCTAGGTCCTTTTCCTCAGAATATTCAGAGCCTAACAAAGTCTCAGCATTTTAAAAGACCATTGCCCACTTCATCATGATGCTGGACTTGCTTGAATGCTGATAACACCAAAAAGTGTTGGCAAATTTTAGCTGTGAACTGTTCACTCTCTTTGTCCAAGGAATTAGAAGGAAAAGCCCAAAGTTATGTATCACTGTGTACACTGAGAAGAAAGACAGCATGCCCAGAGAATGGTAACCATGAATGCTGTTGGTGTGCAATGGAAATGCTTGGAATAGAGCTGACAAACCACTATGAAATTCATTGTAAGAGGATATTTACAAACCACCAAAGAACTAGCAGACATGTAGTATGCATAACACCCATTGTCTGAGGGGCACATGTAGATGACAAAATATCCTTCCATGGCATTCCAAGAGGTGTTGTATGATACAGACAAGTCCATGGGACCTGATGGGATGCACTCTACAAGTACTAAGGGAGCTGTCTGGTGTCATTGCAAACCTGCTTCAATTATCTTTAAAAGGTTGTGGCGACTGGCCAAGGTTTCTGCACAATGTAAAAAAACATGTCATCCCTATCTTCATGAACAGCAAGAAAGAGGATTCAGGGAACTGGACCTTATTAGTCCCACCTTGATTTTGGGGAATGTAATGGAAAAAATACCTGAAAACAATTTCCAGATATTTAAGATTGTGTTTGGGAGTAGTGAGCACAAATTCACAACAGAGGAAATCATGTCTAACAAACCTGACAGCTTTCTATGAAGAGCATCTCACTGGATGAGGGGAGACCAATGGACAGGGTCCCAGACAATCAGATCTAGATGGTCTGCTTCAGCAGGGCGGCATTGGACAAGACGTACTCCAAAGGCTTGTTCCAGCTTCAGCCATTCTGTGATTGTGTAAAATGTATCTGTGACATTGCTAAGGACTACAGTTTGTGTGTGTGCTTGACACACACACCAAATAAGCAATTAAAATGCATGATATAAGATAATACAATGTTTTAGGAACATCTATAAACTGGAGCTCTGTTTTGTATTCTGTGGCCCAAGCAGCTGGAAAAGTGGATCTCTGCATAAGCCATTTAACTACTAGCACAGAGAATGACACTTTCTGTTTGCTCTAAGTAAAGGTATATGAGCAACAGATTTTGAACTAAGTCTGTGATAAACAGTAAGTGCTTTGGAGTCCTGAGCTGCTGAAGTAAGTGGATCCCAGGGCATTCAACATTAAAACAACCTAAAAAACAACCTAAAAGAGAGGCACATCCTGGAAAGAAAACCAGAAACCCCAATCTAGTAGCTGTGCTTCTATCTCTAGCTTTTATTCAATTTGTTTTCCTTTTATTCATTCTTCCCATTCTTAGGAAATAATGGCAGCAGAGTAACTTGGAAAAAACATATATGGAGAAATCCGTAGAGAACAACTGAAATCAGGCCCATTGTGATCAAATCTACTGCAATCTGTGCAATGGTTTTGTTCCACAACTCAGAGAACAGGAAATCTCTGCATCAGCTAATTGAAGGCTACCAATTCTGTAGGGTAACAAACCACGTAGACTTATTAAAAACAACCCACAGCCACGGATCAAGTGTACACATGAACATACGAACTCACAGCCACTATCAAGTGTACACATGAACAGAGTATTTTTACATTATTTATAAGGAAGTGTCTTGAATGGGCCTGCTGTCCAACACTCACATTAACCTGTTTATTATCACCTTCAAGAACCCTGCTCCAGTACAGCACTACCTCTTCTGCTGTCCTGATACCCCACTCCTCTTAAGACCAGACAGACCTATTTTGAGAGTGTTGTACATACTTATAAATAAAAACTCAGAGAAGTAAGAGGCCAATTAAAATGCCATAGATGCAATGCTGGGAATATGGCAATCATACTTCAAGTATCTGTTTGCTGTTGTTTTTATGACTGCGTGTTAACCCCATTAAGTTTTAATGCACACTGGAATGCTGTGAATGACAAGTGGCAAAAATTGCTTTGAAACAATTTCTTGCTGTGACACTTTAAGGAGGACATTGCATTAACAGTTTATTTCAATAATACAAACTTCTGAGAGACTGGAAATAAGTGTTCCAAATGAGCTTTAAATATAGCACAAGAAGTTTTGGTTTTAATGGACAAAGCCTGTTCCCACTAAATGTACCCTTGTACTGCCAAGAGGGCTTTGAAATAAAATAAAGTGGCAAGTTTGAGGCTATTAGTGTCAGAGTCAGACAAGCCAAGCAATTGTAAATTAACCTGATCTCAGTATTAAAGAAATCTCTTTGCATGAACTCTTATGTTACTCTTCACTCTGGAAACCAAAGTTATTCCCTTGAGAAGGTACCTGGCTTCTAAGGCATTTGCTGAAGCATGAGAAATACTATAGATGACTACTTGAATCATTTCCAGGTAACAAAGTATCTTTATTTAAAATCTGATTTTCATTAATGCTCAAAGTGCAGAAAAAGAAAATTAAATTCAAAGAAACTTATAAAAGCTTCTTGTAAAGTAACAGTACTCCTCAGCAAAATCTAAGGTTAATAACAACAGATTAGTCAAGTCTATAACGCTAGACTGAATCATAACAAGAACTGGTTTCTGTAGATCTCCTTCTTTGGTAAAACCCAGAAGGTATCACTTTTCATTATAAGGTAAGCAAAGTTTGCCAACAAAGATTTTCATTTAAACTGAAAAGGAGGACACAGAAAATGAACAGCAAACAGGAACAAAAAAAAAAAAAGCTTTCACCTTTGAAAGTCTGTGACAAATCAGGACAAGTCAATGAAATTACAGTCTCCATCTCTGAATGGTCTCTTTGTCCAAGTGGCTGCAATGAACAATCTGATCATAACCCTCATGTAGTGTAATGTCTGGCATCTCTTCTGGGTTCTTTGGATGCCTCAGGGCCGGGCAAATGCCAGTGGAGGTGTGGACAATTGAATCAAACTTCTGGTGTAGCCCAGTGAGATAATGGATTTCAAGGCCCCAGTGATGGCACCGACCAGACCTCTGCTGCCTACAGCAGAGTTAAAAGAGCTGCCCGTGCCAGCCCTGACACACAGACACACAATACAGGACTCTGTCTCAAACTTACCTCCTCTCAAAGGCAGAAAAGCAGCCATGAGCTGACAGTACAGTGAAGAGCATGGGTAAAATCTTTAACTATGCACCGAGAGCACTCAGGTAATTGGAGCTACAAGATCTTCTTGCCTTTACCTGCAGTACTTGAGTCTTCAGAAAGATAAATAGAGTGTCAGAGGCTTCTGATGACTTGTGCTTTAATTCCTGATGATTTGTATTTTAACTGCTTAACAAAAATTATATTTGCTAAGCAGAAAATTCTTTCTACTTGTAATTACTGTAACTTTTGTTTCAAAATTGCTACAAAATCAAGTTATAAAAAATGTATTTTTAAGGATATGCTAGTGTTACTATTCAAAAAAATCCCAGCCAGTATCATGTAAATGGTTTTATTCTCAAAAAAAAGTCAGCAATATAAAATACTTTAACAGTCTGTTTAAATATTGGTGACAGATTATGCATTTCCTCAGATAAAGTGCTGTGTTTACAAAAGGTATTTTTTTTCTTTTTTTTACTTTTACTGCTGTTCTAACCTCATAATATTGAATATATAAAGTATATTTTGGTTATTGAAGAATGCAGCATTACTTCTCCTTTCTATTTCTTCCCATGAAATCATTACATTTTCAATCTGGACTCCTTTATCTGTATCCAATCAACAGAGGCATATTCAGCTTATGTATTTCCCCATGTAGAAGGTGTCACAATTTGTGGTGGCCTTCTTGCCTTCTGTGCTTTTGTTGTTCTTGAATGTGCCCATGTAGGTCTCCCACAGGTTCTTCATCTATCGGTAAGAGTAGAATGAAACATCCATCTTCTTGCATGTTCATCCATTCTTCCTGCTCTTCTGACTTTGCTCTTCTTAAATCCATACCACTGATGCCTTGACCAGTTCAAGACTTAGATTGTACTATAGAAGCAATCTCTTTATTATTTTGACTTTCTGTGGATTTTGCATTTTAAGCACGTTACTGCAAAAAATCCTATGCCAGTGTAGTCAGGACTAACTTTTCAAATTTTCATTTGTATGGATTTACTTAGTCAGATGCCAAACTTCATCATTAAAAAAAAAAAAAAAAAAAAACAAAACAAAACAAAAAAACCCAAGAAACACCACCAAAAAAAACCCCCAAAACCACTTTGGTTCCAGTAGCTACCTTTTAGAAGAAACAGCTTCTTGTGGTTTCAAAGAGCAGCCAGGAGCTGTAAGAGAGAAAAAAAAGAAGTCTGAAAAACTGCAGCCAGCAAGACTCAGAGCTGCAAACAATGTAAACAAAGAGAGTAATTCCACAACTACTGGAAACAGGCCCACATTTCCCAATGTACTTGTATCTAGCAGTTTGATCCTGTAATTCATTTTAATAATCTTAAGCCGCCTCCTGTAAGGAGAAGGTATAAAAAGTCAAACTCATGTGTGAAAAGGTCACCTACTGGCACAAAGTTTTGAGAATCCCTCTTTTCTCAACGTGCATCTTTCCAGTAAGTGATTACCTGAATCTTTTATGATTTTTATACGCAAGTCTGTATTGATTTTACTCCTATTTTTACTTCTCTCTCCTCAATCTCGAACTCCCTCCTCTGGATAATTTTCACTTGATATTTTTGAGTTTGAATCCAAAAATGAAAAGTAAATACATGAAATACAGAAACTCTGTATCTGCAGATACATATGTATCTATCAATATATATAACATACCATATGCAAAAAACACGAAAAACCAGAATTTCCACTACCTATAGACTGAAAGGCATCATATTCTTTTTTCATCACAGGCATATAGTCTGGAGAATATTCACAGTTTATTCTTTTGATATCTATGTCCTGCCTTTGTTCATTGCCCCTACCAGATGTTTGAATTTTCTCTTTTCTTCCCACCTATCAGAAGTGTTGTTTGGATGGGGGAGAGCAGCTGGATGCCTGTACCAAGTGACAAGGCTCATCTTTTTCTTTCAAACATTTCAATAAACTTGGCATTAGAAGGCAAACTAAGTTAACTGGTAGTTAGCTTTAACTCCAACCAATCTTAATGGGTTTTTTCATAATGAATTTAAGAAATGCTCTAGCAGAAAAAGACTGTGTCCTTCTGAGTGTAAACCTTGGATGCTATCTTGCGTTTTTCATGTCGTTTTTGTAGAAATGGCAAATTCTGTTGCAAGCCATAAATGGGGAGGGAACTTCCATGAAGTGTTTCCATTTCTTATCAGATGATTTAACATGTAACATTTTGTTAAACATCTATTATGACTAGTATATAGGATTTTATGTCTACTCTTCTGGAGGAAATTATTTCAGTTGCTTTTCTCCCTCCTGCCTTTTTTCTTTTTTTTTGTAAGAATCCACATGACCTTTTTTAAGCTTTCCATTTCTGATTTGGCAAGTTTGTGTTGAAATCCAACTGTCTTTGGTGTCATTTGTTTCAATTAACCTGCAGACCACTGCCAGATCTGTTCAACCTCTTGACTGCACTCAGTTAATGGGAGCATGAATCTTGACACAGCCCCCCAAAATAAACTAAACAATTAGTCCTGGCAATTAGGCATTCAGAAAGTCCAATTTTCTTTCTTAGCAGAATCATGTAAGCAAAAAGATCACCTTAAACCACAAATAGAAACTTTTCCTGGGGTAATACTATTTGTTAAATCCCATTCTCTCAGAAAGCTGGACTTTATGTTGTCACTTGCTGTTTTGCTGAAGCTGGAATCCAGACAAAGTTGCAGCATTTTGTTCCTTGGAGCAGTCATTTTGCCTCATGCCTCCATGGGTTGGTCATGTGCTTAAAATGGCAGCACAGTAATTCTGTGTTTGCTGGACATTCACTGGACTATAAAGAAGCAGCATCTTCCTAGTAGTTTCTCTTATCAAGGATCAGGTGCATTGTCAATTTTCCAAGACATAATAGTAGCCAAACTATCAAAGTGTCAAAACCTGCCAAAATGCCCACTCTTGGAATGAGTAATTTTATCAGAATTTTCAAAAAATGACCAATTAATTTCCATTAAAAAGAGATGGAGGCAACAGTCCTCATGCAATGTTTGGCTATTCAGAATTCAAGGTGCCTCCAAACCTAATGGCTTATGGGTTCAGTAGCCTCTGAATCACTTACAATGCTCTGTCTTAAGCAGGTCAGGCAAGGACTGGAGCATGGAATTCACAAAGCCTAACCTAGTGTCCCTGGCATGGGGTGGGAAGGAAGGATTCCATTTCAGAAACCTTCTGTATCTGGAAGCCCAAGATATCTTAACCCAAAATACTACCAAAAAAGAATATGAAACAAATACACAAAGCAAGTAATAGCAAATTTCTAAGAGGTCCTAGAGAAGCAGAAGGAGTAAGCAGCTGAACTGCTATATACAGGGCACAGGTTGTTGTTTAAATTGTCACATAACTGAGATGTGATAATAGTGATGAAAATTCTTTTAATGGTTCAACAGGAAATGTAGGGAAACAGACCAGTGAGATGGACAGTAATACTAACCAGATTAGTAAAAAACTGTAACAATCTGAAATTTTGTGGAAAACAATCAAGAAGTGGCTTTAGAAGTCTTGCCTCAACAACCTACTAGAATTCCTTGAAGGTGCCAACAGTCTTGTAGATAAAAAGAGGTCCTTTTAATGCTTGGATTTTGACAAGGCATTTCACAAGGTCCAAGGTTAGCCCTTAATGTAATAAGGAAGCCACAGGGTAAAAAAAAAATTCTTGTGTGGATAAATAATCTGTTAGGAAGGAAGAGGACAGAAGGTTGCAGTAAACAGTGATTTTTTCCATAGTAGAGAGATTCACCCCTAATATTTCATGGGGATATGCATGAGGATATTCAGGATATCAACAGTGTATTCAATATAGGATTTTGAAAGGGCATATAGAGTGAAGGGATAAACCTTCCTAAGTTACCCATGTAAATATAAAGTAAGGTAAACAGAAAGTTGGCAAAAAAGACTTCATGTGACATCTGTGCCTAAACAGTAAGATAGCGACAATATTTGATGACGGTAAATATGAAGTAATAAGAAGCAAGGCAAATGGAAAAGATGTATGTGTATTTATATAAAATTACAGGCTGTGAGCTCAAACTCAGTAGATCAGCTGGGTTGTAAGAGGTAATTCAAATGAATACCAATTCAGTCTTCAATTATAGCCAACACAGCAAAATACCAGAAATAACTGGGAAAAGGCAAGAAAATGGAAAGCAGAGAACACAACTGAAAAACAAACATCACTCTGTCATATAAATCCATAATATGCCTACATATTGAATACTGTATGCTAGGCTGGTATCTCCCAAGTCTGAAAAGCTAAGAGCAGAAGAGGAAAAGAGGTTAGAAAAACTATGGTATAGGGAATGACAAAGCAGCCTCTAAGCCTTCCCCTTGGAAAAAAAAATGAATGAAGAAGAATATCACAGTGATCTGTAAAATCATCAGTGGCATGGATGCCGTGAACAGGAAACACCTGCTCACTGTATCTTCTGATCCAGTACGATGAAGCAAAAGAAGTCAGTACACGGCAAGTTTACAGCAAATGAAAGCAAGCAGCTCTTCACATCAGTGCCAGATGAGACGGGATCAAAAAGTTGAACACAACTGCATGGACCTTGGATCTGACTTGGTACAGCTGCTCTTATGCTCTAAAGTATTACACATTTCTGGAAAGTACTTCGAGTTGCAGAGATTGCATAAGGATTCCACTGCTACTTTTTACAATAAAAAGCAGCTTACCTGGTGCAGAAACTTCTTTTAGCTACATGTTTCTCTTCCTCTTCTCTGTTAGTGCTTCTGTTTGTTTCACAGCCAAATCTATATCATGGAGATCTTACACACAAAAACCCAAAAGCCAGATTTCTGATGGCAGCCTTCTTGCAGCGTCTTGTCAAAAGCTCAACAGGAGCACCTGTTGCCTCCATTCTTACAAAAGGATGTTCTCCCCAACTCTGAGCCACCATTCTTGTCCTTTGATGTCTTCAAGACACTCAAGGTCATCAAGTTGCTTGGAGATATATCACACCTCTGTGCTTCTTTGGTTCTTGAGTAATTCCAGTTCTTTGCACCATGTAATCAAATCCCAAACAGCTTCTGCTCACCTAGTAATACCTACAGAAGAGGCTCTTCAGCACTGGGATGTTACCAAGAGACATCCAGAAGTTCCCACACACACCGACTATGCTGAGAATGAAACGTTGCACAATGCATACAGGGACACCTGATAGTGGCTTTCAGCCAAGCAGACTACACAGAATGCTGGAAGTAGCCCACATTCACTAACTATCCCCCAGCAATTTCCAGTTTTCCTCAACACATCAGTAGGCCAACAGTTAGCACCTGCTTTCACCTATCTAGTGAAACACATCTGACTGAGATTGGAACAACTGGGACTACCTCATTGTTAAGGTTTCCTAAAGCATACAATACCTGAACTATTTAACATATGAATGCTAAACAAATGAAATTATTTGGTGAGTGGATGAAAGCAGCAAAATAAACAATGTAAGAAGAAGTACTTTTAACATGGTGAATTTCTCAAGGCTATTCAATGGCTTTTGTTGTTTCTACTAAAACATGGATACAGAAGTACATGTGGGAATAGGTTATGCCGTATGCTTTAATCTGGAGTAACAGAGTATCTGCCTTTGTTTCAGGTGGCTGGCAGGACAGAGATTTGCAGTTTGTGTATCTGAGAGTGTAGGAAATGTATTCAATTATTACAGGTCAGCAACACCTTCCTGTACGTTTTGGTTATAGACAGTACATTTTAAAAGGCAGTTTCTCCAGCTTGGCTAGCAGATAACACTGGTGCTTGGAATACATGTGTTCCAAAGAAACCAACTATAGATAACCATATAAAAATACCACCTATGCAAAATAACTAAATGTATATATACATGCATACATAAATATATAATTAACACAGCTGCCAAAATCATTATGCTAAATTGTAAATCTTGAATATATTTATTCTACCAGATCATACTAAACTATTTCCTATAAAGAGTATGCAAAAGTTAATTATGTATCATACAGGAACACCTCCCACTGATGCTACATATATATATACAGACACTACAGACAGTATACTGTATATTCTGGTTTGCTATACTTACATCCATTTTCCATGTTTAGTATTGCACAACAAAAATCTTATCCCTATTTCAGACAGTAATTAAGGGTGTATGAACATCTTACAGATACCTCTACTTTTTATGTTGAAATCTTCTCTACAGTCTTAGAGAAACATATCATTAGCCAGGAAAGCAGCTAAAGGGCTTGTTTGTCAGATTCTGTCTTCCAGCCAGTGTTAAATAAAATATCCACACATTTGGACATTAGGAAGACTCTTTCACAGAAAAAGTGATTAGACATTGGCATGGGCTGCTCAGGGATATGATGGAGTCACCATCCCTGGAGGTGACTGGAAGGTCAAGGAAGAAAAGACTGGACTTGGCATTCAGGGCCATGGTGTGGTTGGCATAGTGGTGTTTGGTCGTAGGCTGGACTCTATGATCTCAGAGGTGTTTTCCACCCTAACTGATTTTGTGGTTCTGTGATTCAACCTGTAATTCATTCTTCAATTTATTTCAGGTGCTACTTACATTGGGAATGACCTGGCGGTCGTGTGTTACTGACACTACTCTCAAAGGAAGAGTGGAAGTTGTGTATAGTTTCTTGTAAAATCTGTCTCTCTCGACCCTGTAAAAGAACAATAAAACAAAATAGGGTATTCCTAAATTTCTGTTTAAAAAATGAATTTATTAAGAGTACACAACAAATGTGAAAATATGTGTGTCTATGTCTATACTGAAGTATACTACTAGAAATAATTACAAGTCCTTACCTTACATATATTGAAAACCTTGTAGTAATCTTTTCCTGAAACTACCGGACAACAATAGAAACAGTTTCATTATTTTCTTCCTGTCTTTATGGCATATAATAGTGTGGAACATCATCCACCTCCCCTAATTTTTAGCCTCATCACTACTGTTGATCTTGACTTAGGAAAACTGTCTTTGCATTTTGTTTGTCTGAACTTCCAGTATCACAGAGCAAGTGGACCTCAAATCTCAGAAGCATCAGTAAGCCTAACCAAAGAAATGTTCCAATACAAAATCCCTCTGACAAGAGCACTGTTTACTGTACAGCATTCTTAGCAAATGTGTTTATGTTGACATAAAATTCAAAGGCAATAAAAGTGTAAGAAATGAGAGAAGTGCTATTCCCCTAATCACAGAGGAATCAAAACCTTTTATGTTAACCAAAGGATACCTTTCCTCTTATACTGCATTCTCTAGAGCACTCCTGCAGCCAGATGATTCTTTTTAGCACTGCTGACGTCAATATTCAGAAACTTCAGTATTGCTTATGTTTACAAGTAGCTTATTCACTGGACTAGGAAAGAGTTATTGAGAGACAACAGGAAGTGCCACAAAGGAAGACTTTTCACTAATCAAATACATGGAAAACTTTGTTTGGAAAAAAATTAATTTAGCTTTTCTAACTAACATTGGCAACTGAATTTCAAAATGTATGCTGAACTAATTATATGAAAAACCTTGAAATAATTTACTATGTACAGTACTTAAAATTGTACCTTTCCTGCATTCAGTTCAGAAATAGCTGCCAAAATTTGCTGCCTTGATCCATCTGTTTTAATACCCAGCTCCTTCAGATCACCATCAGTAAGTGTGAGGAAAGCTTCCATATCCACCTGTATATTAAAAAAAAAAAAAAAAAAAAAAAAGAAAAAAGGTAAGACAAATTTATCTATGCAAAGATTCATTACTACAGGTTAAAAGTGGTTTGTTGGTTTTTCTAAATTGTGTAGGCTTAAAATAAATATTGTGCAAAAAGAATTTTTAATGCATTACCCCTTTACCACTCTGTTGTAAGGCTTCTAAACTGCTCTCAATCATTCAACTAATCATGATAGTACATCTAAAACATTAAAGGATTTTTAGGTTTTTTCCCATCAAATTCTATTAATACACAATATATTGCCTCCACAGAAATTCCTCTGCTTACAGTAGCAGCTACTTGAATAAACATAAGGTTTCTCTCCTCACCCTTTCCGCCTAAGTATATTTGGAATTTCAAAATATTGTGTTTACTTTTCCAGTGTCTCCTGATAAAAACCTAGATTTTGTTCATAGTTTTTATTATAACAACATATCCATGAGGCTGTGATAAGAACAAATATCTGAAACTTTTCATATTGATATAACTCTCACACACTAAGCATATTAATTTCTACACAATGCTCCCTTGCCTATCATGCAGGGGAACAATAATAACCCAGTATATTGTGATGCAGCAAAATTGTCTGGGTTTGTGCTGAATTTTGAACTCTGTAGCAATGTCAACTTAGTGCATATCTGTTCACTACCCTTCTCTTTGACCAAATAAACACACAACATTTGCTCACATGTGATCCTGCCTTAAACATTCTAATGAATTCATTTTACTTATTTTCAGCAACATTTCCTTTCACTGCATCCTTCAGCAAGTCAATGTCACAGCTCTCATCTACCACGATGCCTATGCTCCCCAACTTAATTCTCCTATTGCTTATGCAGAGTGGATAAAGAAGATAAAGCAGCCATCTTGGTGACTCACATCCTGCTGCTCCCCTTCTCAAAATGAGGTTCCAGCTCATTTTGATGATTCCAGGGATGATACAGCATGTCCTATGAACTGTTTAGCCACATTGGATACAGACGTATATAGGAAAAGCAGAGTGTAACACCAGAGAGGAAAAAAAACAAACCTAGGTATATAAAAGTTGTAGGTTAAGTGTAAAAAGCTCTGCTATTTGCAGTATTCTGGAGAATGCCACAAATATCACTTGGTCCATTTTTCAAGGTTCTCTCTGCAACCAGGAATGGTTGCAGAACTTGATTCTGGATCACAAATCAGATGCAATGTGTTATACCCTACTTTCATCAGAGCAGTAAAAAATAAAAGATCTTTCAGAAAAGACATACCTCCTGCTCCTCAAATATAGGCTGATATTTCTCAAGTGACAATTTTTTAAGGATGCCAGTCAGCTCATCTGTAATAACAGGAAAAAAAAATCAGCCCCATAGATTAGAAAAGATTGTAATGACCTCAGCATTATAAACTGAAAATATAGCCTATATTTCCCATAGTCATTTATGGTAAGAAAAAAAACAACCCCATTTATTCTCCATCAGAAATTGAAATATTTACTTACTCTGTTCTCACCTACTTACAAATACTGCAATTCCATCTAGTCTTGCCTTGCTAGGTTAAACACCATTGTATGGCCCTTTCTACCTCATTAAAAGGATCTTACAAAACCAAAACAGTAAGGACAACTAAGGCACTTTGAATGCCTCAAATGCAGGTGCTTGGCCCCAGATGGCTGATCCAGATTGTGCAGGTTAGACAGTAAAACTCCTCAAGCAGGCAAGCAACTGAAAGGCATATTTCTATGTCATCATCCAGGAAGGCAAAGCAACCACACACCTGCTCATTCAAAACACGAATACAACACAGGTCTTTCTCAACCCTCTTCTCCTTATGTGCTCAACATCCAGGAATCTTGAACACAGACAGCTGAAGTCTAGCTAAGAGAAAAACTGGACAGAATTTAAGTTTTACAAGCTCATCTTCCAAAGCTAAGAGCACTGAATATTGTCTTTCCTCTCTAAGGAAATTAAATGTTGCAGGACCTGACAGTGACTCTTCTCACATATTTAAAATGTGATTAGCTAAAAAGCGTAAGTGCACTTTCAGAATAACCTGACACTATCTCTCTTAATTACACACTACCTCTCTCAGCTAAAGTTTTCTTTTTATTACTTTGCTGTCATGAGTAACTAACTGTTTTTTTCCCTTAAGTACCTAAGTAGTCAGTGAAACTAAGAAGTCAGAGTCAAAATGAAGAATATGAATTATTACATTATAAAACAAAACTATATTTAATATTCTACATATAAAATCACTTTCATTTTAGAGACATCACTAATCCATTACCAAATATACTTTGACTTAATTTCACTTCTTTGTCTTTTGACTTTCCCTTTTCTTTCATCATCACTAGAAACATGAAACATGAAAGAGAATCTCATACTCTAAGCTTCTCAAAAGACATCAAGTACCTTCCTTGAGATAAACACACTTCTGTGTACTATTTTAGAAGACTTTTTCTTTACATAGGAGAGTCCAAAGACAACTGAAGAGAAAAATTCTAGTTGAGTCTCATTTTCTGCTAGGATTTTGTTGGGTTTTTTTTACCTTAATTTCGACTAACTTCGTAGTTAATCATGCCTAACATAATTTACAAAAGTTGACATGGTCTCAGACTAAAAGCTTTAGTACCCTGACATTAATCCATAGGAAAAGGCAATCAGTTTTAAAAATGTATCATGGGAACTTCTCCACATTGTTTGATGAGAAATATCATCTTAGAGAAAGAAAACAGAATTCACATTAGAAGACTCTTAGATATATTATTAACATTTTTTTCTTTTAGCTTTTTAGTTACCCTTCTCATTTTTCATCATACTGGTGTGCTTAGAACTGTAGGCCATGATATGGGAAGAAACTTTCAGGGTGTCTGAGCTCAGTCTTATTGTCATAAACAACTATATTATCAAACTCCTTTCGCACACAGAGAACACTTTCAGGTGTAGGCCTTCCATGTTTTCTCTTCCTCTACCTCTCTTCCAGTTCCTGTATTATTACACTAAGGCTGAACAAAATCTGAAACCTCTCAGTTTTACAACTCTTGCTTAACATGTTTGTCCTTTGCTTTACCACTCTCATTTGCTCTACACTTACCTCGTCTCCTTACCTCCATCCCTGGAACGAACTAAGGTTCCCGGAGGTCTTACTGCTTTTGCCATGGTACTCCTATTTAGCACCTCCTTTTATACTATTCCATAGTAGTAAGGTAAGATTACCTTTCTCCAAGTTTTCAGAGCCTTCTTTTACTCTCACATGGTTTCGTCTTTCATGATTCTCTACATCACTGGCTCTCAAAATAGGGCCAAGCTGTTGATGGTCCACCAAGTGGTTGCCTAAAAAGAAACAAAGAACACCTCTGAATGTTGCTGCCTACTGTTCCTTCACAGTAACAGTCAATGCAAATCAATTTTCTTACTCATTTAAGTTCACTTGAAAGAAAAGTTAGCACTGCAGACCTTCTGTACTTTTTCTTCCGATTACTGTTTGGCATATCAGCATTTGTGCTGCTGCTGCTGAATCAAACCCCAGATTGATAAGAGAAGCCCTTGAATTGAAGGAGCACTAAACTACAAAAGCTTACAAACACAACCCAGAGTTACTTGTGCTTCTGACAAACAACCTTTTCTCTGCTACAAGGGAGCTCACAGTATCCTGGCATTAGGGCGTGGACACAAAACCGAGCTTCACTGGATGAGAAGAGAGCAGCTGATGGCTTGGGGAACTTGCCTCATTATGCAGCTGTGAGTTCTCTTCCTTTTATGCATCTCTAAATCAACTCTTATGTTATCAAGACATCATTATAAAATGACACTAAATGTGAAAGGATATCCTCCAGCAGTCACTAGAATATGGCTTCTTACAGCTAAGCCATAAGAAGAGGGCAGAAAGAGGGTCAAGTATCACCTGTCTTCAGTGTCAAATGGAATTACAGTGTTAATGGACAAAGATGGCCTAAGTGAAAATAAATCAAAATCAATACAATTTCAGAAAAAACAAAAATAGTACAAAGTGCTTCCATTTCTTATTTAAGAGGTCCCGAGTCATGTTATTTTCTTCACTTTTTTGAGATATTTACAAGAGAAAACAAAGTTATCGATATCCAATTTCCAGTGCAGTAAAATAACTTTTTAAAAGTTGTAATTTGGACCTAAAAGTAAAATTTAAAAGGTATTAATCTTACTGCAAAAGTAACAACATTATCATTCTTTCTTATGACTTTAAGTTAGAAGGAGGTTGTAATAAGATTATTTTCGTGATTTAGAAAAACAAATGCACCACAGCTCTTGATCAACTTCATGTACCTATGACTTGCTATGGATAAAAAAATGTATCTCTGTAGTGATGTGCTTCCCTGCACCTTCTAAGGAGAAGAAAAAAAATCTAGTGTGGAGAAAGTGCATTTTATACCCTCAGCAAGGAGTGAAAAACAGAACTTAAGCCATGAAGGAGGAAAACATGGCCACGTAGGAGTGGCCTACCTACATATTCTATGCTTTGAGGTGATTTCAGTCTCTCTGTAAATGGAAAGAAATCACAGGTTTTGGGAGAGAAACAGGTAGTTAGTGCAGGAATGCTGATCTCACTGTAAGAAACACCATAATATATTTTCTAGAAAGGAGACTCCACTCTCATGCAGATACACACTAGTCCAGTATGGTTACAGCTTTAAACACGTAGTGTTCTTGATTAATGAATCTCCTGTAATAACAGTGAGCTACTCACCATCCTCTGTAATCGTTCCACTGCTGGAGTCATTGCTCTTGGTATGTCTGTGAGAAGACGAGACAGAAGACTCTGCGTTTGGAACCTTAGGAGATGGGGAAGGTGATGGAGAAGGTGTGAGAGTTGGTGATGTGCTTTTAGATGTAGATGAAGTCCCAGATGGAGGTCTCTTGTTCATCTCCAGTTTTTGCTGCAGTTAATGATGCAACCATTTCAGTTAAAAATAATCAAAAAATGTTCACCTATACGTGATGCTTTAATATTACTTAAGTTGTATATAATTTCTAAGAGCATGTAGTCACAACTGGAAGTTTCTGCTTGGTCTATACTGAAATAATTGGAGCAATAGTGATTTTATCCCAGCTGAAAATCTCTCTCCTCAAAATTATCAAGAAAGATACATTTATTAAGGCTGTAATTTTGTAATAGGAAAATTATTTCTTGTAAAGCAAAACTGCCCACAAGCACTACAATTATTCTTTTTCTAAAAGGGCTATCATGGGTTAAGTACAGGCGGCACCTATACACCACACAGCTTCTCACTCACCTCCCACCTCCCTTGAAATGGGCAGAAGCAGAAGTAAAACTTGCAGTTGAGATAAAAACAGTTTAATAACAGAAACAAAGTAAATTACTTTGACTTGAAAATAGGGATTTTCATTCAGAGATTAAGTCTCAATTAAAGACTTTCAAAGCATATGAGATGCTAATTTAAAGTAGCACTTCATGCTGGATTAACCAGAAACACATAGCAAGCACAAACTAAGTTTTGGGTGCATTAAACCCCTTGCTGCACTGGAATGGAAGTTTTCAGCCAACCCTCAAATTTATTATTACCAGGATTAACAGGAGTCAAGTGATTTATTAAGAATTTTGCAAATATTTAACACATTTGGCGGAATGGAAAACAGGAAAATGCACGAGTTAAAATGGGTAATAAGAATATATATATGTACACATATCAACAGTCTTTTCCAAAACCAGTCAATGCACCTCATCTCCTAAATTCTTTAATCTACATATACATTTTCATGTCTGCACTGTATGATCCAAAAAGAAGGTGATTTTTTTTACTGAATTCCTAAATTCAGAGTTTAATTCTAAATATCTTTTGTCACTCAGGCTACAACAATAAACTGATAAAAAAGTTGATCTGGGTAACAGTGCAAAAAATGAGAATGACAATGGTTGTTCCTGTCTTTACAATTTTGCTTCTGTGCTGTGGCATAAATGAAACTTTTCTACTTAATGAAAGAGATGCAGATTTAAAACATAAAACTCATTTGAGTGGTAACATTCTTCTATTACTCTATCCTATGTCAGAATGTAATACTTCCTTAGCCCTGCACTGAATTGACTAGAAGTAATGTAGCATGATACAAACTTGAGAGCTCCCTAAAGAGCATCATGAACTCATTTCAACTTTCTGTCTCAAATTTCCAACTAAATTGTTATTGGCCATTTGTGTTGCAGAACGGTCTTCCCTCCCTAGCACACTGTCTGCATTTATTTAAATTACATCATCCTGTAAAATGGGGGTTTTTTCTTTATTTCTTTAAAGCTTGCACCATTTCACTCCTCATGGACAAGTTTTGCAAAATTGATCAGTGTAATATCACTGCATTTTTACATCAGCTATTTCCAAGTTTACACAGCATGACCCTAATGGGAGGACACAAGCTATTCCTCAATGGATATAGATATTAAATTTCCACCATTTACATTGATGATTACAATAATACACTGCTAGCTTCTGCAGCCTGCGTGGATCCATATTTTATTATCCCAACAGCAATCTCAAATCACCTCAGCTGTGTGATACATGCATATCTATAGTGAGATCCACACTATGACATGTTTTGTTACTGGTGGATAGAATGAAACTTGTCTAGACATCTAAGGAAAGAACACTGAAAGAGCTGTTGCCTTTCCAAACCAGTGGCATAAATGTTGTTTAAAAATCTTTTCAATAGCACAATGAACAGCCTTTCCAGAAGATGATCTGCAGCACATTGCAATTCACTACTCTTTTATCCCTTAATGTATCCCACTGTGAGTGGAAACAGTAGTTAAACCTCTTAGTGGCAGCACTGTTGCAACAGAAGGCCACAGGATCTGCACCCCAAAGCTCATCAGGCACAGGTATTATCTCTTGGTGGGATGATTAATATAACTAGAGAAAAATGAGACTTTTGGGGCACACACAAGGAGCTCTTCTGAAATTATTTCCAAGCTAAAAACAAGCTGAGAGGACGTGCTGAGAGTTTAATTAAAACATACTGGTCAGACCACCTCTGAAAGAAAAAGCATTTGGTAGCTGCTCTGCAGAGAAGACTTTAATGAGGGAAAAGGATGATAAAGGGGTTTTGTCTACAGGAAAAAGAGATGGATCATTGATAACTCAGGGAGCAGTTGCACAGGAGAGAAAGGGAGGAAAGATTACCATATGCCAAAGAATTGGTATAAATGCTCAGACTCCAGTGGCCCAGCTGGAGTTAGAAATTTTAGCTCCCAATCTCATCTTTGAAAAGCAACCAGTAGTCCCTCCAGAATCAGGACTGACAGATCAAAATCACTCTTCATGGAAACTGTTCCAGCATCGGTAGTTGTACCTTTTATTTTTCTGACTTTTGTCTTCCAGAAATTCCCATGTAATTTCTGAACAACTTTGCAATTTCATTTATCATTTTTATGTACCGATTAAATACAAATATTGTGTACTGCTGCCATATAAGACATCACAGAATGAGATTGCAAAAGTATTAATTTTATACTCTGGTCATTTTTGTTTCCTCAGACAAAATTTGAAGAATCTCACTGAAGGGTGCAAAGAAAACAAAATAAATGAGCTGCCTGGAGATTACATAAGCACAGGTTAGAGAAATTTTGCTCTTACTCACATATTCCAACATTTCCAGAATACCAGGCGTTAGGACATAAACCCCAAATTACATGTTTTCCTTCTCCTGCTTTCTGAAATGCAATGCTTCCTTATGTAAATAAACCCATCAATTTCTCAATAGTGTGTCACATCTTCTGTTATGATGTTGATTTCTAATTTGTGTCTCTGCAGATCTTGAAGATTTAAAATCTGAACCATCAAGAATGTTCTACAAAGCAGTAAAGAACTTCAAAGTACAAATGCACAAAAATGTCCAGGTCATGAAGGTATACCTTTTCCTGGGAATTGACAGGTAAATCAGCACAGACAGTATGGCCTCAGGAGCAAAATCCAACTTTAAAAATAAAGTTTAAAAATAACACATCGTGGAGCAGACTGGTTACATGTGTATTGCTGTGGTCAGCATATCCTGGTACAAATTATGTCTGTCATGCTCTGCATTCAGGTTGAGCCTTGGAAGGGAAACTAGCTAGAGAAACTAACTAGACCACTTCAAGGTAAATAATAACTAACAGGAATAACTAACATAAAACACTGGATCTGGACCATAGAAAGAAATAATGAGAAACCATAGTAGTGCAGATCTACCCTAAGATCAAGCATTACATTTACTGTTTTTTAAAACAGAGTGAAATTAATAACGAAGTAAAATCGTGTTTTATTATTAGGTTTCATCTTCTGTGGACTTGCACTTAAAAGTAAGGTTTGCAGAGCTGAAAAGCTTCCACTAACATAACAAGTGTTCATTCTTTTTTGGCTGTGCAATGTTGTGCACCAACCACCCATGACTGAGATATGACCTATCAGCCAATTTGGAAGTGCAAGATTGTACAGTCCCCGTTACCTTTACAACATGTCCATTGCCAACCATCTGAGCACACTGCAAATCCAACACAGTGGATGAAGGAGTGGACTGGACTGGACTGTGCTGCTGGCTGGGTTTCTGCTCAGGTAAGCCTGCTGCTTTTCTTCTTTGGGCTGCAATCTGAGATAAAACATTATCTGCACTGCCGCCTAGAACAAAAAATAAAATAAACCCAGTAAAGGAAATCGTAATTTTGAAATGTTTGTTAACTCTCAAACATTCATTTTCATTTAAAAACTGACTGGATGAAGCAAGAGACAATTCCAAGGTTCAGATCTCTCCAGCAGCTTCCAGAAGAGGGAAGCCAGCCCTTCACACACACAGCTAACTTTCATACCCTTGGACACAGCTTTCATGAGCCACTTCACCATGCTGTCTTCAACAACTACCCAGTACAATGCATGCAGCTTTGGTTTTAACTGAAAATTGATTTTTACTTTAAACAAAAAAAAGTAAGCAACATGCATAGGAGTCAGTTCTATGACATGCATGGTGCAATGAGCCAGCATCCATCTGATCCACTGGATCCAGTAAAATGTGCATGAATTGGGCTGACCACTGAGAGTTCTGCAACAGATGTGAGGCTCCTCTTCCTTCATGTAGGTGTTTGAAGTCCAATCCCACGTCTGCTAAATTTACAGAAGCTTTGCTTCTACAATGGTAGGAGCGCTCAGAAAAGGTTTAATATCTTCTACCATCATCACAAACACTAATTTTTTAACTGAACCAGACACAAATTACTTTCTCATTAAAAATGGTACCTGATCTGTTATGCAGTTCTCCTCCATGCCTGCTAATTCCTGCAATGTTATTGGATCCACCAGAAGAATGGGGAGAATGGTTGAAGTTATTGGAATTTGAAGGAGATGCTGGTCTTCTTGCAAATGCTGGTAATTTGACTGGTCTAGTACCTTTGCTAACAGATGTCTGGAAAACAAAATGAAAAGTAATTTGTTCTTTCTTGATTGAGAAAAATAAAGAGCAAACTTCAACTGCTATTTTATTTATCCCAAGTTCTGAAACTTCCACTGAAGAACAAAATGGGGTATCAGAAAGAATCTTCTTTTATATATACATGTACACTAAATATATACTTATATAAATATAGATCACTGAATACATTTATTCAATGAAAGAAATTACACAATATTAAGCCATGAATTCTTCTTAATGTTTGGCCAACAGAAATGAACATATATGATGCACCTGAGATATGATATACACAGTATTATGAGCAGTGGGGAAGAAAAAAAATTATCACATGTGAAATTTCTTTCCTGCAGAATCCTGGCTTTGTCTCTCGCATCTTACAAAACAGTTACCAACTTCCCATCCACCATATCTCTGTTTCTCACAAACTAAGCTGCAAGAAGTGATATAAACTTTCTCTCCAGCAGTTGCACTTTTATATTCCCTGCAATCTAAACAGCCAGCTGCACCACTTTATTGAGTTTTATTAACTGAGGGACCACTGATCTAGCTACACACTACCCAACTCCTCAGCCACATCCTTCTTCATTTCTTTTGCTTTTACACCATTGGCCACTGCCAGTCACTTGACATATGAGCTTTTGCAGCTCAGCTTCATGTTCCTTATCCTGTTGCTCAAGTCACTTCTTCCATCTCTGACTTACTGTTTCCCTCCTTCCTATACCCTCAGCAAGACCTTTCTTTCCTCGCAGAAGGACTGATGGCCAGTCCTCCCCTACTTTCCCTGCTCCTTACTTTATACACATGCCAATTATCCAGTTATGTTATTACAACCATCTTTTTTGGGATGATAAACACTTACCTTCCTGTCACTTCCCTCCTAATGCTCTGCCTTATTTCACTTGCATCACCTCAACTGTTCTTAAGCTAACACCCACTTAAAAAAAAAGGAAAAGAGAAAAAATTCCTCCTAAATGTCTACATTGTCCCATTTCTAGAACTCACATTGAAACACAGTTCTGGACTAGCCTTCTCTACATCTAGCTATTACAGTCTACAGTTAGGGGAGTAAGCACTTCTCTTTTTTCTCCAGCTATGAAAGAGAAGGCTGTCAAGGTTGTTTCATTTCCCATCTCAAGACAAACCATGTATTTTTCTTTTGGTTTGCATTTTTACTGAAAACCCTGTAGAATCAGGCAAGCTCTTTCTATACTAGAAATAACCAAGACTTTTTTCAGGTTTACAGTACTTCAAATTTAAAGCTGTGTGCTTTCAAGTCCACTTGATCACTACTTGCTACAATTTTACCTATTGCTAATCTTTCAGAATATTATGTCTGTATATTGATCTTACTGATATTTCTTCCCTCCTGCTCAGTTCCTAAAAACTGAGCAATTTTCATTCTTTTTTTCTGTATCTGGTCTTTTTCCAAATCAGAGAAGTTTCTACCACACTGTTTGTGGTTCTGGTTAACAGCAAAAAAAACCCCACCCAACAAAACAAACAAACAAATAAATAACCCCCCCACCAAAAAAAAAAAACAAACAAACAAAAAAAACCCCAAACAAAATTAAAAAACCCCCAAACCCCCCAAAAACCAAACCAAAACAAAAAAAAAGTTGTTTCATTTCATACAGAACTTTTGTTCTATTATGTTCCTTCCATACGGATGTGCATTCTTCCTAAGCATCACTGCTTAAAAGGACAAGCCATTGGTGAGACAGTGGGTTAAAAGTAATTTCTAGTCAGAAACAGAGTGGCTCACAAGTCAGCAGGGCCTTGGCATAACACAGTATTTCCCTACACATTCAGTTTGCTTACTATATCAGAGTTCCCACTGCTGTTAAAATCATGCTTGATTGCTCTCTGTGGCCAGGCAGTTCTCATCTGTTCAGCTTTGCCATCTTTGCTGAGTCGGGTTCGGTCAGAATTCCAAAGCTCAAAGCTTGAAGGTGGTAAGAAAGGTGGTATCACTGCTTTCAGCTTGTCACTGGGCAGCCTAGTAAATGGTGCACTACTCCTTAGCTGAAAGAGGGGAACAAAGAAAGGTGGGAGGAAAGAGTCACTTCTTCAGAAAGATTACTGGAAGCTGGTGATGTAGGTTCAAAATTTTAAGTTAAGCAAAAAAGATGAAAACACATTTAAACAGAACAGAAATGAGACACAAAAGTACTATTTGAGAAGTACAACACATAATAACAGAGAGAAACCAATGAATATTGTGGCACCCCTCAATATTATGCTTATTCATTTGATACAATGAATATAGTTCATTAGGTGGCAGGAACCAACTCTTCCTTTATTGGGCTAAATATTGCTCAAGTTGACTTTAACAAGAATAATAATCAATTTCCAAGGAAATAACAATGTAGTCCTCCCTGTATTCCCAGACAGGATGCCTAGAAACAGTGAGCAACTGCATGTTCCTGCTGTATGTGTACTGCAGAAAGAGACAAAAACACCACAACTGACTTTGCTCCCTGGAGTTCTGTCAGTCAGTCATATCAAAAGTTCTTACAAAAGAACTCAAACTTCTTACAAAAGAACATAAAGATAATAACCAGCCAAATTTAATGACATCACCAGGGAGTAAGCTGCAGGGGAATATAAAGCTACAGCACAGAAGAAGAAGAAACAGAATAACTCAAATACACCTCCCAAACTAAATACTTAATGGCTGCCTCTATTAATAATTTCACACCTCCATTCTGTCATGTTCCATCCATGTTTTCCTCAATTCATACTGCTTGTCAGCAACTAAGCAGCTGTTCCATCTATTTTACTATTTCATTGCTGATCAAACAAAGGTAAGGGTAACTCTTGAAAAAAGTCAGTACAGCTTCCGTATCACACTACTTTTAGTACTTCCTACTCTAAGAACTACTGGTGTATCAAAGCCTGTCAGTTCCTGTCTAATGACTATAAACAAGCTCTTTTTCTAAAAGTGACTTGGACACAAGGCAAAAATCTGTAAAAATTATGGGAGCTACATGACCCTCTGTTCTAGGCTGAAGACACCAAGAACACTGCAACATACCATAGTTGTCAATAATTCATCATCCTTTCCTCCTTTTGCAGTGTTTGCACCTGAAAAATACATTAATTATGTTTTATTGTTTATATGTTTCTAAGGATAGCTCATTGTTTTTAAACAATCAACAGCTTTACCCTCAGTAAGCACACACTGTGAAGATTTCCAGTGGCACTGTCATGCTCCTCAGCTGAAGTTAACCTTGCATTGCAGACACTGGGGGATTTTCATGGAGAGGTGTACAATTTCAGTACATGCGCTTTACAAGTTGGGCTTTTCCAATTTATCTTTCTTCTCAGAATTACTTATTTATTTGTTTAAATAAACTGGTTTTCATTACATGAATTAGTTTATGGAAAATACTAACACTTCTCAGTGACCTGTCTGAATTTAATGGTGTTTACTAAAGAATAGTAACATAGTTATACAAGTATTTTCCTGCTTAAATGATGCTGCACTCAGCAGGACCAACAGTGAGTATGAACATCTCTCTTTCTACAGACTACAAATATGTTACATTTTTTCACTTATATTAAGCTAAAGCAGAACTAAACCAATAAATCAGAAATAGTATCATCCTGACTACCCCACAAGAACTCATTTCCCACAAGACAGCTCTGCCTTTACCACTAGCTTTGTTATTTGTGTTCCAAGCTGTAGCAGCATCAAGGTTTCCAGAGGTGTCTGTATCACTCTGTGAGGCCACTTTTATGGTGGAATTTAATGACGGCTCAGTCTCATCCGGAAAAGGCACAAACTGATTGGAAGGAAATCCATGGCGCAATGTCTGAGTCAACTTCAGCTTGCGGAATCGATTGGACATCCTGCTCCACCAGGACTAGATTGATAAGAAGACACAACAATTTAGTTCCAACTAAAACAAAAAAAGAGGAAAAGGAATTATAATTAAGCAATCCTTAAGCAGTGACAATTTTACCAAGAAGGTTTTGAAATAAACTAAAAGGCAATGTTAAAGTGGTTTGCAGTTACCAAGAGAATCCTTCACCATAATTACAAGAGAATCCTACACTATGTGTAATAATTATCTCTTCCCTTATTTTTCACCTGGAAAATATTTTAAAATGTTTTTCCACATTATCTAGAAGGCCTAAGTAGATAGAAGTATTACGGCAATTTGAATACGAATTTTTTGTGACTACATAGCAAATATTTAATTTTCCCATCAACTTCCATTTCACCACCAATTTTTACCCTCTCTGGAATCCATGAGTGGCATCTGTGTTTTCTACTTTTTAGAAGTGTGCATATGAGCTTATGTAATCACCATCAAAATTTCTCATCAAGATTTTCAAAATCTGTGGCAAACTGGAAGAGTTCTGATAGTATTCCTGTCAAACTAAAGATCCACAATGCATACAGTGCTGCTATACAGATAATTTAAATCAGATTGGAAAGACTAGAAACTGAAAAAGAGCAAGGCAAGGAAACAGCAGCTGTGAAAACAACATAAACCTTAGGACTACATACCTATAACCTCTGCCCATACAGATATCAGATATATGGAAACTGTTACGCAAAAGGACTGTCTTTGCTCAAAATAAGATTTATTCAAATATTCACAGACTTGCACATTCTTACAGGCAGACAGTGCAAGTTGTTTCAAATCTTTAGCAAGACATTTCTCTAGACTATACAACCTTTATGCCATTTGCACCAAAAATTATGTGGTTTCTAGGTAAATCAGATTATAAGTACCTTCTGATTATTTCTTAGTAAAGTTTCTCCTTCCCTTTCGAGAACACTTTTTTAAAAAATTCATGTTAAAGTGACAACATTTCATCAGGGTAACTTTAGGTGATAGCAAATCCAGGCAACAATCCCTTCTCATAATACATATTCTGCTCTCTTCTCAGTATTTAATATTTTTCAGCTACTCACTGATATATGCCTTTGCAACTTTCTTATACTTATCCTCTGCATATTAAACCTTGTAGCAGTAGATCATTAAAATATTTTAGATCTGCACAGAGCATTAGAATGTATAGAGTTCTCAGACCTCTGTATCTCTTTGGTGTCACAACTAATAAAGATTTACATTACTTTCAGCAAGAAAGATTTGATTTAAAAAGGCAAGAGAGACAAACAGCTCTGAGAAAGCAGTAAAACCCACAGTTCCGCATTTATTCACCATCCAACAGGAACTGGAAGTTCATCTAGTTTTAACAAAGAGTACAATGAGCTCACAAAAGAGAGTGCTTGCACTTCTTGGTTTTGGTCACTGAAGCTACCTTGCTTCTGTAAGAAAGATCACTTCTAACTGCCCATCATCTCTGTTACTCCTACTCACAGTGCTTCTGCTTCCTTAATATACACTCACACCACAAATTGCCCCAAAATGGAGTAAGTACAGCCACTATGTTTCCCAGCAAAAAACTCCTGCTCTCTGGCAAGAAAATAATGACACTGGAGAGCTTCATGTTGTCTTTTGGTGTTCATAGTACGATGGTCTGATCTCTGGAGTTTTTAATTTGCTGTTGCAGGAGTTTGCAGCCTCTCCATATACCCATACCACATCACACATGTACAGAAGCTGCAATGAAGGGCTTTAAATAGACTGAGGCATTCAAGTAACAAAAATCCATTTCTGGTTAAAAATAGTGTCTGTAAAAAGACTGGAATCTAGCAGCAGTGGGAGAAGGCAACAGTATCAAAGAACTAGAAAAATAGTGTTGCCATTTCAGAAATACCTTAGACATTTGTAACAGCACTAGGAATTAAGAAGGAGATCTGGAAATCTCTACCCTCAAACAATTTTAATCTAAAATAGAAACTGAATGTGATAATTCACACTGCTCTGATACTGACATTGAGCCTGTAACTTGCTGAAGAACAGGCAGGAAGAAAAAAACAGAAATAAAATTTTTGCATGTGGAAAAGGGACAACTTTGTTTTTGAGGCTGTTGGGAGGAAAGGGTTAAAATCAAATAGAAGGAGAGAAGGGTTTCTGCTCAAAGTGACCTTTCAGCTGGGAATGCTAAAAATGTAGGTGTGGAAGACTCCATTTATTATGCCTAGTGTTGTTGACCCTCTGCCTGATTGGAGAAGTAGAATTCCTGTGTAGAGGCAGCACACTCGAACAGGACAGGCAGGAAGCCCTCTATTATAGGATGAACTAACCCTACCGGAGCCTGGGTCCGTGTGTATGTCTCTGGCACCCAGCCTTGTCGTTGAGGTAACAAAATAAATCTTGCATTTTTGCTATGGCTAGGTGGTTGCCTTGGTTACCCATGTGTTGATTCACACAGAGGCCATGAAATGGTGAGAAACAAAGCCGTTAACAGCTCTTGTGTGATAGAGGTGAAGAATGAGATCATGAATATCCACTACATTATCAGCAGTGGATAATGGATTAGGGTTATATGAACAAGGGCCCATATTGTGCAAAAATTAAAAATGAAAGAAACACATTACAAAATAAAAAGTCTACTAGTTAACGACAAAAGTGATCAAAGAGGTGACTGAGAAGTGTTTTTTTTAAAAAACACTTCAAAAGCAGCCTACCTGTACTCAGGTATTTTAGTATGAATACCATCAACAGGAGGAAGGCAGGAAATATGTGCATTTTCTTAACAGAGTAAGAGTATTTAAATGAGCTTACACAAATTAAAACCAGATTAGTTATAGGCAATGTGACCTCTGAAAAAATATCGATTATCTTCAGTATGGAAGAAGTTATAGAAATCAAGCAAAAGACAAATATACAATCACTGAAAAAGGAAAATCTGAAAATTTACTGATCAAAATGCTTAACGTGAAAAATCATAACTGAAAAAACTTTGTATGCCATCACAACTCATAAGACACAGCCAGCATAGGTTTGTTGAAAATAAATTCTATCAAATTAATCTCTTTTTGACAGAGTAACGAGCCAAGTGAGCAGAAGGGAGGAAAAGCTGGAATGTAGATTGACTTTAATAAAGCTTTTACTGCTACTTCATGTAGCATTCATCAAACAATTGAGAAAAATATGGTTCAAGAATCACGTAATTGTTATGACATTGCCCCCCAGCCAGAAAATCTGAAAATACCATTTTTACCCTTTTTGAGTATTTGTAGGAACAATAAGATATATAAGATACTCATGATCAGACAGGCTGATTAAAGCATTAAGAAGTGATGGAAGAATGGATTATATAGGCTTCCAGGTTATATTTATTATAGAACTATACAGAACACAATTTCTGCTGAAAAAATGCTTGATTACGACTAGCAAACACTGTAGTATTCTGTAGTTTTGAGTTTAAATATTTCAATATTCCAGAATATTAAATTTGTGTCAATACTTGTGTCTATATCCTTATCACTGACAAATCTTTTTTTTTTTTTTCACCTCACAATCTTTTATGACCCTACCTCAAGCCTTTGTGTCATAACACTGCAAGGGTAGCAATCCAATCCATTGTTGATCTGTATTCCATAAAGCCAAAGGCTAATCCGACAGTTTTCCATCTAAGTAAAATAGGTCCATCTAAATTCATAATGAAGTTGTATCATACTGAATAATAGCATAATCATATGAAAACAACCACATGTTCCTTCACGGTTAAAACTGCAGAACAGATTTGAGCTGAAGCAGAACCTTAAATGCTCTTTAAAATTCATGCCAAAAATAGCCTGGAAATTAACATGACTTTTTTCAAGATCCTAGTAATATTTATCCTTAAAAGAAGACATCATGGACTCCAGGAAATTCTGAGGTACACCATAATTGAAGATTATTCACCTAAATAAACTGGTGCCTGGAAATAGACAACAATGGCAACAACAACAAAACTTTTTCCTTCTTTTCTGAAAACAGTCAATGAAAATTGCAGTATCTATGTTTAGTGGGCATACACTTATTCTGACTCCATGTTGTTTCCCACTGGACTACCACCAGTTTTGAGTTAAGGATACAGCATGCCAGAGGACATGACAGCCTGAAGCGCACACTCCTCTACAACTCTTCATAATAAAATCTCTGCTATGATCTTTTTTAATTTTCAATGTCAACAGCCTGTTAACATTCATGGATATGAAGTAGCCTACCCTCTGTCCAGATTTAAAAGGAAGATAATAATAGAAATTGAGTTCCGAACTTATGAACATGGTACCTTCCACTTAATCATGAGATCTATTTCTAGGCACTGAAATAGTTTGCTTCAATGCAAACTCTTCCCACTGCCTTGCCACCTGAAAAAAAAGGAAGCTGAATATGTGCTACGCTCCACAAAACCAGAGTACACTGTCAACAAGGAATTCAGAAACACACAAAACTCCCCAACAAACCTAGTGACATATTAGATCCAAAACACTTCTTAGCAATTGCTTTCTCTGCTTATACATTACAGGAATTAATGAGTTTTTATCAAGAATGAATATATTTACCTTTAGGCCTCCTTTGTCATCTGGCAACATTGGGATATTTAAGGATTGCCTACTTCTGGAAAAAGGCAAAGATGATCTGTTGTTCAGTTTATTCTTGTCTTTATCTACTTGCATGCACGCTGATGCCAGTAACCTTACAAGCTCTGTGTCTACAAGGAAACAAATTAGGATTATGTTTGGCCTGTTTTGCTTTTCCAAATTACAACCAATGCACTGACACTTTCCCTGTAAATCCCATATAAATAGCAATTGATCTACCTCTCAAACACAAAGCAGATGAACTCCCAAACCTTCTTTCTTTCTTGACCTACTTTTCCATGCCTTCTCCCCACAATGTGCGCTGCAGTCTTATCATCTCTCTAAAGGTATTTATCAATATAAATAAGCATGGTACTCAGCTGGACTCAGTAACGTGCGACCAAGAGAACTGCCTCCTCTGGTACTTTGTACAAATTAAGAACAATATTGAGATGCTCCCTTTTCTCACCTGACACAGAAGACAGTAGAGAAAAATGAATATTCGTTCTTCAAGCGTAGGTTGTAAGTAAAAGTTGAAAGGTTGGTTGAAAGTAAATCCCAAAGAGAAAGAAGATGTTCAGCCTGGACAATAAAGGGACTGAAAAGAAATGGTAGGAATAAAAGATGGACAAAACAGAAGTAAGAAAAAAAGTAAGAGGACAAGAAAAGAACAAGCATGACAGGAAACAGGAAAGCAAAAATTGAAAAAAAAAAATCTGTAAATCTGCATTTTGTACAGGAGTCAGATTTTCCGAAACGCAGAGAGACTGAATGAAGTAGCAAGACAAATTATTCTGTCACAGAAGTTAGTTCTAAATTAATTCCCTGTATTTATTGTCTAAAATGTTGTACTATTAGTGATCTACTTTTGACACCGAAAATAATCTGCTAGTAACCAAGACCACCATAATGTGTAAATTCAAAGACTTCATTAGCAGTAATGGGTTTTTGGCTTCAGATAAATCAATTCAGGTACCAAGGAAGGTTAACAATAACAAATTATATATGTAAAACAAATTGTAACAAAAATGAAATGTGTTTCGTTCAAGCCTCCCCAAAGCATGCTGCCTTGTCCTACAGCACTCCCACACAAACAACCTGAACCCTGAGGTGTGATTTATTCTCAGCCTTCACAGAACTAGTGGGAGGTTCAGCCAGGAGCTCCCTCATTCTGTTCCTACTGCACTCTCTTTGTCCTAACCCTCTGCTGCTCTTTGCCAAGGGGCAGTTTCTAGCTCCAGCTCATAGCTCTGTTCTAATGACAGTACAGAACACCAGGGCCCCCGCAATCAAACGCCACTCAGCTGGCTCTGGTGACACAAACAACACAGTTTTCAAGCATCTTCAGAACCAAAGGCAAGAGGAATGCACAAAATCTGTTACCCCATAAATGTATACACTCATTTAACCAATTAACTCAAACCCTACCACTTTCAGACAGTGTCCTTTCTTGGTCCAGTCCAGCCTGGATATGAGAAGATACTTCCTAGCAACTGCAATATATTTTCTAGATTGGAAGGAATGTATACTTGTTTATGTTGTACATTTCTCCAGAGCATTTTGAAATAGCATACCTGGATCATTCAGCAGCATTATGAGGTCAAAAGCTGTGTATCCATTTTTTGCACGAAGGTTAACATCAGCTCCTTGATTTAACAAATACTTTACAACATTTTTGTTTCTTTAAGGGAAGAAAAAAAGGCATTGATCATGTTAAACAAGTAAATGAAGAAAGATGCCCCCAATACTCCATTTTCAACCATTTATAACATCATTCCACAATCAGAGATCAGTTTTACACATTCTACAACTAACTTAGTGTAAAATTTGTTCACAAGCTCTTCAAAAGCTCCCATGAGTCCTTTGTCAGTCACTGTTTACTCACAACAAATTACATTAATCAACAAGCAGAAAGTTAGCCTTAAAATCCTAATTTGAATAGTCAGTTTCTTAGCTGATCCTTTGGAAGCGACTGCAGTATGTTGCTCAACACCTTTCCAATGAAAGCCATTAGTGCCTAGGGCAGAAAAGCAGATGGAATGACAAAGGACATTTCAGTAGTCATCATATGCCATTGCTAATACTTCAATGCAACCTCATTTTCTCAACTTGCACATTAAGTAACTGCATACAGAAACGCCAAATTGACTGAAGATAACTTATAAACTTCAAACAGTACTTCACCTAATTACAGCTATAAATAATGTAATTGAGAAGGCACATTATCACTTCCCTGAGGTGTTTAAAATGCAAAAACAATCAGCATTAAATGTCAACCAACACAAACACCTCCAACAAAAGTTCCTCAAAGCTAGCTGCATAAAAGACAATCACCATCCTGTTCCAGTTAGCCCCTCTCTCCTCTGAACACCTGAGTAAATAAGCAGGACTCACCTTGTGTGTTAAAAATAATACTTCAATTCAGCCTATGAAATAACTGAACAGACAACAAAGCTAGGGAAAATATATTTAATACAAAACTCTTGAGCAATGACTGACCTTGTATAAAATCAAACTCTGACATGCATCAGCGACACAGAGAAAAAACATTCTCAAGCACCAACAGGTAACTGCAAATTCTAATAATGAAGCTGAAAAATGGATCTCAACATCTCCACTTCAGAGCATCATTTCTTATACAGATGACATTTCCACTCCTGAACTCGCTCCACACAAAATCAACCTGAAATGGAGGAGGACTGTTACTCCTCTCTTCCAACAAATATTCTGCTTATTCTCATCACAGCTCCTCTGTGTATTTCCTATTACTTTTCTCTTCTTCTTTAAACTATCATCCCTCCATCCTGCATTCCAGTCCTGCACCTTGAGAGCACACAGAGACACAAATTTTTAGTGCCTCTAGCTCAGGGACGCCTTGCCTGCTCCCTCCTTCAAGCCTGAGACCCTTCACACTATTGGTGGTCCAGAGGAAGGGTTAGCTGAGGCTCTGTGGAGGCCAAAGATTTCCAGATGTTATGAAAATTTGCAACTCTCCATGCTAAGAAAAAGGCTCAGATGCAAATTACAGAATTACAAGGATAAGTACTTATGCACATGAGGTATTTCACCCACACTGGAGCACTCTGAATGTGGCTTTACACACAGGGCTCTTGTACACTTCAAGTGTACTCCCACCACTCGTACTATGATTGCTCATCATAGTAAAACTTAGCACAGCAACTGTATTTCTGCAGTATCCACACTGCTCTTCTATTGATCCAGATGTCCCTGGAGTCAGCCTTGCTGTCATTACTCACCTATGACACCAGATAACACGGTGAGGGTTTCATAGATGGCTGTGATGCTGGGATTATCTTGGGTGACTAGGGGTATCTTTTGTCCCTTACTGATAGCTCTAAGTTCCCAAGAAGTCACACCCATATTTCCAGGGCTGGGATGTCCTTCTGGTCTTTTCACTGAGCCAATGTCCTCTAGATAGCTTTACTTAAGCTAACTAATACCAAAGACACCTAAAATTGCACTACCTCAAATGTTAAGCATATTAACAAAATTAACAAAGTTTCATGACTATGAAGACTGATATTAGGGAATGGAATTTTCATCACCCAGTCCTCCAGTAAACTGAACAGTCAGTATCTGAACACATGCAGGACACAGCTTTGTGTGTGCTTCCACAAACAAGAGAAGTACCTGAGTACCAGCAAGGGGACATGCCAGCAGCCCCGCCCATCACTTTGTGCTGGCTGCTTCTATTCCAGCTGTGAGCTGGGTGACTGCTGCTAAGTGAAGCAGCTGCACCAGAAAAACTGATCTTACTGCAGTTCTGTACAGTATCTGTCACTACTGTCAATAAAGGTCCCAAGAACTACTTCAGAAAAATTTCAATTGTCAAAGGCAATGACAACCTGACCTCCTATTTTTCCTCTTTGTTGCACTTGCATAGTCCAATGAGATCTGCTGACTAAAAACAAAATCTGGTGCAGAATACATGCATTTATACAATTAATGCACTACCACTGAAGAGAACCTTCACCTTGCTGAGGGCCTCATCTACAACAATGAGGAAAAGTTCACCTTCCTAAGCTGAATATCCTGTATTCAGACAGTGCTAAGTGTATGACAGATATCACAAGTGAAGTACCATCCAGGGAAATTTCTGAGGTCTGACTCCTAAGTATCCACTTAGATTTATGAAGGAGCTTTATAGAAAATGACTATTATTTTGGCTGCATTTCCAAAAAGTCTTTGAAAACTAGAAGGCTGAACATAGGAATGTTTTTAAGACTGGAAAATGTGGCACATGGAAAGCTGATGGCCTTGAAGTTTCACAACTTCATCCAGGCTTACAACCCTGGCAGGAGGGGTGACTGTATCTTTCACAAAACTGAAAAACACCAAAGGATGGAAGCAGAAATCTGCACCAAGGCTCCTGGGGGCTGCCTCGACCAGCATGTTCCCAGTACTTACTGAGCTTGCTTCAGGTTCCCAAATGATTCACTCATTCTAAAGTCCAAACATCACAGAATAACCTGAGTTAGAAGGGACCCCAAAGGGTCACTGAATCCAGCTTCTGGCCCTGCACAGCACCATCCCCAAGAGTCACACCATATCTCTGAGTGCTTTGTTCCAACACTCCTTGAATTCTGCCAGGCTTGGTGCTGTGACCACTTCCCTGGGGAGCTCATTCCAGTGCCCAAACACTCTCTGAGTGAAGAACCTTTTTCTAATATCCAACCTAAATCTTGCCTTGACACTTCAGGCCATTCCCTCAGGTCCTGTAACTGATCACCACAGAGAAGAAATCAGTGTCTCTACCCCTCCTCTTCCCCTCATGAGGAAGTTGTAGACTGCAATGAGGTCTGCTCTCAGACTCTTCTCCAGGCTGAACAGACCAAGTGATCTCAGCCACTCCTCATACAGCTTCCCCTCAAGGCCCTCCACCATCTGTGTTGCCCTCCTTTGGACATTCTCTCATAGTTTAATGTCTTTCTTACACTTTGGTGAGCAAAACATGATTCAGATTTGCTCCAAAACGCTGAGGGCAGCACAAGAGTCATGAAAAACTGAGATCATGAGTCTCTTAATTTCTTGTAAGACCTCTCTGCTTCTAGAGTCAGTATCAAAAAGGACTTTTTCTATTGGATGTGAGAAAAGTTAAACTTCTTTACTGATAGACACAAGAAGAGCATGTATCTTACCCATGGTACGTGGCCTGCATTAGTGCTGTCCAGCCATGAACATTATCCTGTTTATCAACATCAGCCTTTTTCTCAACAAGGAACTGAACAAGGGGCAGCTGTCCAGTTACAGCCGCAATCATTAAAGGAGATGCACCATCAACATTGGTAATATTAACCTGATTTGGATCTTCATCAATGATCTCTTTAACCAGCTGAAAGTTTCCTGCAAAACAGTAATAAAACATAACCTTAATGTCAGTTAATTAGTACATCTTTCCAGCCCACACAAAGTTGCATGAGGCACTGTATTTTCCTCATTTTGTCTACCTGGACACTTAAGGTACAACCCCATTACAATATTATTTTCCAAAATGAAGACTAAGGAAGGCTGTGTGAACTGCAGTGCACCCTGCACGTGAAGACACAAATAGGGAATATTTCTATTAAATTGCCATAAGATGATGTCATGCAAGGAAAATTGATGATGCTGAGGCACCATGAGTTTTCCTTCAAAGATCCCTATTCCATTTCCACAGGCTGCAATCACAGAATCAACAATTTTAGAATCAAAGCAGGTGGGTAAAAAGGCACTCTAAAAGGTGGTGGAGGCCATCCCTTGCCGTAACAAGTAGAATAATGCCATCTCACACTGACCCATAAGTTCCTCTTACAAAGATAGTTCACTGATTCTAAAAACCTTTACTGGCAGAACTCTACAACCTCCCAAAGAGTTTATTCCAGTGCTCAACTTTCTTATATTTCAAATGATATTTTTCTGCCTCCAGTATTTTAATTACACCTCCAACACAAAACTTCCCTACTCCTTGCTCAAGAGTAAATTCATTTGTCGTCATTTGTCATCTTTACAGTTCTTTAAAAGTTAATCTAATTTTCAGGTTTCCACATAAAGGAGCTGACAGTCACTTGAGTTCTTGTCTAGATTAGGACAAGCAGTATGAAATACTTTACTGAACATATTTGAAAAAAGTTGTGGGTTTTTTTTCTAGATCTTGAAGTAGGATCACTTTTAAAAAACATATGAGGCAGTCAGGATTACTTTAAACAGAGAACTTAAGCTCACCTATGTCCTGTGTTTTTCTGATGTCCTATGGCAGGCAAAAGCAGGGAGGAAGATAAAGGGAAAAAGAAAATCTCTGTGACTGTGTGTACCACGACCGGAACAGGGACAAGAACAAGCAAATCATCAACTGCCATGCAAATGGAAAAATTTTCACCTTTATAAAACCTTCAGATGGTAAACTGCTTCATGGCATAGGCTGCTTTCAACTCAGTCACAGGCATGAACATTTTCCTTGGAAAGTCGGTGAGAATCCCAGACAAACCCTGCAGCCACTTGAATGCACTCACTGAAACTCTCCCACCAACTCCACTCAGCTAATTTCATGGAACAGGAATGCTAGAAAAGCAGAGAACTACTTTTTGCATGTTCCAATTTGGTAAAAGACAGCAGGTGGCCTTTTTAACATAGACCCAGAGCACAGATGTGTTAAACAGAAACCCTGGAACCTACAGAGACACCAGAATTTACTTTGAACCCTGGACACTCCTGAAACTAATGAGTTGATTTTTTAACAGTGCTGCCATCCATAGCCGAGTAAAAAAGCCGAAACCCAGTATGCTGACCAGTATTCATTTGGCGCCTCCTATGATACTTCTTCTGACCCAGCACTAACATCCGTAAATCTCAAAAATCACAGAAGTACAGGAAGGGCACATGATCACTCTAAAAATCTAACAGACTTGAGGCTTTCCCAGGAAGATGTTTTGGTAGCTCATATGTGAAAAGTGGGACCAGAAAAATCATGTCTCCTGTGCTAGCAAACAGACATGCTCTGAAGTTAGAAAAACTAGACAGTGTGGAAGAATCATGGCAGTACTTACCCAGTTTCAAAGCATGAAAGACATCAGGTTGCCTCTTTTCTGCATCTGAAAGAAATACAAACATTTCTACTGGCAATCCAAAAAAAAAAGGCAAAAAATGTTAGTAGAATTTTTATAGGAAAAACTATTAAAAATTTAAAGTACTATAAAACATATGTTTAGGCATACATTTAATAAGAAAAAGAAAGTATTGACAACTTCTTTATTACCTTTGGGAAGAATGACCTACCTGTATGGTTCACATTGCAGAGCTAAAGCTAGAAACTATAATAAGGCACCAGCACAGGCTTTTCAATTTTCATTCTCCATCAGGAAATTGTATTGGGAAACTCTTTTGTTTCCACCCTGGAAGTCTAAAATACCCACTAAAGAACTAGAGTATGGTTCTGTGGTCTGGTAAAATCCCCTGTATAACAGTGTAAAATCAAATAGTATGGGATTATTTTGAAAGGTGACTCAAAAGGAATTTTTTACAAGCTGCTCCAGTTTTACTTCCTCTTGAGTATTTCCAGGTCAATTTGTAAAGGTCACAAAAATAATAGTGTCAATTTAACTACACAGCTTGGTACTTATGAATTAATATTCTTCAGCTCCCAGATAACTATGCCCATAATAAGAACTGTAATTATTACAAATTGTAATATTTTGAGTGAAGAATCATTCTTTTTACATGGCTTAACAGTGCTCTGAGAATTCTGATACTATGTAAGATGAGGAAAAAATAGTGACATATTTTTCGCCTTCCACTCAGGCCAGAAAACACTGTCCTCTATTTTCCAAATGATTACGGATAAATTATTACTACAGAATCAATGAGAGCAAAATCACAAAATTTTATGGAAAACAAGGAGACACAGAGATTTTGTGAGCCCAAGTCTGGCATTTTTATGAAATACAGAAAAGGTTTATGTACACAGCTTGACTCCAAAGGAAGTCACTTTAATATGCTGAACAAAAGCTATTACTGAAAAGCCCAAACTACTCCAAGAAACTCTCATTTTAAGACCAGGAAAGAGAGTGATGGGGTCTACATTTTCTCCTGATTCAGAAACTGCTCTTATAGAAGGAACTGTACATATGAGCCCACCACTGTAAAACAGATTTCAAAAGACTAGTCTAGGAAAGGACCAGGCTTCACACTTGCCATGTATGAAACCTGGAAAGAGAGGCAGCTCCAGGGATGCCAGAAGGAAAGACTGCCATCTGCGTAAGCCTACGTAAGGACAGGGACAGAAGACAGGCAACACACAAGCCCTTCCAAGTAGTTCCGATTTTGCTACTGAGATCAGCCATGGGAAGAGAGCTGCTTTCTCCTAGGAGGCAACTCACCCTATCTATGGCAATGGATCATAATAAAAGTCCCTTTTTTCCTGTCTTCCGTACGACAGAAAGAATCCTTCTCATTCACAGGATATTCAAGACTCCAGCGCTAGGAGGAGACTGAGGTATGTTCAGAAACCAATGTAGAAATTTGTGTGGATGAGTAATGTTTTTACTCCCCTCTCTGCCCAAATGAGTTACTACCCTCCCACTGATGGAAATTCCCCCTCAGCACAGGTGACAAACATTAATCTGCTTTAAAGCAAGTTCAGTCTCCTCACCTAAACGGAGTCCCTCAATACTTTAAGTTGCACAACCACAAAAGGTTTTCAAGATTCATGAGGATAACTCTGCCTCCATATACATCCTGCACATACAAACACATGGACACTAGTGAATCCCATGGATCTCTAGGATTCTGTATATATGAGTCTGTATACTGTAACCAACCAATGTCTGTTCCTCAAGAGACTGGTCATGAGCAAACATTTACAATGAATCAGTTCTGCCTGGCAGCATGGCAGTATGAAAGCTCTAGAGTTCCAACTTAACCTGTAAATAAATATCTGAGTTAACAACTTCTCTACACCAGAAACAGATGTCTGATTTTTGTTCTTACTTCTTCAAGTACAAGGGAACTTGACCTGCAGGAATGACACCAAATGTAGACAACAGTTTTGGACATGCCCACATGGCAGTGGAAAATGATCTTTCTAGTGCTGGCCACATCCTTATATTTTATAGCAAGCAGTCCAAAGCTGGAAAATCCAGCTCTTCCAAAGCCTCTAGTTAAACACCTCCCAGTGTTGGTTTGCATAAATATCATGAAAAGTGTCCCCAAAACAGCCACATACAGACAGGAATCTTATCCTGCTAACATGGAAAAAAATCTGCTGGTTAGGCATTCATACCTCAGCTGAAGTAGGTGTGCCTACTCCAACATTTTCAAAATCCAGCTGCAAATTACAAAGAACATCACGCCCACACAAAATAAGCTCCTCAATTTCTAAATACGCAATCGGAACTGCAAGAAAGTGAAACAAAAACAATAACATTCCATACCTGCCTGAGGCCTGATCGTCGTGAGAGATTCCAAATAGTCCTTCATGTCCTTGTGTTTGAAGCCAACGGAGATTTCAAAAGGTGTTTTATGTAGTACATTCAAGTGATCAGGATTGGCACCTTTCTCCATGAGCTGCTGTGCCAAGCTCACCTTTCCACTAACAGCTGCCAGCATTAAAGGACTCCAGCCCATCATCTTTAGAGAGTAGTTACAATCAGCTCCCCAGTCTAGCAACAGATGTACCACTGCTTCATGTCCATGCTGAGCAGCTGCCATCAGTGGAGTGATATCAGGAAGGTCGTCTCTGCTGCTGTTAAGTACATTTGTGCTAAAATGGTCATAATTGTCCACAAAAGCTCCAGATTCCAGCAACAATTTCACCATGCTGACGTGACCGCCTCTGGAAGCCATTGTGAGGACACTGGCCCCTAACTTGTTCTGTGCATTGAGATCAGCACCATTCTCCAGCAAGATGTGGGCCACACTTAGATGTCCAAACCTTGGGAGAAAGAGATAAGGAGGAGAATTAACACCTCGGATTGCAAAAACCAACATAAAAACTTTGTTACCAAATTCACCTATTGACTAATACGTACGCTGTGAGGGATCACACACACCTCTCTGAATGTGACAATCGGCATCTTGCCGGAGGAGAGCAATCATCAGCTGAGGACTGTACACTAAACCATTCCGCATGTACCAGTGGTCATGCTCATAAAGCAGGCACCTACTGAAGAGGATGGTCTGCTCAGGCTAGCAAGATGTCAGCCTCATTTTCTGTTGCAGGGCACCATGAACCAGTGTTACTTTCATCCTCTTATTTCCACAGCTGCATCACATTAACAGATAAAAAGCCAGTTTTTTTCCAGGGATCTTTATTAAGTACCCTCATTACTATTGAACAACTGGAGTAAAACTGCAGAGTCAGTGCTAACTAAGGAAAAAAAAAGACTATTTTATCAACTGAAGAGTCAGTCTTTTATATTTCATTATCTCTTGTTTTCCAGCTGTGAATCATCAATGAACTCCCACAATGGAAGAAGACTCAGTGAATACAGATGTGCCCATAAAGCTCAAAGAAGAACACGGTGAGTGGACATCACTGTTGTAAAGTTAGCTGAACTACCCTCAACACCAAGGGGACCAGAGGTGACCTTTAAGAGAAATGGCTTATCAGCAGAACGGGACAACTGGCTATGTGAATGGCCTTCCCTAAAACAATCAATGGAAAATATTCTACTCCTCAGTCAGACAGACAAGCATGGGGAAAGCTACACAGTTCAGCCCCACACCAAGCACCAAAACTCAGCAACCAGAAAAATAATTTTAAGAAAGTAGGGTGCTTGAGTTGGCTTCCAGCCCCATATTCCTTCCTGATAGTTGGGGATACCCAGTGCATAAGCTGACACAAGCAGACAGCCAGAACAACCACAGATTCACCCAGCCAGAACGCAAAGAGTAAACTGATTTGTCACCTTTGTGAACCTGGGGATCCCCAAAGCAACACACAGGCAGAGATAGAGAAGCCGGCACCATTACCAGGTAGTTCATGCTAAAGGACCAGTGGCCTGCACTTCACACAAGGCTTATCAAGAATTCTTCCTGTTGCAAGGTCACTTGAATGATTTACAACCCTCCTCAACAGTCTTGTGGTCTTTAACTCATCCCTTCCAACACCCAGCATTGTGATGATGAGCATACAGGGACTGGTAAAGGGTGTGCCATGGTGCCTTGTGATTCAACTGTTTGTTGCAGATGCTTTGTCAGGCTTGTGCCATGATTTCAAGAGACTGCTGTATTACAAGGCTAAATTAAAATTGTATAATATCAAGTATCTTCCAACAACGAAACTTGGCACCAAACCCTCCTTGTGTGGAATATCTATGAGAACTTGGTCAGAGTACTGAACTCTGACACCAGTTTTACCAGCAACCCAGTTTTGATATCACTTGACTATCAGAGGCTCTGCTAGTTTGCCAGTAAGCAAAAGACAATTGTGTAAGGCACACACCCAACCAGACAGTTATCAGTGAGAAAATGGCAACCCCATATTTTAATAAATACAATACCTTGACAAGATGTGTGTGTGGTGCTCCTGTTGCAGGTGTCATGCACCACTACATGTACATTGCAGCAAAGCAAATGTTAGTTGAGAAAACCCCAAAGAATGCTACTAACCACTAAAGCAACCATGAGCCCCAAAGTCCTCAGCCTCCTTCCAGAAAGTACACAGTTGCAGAAGGATGCCTCTGGAGCCTGTGTACTCCCTGGTACCCTTCACTGCATCACCTCAGTAGAGCCTGCAATCCCTGCACATGGTTAATTTTATGCATATATGCTACCTCCTATTTGCAACAGAGCTAATCACAGCCAGCAAATTAAACAGCTATGTAAGTCTGAAGCCTACCTTTGCACAAACACTGTGTTTCCTTTCTGGTTATCCATTAAAAAGAAAAGAGAAACATGCTCTTCTACTTTACACTTTTCATCAATTTATACAGTACTTTTCAAATGTTAGCCAGTAATTTCTTGAGATCAGTGAGAGGGTTATAGTCATCTGACTTTATTGTTTTCAGGGAATGAGCGTATGGTTTTCATTAAGGGAAAAAAAAAATCTAAAACTGTTTCTACGACTTTTTTCCTTTTTTTTTTAAACCATCATAAAATAACCAAATTGTTGAACCTTGTCTTCCTTCTTCTTACTGGGAAACCAGCTGAATGATTCATACTTTGGGAACTTTCTACGGCCATTAATTGAAAAGAGAAATGTTGACATTGAAATAGATTCTTTTCTTCCAAATATTCTAATAGTATGAAATTAAAAAAAAAATCAGAACAACAAAAAACATTTCTTCTCTTGATTAAGCAGTCAGTTACGAAAGGACAGCAATGCCCTCCAACCCTGCAAAACACACCTGAGAGCCCAAGTTGTGCTTGTAGGAATAAAGACAAGCACCAACACCAGCATTAGCAACACGGGAACCTCCCGCAGTCCAGGAGAGGAAGCAAAGGAAGCATCACCAATGCAGAAAACAACTATTTTGTCACTAAAAACCCTCAGCCATTATCTTTCCTATCCTCCAGCAAGCCACCTGGGCAAACATGGGCAAGTCAAGTGAAACTAATTGTTTCTGTTCGCTTCAGCATGTTTTAAGTCAGGCATAGTTTTCAACAAGTAAGACACACATACAAAAAAAAAAAAAAAAAAACAAAAAAAAAAAAAAAAAAAAAACAAAAAAAAAAAAAGGAAAATTAAGTAAGGCTACGCACATGTACCTATTGTCACAGAGGAAACCAGTGTTTTGTGTTTTCGTGTTCACGTTATCTCCAATTTTGCACTGGCTTAACCAAGAAATAGAATGCACTGCTTAAAAACTACATTCTTAACGTGAAAAGTTTCTAATGCCAGGACGGCACTGAGCCAATTCCACACCGGACAGCCCCTCCCCACCCAGGCCGATCCCCCCGGGACAACTCCGGGCTCCAGCGGCAATGACCAACCGCGGCTTCCAACATGGCGCCCGCCCCGTCTCCCACGCTGGCTCGCCCGGCGCTCCCGGGCGCCCTCCCTCGGCCCGGGGACCGCACTTCGGAGGGCGAGGGAGCCGAGCGCCCGCGGCAGCCCGGGGGCGGGGAAGGCAGCGCCTCGGCGGCCCTCCCTCCCTTCCCCGCCCCGGGGCTGCCGCCGACTAGGCCGATGCTCCGCGGCGAGGCGGGACGGCGGTCGGAGACCCTGACCTCGGCCCTTCGGCCCTGCTGCCTCCCTCTCCCCCGTACCTGGCCGCTTGCATGAGGGGGCTCCATCCGTAGTGGTTGCTGCTCTGCACCGAGGCGCCCTTCCGCAGCAGGAACCGCACCAGCTGCTCGTGGCCTCCCGCCGCGGCGAACTGCAGCCCCGTGTTGCCGGCTTCGTCCGTGCAGTCCACGGGTACGGCGGGGCTCGGCGGGGACGACGCTTCGCCGCGGGGCTCCGCCGCCGTCTCCTCGGGGCCGCACGAAGAGGAGGAGGGGGCGGCGGGGCCGCCGCCGCCGGGCAGCCCCAAGAGGCGTCGGGCGGTCTCGCAGTCGCCCTGCTCGCAGGCGCGGAGGAAGAGCTGGACCTGCGGGGGCACCCCGCACTCCCCCATGGGCAGCGCTGCCGGGCCCCGAGCGCCTCGGCCGCCCGCCACCGCCCCCGCTGCCGCCGCCGGGAAGGCAGCGGGGAGGAGGGGACTCGGCCTGCAGGAGGAGGCCGGCCCAGGGCGGCCGCAGCGCCCCGGCCGCTCTCGCACGGCGAGAAGGGGGAGCCGGGCTGGGCCGCGCTCCCCGGAGCCGGCGGGGGTTATCCCAGCCTGGGCCGGGGGGTCTCAGCGCCTCTCCCGCCCCGCTGGCAGCCCCAGCGGAGCCCCCTCGCCTCGCCCAGCCAGCGCCTGTGTCCTCACGGCTCCCGCCCCGTTCGCCAGGGCAGTTCTGCCCTCTGGGCTGCAGCCGTTCTCCGCGCCGTTACTGAGTGCCACACAATCTAGTATCTCCGCATTACGTGTCTTTCTGCCCGGGGTCACGGCAGCAGACCTTCGCTATGGGGCTTATTCCTTCTCACCTGACACAACAATCCCTTTTTCTTGCTTCACAACGCGATTTCCTATAGCCTGGCGGGGTCCCTCTGTCAGCCCCACTCCGTTTACGTGACACTTGAGCCTTCACTTGCACCATCCTACTTCGTGTCTCCTTTAGCTCCAAAGCGGTCTCTCCCTTCAGTGAGATACAGGATTTGAAGTTCAATCTTTTCCCCTACAAACACCCATTTCCCATTCTCTGACAGTGCTGATTAGTCCTTCAGTTTAAATTTTTTGTGCATACAATGTGAGTTTCTTGCGTGTCTTCAGTTTCAGCCTCCCAGGACATCCTGAAATCTTTTCTAGGTTAAACTGATTTACAACACCTAAAGCAAGGTGGAAAAGGAAAATCTTGAACTTTGTCACTCAAGGATGTCATGTTGTGTCCCTGTAAGTTCAGACTGGTAATTTTCTTTGAAAATCAGTGACTTCAATGGCAGGACAAGGCACTTGTTGTAGGGTGGAGGATCTGGGTATGAGAGGACTAGAAAAATTTAAAAGGAATATAATAAAACTATCAAATGCCACTAAAGTGTAGAAATTCCCTGGTTTTAGGCAGTGGCATCCTTGTCTTCCAAGTTATACAGCTTTTTGGCTCTGATACTCTGGCAAATCCAGACTGCCAGACCATTCTGGCAAAGGGCCAAACAAGTTACACTTGGAGAAAGTCTACAGCAAACAAGAGTATTGTCTGCAGTTATGGACACTTTTCCTTTGGAAAAGTACCCTTCATAGAAAAAAAAAAAAGCATATTTATCATTACAGAAATAATAGAACAGTTTCCTGGACAGGGCACATGTTCAAGGATACTTCTTTCATTATAAATAATGTGTTAATATTTAAATAAGTGTCACCTACATTTATGTCAAATACTTTCCTTAAGCATAAAGAAGCTTACAGTGGCCATCATCAGAGTGAAGATGGATGGCTAGGGAGAATTTTCGTCCAGCCAAAACAGCCTACAGCCATCCTTACATTACAACAGTATGAGGAGCTTGCCATTGTCAATAAAGCTGGATGGTGCAATTCACTCTTTTTAAGATTTCAGAGCATGGAAGAAGGAAATGGCAAGAGTGATTAATGCAATACTTTATTGAAAAAAACTGGGTCATACTTACCATATCAGAGTGCATGCTCGGATATAGTCAAATTAGTGACAGGATCACTCCAGTTTATCTTTGAGATAAGCTACTGAACATGTTGATCCTACAAATTTATGTTATGTAGCTGATGATTATGCCATCATTTTCTACTAATGGTTTGAAACTCCAGACAAAGGTATTGTGAGTGTATTTAGGAACCTATCAGCAAAAGATGGAACACTTATTTTAAGAAGTTTACAAGACATAGGAAAAATTTGATGGGGCTTAAAACATGAGAGAGATAATTATTTGTCCTGAATTCTGCTGCTGTCATCTGATGGTCATTGCCATCTTCAGTTGGCATCCTAGGCACTTATACAGGTATGGTCACTCAGGGATTTCTGTCACTGACTGATAATCAAGGAAAGGAAAAATAATCAAATTTCTTCTGAAATTAATAAAATGCTATGGAATATTCTCCTGGATGATGCAGTACCAAGCTCTCTGGAAAATACAGGACTTGATTTCTTCACCAATGAAAGAAAAACCTAAGCCTTTCAAACAGTTCATTAGGATAAGATAATGGAGAAAACTTAGGTTGGAAGATAAAATGGGACAAAACAAAACCAAGATTCTCAAGTGCAAATTGTGTGTTAGTTGTTCAGAAGATTTGTCCAAACTGCATCTTTGTCCAGTCTGTGAAAAATGCTTTGCTTCTGACAAGAAATTTATTCACATCAGTTCTGTGGTAATTTGTATAGGTCATTGTTAGATTGCACCAAGGTTAAAATAATTTTAAATTACAGAAAAAAACCCCATAATGAATGAAGAAATTACTTTCAAGTTAAGAAAATTAGAAAAGTGCAAGGAACAGAACAGGCCCACCAAAAAGTGCAGAACAAATAAGGCAGAAGTACACATGTGAAGTCAACATCTGTGAAACTTTTCTAGCATAAGTCTCCACTACTAATCATCTCAAAACATCAGCAAGACCAGCAAGGAGATAGAAACTTTACTGATGCTACTCATCATGTAACATGAAAAAAAAAAGAGATAAATGGCTTAGAGTCATCTTTCTTCAAGACTCAGAACTCACCATTTGCCAAGCAAAGCCTAGGAAACCATTAGAGCATGTAATGTACCTCTGGAACTAGTAAAGTAAGCATAATATGGCAAATGTTGCAATGAAATAGAATTACAAATTGGCCAGGTAATGAGACAAAAAATTCCGTTGCTCTTACAGTAGAAATAGGATGTAATATATTTGGACACGTACCATAACTCATGAGCAAATCTCTACCTCATATAGAATTCAGGATCATGTAATATGGAAACCTGTAAAATTGCCATCATAATCAAAAGCCTCTCAGAAATGTAAAAATGCAAGTAGTCAAGCCATCTGTTCCAAAGAAATCCATAAAACTAGAAACAGCTGACTCACTCATAATCTGCATAATCAAAGTCTGAGGATTGTGGCATCTCAAATCCCCAAGTATGATGGCATTTTTTGTGGCAGTTTAAGAGGTAAAAGACTTATTTTCTACTGTAAAATCTTACTGATTTAAATCACAAGAAAGTCATACTCTGAGAAAAAGAAAAGTGAAATTTTTAGTATTTCTTTTTTGTGAAGACACTTATATCTGCCTTAATGTAAAGGAAGACACATATATTAGAGATACCATCACAGGAAAGAAAATGGTTCCCCAGTATCACTGGACTTATGTATGTTAACTATGGTCCTTTCAGGCATAGAAACAGGAACAACCTTGAAAAAATTACTAAAAACCAAGTGGTAGTAAGTAGCTACAGTGTAGGGTGACAAAGATTAATTTCACTACATAATACCTGCTTGACTTCTTGGTTCAGAATTTTAATCATGGTCTTCACTTTGTCTACTATGACCAGCTGCTATACATTTTTTAGGAATTTACTACATTTATATGTTTCAGAATATGCCATAATTTTGACAAATTTTCAAAAAGCATTTGCAGCCCAGTATTTAAATTCATTGTGTCTACATGAGACTGTATGAAAAATCAGTCAGGTTTCCAACATAATGTACCTTAATTAACATGTCACATCATACTATACTTTGTGAGGAGAAGTGCAGTTTTGTTCCAATACTTTCTGACAGTAAAACTTCCTGGCCTACGTTTCCTTTATCTACGTTCTCTCTTCCACTGCCTGCAGTTCATGCTTGCTATTTAGCTTAAGAGAAAAATTATATGCAAGCAATACATACCTACAGCAAGCAAATGTATTGATTGATGCCTTTGACATGCATGTTCTGTCTGTCTTTAAGCTGTCCTGGCTTGTGTATGACCTTTTGAGCAAGGCATTTTGTGTGTGTGTGTATTATGTGTGTGTACACATACACATGCACATGTGCACATACGTATTCTACAGAGATCTGCAAACTGGTACAGTTGACGTCTTGCCCGAGTAATCCACTGAATGCTGCCTCATTTTATTGATCTGTCACTAGGAGAATTTCACACCATTCATCAGCCTGATGGAAGGTCTCTGAAATAGGCGACAGTTTCTATCTCAGTCATCAAGTTTGTGTTCTTAATCTGTTTTTTTTTTTTTAGGGTTCTTCCTCTCATCTCAATTCCTCGATCTCTCTGCCTCTGCACTATATACCCAGCTCCCCTCTTGACCCAAAGCCTACCCTGTAAAATGGGGTTCCTGCTGCAGCACCAAGGACCCTTTGGCACTGGGGAAGCAGGGTGCGGCTCGTTCCGTGTTTGGCACGTGCTGTGCAGCTGTCGCAAATATAGAGACTTTCAATGCAAACACATTTATTAAAAAAAGAAATCCTTGGCACTGATGGTAGTACAATAGGCTGAATAATAATATTTTAAAAATATTTATGCTAACAAAGGAGAGAAAGATCAGCCAAGGTGAGAAGGGGGTGTTGCAAGGCAGTGCAATTTTATGCACAGTTAAAACAATGGTGAACAATGACCTCATAAGTCCAATGCTATCTCCAGTGGGTGTGTTTTATAACTTGGATGATTCCCTGGCTCCTTAAGCAAATTTCCTATCTGTGTCCAAAGTATTTGTACATCATGGTTCCTATCATTTTTTTTTAATTTTTAATTTTTTTATTAGAATATGTAAGCATTGGCTTTTTCTAAAATTAGGAACTTTATTCTGAAATACATTATTTGATACTTTATTTTTACTCTGAAGTGCAAATTTAGGAAGCTGTTTAACTTATTGAAAGTGCAGCCTTCCCACTCTATTTCCATTTCAGATTTTTGTTTTTTATACACAAAAGAGAAAAAGGAAAAGTTTGGATGAGGTAAATTTTAAATCTTTTGCAAAATTTAATAGCTTTGATTTTTTCTGTAATGTATATGTCATCACTAAAAATAAGAATACCTCTTAGTATCTATACAGGTGTCAAATAGTTAATCTTATCTTACCTTTTTAGGTGTTCCCCATATGTAAACCTATTCTTTCAACAAGCTCATGTATTTAAGGTGAACTAAATATTACCTGCATTCCAAACATATTTCAGAGAGCAACAGATACACCCTTAATGTCAGCTATTACATTCACTATAATGTGAATTCTTATGGACAATTGCATATTGTTGTGGTTAGTCTTTTTCTCTTAGTGCTTTTTGAAAGGTTTAGTTAATATTTTAGATACTTTTTGAGGTGAAGAAAAAATTTCCATTTTTAAAAATAAACTTCCCAAAGATATTGATTATTCTACCAATCTTCTGATTTAATTTGGACAACTAAGGGCACAATAGATATTTCTAGATAAGTAATTAGAGCTCTTATATGACTTGTTTGGTTACTCTATTTATCTTTGGTTGAAACTCCTAAAGCAACTGAAATTATAACTCACTAAACACTAAAAAATCATAACTTTTTTTTTTTAACTTCCATTGTTATTCAACCTGAAAAACACAAGAGAATTTCTTGAAAGGAATTCTTCCATGAAAATTTTGCTACAAGTTTTATGGCTAGCAGTAAGCTCATTTGTTTGCCTTATTAATTGTAGATTTTTTTTTTCCTCTGGGGCTTATTTGTATGTTCAGAGAGAATTCTTTACATCTTAACCATTTCAACTCAGAATGCTCAGTCTTCCTATCACATTTACATCCCAAAAATGTTTGAGAAAACATGTTTTGCCTTCATATCCTTTACATCTTGTACAAACTTCTTTGTGAATGCAAATAATTAATTCTTTGTGATTTTTACATTAATCTCATTATTGTACTTTCTCTTGATGAATTTCCTCTGGTTTGTGTGTTTGGACGTCATTCACAGGAACTACTGTTTACTAGCAATACTTTCAGGTCCTGCTGCGATGGTGTTCACAGAAAGTTTTCACCCATTACTTTGCTGTAAGAGCATTAATACTGCTGAGAGCAGTTCTGTCATATTTGGTTCTCTGTTTCCCTTTTTTTTTTTTTCAGAACTTATTTTAGTCATGTGATCATGTTCTTGTGCTTGTTCCATATTGTTCTAATACTTAAATAAAATGCAGATTCTTATAATATTTAAGAACACATGCAGCAGAACTCTCAGGGAGTTTTGTTTGTTTGTTTTGTTTGTTTTGGTTTTGGTTGTGGGTTTTTTTGTTTGTTATTTTCTCACTCTTCTTAATTAACTCTTAGTCGTACATTTTGTTCTTTACCTCTTCCCAATCTCCTCGAAAACTTCTTTTGGGAGTCCTGGAGGATCTCCTCTCCTTTGATTTATTCCAGGAATAGGCTTCCTTTATTCAGAAAGATGGTGAGCAAGGAGACAAAGCAAACACAGGGCATGCAATAACTGATGCCATCTGACTCTTCAGACCTAAAGTTTGCTAGACACGGCTTCCTTTATATGCAATGTAAATTCTCATGTCCAACATACTGATATTTAGTAATTGTCTACAAAGCATACTGAAACTATATTTTCTGCCTATATGATTACCTGTGATAGGTAGCTGTATAGCTGAATAAGAAATAATCTGTCTATGCACATTCTCATGGCAAATCCACGTAAATTACTTGATTTGTACTAGCTTGCCAGAATCAGAATTAGGCATTGGTTTTCAGCACCCTTCAGTCCAGAGCATGGCCTCTACAGCAGTTGAGTCTGCATTTGTTGTCATATACCATATTTATTGTCATGTGAAATCAGAAAGAGCTCATAGCTGTATGTTCTGTGATTGAATTGATGATAGTGATGAATTTTTTTCCCTTCCTTAGTATTAGTTTCATTCTCTCCTCAGTAGTGCTAGTGAGCACTGGCCAGTGCTGTATACTGGGCTGAAGTTCTCTCTCTGGGCATGACCAAACTCCTCTGCTGGGTTGATCTTGACAGGCCTCCAACAGCAGGGGATGTTGCAGTGAACAGTCTCTTTGGAAAATGTGTGGAGCACTTCAAGAACAAATCCAGCTCCCTACTTCATGTGAGAAACTGTATCCAGTTATGCTACATTTATGTTCAACTATTTCACACGCAAAATCAGGATCTCTCACGTAATCTCACAGCCTCCAGACACAAGTTTAGGCAGATGGGGCTTCATACTATTAGGGGCTGAAGTAAAACAAGCAGTATGGATATGTTGTTGAGTGTGAAGCAAATCTGAAAGTTCTAACTTGTGCTACTGTTGTTTCTTTCCCCCATAATTCTGTCAAGCCATAGAATGAACTACCTATTATCTGTATAATAAACTTGGGATTTTCTCAACTCTTCTGGATTTCTATCAATGAGGCCATATTGGTTGACTTCTTTTTTCAACCAAGAACATTCATTTCTTCAGAAAAACTTGTCATTAATGCCTATAGCTTCTTAGCCCGTGTTCTGCTCTATTTCTGAAGCACGTGCTATTCTAGAGGCAGCAGAATGGATGAAGCCTGGTTTCCTATCAATTTGTTTCCTTCAGCTCCTAAACTCTTCCTGGTCCCTCTGTGGGAAATAACCTCCCTTGCTGTCTGGCAGCTCTGAAAATTTCTGTCCGTAGACAGCAAGCCTTGGGGCTATCCCAATCACTTCCAATGGCCAAAGCAGCTTGCTGTGGCCCTGGCAGCTCAGGTGCCAGCAGAGCTTTCCCTTGCTGGGGAAATAGCATATCTGCCGTGCAATTACCAGTGCTTATGAAGGTCCCTCAAGCTTCAGGGCAACCAGATCACCTTTCCCTTGAAGGGTGACAGCGAAGGGAACATGCCTTCCTCCCTCCTCCCCACATCCCAGCTGCGTGTGATCCGGCGGAACCGGGACGGCCTCCACTCCTTCCCTGCCCCAGGATGGATCAGGACCAGTACTGGTTCCCCCGGTTGTGTCCCCAGGGAGAGCGCGGAGCAGGCTGGAGCCGTGTGCCTTCCCTGGGGTGCTGGAACCCTCGGGGCCAAGCAGTCTTCCGACCACCAGGAAACCGAGGGACGTCGTTCCCGGAGAGGCGGCTGGCGGGCGGCAGGGGCGCAACACCCCTGGGGAACAAGCAGGGCGGGTTCCCTACCCTGGGGTACCGCTCCCCAGCCCGGGGCAGCGCCCGCGCCCGGCTCTTCCGCGCCGCGCCCCTCCGGGCTGGCCGGCGGCGGGGCGGGGAGGAGGGAGGAGCCGGCTGCGGAGGAGCCGTGCCGGCTTCCTGGCGGGGCAGCGCTGGCGGCGGGCGGGTATCGCGGCGTGGGCAGGTCCGTGAGAACTTCGCCGAGTCCGCCCGGGGCGGAGGCGCGGCGCGCCCGTGTCCGTGAGACGGCAGCCGCCGCCCGCTCGGCATGGCCGGCCGCCTCGGCCGCGGGATGTGCTGGGGCAAGAGGGGCCGAGGCTGCCGGGGCGAGGGCGCGCTGCTCGCCCTGGGGCTGCTGGCCGCCCTCGCCTTCCTCGTGTGGCGGCACGGCCCGCCGCCCCGCCACGCCGCCCGCCGTGCCCCGCCGCTGCCGCCGTCCCCCGACTGGGAGCTGCTGCGGCGGCCGGTGTACGCCAAACCGCCCCTGGACCCGGGGGCGCTGGGGGAGCTGGGCCGGGCGGTGAGGCTGGAACTGAGCCCGGCCGAGAAGCGCCGCCAGGAGGAGAGCATCCGCCGGCACCAGATCAACATCTACCTGAGCGACCGCATCTCTCTGCACCGCCGCCTGCCCGAGCGCTGGCACCCGCTGTGAGTACCGCCGAGGGCAGGTGGGGCCGGGGCAGAGGAGCCGTGCCTCTCGCTGCTGTGGCTCATTGAGCCGCTCCGCCAAACTGGAGCGTCTGCTGGCAGCGGTCAGCGCGGGAGGGTCGTGTCTCTCTCGAGTACCTCTCGCTCAGGGGCGTGGAGGCTTTAGGAAACTTTCCCGTCACAAACGCTCTTGGATCACAGCGTTCGCCGTCAGAGTTAAGTCGATGGGTGACTTTGCCAGGCTGCCGCACCTACCTAAGGCAGCACGAAGTCGCGTGTTGATGGTGCGTGTGCCGGTTGTTTTCCCACCTAGCCTCGGTAGTGTGTTTGCAGTCCTCAAGTTACGCTGCTCTGCCCTGTTTCTCCTGCTGCTGTCCCCTCCTGCTGCTGCTGGCCCCTGGGTAAGTCACCAGGGGCAGCAGCATACTTTCTCAGTCACTCCCAGCTTTATAAATGTTACGCTTCCCAGACTTCAGCTGTGCATTGTATTCAAATGTCTTAAGAAGCACAGTTTAGAGGAGATTGTTTTATCAGCAGTTTTACCAGGAGTGAGCTAGAAGTCGTGCTTACAGGGGTGGCTAATGGTATTCTGAAGTGGGACTGTGCTGGATCCGGGAAACACAGTTGCTGGGACAAGTTACATTTACAGATTACATTTACAGTTATGACACCAGTGGCAGATGATGGCATAGGCAATTGTAAACGAAGAACGTTTGGTTTACATAGAACATGTAGATAGTGTTCGATGAGGTGGCTCTAGTTTACAGGCTAGGTTCTGTGCAGCTGTGAAGCCAGCGTGGCACAGCAGGTCTGACTGTTCTGCCCTTAGACAAATACAGAGTGTGGCACCGAGCTGCCGGCTCGTGAGAAGAAGGGCTAGCCAGTTAAGGGGATATGCTAGCCATCACCGGGGATGGGATAGAGCCACGGCTGCTACTGCCTCCTCACAGCCCTCACTTCTGTTACACTTGAGCTTGGTTTCAGCTGGTTTGTTTTGTTGCAACAGGTTTGTACCATACGGTAGCAAAAAGCAGGGCTCTGTCTCTCCCGTGCATTCACTTCATGCTGGTGTGTCCTGCCCAATGTTTCACCATCTCTAATTTTAAGTGCTGAATCTAAAACATGAGTCTTATGATGGCTTTTAAAAAGTTGCAGTGTGAATGCAAGGCCTTTTTTCATCATAAGATTAAGCCTGACACTAGGCTTGTTTTACTTAGTTATTATTCTCCTCTTATAAGCAGTCTGTAGCCCATAGGTCAAAAAGGACCATTTTACTTTCATTTCCACGGGAAGAATTAAATCATTTCAATGAGTTATTTTGGACTTCTGCCATTTCTCTATGACATGGTGTTAGAAGAAATGGAAGGTCACAGTTTTGAATAGGGGACATTATAGATGGGTGTGGGTGACTGTTCTAGAAATGAAAATAATTTAAATAGATTTTGCAACAACAGCAGACCCTTTTTGATTTCAATATATAGATGCTGAAATGACAAAATATATCCAAACTGAAAGAATCACAGAACCATCAGTGACATAATCTCAGAGATAATTGCCCTCTGAAGCTGGGGTTGTATTGTACTGTTGGCAGGTGCTTCATGCCTTTGTGCTCAGCTAAATCTAAATTACGGCAAAATTGTCACAGAGCATCTCTCCAACTCACGCAACAAATGTAAAAAAACTTTCCTAAAGGCAATTTTGCAATGAAGTGTTAACTCCTGCTCTCAAGAGGGAAGACCATGTAAGAGATTGAAGTTAAAAAAAAAAAAAAAAAATTGAATAACGTATCACCGAGCCCACAGCCATGGAAAATGCATTGCACTTTATTCCAAGATTAGAGGTTATACAGATTGAAATCTCAGGTCTAGGGAAAATCTTTTTTTTTCTTTTTTTTTTTTCTTTTTTAAAATTTTATTTTAAGGTAGTTAATGCTTGACTATTTATGACCTTTAATGAACATTTTGGTGATGGGTGAGGCTACAATGATGGGAGATAAGTAGTAATGGTAGATGGCAACTAGGCTTCGGCAGTCCACTTAAAATGATGCCAAGGCTAAATTTTAGGTGTGCTCAATAAAACAACTTTAGTACCAGAATAGCAGAAGGTGCAAATGCACCATTTTTTTAGTGGCGTCTCAGAAGAGAACCAGAGAACTGTGTGCTGATAAGCCTTGGATCTTTTCTGGGCATGTTATCTACAAACAGTGGTAAGGGAAAGAATTAGTAACAGATGAGAGGGTGTGATCTATTGAGAAAGTCAACAAGGCTTTTGTCAAGGATGACGTGTCTCACAAATTTGAGTTCTCTGAAGGACATAATTATATGGATAAAGAAGTGTGTTGTTACTTGATGAGCTCCTTCAGCAATTGTGAAATAATGTGGAAATTCCTTGCATTTATAAATAACTGAGTAGAGGCAGGGAAGCATTTGTTTTGGGGTTTTTGTTGGGGTTTTTTTGTCTTTTTTTCTTTTTTTTTTTTTTTTTTTGTTTGTTTGTTTTTGTTGGTTTTAAGGAATGAAGAGTTACTGACAAAGTCCCACAGAAATCTGTGTTGGACTCAATGCTGTTCAACTCACAGCATGGCTCTCATAAAGAGGTGACTAAATTACAGGTCTTCAGCCTGAAAGACAGGTGGCCTGCTGGAAGTGTACCTCCTGTAGGGCTGCTGCAATACATAGTTGATCCGTGAAAGTGGATAAAACAAATTTTGCCACCTCCCTCTTCCAAAAATCCATTTACTGTAAAGCATAAGGAAGTCCATCCACTAGAAAATTTAATCAAATATTCAGGAGATATTGACCGATACTATACTTGGAGACTCTGTTCTGGGCTATGGGCTTTTGGTCTGTTTCAGCCTATTTTTGTGTGTGTGGAGGCAATCTGGAAATTTTAGATACCAGTAAAATGGGAGAACGAAAGGGAAACAGAGACAATATTACCATCACCTGGATGCCCCACTGCTCCTTTTGACATTGATGTCCTCCCACACTGATCAATGAACCCACTCTCTGTGTGTGAATTGGTGAAAACATTTGAATCCAATGAAAACTAGAGTTATGCTAATAAGATAGAAAGTATCTGAACCAGTAAGCTGTTAAATGTGATATGCAAAATGATTGCACAAGGTGTTGCTGTATCAGAAACTGATGACAAAATCTTTCCCTACTGCTGCATGTTATATATCCTGGACCTGCCATGGGAACAGAAGTGTGGCGGGTATTTGCTAATATATATGTCTGGTAATACTCTACAGGAAGACAAGAATAGTTTGGCTGAGATTACTTGCTCAAATAATGCGTTGATTGATGATATTTGACTATGAATCCAGGAAGTTTAAAATTTAGATCTTTCTCCTACTGATATATTCCTGACAGTGAAAATATTCAGAAAGTCGTTATTCCTTTGTTTTCCCATCACTGTAACTTGCTTTTTGTGATGACTGATCCTTTTTCTATTGACCCACAGAGCCAAGGAACTGGACAACTACTATTGTTTCCTTTAGACATTTTCTGCTTCCTTTAACTGTTTGAGCTTTACATCAGCAATTGATAACGTTTCATCCCACAGGAATTCTTTAATTTTATTGAAAGTATACATAAAAAGAAATAAACATTATGTATAAACAATCTATAAATATGTCCATTTGGAAGGATCTTAAGGATAAGAATGTAAGTTACTAAATGATGATACTGTTTGTACAAGGCTAGAAGTGAAATAAGCCATAGGGTCAGAGAAGGATGGAGGTTGGAAGGAAACTGTGGGGTGTCTAGTCCAGCCTCAAAGCCTTCAAGGATGGAGATTCAACAACCTTTGAACACCTCTTTCAAGGCTACATCACTGCCACAATGATCCCTTTTTCCTTTTTCCCCTGATTATAAGGTTGTCTGGATGGCTCAGCTTGTCTTCCCAACATCTACCCTTCATTTCTCGAGTTTGTACTCATAAAGGGAGCAACAATTATAGGAAGTTTAAAACCAGCAAGTGTCCTCTGTCAGACTTTGACTTACTGAGGGCCCTGTTGGGGCTGATGCCCTGTGAGTGTGCTGTGATGAGCTCAGGGCCATGGGGTTTGGCTGCTGCTGCTCTGCCTTCCTCCCCCTGCATCAACAGATCTGCATTGTGTCCCATGGGGCTTCTCGTTGTGTGCTTGTTTTACAGGACTGTAAGGGTTAGGCAGACAACTGATACTTCCTCTTAGCCTTTTACAGCTTATTACAATGTGTAAGAAATACATTTCCAGTTTTTCTACTTGGGTTCTCTTAGATTAGGGACTATTTTCAAGCATTATTCCAGATTTTAGACATTCTATCATTTTTTTCTTTTTTTCTATATTACAGTAGGGATGCTTTGCTCACTTATTTTGGGGACAGGTTCTGTAAAAGCACACAAGTTGCCTTTTGGCTGACTCTGGTACAAAAGGAACAAGTCAGGACTAGGCACTTTTGTGCCGACTCAGCATTACAAGCTGTCTCTTTCATGGTAGAAGCTTGATTCAGCTCTTGGGGCTCATTTTACTTGTGATCACAAGGAAATGGATTTTTAATTCTTTCCTGTCCTTCCTAAGTAGCCACAAAAGCCCCAAAATATTGAATGTGGAGCGCATAGTATTTTTCAGCTATTAAAAAAAAAAAAAACTTTTAGAGGTTTGTTCTTTAATTCTAGGTAATCTTCTGTGTTTTGGAGAGATTCTTTATATAAATTTTTTTCAATATGTGTGATTTTATGGATATGTTTAAGTATCTGTGCATATATCTTTAAATGTCTTTGTACTGTGCATATATCTTTAAGTGTCTTTGTATAGATAGCTAGATATACACAAATGCTCAAATTCCTCTATCAGCATCATTTATGCCTATAAAATTATTTATTTGGGGGGAATATTATGTTTGACTTTAGCATAACAATCTTGTGCTAAGATTTTTCTGTCTTTCAAAACTGTTTTTCCTGTTTGTTCCCATATTTGAATTTGATTCTCTGAGCATCTCTTTCTTCTATGGTTGGTTTCGTTTTTTGGGTTGTAAATACTAAATTATACCAGGATGTTTGTCTGATAGTATCTTGCTAGCAAGTTTCCAGAATAAGCCTTGATACTAGGTTTTGGTTCCTTTTCTACTCCAAAAATCACAGCTACTCCTGCCAGGAGTTTTAACCTGACCATGTTCTGGGAAAAGGCACAGCAGCTGAGTGTTTCCCTCCTCAGCCAGAAGTGAGTGTCTGACTTTACCCAGGAGCTTCTCTTTCATCTCTTTCCTAAAGGCAAACCAACTGCAGTGACTTTTTTTTTTTCCTTTTTTTTTTTTTTTTTTTTTTTTTGTTTTTTTGTTTTTTTTTTTTTTTTTTTTTTTGTTTTTTAGTGCATATAGGAAATAGAACTCTTTGAAGAGGTGAGCTGCAGCAGCTTGACCTTTCTGACACATCCCTTCCCTCTAAACAAGCACCTGATGGTGCACCTTATGCCCAGCGCTAGCTTTGGCACAGGTATTCCCATGCTTTGCATCTGATTAGGAGGCACAGCACACTACTTCTTAGGAGCAAAGGCTTTGCATTAAACACCTAAGGATGTCTTTGGTATAATAGTTTTGTAACACTGTTCGGTGTTAGGACTTTTTGGTTTGATTTCTGAGCTTTTTGGAAATATGTAGTTGGTTCCTAGTAACTATATTAATCATAATACCTTTTAATCATTGCTTTAATGTTAGTTGGCATTATATTTCTTTCATATATAAACAGGCTTTAGTTCTTCAAAGCATTGTTTCTCTAGGACATTTCATTCTTTCCTCATACAGTAAGTGGAGTAAAAATAATTCTTCATTATGATTGTTTTTTTGTTTATTTTTTTTTAATAAGAAGGCTTGCATTTTATAGTAGTACAAAACGAAGCAATACTTCCAGTATTGTTTTGATATTTAGGATATTTTGCTACTTTTGTTTCCTGTCATCTGTAAAAATGTGTCACTTTTCTTTGTCATTATGCTTTTAACAACCCCCAGCAAATATTTTCCAGAAGAGCTCACATGATTATTTTTCACCATTTTTCTTTCCACCTTCCGGTAGACTTCTTCAACTTCCTTTGATATCTAGATTATTGCTTGGTTTCAACTGGTTTGATTTTTCAATTGAAAAAGTTCCCAGATCTGTGATTGATAGTAAGCAAAAATTGATTTTTTTTAAATTAAAAAACTTCTTTTATTGTAAACAATTGTCTGTAAGGATCAGGTGCATCCACATCTTATTTATAGTGATGAATACAACAGCATTGCTTTGCAAAATACTTTTTCTTTTCCTGAAGCAAATTACTCTCCCTTAAGTTTTTGAATGTAGGTGTAGGAAAGAGTTTGTCTCTGTGAAAAGGATAAATGTATCTCACTATCTTGGAAGAAAATTGAAAACTTTTGAGCAAAATGTAACCACTGTTTCAGCTCAGCAAAATAAAACAAAAATCAAGTGGGTTTCCTCATTGTCACATGAAGAGTTTCCTTCTCATCTGCACATCCAGGATCGGGGTCAGTTAGGAACTCATGTAGCCTTTCTCTAACAGTTTGGAATTAGGAGGCTCTATGGATTTCATAAATCTGTGGATTTTAGGATACAGATTTAGTCAATTCTCCTATTTGGTCTTTCTAGACATTTTTTCTTGATATATTTTCAATCTGTCTTAAACAGATTTGCTTTCTGTGTCCACCTCCTTCTCACCCCCCCAACTTCTTAACAAGTACTTTCTTCTGTTTCAGACTTAGTGTCTTTCTTTATTGCTTCTCACAATGTTTGTATACAAGGCAGCACAGCCGATTATTATCTGAAATCTCATGACAGCTTTTGGCAGTCTGTCTTGTAAAGACCATCTTGTCATTGGGAGAATCATTCCATAGAACATTATTAACCTGGAAAACTGTGTCACAAGCAAGCCAGCCTCTGTTTCCAGAGACTTGATCATATCACAGTGTTGTAGACTGTTCCAGGGGTGCTTTCTCTAACATGGTTTGTTTCAGCAGATATAATTTAGGGAGCTTTTAACCAGCCTGCTGGGCTGGGACAGGTGGTGGGGAGCTGTAGGCCAGAGTTCTGAACTCACCTGCTTAAGTGTTCCAGCCTTGCCCCGAATAATCTGCCCATTCTGGCAGTTATCAGCACCTTGCTGTTATCTGCTTGGCTAATAACACCAAGACACACCTTCTGTAAACTGTCAGTACCTTTTTCTGCAGTGGTTTTTGAACATATGTGGCTGTGTAGGTGTGTAAAACCAGGGGGAGCCTCTCCATGCCCAGATAAACCTTTTTTTTTAATTTTTTTAAATTAAAATTAATATTTATCATATCCTTTAATTCCACTGGAAATGTTGCATTTCTGTATCCCAGGATTTGGGTGGCATTGCTTTTGGCTCACATGCTGCATTTTATCCAAAGGTAACTCTCCCACAGAGAGGGTTGAGGGATGGATGTTCAACTATATATTCAGCCCTGGAGTAAGGGACATGGCCTTGGTAACTTTGTGGGGTGGCTTAGAAACCAGTGCTGCCACCTGTGTCATGCTGCAGGGCTTGGGATTCTTGTGGATGCATGTGCAGAGCCCCAAGCTATGGCTTGGGCAAAAGTAGAAAAGGGGGTAGAAAATCTCAGTACTTCTGTGTCCTCCGCCATGGCTTTGGGAAGGTGAGAGAAGGAGGGATTTTCTCTTGGGTGAAGATACTTGGCAGATTCTAATGTCCACATTGCTGTCTCTGCATTTCATGGAGTGGAATGAAGATGGTGAAAATAGATTGAGATGCCCCTGGATGCTGTCATACGTCCCCATCAGCCTCATTTACTTACAGCCTACAAAATGCCACTTTTGAGCACACCTCTGGCTGAAAGAGCAGTTTAAGTTGGTGCTTTAACTGTTCAAATTAGGAAGAGGAAAGGTTGTGTGCTGAGTCAATATGTCTATGGCCCACCATAACAAGCCCAGCCAACTTGGTTCCTAGCCCAGCATGTGAAGGCCAGCCTGAAGTAAAACCCTGGCAGTGTTTTCGAGGTGACACTGGGATGGGGCATATATGTCACCTACTGTAGTCACATAAATCAAGTTAAATCAGCTTCAGTAGTGACATGTGCTGTTTGCACATCTTGAGAGAAGCTGCACAATCCTGAATTTGCCTAGGGGATTCATATTGAAACTTCAAACCCAAAACTTACACAGTATACCTTCTGAAAGCATTAAATAATTTATGAGCAGTTTGTGTTCTTAACAAATCTTCGAAAACTCAGAGAACATTTCGCATTTTTTTTCTTAAAATAGAAGTAACTGTACATATAGAAGATCAAATTTGGAGACTAAAAGTCTGTTTTCCCTTTCTGTATCATTGTCACAGTTGTGGTGAAAGTCTTAAGTAAGAGCATGTCAGCAACCATTCCTAATTAACTCATGGCAGTGTGCCCAGTGTGCACACATTCATGCTCTCTCTCCCTGTGTATAGATACACATCTCGTAGAGAAACAGCTCTTTACAAAGAAATAAATTGAGTGATTACATTAATTGGCACAAATGTTCTTGAAAACAACCCTTTTAATTTTGTTTAGGCATTTCCTGAGTGATGTCTCCTTAGTTTCTAATAAATAACCTATTGTAAAACTTGCTAACAGAAGACTGTGTAGTGTAGTAGATCCCAAGGTTAATTTATAAAACTTGTCAGCTGTTTACTCTCGGTTAGGCTGGGACTTAAACATGCAATGTGAAAAAGGCAAAACCAAAAACCCACAGCAATTTGGATATATGATGATACACTTTTACATGTTTGGCTTCAGTTTGCATTTTGTGGACTTAGATGTTTGAGTAGAAGTTGTAGTAAAACACAGAGGAAAGGCGGTACATAGGGGAGAAAGTTTTGTGTTCAGGTACATACCAGCATTATTTCTCTTTCTTCCCATCTAAAGATTTATGGATGAACACATTTAGAATTCTAAAATATAGATGTTGTCTTAATGTAAATTGATAAGGAATGCCAGGAGACAAAGCTTTTGTTTGTTTTATGCCTGTCTTGTGCCACAGTGATCAAGTAGGAGGGTCTGTGGAACACCCACCAGGTATGGCAGAAAGTGCCTGAGGGGAAATGAAGAATGATGCAGAAGCAGGATTGTGCTGGAGCATTGTAGTGTCCGTCTTCTCCTTGGAAGATGGTTGGGACAGTCCTGGCCACGTTTTCTCTTAGTGTCACTCTACTGTGCACAAGGCTTCTGCTTGTGCATTTTCTAGTGAATCTGCAGAGAGCAGGAGTGACCAGAGGGCAGAGACTGAGCAGGTGTCGCTCCTTGGCATTGCCATACCTGTTGTGGTTATTACTCATTATATACCACTGTTAGTCATTGAAATCTGAGTCCTGTTTAAAACTATATGCTTTTTTTTTTTTTTTTTTTGCCTCTAGAAAAGCCTCTTGGATGTGTTGGCAACAGGTTTTTCCTCAATGAGTGATCCTGGTATGTGATAACTGTTACCAAAATCAGGTTGACTAGAGATAAAATGTGTACTTCTCTGGAGAAAACCCTCTCAACTTGCACAACATGCCACTTTTAATTTAGGTAATTGTTTATTTTAAAATACATTTAATTATTACGAAACAGTAAAGTTCCTGTGATTGAATAATATAAGGAGAATAGTGAAAGAATTTTGGACTTCAAATGCATCTGCATTTATTTTCCATGCTTGGAAATGTCATGCTTACAAGCAGCTAATTTCCTCATGTCTGTTATGTTTTTACCAACCATTTGGTAGTTAAGATGACTGGGTTTAAAGTGATGTATCACAGCCAATGGTAGGGACCATAGGTAGATTCCTACAGTCATTTAACTTTATTCATAGAAAAGCAACTGTTCCATAGCCAAACCTCTATAGAAAAGAGGGAGGTGGGAACACACAGAGGTCTCTTGGGCTGTGCTGGATCAATGGCTTAAGGAGGGTGAGGTGATCTGGATCTGTCTTTATGGACCTGCAGAGCCCAGATGATCAGCTCAAAGGTGACAGGTAGTTTTTAGGATGAATGATGTGAGATGCAATTAATCCTGTCTTAACATGATCCTCTCTATTGGAAAGGACAGTGTTACGTGTTTGAGGGTGGCACTAAAGAGCGCCCTACTCAGATGTTGAAAGCAGGTTGCAGTATAGTATGCATAAATATACATTCCCAGTGTCTGCAAAAACATATTTTGGGACTGCTGTCACCAGTTGCTGTCATTTTAATGACATACCGTAATTGATATGCATTTGTTTTTCTGAATAATCCAAAGTAGGAGTGAAATGATTTACTTGGAAAGTAGCAGCTGGGATACTTGGCTGACACATGGAGAATAAAAGTACATCTTGAAGTTTTCAAATGTGAATGCAGAAGATGGGCTGCTAAGGTGTTTCTGTGGTAAACAGGAGTTGAAAAATGGAAAAGATGAGTTGTGACCACTAGGCTTTAAATTCTTACTCACAGTGGGTTTTTTAAAGTTTTTATTTCTTGTGAAGTGGTAGTGTTTAGTGTCCATATGCATGCCACTTAATTGTTATTCAGCAATATTTCCAAGCATTTCCATTTCAGGGATTCATTAGTTTTTTAAAGATTTTCTTATGTTATAGTTTTTCCAGGGTTTAAATGCTTTGGGTATGTAATCTCCCGAATGGGTTTAATTTTTAAGGCTTAGTGAAACTCTTTCATTACAGAAAGATAAGGAAAAGTGTGCTTCACTTTAGCAACACTATTTGAGACTGCTAGCAGTTGAGTTGCAAGAAATATATGTCTTGGAAATAATATCTGAGATGAACATGCAAATCTGCACAGAAGTCAAATAATGTGTTTTTTTCCTCACTTTCTTTGATTTTTAATAAGGGTATCAGGGTACTGCTCAGGTCAGGGTGGCTGTGCTGGCCAGCATCCCGCCCTGCTACCATGGCAGGTCACTTCTCTGCACTCCTGTGCTGCCTTCCACCACGGAGCTGGTAAATTAAACACATTTTTTAGTGCTGGCCTCTTTCTCTGGAAACCTAAGAAATGTGTGTTCTGGTATGTCCTGTCCTTTTCCTGCAGTGTGAGGTATGCTCAAGGAAGGAGGCAGCAATGCACAGTGAATCACAGTGTGGGGATTGCCTTGCTCTGTGCCAAATTATGTTTTCCATCTCCAGCATGTAATTTCAGGCAAATCCGTTGAACTCCTTAATCTATAATTAGACTTATAAGCTTCTTTAGACCTTTTGGATTTCCTTTCTTTGATTGGAATACAGCATTAGTATTCCAGGAATCTTCCTGACATATTTTTCAAGAATGCTTTCCTGGTGGTGTTTTTTTTTTTTTTTTTGTTTTTTGTTTTTTTTTTTTTTTTTTTTTTTTTGTTTTTTTTTAATTTATTTATATTTTCCTTCAGTTTTCTAATATGGGTATGTAGAGATCCTATTTCCATCAAGAAATGAACTCAAAATTACCTGGTACAAGTGACTGATACATATATGTGTGTGTGTGTGTGTGTGTGTGTGTATACATGGATATTTTTTTCCTGGCAGTACTGAGCAGAAATGTTTTCCAGTAGGCTAAAATAAATATGTATTTCTAAAACTGGATTTATACAGTGGGTTTTTCTGCATTAAAAATAAAGAGGTTAATTAAAATGTCACTTGTCACTCCTTTTAATTTTTAATGTGTCAATACATGAATATCTGGCTAAATAAATCAATTCTGCCACCAGGTGTTGGGGTGAGACAGTTCCCTCTGTGAAAGCCCCTCAGGACAAGTTACAGCCAGGAGGGACAGGCGTTTCTGTACTGCACCTGATCAGTGTGTGTGTCTATGTGCACCTACCCATGTATGCATGCGTGTTGTTAATTCCTTTCATGTTTGAGAAGCAGCCTTTGGGTGCCTCCTTTGCCTGAGTGTCATTTGTCCTTGTTGCTTTGTTGCTTCCTCATTTTCATGTATTTATTACAGAACTACTCTACAGACTTTTTGTTTTCCTCTGTTAGGCATAATTAGATTCAGGGGTTTTTTTCTTTCTGTACAACAGATCTTAATAGATACTGCCTAATCTTCAAAGAAACCTATCAGCCTTTTTAAATTGCAGACACAGCAGTCTTAAATAGTTTGTTAAAATATTCTCAGTGTGCTATAGGCAAGCAGTTTGCTTTTAATGTTGTTTCTTGAGTGTTTTGGGGAATTTTTTTGCCCCTAAATTGACCTTAGGGATTTTCCCGTCACATTTTCTACTGATCAGTTTTAATTTCCCCTTTTCAGCTCCCCATAGCATTTGTTCTGGAGGACTTGCTGCTGTTCTCTTTTGGTAGGAGGATGTTCTACCTGGTTTGGTATCTGTTGTGATTTAGCAGTCTACAGAAGTTGAAGTTTGTCCTTCTGCCCCTTACAAGCCTTGGTGACTCCAGGCAATAAAAACTGCCAATATGGAATGCTCTAAGCAAAGAGGAAAAATTGTAGAAAATGCCATCGTTATTTTAAAATTCTTCTAAACCAGGGGATTCTTTTAAGAATTTATACATTTGGCTCAACTATAAGTTTCTTGGCATCCTTATGTTCATTTAGGGAAGTTCATATATATATTTATAGGAAATACATTCTGGAGCTTAATCCAAAGGTTTGCAAACTTTCTGGCTCTCCATAGAGCCAAACCCGTGCATTTCTATATCTGTTTTAGGTTTTCGTGGATTTCACTGTTAGATTTTGCCAGTTGTGTGGTCTCTCCAAATTCTGCTTCAGTGTACATACATTTCAGTTTTGTTGCTGGTTGTTTGGTTTGGGTTTTTTTTCTCTTTATATGTTGCTGTTCCTTCACAGTTATATTTTTACTGTCTAGCACTTGTTCTATTTTCCAAAGCAACAGTTATCACTAGTTTATGTTACTGTTTTTATTGCACTTTGGGTTTACATTTCTTTTATTTTTTTTTCCCTTTAATCTGAGGCACATTTTGGCCATTGCTTGTTCTTCTATTTGAAACTGTGCAAAGACAGCTACTGCAGCTACACCAGCTCAGAATACCTCCCATTATTTTTCTTTCTAGACCTTTTGGTAGTTTGCAGAATTTTATTCATAATGTCTCTGTGGAAATGGAACCTCTGTGAGAGGAGAGCAACTTCCTAATGTCTTCTCATACAATTTTCCACACACATGCAGTTCTTTTAAGACCCCTTCTGTGTTCTTGCTTGCAGTTAGTAACTAGCACACAAATGGATTTGAGAATTGTTTCCTGAAAATTAATAAACGCTTTTGCACTTGTACTAAATGTTATTCCCCTTTTACAGATGCAGGGAGAAGAAATATGATTATTATAGTCTGCCAAAAACCTCTGTTGTGATAGCTTTTTATAACGAGGCTTGGTCAACGCTTCTGCGAACTGTTCACAGTGTTCTTGAGACATCTCCGGATATACTTTTGGAAGAAATTATCCTTGTAGATGATTACAGTGACAAAGGTAGGAAGACTAAGTCTAAATAATATTGATTGTTGATGGTTTTTTTTGGTCAGCCAGTTCATAGGAGAAAAAGCTGTGCTGTTCAGCTCACATACCAGAAAACTGCAATAAAGTTATGCTGTTCTGGTCACGTACCAGAAAACTGTACAACAGCGGCCTCTCACTGAAAAATAGTTTTTTCTATTGTGCCAGTTAAAATTTTGGCTTATGGACCAAATTTAATTTGGAATGGGAAAGCACATTTGCTGTGTTGTAACATGAGTGCATGACTATAGATAGACTACAGTTTGATCAGAGTACTTCAGGTTTCCTGAATTGAGCAAGTTTCGATTGCACCAATGCTCCCCTGGTGTCTCATATAATGACAGTGACCTAGTTCTTTGGTCTTGTTTGAACAATAGGACATAAAGGCAATGCTGGCATTTTCCACCACACATGAATTGTGTTAAGAATAAAACTTTATACAGAAAGTCTTAAGTAACTTTTGAGAAATGCTTATCAATCTGGGAATGTATTACAGAGGTAAATGTGAAGCATTCAATTTCTTAAAAGTAACCATGATTTGTCTCTTTCCAAGTTCTGTGCTTTTCTCATGTCCTTTCTAAATGTGTATAGCAGAATCTGAATTCAAAGTGCCACAATCATTAGAGCCCTACTATAAGTAATATGCCAGTTAGGAGAGAGCTTCCTATAGCATGACATAAACAAATAATTTCAGACTATATTATCCCCTCTTTTTTTTTGGTTTGTAACAGAACATTTAAAGGAGACTTTGGAAAACTACGTGGCTGGCCTACGCAAGGTGCGTCTCATCCGGGCAAATAAGCGAGAGGGGCTGGTTCGAGCCCGGCTGCTGGGGGCCTCTGTGGCCAAAGGAGATATCCTAACGTTCCTGGACTGCCATTGTGAATGCCATGAGGGCTGGCTGGAGCCACTGCTGGCAAGGTGAGCTTATGCTCTGGGATGGTTTTCTCTCTCATTGGAGAAGAAGGGGCGAGACAGTTTGGCCCACTCCTGCAGTGGAAAAATGACTCATGGTTCACCAAAGGTTACTGCAATCTGGTCTCTGAGGCACTGCGAGTGTTTGGTGTTTGTCTCCTGGCCTTGGGAAGCAAATGGAAGTGTGAAAAATCACATCATGGAGGGTTTTTTGTGGGGTGTTTTTGTTGTTGATGTTTGGGGGGGGGGGGGAGTTGGGGTTTTTTTGGTTTTTTGGGGTTTTTTTGTCCTGAGGACCAAACTGCTCTTTTTCTTCAGACACTGGAAAGTTTTGGGTTTCACCCAGCTTTGGACCTACCTTAGTAAAGGAGGCTGCTTCTGTCAGCCTGGGTGGTGGATGAGCAGAAGGTCTGGAAAGACGTGTGCTCTGCAAGGCAATGTTTGCATAAGCACATTGGAATACAAGTCAATAAACTCCATCTTAGTCCTGAGCAAATCCACCTTTCCAGACTGCTTCTGATATAAAGCATCCTGGTGTAGGATAGGGAAGAGTTAATGTTATGTCAACACTGACTTCTACTTGGAAACCATTTGTCCTGGGACACTGTACTTTATGCCTGTGTAGTCTCTTATCTGTTCTGCAGATCCGTCAGGCTGCTCAGAAAACTTCTGTTAATTAACAGCAACCAAACAACTAAACACCCAGGAACCTTCCCAAAACGCTAACAAAACCCCTTAGAAACCAGAATACTAGCCTTCTGTTACAGCTGAGAATATTTATTGTATTCTTGAAGCCTCACCCATGTGTATCCAGCAGCCACACATGCACTTTTCCTGCTATGGGTTCAGCTGCTGGTACCTTACCACAGCACCTGCATCATGTCACGAGGCTCAATTGCTTTTGCCCCTTTTGCTAACAGCTCATGTCTTCACCCTTGGATGCCATTAGCAGATACTGATAGGTACAGGACCTGAATCATACCTCCTAAATATTGTACATAGAAAACCAGCTCTCTTTAAAACGACTAAAAGCAAAAAAATCTTTCCTTAAGGCCAGTGATTTGATTCGGATCCTGTTAAGATTCCCACCAGGTATTGTAGACTACAGAATAGGACCATCAAAAACAGCCTTTTACAAACTGGAGAGAGCCTTCCAAAAGCACATAGTGTTTTGATGTGTGCAAATCTTCCTGATTCCTAGTGGGACTTGTGTTCCCAAGTTCCCCATGTCCCTTTGAAATTGTATCTAGAATACTATTTCTTGAATATTATATATACAAGGATATATACAAGAATATATATAATACTATTTCTAATGTAGTATTCTAGAACACTATTTTTTGTTTTCTTAAAATAGTCATAATTACTTTGTTTCTAAGTTTCACACTGAGTGTATTCCAGGTAACTGTAGGCTCGCCATGATAGTGTGAAGAAAGGAAAAGGGATAAACATCAAATCCTGCGCATAGGTTTAACAGCTGTCCCGTAAAGAAAGTGTATGACGGGGCCGACCATTCTGTGTTGCGTCACTTCTTTAGCGCATCACTAGATGGCAATCTTGAGGAAGGATTGGGATTTTTTTGAACGCAATAATCACCACCTGTAAAAAGTTAGCCCTCTCTTGGAATTCCTGCTCTTGCTGCAGATGCAGACATACATCTCTAAGGGGCTTTTCTGAGGCATATCTGACTCAAATGTAAGGCAGCAATACAACAGTGTTAGCATTTTGCAGTGCAAACATAGTTGTATTTGTAAGCTGCCTGCGCATTGTACCATCTAGTTAATTCATAATTTACAGAAAAGGTGATGGCTTTTCACTTACTTCATTCCTTTCATAATTGAAATCAAAAAGTAGGTAGAAGCTACCTAGTTTTTACTTATTTTCCTACTTATTACAGAAGGAGCAAAATATTTTTACATTTTATTGTTTTTTCTTTTCTTCTGTGTGTGTATCATTTTCATTGCTTTGTACAATGAGGATTTGTACAAAGTTTTATGCAAGTGAGACAGGAGAGCCCTTTTGTGTGCTCTACCAAACAAGGTCTCTACTGGAGATCATAAAGAAGAAAACAGGTGTTTCACATACTCCCTCCAGCAACAAGAGGCCATTTCACACTTAAGGCAGTCTTTCTCAGCTCAGACAACACTACTTTGGAATTTCTGCTGTTCTCTGCTGCATTTAACTATCACAAGCTACTCACAGTATGAGCCCTTGGTCAACTTACAGGTTTTTAGCCTAACAATCCCATAAGGAATGAGCTCCTCTTGAATGACAGATCCATTGCATCTCTTACTTGTTTGGCAATATAATGTATTCAGTTTTCCTTCACCTCTGAAATATGTGAAGATGCAGGGCTAAAGTGCATACCTGCCTCTTTAAGTCAAGCAAGCCACTTCATTTCACTGAACTGTCAGGGGATGTCTAACACTAGAATAGGGAAGATGCAAAACAGTGTTTTACAAGAAAGACCTTGGCTTGAGCTTGTGTGCTTGATGTTGATCCTAGTACTGAGGGTGGCCATTCTAGAAGGTGAGGAGAAGGCTAAGAATACCACTGCCTTCTATAAGGATGAATCCTTTTGGAAAGCAGTCCTGAAAACCCTTCATGATATTGAGAAATGGGAGGAAGGGGTTTATCTCCCTGTAGAAGTAGACCTGCAAGAAATGTCATCACCTCTGATGTATTCTTAGTATGATGAAGATCTTGACTATCTTTAGATCACCCTTGGTGTTAGGAATGTCATTCTGCAGTGCTAGCTTGTTTCCCCTTTTCATCTCCCATGTTGCTAGGGTTTCTGGAAGCCTCCTTCAGTAATGTTTAATTGTTGGAGGTCTAATTCCCATGTTGCAGGTTTGGTTTTTTCTAAGCTCGGGGAGTCTTTTTGAGTTACTATTACAGTACTCAGTACACCATTTGCAGATAATCACAGTTACAAGAAAAGCCATGACTTCAAGGGCCAAGAGTCTGGCTGGTTTATTTTTCATCATTGCAAAACTATGCAATCAAACTGCTCTCTAAAACAGCTACCTGTACAAAAGAAAATTGACTTCTTTTTTTGTTGTTGTTGATAAAATGGCGCTGGTTGTGGCAGCCAAGCCACATGCTGAATGTGTTATCTCAAGCCATCTGGAATACCTTGCTTCCATCATCCAGGAAGGTTGATGCTTGCCAGTGGAGTCCATCCTGATACATCCTCCTGATGATCCCCAGTAGAGAAATGGGGGTTATTCTTGTATTTATTGTATCACCATTTCCTTGTTATTGCAGCATGAATTGAAAAGGAGCAAAACTTCATGTTTGGTATTGTAAGCATTCTTTATTCTTGTCAGTTTTAGTTTTTTATTTTTATAGAAGTTTCTAATGGAAGTCACCCTTTTGTTTTAAAAACATACCAGGATTGCTGAAGAAGAAACAGCTGTTGTCTGCCCTGTTATTGATGTCATTGACTGGAATACATTTGAATACTTGGGAAATGCTGGTGAGCCACAGATTGGTGGATTTGATTGGCGGCTGGTCTTCACTTGGCATAGTACCCCTGAAAGAGAACAAAAACGGAGGAAGTCCAAGACCGACGTGATCAGGTTAATTTTAATGCATCCTGTGAAACTGTGAATGTGTTTTTGATTTCACCTGAAAATGCCAGGTGCTGAAAGGTAATTGGGAAATGAACATATTACTAAACAGTATGTATTTTGTTTAGTTCCCCATTTTTTTCTAAAATAGCTCCTGTTTACCATGCTTCTGGAAAAAATAGTGCTCTAAAAGCTGAAATTCCTATTTCATCTTCCATATGGAAAACTTATTGCAAAGTAATCTCTTGACTCCTCTAGGCAAACTCTTACAGATGCTTACCAGCACATGGAAAGAGTGTAACTGATTAACTAATACTGGAGGATGTCCTCTGTGCAAAGCACGAGCTCTGTGTTGTAAAAAAAAAGTGTCATGGGCAATGATGAAAAGGGAAAAAAAATCACCAACCAGTAAGAAGGTAAAAGCAGTTTTGAAGATTTCTTTTCTCTGCTGTAATGATAGTTGTAGTTCACCGTGCTATTTTCAAAGGTGAAACATTTGAAAATATTCACTGTGGTTTCTATGAAGGGCTAACTTGCAGAGCTCAGGCCGATGTCTTCATAACGGGTTTTAGTTTTGTTACATTTTAAGACGAGACGCCATCAATTGGTATTATTTGTCTCAACATTGTATTTTTAGGAGAGGTAAGAGAATAGAACAAACAAGGCATCTGAAAATGGGAATGGTAGACAAGATCCTGATCGCTGAAGATCTGCTCTGTTCAACCTAGCCCTATCTGCTATGGAAGTTGCTGTATTTCAGCAGTTTATTTATAACCTGTTCGGCATTTTTAATACAGTTGTTTTGTTAATACTTTTATCTGTTATTGTATAAATCACAAAAAATACAGAATGATTAATTTTTCTCAGTCTTTTGTGAGTTGTTTATCATGATATTAATACTCAATATTTCACAAATATTAATGAACTTATCCTCAACTAAATGAATTTTTTTTAAAAAAAACAGGGAAAGTGAGGTAGTAATTGAGTCTTTCTCAGCATGTATTAGTCCTCCTTAAAAAAATTCCAAATACAGTAAATGTTTTTAAAACATTTAGTTCAAATATGATGCTTTTTTTTTTCTTCATGATCAGAAGAATTGTCTTTGACATGCCAAGAGGAAAATGATGAGGGATAAAGTTTCATGGTAGCCTGAGGACTGTGAGCTGGACAAATGTCTGGAGAAAGCAGCAGTGCTGGGAGTGGTGTCACCAACAGCTCGGTTTGGAAAGATGAGATCTGGAGGGAGACAGAAAGACTTGACTGGCTTTGGAGTTTGTTATTTTTCCTTCTGTCTTGTCTCATCTCGTTCTATTCTTTGAAATAACGTATGACAGTGTGAGATAGTGTTGCTTCAAAAAGATAGCTGGTAAAATTAGTTTTGACAGATTAAGAGTAATTGATCATGCATCTCGCTTTTGTTAATATTTACCTCAGCAGCAATTTAGGAAAATTCACATGATGTCAGCTGAACTTAATTCTAATCAGCATTATATACTTGACACTTTAGAGTCATCCTAAGACTGTAAACAATGAGGAACAGTATTGAACAAATACAAATTTATGCATATATGCACACTCTACCCTACTGGAAGTACATCCCTTAAGTGTCCTGTCACTCCGGGCCTTCTGATCTTCAATGAGGACCCAGCCATGACTCCTGATTTTTTCCAGCCCCCCAAACTTAATAAAAAATTTAAGAACATACAGATGCGTAGACTTTCTCAGAAAGAAAACAATTTTTTTTAGGGGCTATATTTACTTAGTAATTAAAGTCTGAGAGTTTTTTCAGTTGATATTAGTGGGATCAACAATGTTGTTTTTAATTACTAAAGCACAAATGCTTTTAATTATTGCTTAAGTAAAATAGATAAGGATACAGCACTTAGAATTTCAGAGCCCACTAATACAGTTCTGCCACAAAGAAACTAATGTTCTGATATGTGAAGAGTCTCTTCATTTACAAAGACACTGCAACAGGAAAAAACTAGTTTAACACAATATTTTTACATTCTGGTGCTTGTTTCGGATACAATTTTTTATTACAAAATTAAATTCAAATTTATAATAATAATTGATTACTATTATAAATTTGATACATTTCATAATTAACTAATGTATACTCATAATAATTGATGCATTCCTGACTGTTACTTTGTATCCAGAAAAGATTGAAAAAATAGAAAATAAAAATATATTGTATTTTTTTGTCTGTTGCATTGGTTTAATACTTTTTATTCAGTTCACAGTTACTGTTCTCTTTTATAGGTCTCCAACCATGGCAGGTGGATTATTTTCTGTGAGCAAGAAGTATTTTGATTATCTTGGTTCCTATGACACAGGAATGGAAGTCTGGGGAGGAGAAAACCTTGAATTCTCATTTAGGGTAGGTGGCTTAATTGAAAGTTTCTTTTCCTCAGAATACAACAAGTTCCTATTTCTTTCTTCATGCCCTTTTACTTAATGAGGTAGCTGTAATGTAAACAAGTGCTAAGAAGGGACTATTTTGGAAGGTGTTTATATAAATCTTGCTCTTGCACTTCAGGATAGCTGTACTTTTCTTCCAAAAAGCCATTTTAAAGCAATTTTTAAAAACATGTCTTTATTTTGAGCTCTAGTATAAAATGTAAAAAGGGGTGTGATACTAGTGGGTGAAGTTTACATCCTGCAGCTTGAAGGAGGTCATGGGGAAGAAGATTTGTAGTGCTTTGATATGACTCAGAGTTCTTGCTGTGGTTGATGGAGTGAGCAGTTCCCAGTGGGGCAGAACAAGGCAGCCCCTGTACTAATTTTAAGGCTTTATTCTGTTTCACCTGAGAAAAAGTCCGTACAAAGGTTATAAAAGGTGGGAGGGAAGATCTCCAGTAATGGTAGAGTTGTACCCCACAGGAGGCGTGACCAAGTGGTCGGGTGTGAGTCAGATAGCTGTAATGAAAAGTATTTACAGCAGGAAAGGAGAGGAGACACAGGACAGTCCAGACTGATCAGCAAAACAGTGTTCTCTGCTCAGCTGGTACCAGTGCTGTGGCTGATTCCCACTGAGCACTGGCTGCCTATGGTTTGCCCCAAATCACACTTAGCTCATGGGAGCCATCCAGTGGTGGCATTAAGAGGGATGCTGGAGGGCTGCTTTTGGCTTTCAGGGAGTTCACAACTTATTACCCTGGATTACCTTTGTCTGTTCTGCCCATCATCTGTTATTTTTGATGGTCATGTTTGCATTTCTGTGAGTCATTGACTTGTGGTACAGGAGGGTTTTTGGTCTTTTTACCAGGTGACAACAGATTTCAAGGTTAAATAACATTTTAATGTTACAAAATCACTTTCTTGAGAAAGGACACTCAGCAGACTGTCTCTCTGGATGTCTATGTGTTAACCAAAGGAGCATGGAGTCTTCCTGGCTGCTGTTCCAATCTCCTGCTGCCTGCAGTGCAGAAATCATAGAAAAGAGGGTGTAAAAATAAGGAACAAAAATTATTAGGCATGATAACAAGCACAGGCCTAGAGCTGATATGGTTTCTCTCTGAAGTGAGATTTCTCAGCTGGAAATGCTGTTTGGTCTGAGTTCATGACCACCTCCTTTTTCACTTAGGGAACAGTTTCTGGCACATAAGCCCAAACAGAACCTACTCAGTAGCCTTGGTCTAGTTCAGCAGCCTCTGCCTGAAGCACAAAGCAGTTGTCCCTTCCCTATCAGCCCTGTGACCCTCTGAAGCAGGAGTCTCCAGTTCCGGTCTATCCAGAACTTCAACTCCTTGAAGAAGACCTCTAACATGGCACACTTGGCATGCAGTTCTTGACTTTCTGCTCTTTGTGTCTTGCTTTTGGGGAGACCAAAGCTGGCAGACAGCCTGACTCCTTCCTTTTGACTCAGAGTGCCCCAGTACCAGCTGCTGCTTTAGACCCATCCTTCCATTGCCGTTGACCTCTATGAAGCTCTGGCAGCCAGTCTCATTTTTTATGTCACTGGTTCCCCTGAACCAGGACTCCTTGGGGTGCAGCAGCCTGTGTGAGCAGTGCCTTTACTCCTTCAGCGTGTAGACCTATGGTCTTCTCATAGGACAGAGGAAGCATTAGAGGTTGCCCAGCACACAGGAGAAGCACAAAGGGAGCAGCAGAGTCCCCAGGAAAGATCCCACAAACACTCTGCAATGGGCTAAGCCAGCATGTAGGTGCAGGTGGATCAAGCAACTCCTGGGAGACAAATGATTTAACAGGACAGGCTATGCAACGGCCAATGAATATGCCTGGCCATGCCAATTTTCGTAGTGCAGATTGCCAGTAGCATCTGGGCATTTGTACACGACATGCTTTGCTCTGTTTGATTTGGAGCCCTTGTACTTGTGCCTGTGCGGTGAGGATTTTTGTGGAACAGAGCAGAGTGCTACAATGTTGTTTAACTGTGCTCTTTTGGCTGCCCGCAGTGTTCCAAGAGGTCGGAAGGGATAAATCATTTGTTAGTGTTGTTGTCCTTGTGTTTTCTAGATCTGTCAGACCTGAAAATTAGGAGCAGAACTACTCAAAACCACTGTAAATTAATTTATTGTTGTTCTCCTCTCTGAAAACACCACTCTCTCCCAATGACATGAAAAGACTTGTCCTCAAGCCTCCTCTTTCTTGCACTTCGATTATTCTGAGCTGAAGAAATTCTCTGTGGTTTTGCGAGGTGCAACAAGGACAAAGCTTTCGCTAAAAGCACGATGACTAAGAGAGATGGAGGCTACGTGCTGAATGCAGAATTGAGTCAATGTACCTTGATTTTGGATTGCTTAATGCTATTTGGCTGGGTAGAATTTCACTTCATGGGCATAATGGGCATTGAAACTCCTCTTTCTGAGGTATTCAAAGCATGCTCTTTCATCTTCTCCCTCTTGCACTCAGAGCAAAGGGAATCTGGTTGCAGCTTCTGTTCTTTCTCTGCTCTTGGTCCTGCAAGTGGCACTGCAATGCCAATTTGTTTCTGGCAAATGCTTAATATGTCTGTGGTCTGTCCTTCAGCCTACCATGTGCAAAAAGGCCTTTCTTCTCAGAAATGTTACTGCCCGTGAAACCTGGATGGTACACCTCAGAACACCTGGGGTCTTCTCTCTTCCAGTATTTTTGTGTTGTTTCTTTTTGTCTGGATGTGGAACTCTATCTTGTGTTGAGAGCAGCCAGGGTGGGTCCATGTGTCTGGGATGCCTCTCCATCCACCCAGCTTCCAGCAGGTTGTGCATGAGCACCACACTGGGGGCTTAGCTTAGCCACAAGTCTTCAACAAAAAAACTGTAGCAGAGAGAGAGCAGCAGAAGTGTAGGGGTTTCCACGTTTTGCCCTTTTTTAGGATGTAGCATCCTTTTTATGTTTATAATTTCTTCCAGATAGTCTTAAAATGTTAGAATGAGCTGGTAGAGCTTTTATTCTTTAGCATACCCAGCACAAGGTAAATTGTCCAGAGACCCTGGCAGGGATGGCAATCCCAAGGTGATATTCTGAACATTTTCTGTAGGTTTTGATAATGCCACCATCTGTCTCTGAAAACAAAAGAAAACATGCCAATAGTCTGCATGCATCAAGATGAAAGTGAAAGTAAAAAAAGGAATGTCACCTTGTTTTCTTATTGAAGTGAAGGAAAAATACGTGCTTTTATAATGAGAGCTGTGAGTTATCCAGACCTAGTGAAGAAACAGATCTGCGTGTATGTGAGCTTGCAAAATATTCATGAAACCTTATGTGCTTTTCTGTTACAGAAGGTTGAACTAGTTTTATGGAGAATCTTCTGCAGAGCCACTTATTTAGCATTTAGTAATCAACTTCAGTTTCTCTATTAAATTCCTCGCTTTATTTTATGGCTTTTCATTTGTAGCTGATTTTATATAGAGGTCATTTATTTTCCATTAAAATGAAAGTGAATAAACCTTTTGAAGAATTTTTTAGCTGAAAAATATTCAATTTTCTTTTGTAATAGGAAGACAAGATAATTTTTGTACTGTTTTTATTAAATACTTAGAATTTAATGAGCATTGCTTAGCAACCTGCAATTATTTTTTAGAGAGCTTTAATTAGTGAAAAATCAGCTGTTATGGAATTCTCTTTTCGTCATCAATTTAACAGAGGTATGGTCAGTTTGCTTCATTCCTTTGGAATCAGACTTTATCATGGAGAAGCTGAAACATGTGCTTCCTTCTTAACTACATTTTTATTTCAGTAGTCTTTATCATCTGTCCCTAATATCTTATTTAAAAGTAGATTGATCTAAACAATAAAGATGAATTAAAAATTCTTATGTGGAATATAACATTGGAAATTGTTAAACTAATAAAGTTATGGCTCTTAATATTTGATGACTAATCTTGAATGGTAAATTGCAGTTTTAAAAAATAAACATAGAAATAATAATTATGAAAAGTATTGTTCTGAAACAAATCTCAAAAAAGGAGTCATAAAATAAAGGTGGATAGTTGTTTTCATAGCAGCTTTCAAAATAGCAGCAGAGCAACTTATCTAAGAAAATATGCAAATTATTTAAAAGATCAGTACAGAATTCTAGATGTCTTCTATAATTCCTTTAATCATCTTTATTCAAATGACAAATATGCTGCTTCCCTGAAAAGCAGCAAAAAATAGGAGAGAAACCTCATATGAAAAACAAGAAATGAAAACTTTAAATCCAGGAAGTAACAATTATTCCGTACTCCTATAGTTGAACAATGAATGATCTATATTTTTTAGGGAAATTCTCAGTTTTAAAAGTAAGCATATGTATTACAGTGCTTACACTTTGGTAATTAAATACAGTACTGTGCCACACATAAAGTCTGATCTTGTTATCCTAAACTAAATCAATGGAGATGACACTCGTTAATTTCCAAATTTAGAAATTTGAGAGAAATTCCAAGTAACTTAAAAAAAAAAACCCTAATAGTTTCCAGTCTAAAACCAAGTCCTATCTTGTGTGAGCTGAGCGCCTTTATCTTTTTCGATCTCTAAAACTCCCAAAGAGAGAGGTGGGAAAAGTCCCACCATTGATCTTTTGACACTGTTAGCAGGAGAGCTTTTATTTGCTACCTCATATCTTTCACTCCTGCTGTGTTCATTGGAATAACATGTAATTAAAAATGTATGTCTTATACAAGAAGGTTGTCAGGGAGCAAACTTCTACCCCATAAGCCTATCCCAGCTAATTTCCTTTGTCTTCCATTTACAAAGGAATGATGAGCTGCCACTTATGCATGGTTGAATACATAAGGAGAATTCTAAATCTTTTATGGAAAGTCTATCAGAGCCATTGGTGCCAGCCTCAAGTTAGTTCAAGTACAGCAACATATCCCACCTTCCTTCCATCTCACTGAATTTCAGAAACCTTGTTTCAGGCATCCTTCAGAAACACGGCATCTGCCGTGCTGTGGTCACACACAATATTGAATAGGAAATATCTAGCTGTGCTTTCCTTTCAAGTAATCAAACTTGAGATCAGAATGAGTGATGGGAAAGTGGCTGTGTAGATGAACTGCCAAAAGTCCTTGGTTTTCAGAGGAGAAGAATGTAATTACAAAAATGTGTATACAGAGTGCTGAGGCTAATGGATCCACTTGATGGTTGTTTCTGGACTTTATCTCATGGGCTGTACATTTCCCGATCTGGGGAGCCAGAGAGGCAGGAGCATGAGCACAAGGGCAGAGTGATGCTTTTCAGGGTTCTGCCAATTCCACATTCAGATGGAAGTACTTCGTTGGCATCAAGCAGGAATATTGGTTTAGATAGGGGTGGTTGTTTCATTGTTTTTGGTTGAACCACCATGTTATAGAAAGTACTTGGCTTTTTCTCTTCATGTGTTGGGTCTGGGGTATCTTTCCCAGCTTTCCAATGCACAGGTCTGTGTGATTTTATCACCAAGTGCCTATGCCTCCCTTCTAGATTGGTCCATGTACAAATGGGAATACAACTGACTGTTCTTCAATGATATAACAAGCTTCCCTGTTTTGTCAAGTCAGCTTTCCAGTAGAATATATAGATCTATAGATTTCTGTTAAGAATTAGTTATCAGCTACTGGTTTCTTTTTGAGATAGCTATTTACATGGTTAATTTGGAAAAGAAACATGCTTCTTTTTTCTTTTTTCTTTTTTTTTACCAATGCCTGCATAACTTCTATTGTAGACCACAACCACATCTTATCATGAGAAAATAAAATGAAGAAAGGAATATTGCTCTCCAGATAAAACCAGAGATGTGGTTATCTCCTTGTGAACTCAGAGCAAATTACTAAGAGCAACAAGGATGTAATTTTATCCAGTTTAGTCATCAAATGAGACACAAAATTATTGTATGTGTTGCTTGTAGTATGGTGTGGTATTCTTGAGATGTTTTTTTTTTTACATAGGCTTATTGTTACTATATCCGTGAGACTCAAATTGATGATACACATGATGTCAATTCTTTGCTCAGATATGGCAGTGTGGAGGAAGTCTTGAGATCCATCCTTGCTCCCATGTAGGTCATGTTTTCCCCAAACAAGCTCCATACTCACGGTCCAAAGCTTTGGCAAACAGCGTGCGTGCAGCTGAAGTGTGGATGGATGAATATAAACAACTTTATTACCACCGAAACCCACACGCTCGCCTGGTGAGTTCAACTCCATTGTTCCTGGAATTTCAGCTGAATTTGTGTTCAGCCTACTAACTATTGACTAAGCTAATATTTAACATGAAGTGCTTTTTATGTTTATTTCTTATTCCTTCTGAAACTTTCTCCCTGGCATAGAATAAGATTAATTTTTAATTCCTTTTAAAAAAATTTAAAATTTTGTAAGAGTACAAGGTGGCCCAATCTATGTCAATATTAAATGAATAAAGGAAAGAATAGTGTGAAGTGAGGTCATCAAAGCAAGGAGGAGTTGTTTAGCCTAAAATGTGCGCTTCTGTGAAATGACACAGGACTCCTGATACAGGACTCTCAAGAAGAATTACACAATTAATGAATGCAAATCAAAAAGTTTCAGGGGACAGTAGACCTTCAGGTAAACAGCATTATAATAATATTTAGCAAAATTACCTGTCTTGTGACACTTGTAAAACTTTGGACTGATGTAAAACAAAATAGATTTTTCTGTTTGGTTTACTGCTGCGCCATGTTTAGTTAAAAAAATGAAAAAAACAAACGGAAACCAAAATCAATATTGAAAAGATGAAATTAATGAAAATCAGTCCTGGGAACTCAGATGAAAATGTTCTTAATAAAATGTTTCAAGTATCAGTTCTGTTGGTTTTGGAGGTTCTTTTAAGTTAATGTTTTTATTTTCCTTGAAATGAAAATATAAGATCATTGATTGCAGAATTTTTCAGGAGATGATTACTGTGAAAATTGAGTATGTCAAAACAGTAAAGCCGTGTGCAAATTCATAACTTGGACATATTTATTGTGAGGAGCCTGAAGGCTGGAAAACAGTAACACTGAAATGTCCTCACAGTGTCTAGAAATTAATTAAATGAACCTCTGTCACAAGGTCCGAAATTCAAGCCTCGTTGAGAAATCATTGTCTGCTGTTGCTTGTTTCTGGAGGTGCCTGATCTCCCCAGCACGATCTCTTTGCATGAAAAGTTTTCTAAACACTGCTTTCCTGGTTTTGTGCCTGGGATGGGCTGCTGGGCATCCACCTCTGGCTGCACTGGATCAGACCTGAGGAACCTGTGGGACACAGGGAGCCTCCCACGCATCTGAGTGGCCAACCCCAATAGACACAGCAGGGGAAAACTGCTCTTGAAAACATTAGGCTTTTAAAAGATATGCTGGAGAAGATGAATTTGGTTAGCTTTCATCTTGTGTTTGTTTGGATTAAATTGGGTAATTCAGTTATTATAGGCCACACATTTGTAATAATTGGTTTACTTTAGCATCATAAAAGCCATTTAGGTTTTATTATCGGAGTCTGACTTGGAGAGAAATATGGGATTCGCCCATAGGCAATGCCAGGATGATTTCGGCTTGTCATACACAGAAAGTGCAATAAACACTGACAATTTTTCTTGTAAAGTGCTGGGCATCTTATGTCTTTAATGACAGAGCTTTAACTTTAAAGGATATTTGTGTGTTAGTACTGGAAGTTTCCTGTATTGGCTTATTGTAACACAGTGGATATAAGCTGAAACTCATGCGGGTTATTTTTTCCCATATCAAAGCTGCTGCCAATGAACTTTGGTTTCCATAATACTCTGTGCACCACTTGTTGCAGTAGTTGAGTTCAGACCTTTTTACTTCATCAAACCCAAATATTCAGTTCTGTAGCATAACAGGAAAATGATTGATGCTATGGCTGCAAAAATTGGTTCCATGAAGTTTCACTTCAAGATTAATGTTCAGACCTCAGAGCTAATATGCCACGCTGTTTGTTTATTCAAACAGGCATCTCTGCCTCTGCTTTACATCTGCTTTCTGTTTTCAGGGGTATTTCCACAGCTTTGAGAAATGCAAATCCATCTGTGGTTTGATGAAAGAGTGTGTCAAGTGACCTGTAAAAATCTGGGGGCTGCAAACGCTGTCTCATGCCTGACTATCTGAAGTCCCTAGTCAATATAAAGATAGGTTTTTGAAGAGAGACATAAAAAAGATGTGAACTCTGCTCCAATCCATAGATAGGGAAAAGTCTGCAATGAAAGCTTTTCTCTGGAGGTTTAAGATTTCATACTCCCCACCCCCCAAAATGATGAAGTTCAAAGGATGCATTAGCAGATTTTACAAATTTCATCACTTAAGTGTAAAACTGTACAGGTAATTTGCAAATGGATAGTGGTACAATTTAAAATCCTCAAGATTCATTCACTGCTTTGGAGATTTTCAATTATCTATCTAAAGGAAATTTTATTTTCCAATACGCCTTCTGAGTCTCCAGCAATCTGTATTCAAGGGCTTCCTCACTTGCACATTCAGGGAGTTTTCTCAGACAAACTGTCTTCTAGAATATTTTAAAGTTTTACTTGCACAGTTCCAATTCTTTTTTGTCAACATTTAACAAATGTAAGGATAATGAAATCAAATCCAGCACCCAAACATGGTGATTTTTCCTGGCTAGAAGTCCTACTCATCACTGTAGCATACGGTTCCTAATAATGTATACAGTTAATTTAAAAGAGAGCATCTGTTCTGGATTTTTAAATTTTTTTTCTTTTTTCTTTTTTTTTTTTTCTTTTCTTTTTTTCTTTTTTTTTTTTTTTTCTCCAGGAACCATATGGAGATGTGACAGAAAGGAGACTTCTACGAGAGAAGCTGAAATGCAAGGACTTTAAATGGTTTTTGGAGAATGTGTATCCAGAACTTCACGTACCTGAGGACAGACCAGGCTTCTTTGGAATGGTATGTGGCTGCTGAGAAGGGGGCCTACTTGCAGTTTTCTGAGCTCTCCTACTAAGTCAGTGTGAAGGTGTTTTTGTGCCGAAATCCGTGTGGGATTTTGGTAGAATTCAGTTAAAATTGGTAGGCTTTAAAATGTGGTTCCTATCAGAATCTTTATTTAAGGGAATGCTGTTTATGAAGGAGTTCTGTGACAGAGTAGAAGAGCAGGTAATGTTGTCATTAATAAGTCCTTCTAAGTGACATCTTAGGACTGTTAAAGGCAGCAAAGGACGAGGTTTTTAATGTTGCATAACAAAAAGGAGAACAGTTTTATTTTACTTGTTGACTTGAAAAGAAAGAGTGTGCTTTGAAACATATGTTCTTACATTTTATCTGATGAAAACTATGATGCTCTGGCGATGGGAAAGAGCTAGTGCTAAGTGCTTCCAGATCATGGGGGATTCTGTATATTAAAACCAACACGTTAATTTTTAATCTGGAGGTCACTTTAGACCAGCAAGGACACAGGCAATGGGTTCAATATCAGAATCCTCTTCTCTTTTAAGAGTTGACAGCTATATGCTTTTTGCAGCTTACAAATAAATATAAACTATAGCTCCATGTGTATCACATTACTGCAGTCTCATCTGGAAGGGGTGAAGGCAGAGATGATGCAGCAAATACCTGTTTCCTCTGAAAAATCGCCAGATACCTGCTGCATGTTAGGAACACAAAACTGCACCTTTCCACCAGGCACAGATGTATCAAATACCTTCCTGATTACCGAATGCCACATCGACTTAAAATTACTTTTGCTGGTAACTCGATCGCGCTGCAGATCCAGCTAAGCTGCATTCCCACACTGCTGCATTACATCCAGCCCTTGTCTGGCTGCCATCTGCCCTTCACTTACTCAGCCTTTGCTGAATCTCCTTCAGGAAAGGGAAAAAAAAATTGATCTCTGTGGACATACAAAATATTCTGCCCTAATAGCTTCATAACTTGCTGAATGAAAAAGATCCTAATGTGGAAATGCTGTGATTTCCCCTGGAGAGCTGTATTTCCCCTGGAGAGCTGTATTTCCCCTGGGGAGCTGTGGCAGTTCCCACAGGGAGGGCAGCAGTTGTCAGAAAAGCCCTTAGGAGCCTCTGGGAGAATTGCCACGCTCCTCCATTTGTCTTGGAGCTTGCAGGAGAGGTGGTATCTCTGTGTGATCACTGGTGTGAAAGGTATTACTCACCATTATCCAGTACCTTGAACAAACCCTGGTGCAATATTGGTTCAGTTTTTGCTCTTTTGTGCTGGATTGCTGCTGACACGGTCTGAGACAGTTGAAGCAGTAACGTATTATAAGACTTACCTTCCAGGAGCATTTCAGGAATTTTATTCTTTCCTCCACCTCCATCCTTCTCCCTCCGAAAGAGAGGATTAGACTAGTGCCAGCGATAGTGCCTCAGCCTCCTGGGGAAGAGAAGGGATTTGTGCAGTTTCTTTTATGATATAATTGTCATCCTCAGGCAAGGGGTTGACAGTACCTAGAAATAATAACTCTTGTTCAGAACTGCTTGAGGTATCTAGAGTGTAATTTAAGTGTGCTCTACATATTTCTCTGAAAACAATTCATAAATGCTGTCATCTAGTTGTGAGCATAATGAGAATACACCAATTTTTTGGGGGGAGGAAGAATTTAAAATGTGATGGAAATATGGTTATACTCGGAGAAATTGAGAGTGCAGAAACGACACCTACTGACTCAGCTGATTTGTGGATATCAAGTCCCATCTGCTAGCTTCAATGAATCACTGATGGTGTTCTTTGCTCCTGCCTTAGTTGTATAGTGCTTTCCTGGTTCACAAAAATACTGTATTTAAAAGTGTCAGCTTTGATAACAGCTCAACTTGGTGTGAGATTATTTAATTGTTCAAAGAGAATATGAGGGAATATGGGGATTTTTACTGCCCTTTAAAATACTTTTACTTTTGAACTGAAGTTGAAAATATTTCTAAGATTACCCATAAGTCAGCCATGTGTTATTCAAATGGTGTCAAGAATTACTGAGCAGCATTCAGTGCTGTGCACTGACAAGCAGCCTCTTATGCTACATTTTTTTTCTTGATACATAGATAAAAATATCCATACTACGCTTGGTTGTCTAAAAAGTTATCTGCCTAAAACTTTACTTAAGCATACTGAATTATGAACCTTTTTCCTGAGATATGATTGCATTCCTGCAAACTGCCTGAGACCTATGAATGAGATAAATATCTTCTTGCTTCTCCTTGGGCTTCATGCAGCTTGGAACTTTGTGGGACATGAATCTTCTGACTTGAATAATTTCTTTGGGGGGGCAGGAGGAAGTGAAGCTGGTAGGCACTCAGTGGGTTAAGATAATATGTCAGCACTTCTGTGAAGGCTTATAATACCTTTTAGGCTCTTGTGTAGCACACGGATGTCTTTTTTTCTGGCATAGCATCTGATTTGACCATCCTTGAGCATGCATTCACTTACTGGCAGAGTACCTACCAGTAGGTAGGTGTGAAATTGCAACGAGACTTGAGCCCCAGCTCTGCACAGCTTGCCCACCTGGACAGTGGAGAGCTTACAAATCCTAACTACCCTGGGAAGGGGTGCTGTGGTCTGTAGGAAGAGCTTTGAGGCAGCTGGTGTGTTCAGTGTTAGTGTGGTGACATCGCTGCATTGTGCAGCTGGATGAAGACAGAGCAGCTGGGCAGCTCTGTGATCCTTTTGTGTTATCAGTGACTGTGGAAAGGCATGGCTGCAAAGCAAGGGAATAGTCAGGGCTCTTCTCTCTTCTAAGGTGTGTATTAAGTATGGCTGGCATTGAGATGCATATCTGAGGATAAAGATTATGGTCAGTCGGTGACTTAGGCTTTAAATTTGGCATCAAGATTGTTTCTAAAAAAGAGTGGTGACAAAAAAATCAGAATTTTACTCTAATTTTCTGTAAGCTCGATCACTTGGCAGTGAGACCATACTATGTTCTGACATGGTAAGTTTTTCTTCTCAGTTTCTAGCTGATATTTCTTACAGCTCAATGTAAAGCAACTAAGCTGATAGATGTCTTGTGTTTTGACTTTCTGTCTGGTCTCTCTTTCTGCCTTCTATCTGTAAAGGCATCTGTCACTGACTGAATCAGTTGGGAAATCAAAAACTTGAATTTTTCTTTTGACAGCTTCCTTTCCCATTTTCCTCCAAGACCATCTCATCTTCATTTCCAAGTGCTCAGTCATAATTTTCTTTTAATTTAGACTACATATAATATTTTAAAAAAATGGAAGGAAGATTTTAAACTATGCCTTTAAAACTATGAAGAATTTTGTTTTGCTGCAACATGCAAGAGACCATTATTTAAATTATCTAAAGAACACATGACATTTATGGACAGGCTTGCAGAAGAAAAGAGTTTTGTGGTTTAAATAATGAAATCAAAGATATTATTGCATGACTGGTGCTCCAAGTTCTCAGAGGTATCAGGGTCCCCTCTCTAGGGTATACCTCTAAAACTGCATTAAAAGCCAATTTGTAAAGCCGTCACTTGAGATTGAATTGGTAGCCAAGATTAGGACTGACTAGACCTGGTGACCTTATGCCCATCACAGGAAAATATGCACCACCTGACTGGCTGTACAGCCTCTGAAAGCTAGGGAGAGGCTTTTTCAAAAGACGTTTGAAAAATTCAAGTGTTTGGTAGTGAACACACCATTGCTTGAACCACATGCTTATACATTTTTGAACTTCCCAGGGAGATCTGGGCTTGCTGGGGTGAGCCAATGAACCCAACACTAGTGTGTCACCTTCCTTCAGAGGATTTTAGTCATCAGCGTTGTATGCCCTTTTCAGCATTGCCTTTAAGAAGTTAACAGTTGATATGGAAATTGCATTCACTCAGTTGAATCATTCCCTGTGACTGCTTAGATTACCTTTGAGGTAAAAGCTGATGTTTGATCAGTACTAGTGAAGCTGTTTGGCTTGCTCCAAATTCATGTCTTACTGCGTCCCACAGTATCATCTGTCCATATCCCTAATGGATCAGCACCACTGTCGCTGGCAGAATAAAGAGAATTCTGATCTATTTTGTGGCTGTAGAGAAAGGTTGGCAGTGCTCCATTGGCAGTACTTATCAACTAATGTAATGAAGTTTTAATGTCAAAAATCTGTTGTTGATGGTTTATTTACGATCAAACAAACTTTTTTAAGACTTTATCTTAAAAAAATGCAAGTCCAAATAAGAATTGTTCATAAAACGCCATCTGTATTGTGTAGTTATATGCAAGTGTCCAGATATTAGGAAACAGTAGATTTAAGCATCTCCTAGCAGTAAGCGATAAGGTCTAGGGTGAATACCTCAGTGGCTGGTGTTTATTACCTATCTCAGCCTCCAAACAGTGGTAGCTAAATGGCATTTTACTGACACCAGCAATGTTTCAATAGGAGGAAAATGCTGTAAAAAACCTACAGCCAATAGTCCTGCATGGGTACATTGTTTTAGATCTGAACTATGTGTTTCAATGGCAAGGTGATCAACATTTTTTCTCGCTTCTGTTTCTCTAATGCAGCATTCTGCAAAAGAACTAAGGTAAGTCACAGAGAAAATTTGGTTCTTATTGCATGACTTGTTTATGGTGGATGTGGGAATGAACAGAGCTTCAGAAATGAGTGGATGATCACAGTTTTGATAGAGCTCTTGCACATAAAAGAAACATAAACTGTATAGTCTCATTTAACAAGAGAAAAAAATTCACAAATTCTCTCATACTTTTTTCTGCCTTGGAACAGAGGGCAGGTTTGTGGGTTTTTGTGTTGTTTTTTGGTGGGGTTTTTTTGGGGTTTTTTGGGGTTTTTTTTAATAAATGGTGCTGCAGTCAGATTTTCAAATTTTTCTGTGTCATTTCAGATCAGGTAATTTAAAAGCCTAGAATATACTATTCTCACTAATTAGGTCTTGAATACCTATTGGGCTTCCTGATGAAACATGAGCATATCGACCAATGTCTGACAAAATAAAAGAACCAGGTGAACCATATGGCCCATGTACCTGTAGGAAGATGTCAGCATGCATCACAAGCATTTATGCATGAAAGAGAAAAAGGAGTGAACATACAGGGTAACATCCTGGAGCACAGCCTCATTTTCAAACCATCTGAAATGAAGCTTAAGTTTAGTAAGCTTTTACACATCTTTTGTTGTGTGTATTTGGGCATTGAGTAACATGCATAGGAGAGTTATTGTAGTTCTGGTGGTACAAGGCATTTTTGAACAGATGAGTTAAAATTTCCCAGAAGGGAGCTGACGCTTGAGCATGTGCCGGGGCTGATGGCAAAGAGCACTAGTGAAGTCATTGGGTTGCCTGGAAGGGCACGATGGATAAGGGCTTTGCTGCCCTTGGAGCCAACTGACAGTCAGGCAGAGTCATATGTTATTAAACATACTAATGGGAGATCCTCTGGTCCTGAAGACAGCTGCTGCCAACAACAATTGTGGAGATAAAATTATCATTTTAAGTGGTTATGACTTTCAAGTTGATATTTCCTGATGTAGAATGTAGAAACATGAGAAGCTTATTTGTTGGGTTTATGTGGTTCCATGGCAGTGTTAAAAACCATCTGTGTAAGACACTCCTCTTTCCTGTTTTTCTAAGTGTATTTCTTGCCTCCCATTAGGAAGGTAAACAGAATGTTTTCTTTTGACTGTTCAAGGAGGGTTGCAGTGGTCTGTGGGAGTGAGCACAAAGCAGTGGAAAGACGATGTTGGGTAGCACTAAAAGTAGAAGTTGGCAAAGCAAACGTGTATAGAACACAAGTATTTAATTTTCCAACTTGTGTGGTTTGCTGTCTGGTGGGTTTAGGCCCTGCAGGGTTTGTCTTGTTTGTTTAGTTTTTAGCCGCCTGCAATCCCTGTGTGTCCGCTCATTTTCCACATTAAGAACTCAGGATACGATTATCATGACCAGGGAAGAGCAGTGAAATTACACCTTGCTGAGCTAACTCTTCTGAGATTTACTCTGCCTATTCTTTTTGTCTGTGATATAATTACACTCAGAAACAGGGGCATTCAGCTTCTTGTTTACAGAACCTATTTCTGCTCTGTGTAATTTCAAATTTGGTTATGTGGCTAATACCAGGAATCAGTGGTTGTTTTGTGATTGTTTAACTTATTTTCAGTTATTTTTGCCTCTTCTCCTGAATACTTAAATGCAAATCCTTGTTAACTAACCTGTTGTTTTTAAAATTAGCTAACTTAATATTTTAAAATTTAATCTAAAATTTATGCACCTCTTCTGTCAGAGATCAGCAACATGAATAAAGAGCATTTATTATCTCACCTAGTGTCTCATTTCAAAGATATATTTTACCCACTTTCAAGATTTCTGATCCTAAAGTCTGTCTTCTTTTTCTGCCTCAAGAGGGTACTGGAGTCCTTTTGAGAACAAATCCTCCTAACATTTCCCATTTGACAAACTGAGAAAAGTATGTAGTCATCTTTTCATAAGAAAATTGAACAAGTAGATCCTGGGGGAAAAAGGCATGGCAGACTCTTTTGTTCTGCATGAGTTGCTGGCTGGTTGGGTTTAAACACAGTTTTTCATAGTTTCTATCCACTTCCTTTGCAAATATGTTGGAACACAGTGTCATTCCTTGGGGAAGCCATCATGTCTGGCTGCTTCAATGCTCAAAGTCAAGATGGTGCAGTTTTATTTCACATTAGTCTGAAAGATGTTACCATTGCACCCCTTTGATCTATTCCAGTTGATTTGCACCAGCTTTGGGATGGATCTCAGAGCCCAGCAGGATGGGTGTGGAGTGACTACAGAACATCTTCCTTACTTTAGACTAATATTTTAAAGTATTTTTTTTTGTTTTGATTAGCTGAAGAATAGAGGAATGGAAAACTTCTGCTTTGATTATAACCCTACAAATGAACATCAAGTAACTGGACAGAGGGTCATACTCTACCCATGCCACGGCATGGGACAGAATCAGGTAAGAATAATGTTTTATTTTAATTTTCACTAACACGGTTGTAATGGAAGGAAGCATGGTAAAGTAATTGCAGTAGGGCTGAGAGAATGTGTTGCCACAGTAAGGTGATCTTAGTTTGAGTTTTGATTCTTGCACTACATGTTTTTTATTTTGATGTATCTTCAGGTCAGATTTTCTTCATTCTGAGGATGTGTCTACCCAGCCCAGGGAACTCATGCATACCTTTATTATGCCTTTCCACAGAGCTCATTAGCAGGGGTTAATAGCATATCAGTGCAGCTATAGTGCTCACAGGCCAGTGTTCACTCATCTCCAAAACCCCTTTGAGCTTTTGTCTGTCCATGCCTCTAAAGCCCTTAATAACACTGGAGACCTCACCTAGTTCCACCTGTGTCTGTCATGTTTCTTCCTCGTGGTGCTTGTCCAACTACCCAAGAGGTTTTGGATCACATCTTCTGCTGTCCTACAGAAGCATCCTCCTGGGCTTGGGATCCACAGTCCTGGAGAACAGGCGTTCTCTTTAACACTTTAATTCTTGCTGCCTTGTTTTTAACTTCTGAAGCTGAAAATGCTGTTTGCTTTCTCCATGTTGACTGAAACTGTGTGCAGCAGTGGTTAGTTTTGATGCTTATAAGCCTCTATGCATAATGCCACAGTAAAAGTAGTGTGGGGCACTGTGTGCCAAGCTAGAATGGCTGTTTTGCATAGTTTTGAGTGACCACCTTTCAGATTTGAAGTTTGGTGTTTGATGTGGGGCATATACTTGCCTATCTTGATTTTTGGCTTCTAACCCAGATTAGAGCAAACACAGTACTTGAGGTACGGTCTCATTGGTGCTGAGTACCAAAGGTCTTGTGAGACCTCTTGTACATGACCCTGTGACAGCTTGGGTGGCTTGACTGATTAGGTCCTTTTTAAATGAAATTAATCCAAACAGTTAGGATCATTTGGAAAAAGGAAAAAAGGGAAAACAAAGTTTGGAAAGAAGCCAGAGATGTGCCAGTTAAGCAGTGTATTTGCTACCGTTCTGAACTCTGCTTTAAAAAAAAACAAACATAAAAGCTTGAGGAGTGTAAGACAAGTCTGTATTGGAGAAAACTTCTAGTATGAATTGCACTTTACATGAGAATGGGGAAAGAAAAAGCAATGTACCTCAGATCTTATAAGGAAATAGCTTTGTTGCTGATGGCATGTTTATTGCCTAAAGTATTATAGCTACTATTTAGTATTATTTATTAGCTCATGTCTGGTTTATGTCTTAAGTTTTGTAATATTTCTGTCCTTAAGGTCAAGATGCAGAGGGAGGCAGGGGGAGAATCTTGCACCATAAAAGCCAAAGGAACTCAATACTGACAGATGTGTGCCAATTATGCTAAGACCCACCTCACCCCTTTTACTCCCTCAGTTCAGATTCATGCCCAAGTTAAGAATACTTCTATAGATCTATACAGAAGAGAAGTTAATAATCTCTTAACCCAGTGAAGTCACTTTCTTATAAGTAACATTGATTGCTTTTGTAGATTAAGAAGCATTTTGCGTATAGGATTACATACTAATGTGCCAAAGGTATTTATAGATTTATTTCTCCTTGTATTACAGATTACAGAGAGCAGAGAGGTTGCAATTTTTGCATTTCTGTGAGCAAAAAGAGTTAGCTTAAATTTTATCCCTTTCCTCAAGAAAGAATAAAGACATAGGATAAAAGGTGAAAGCAAAAGAGAAGCACAATTGAGAGACGAATAGTCGCGAGATGACATTTTTAGTTATCCTTTGTTTAGCTAGCACTAAGAGATTAACTGAATTTACTGCAAGATACCACATCACTGGGCATGAATGCTGTCCCATCTCTGCTAATGGTGCAGTGCATCCACATACCTGGGGCAGCAGGTGCCAGGCTGACAGCAGCAACGCTCTGGGAACTGTGCAAACCACTCCCTCTGCTGGCATCCAAGCAGAAGGAGGAAGAAGAAATGGAGAAACCACCTTACCGCAATATAAACCAATAAAGGAAAATATGAGATGACTCAAGAGAACTGGAGAGCCTGAGGAGGGAAGGCCAAACACGGGAAATGGGTAAAACAAGATAGGTGAAATGGGCAAAAGGCATGGGAGGGCTGGCTGGAGCCAGGGAGAAAGGGCCGAGGTGATAAACGGCAGTAGTAGTTTGGGACAGAGGTTGAGCAACAGGTGATGAGCAGGGCATGTGTCATAGAGGAAGGAGTAAGACAGGGAATGAACCAAGCAGAGTCATTGGAGAACATTTTAGTGGAAAGGGGCAGGGTTACTGAATGTGGGAGCTGAGATACCAGCTGGCAAAGCGGGGCGTGAGTAGGGGTGATAGGTAATTGCAAGAGAATAAGTGGACAGCAGGAAGAGTTGTGGGTGAGGGAACAGAGGGAACAAGACAAATAACTTGTCTTATTGTCCTAAAATAAGACAAGACATAGAAACACAAGTGAGATGGGAAATGAAGTTGGGGTTGCTGGACTTGCAGCTCCTTTTGCTGACTCACAAATAGCTGTGAAACCTACCGGCAGGACATTTCTCTCCATTTCTTTCCCATCCCACCACCTTCTTGACAGTCATTCTGAAAAGGTAGCAGGCTGTTCCCTGTGGTGGGAATTCCTTGGCAGGTGACACTGTCGGACCAAAACAGTCAAATCTTCCACGTTTACATCCATTGCTGTCTACTGGTGAAATGATTGTGGCAAGGTTTGGTGATCCTCTAGTATCAACAACCACAGAGTTTCAGAGATGTTGACTGACAACAGGCAGCCCTTGACTTCTCTTTGGCCCCTTGGAAGGGAATCTACCATTCTAATCCCAAACTCTTCCTGCCTTTCCTCCTTGAGTTTGTTTTCATCAATCCACTCATTGCCTATATAGAGCTTTAGCAGCAAACCCTCATTCCAAGCTTTGCTATAGTTCCCTGTCCCTCACCAAGGCAGATGGCTGTTTATGTAGGGACAACTGCAAGACTCCTCACTGGAAATAAATCTCCACTTAGTGACCTCCGAATATCTGTGTGCACTGCGCTGAGAGGAGAGAACTCTGTGCACTTGGTTATTTATAAGGTCCAGCACCTGCTCCTATGAATAAAAGCACTCTCAGAAAACTAAAGTTCCTGTAATTTCTTGCTGTTTTTCCTTGAAGCTGAACAACTCTCCTTCCTTCCTTCCATGGTCTAATTGAGAGGGTTTTCTTTACCCCTTTTGTGTGAACATAAGAAAATAACTGGAGGTTTTTAAAAATTAGCATGCTCACTATTACAAGAAAGTGAGGATAACACTGCAGTGTTAAGAGCTGAGTGTATATGGAAGAGAATTAGGGAATATGCAAAACACTGGCTACTGTTTGCTTGTTCCTCAGGCTGCTTATGTTTTGTGGGAGTGTCTGTCCCACAGATGAGAATGAAAGGCTTTGAAATGAAACACCAGTAAAGCCCTTTGCCCTTCTGGGTAGGGCTGGGAAGCAGTACAGAGGGCAACAATATGTGATGGCAAGAAATCAACCTGATGTGATAAAAGGATGGGAAGACACTGACTGACAGTGTTCTTCCCAGAATCCCCATTTGGAGTGATGTAAATAGTGAGAGGGAAGCAAAGCCCTTGGGTTTTCAGCAAAAAAGAGTATCAGACCTGATAACCTCCTTGCTGGTTCTACCCATCAAGTGCAAACTTTTTCCTGCCAGCAAAACAGCAGTAGCCAGGCTCAGTGAAGGATGAGAGTGTGTTTCAGGGTCCGGTGAGGTGGCCAAAATCTGCTGCTGGCCCCAGTATCAGAGAGACACTGATTCAGCTGAGGCATATCCTGTAGATTGTTCAGAAGCCAGAGACATTGGCAAAAAGGCCTCATCAAGTTTCCCAATAGCACTTAAGGGAATCTACTGATTCTCAGAAGGAAAGAAATGCAGTAAGGCTACTAGTTATTTGGTCATAGATTAGTTTGAAAATGCTTTCTTTCTGCTGACAAAATGCAAGAAAAGAGGAGTAAAAAACACTTTACCTTTTGAGAAGGAAGATATTTATTTCCTGTATTACCAGAGCTTGGAAAAGCCCAAAGCCTGAAGTATGTATTCAGTTTGAAGCAGTGTAGGGTAATGAACTGCATTATGTTCATTGGGCAACAAGGCAGGAGTGCTTGGTTGCTAGTACTAAAACCCCATTCCTCAAGGTTATCCAGAAATTAACCATTTTACTTGCTCTTCTTCGGAATCTGGTGCAAGTCCTTGAGAGACCATTCAGGAAAGATATCAGTAGTAAGAAGTGCTCTGATCTAGTAGCTGCTCCATTTATTCTTGATGCATCTGGTACAGTCAGCAGCTTGCAGGCTTTCACTTATAATACAAATTGCTAAAGAGTTATTATATCTAATAAATCCCCTAATGAGCAAGGCTCTAAATATGGCTTTGTGAAAGTGGCAGCTGTGAAAAGTGTCCATCCACACACAACTGAGCAGAACTGAGGCTTTTTCTTTATTCACAAGCCGTAGGATTAAAATGCATGTCTGTAGCTCACTGTGGTGACAAAAGTAGTGGGTTTTCCATGTGTCAATCAGATACTGGACCTGGGAATAAAGCCTAAAGGCCAGGGAATAGCTGCTGCCTATTAGGGTAAATAATAAAAGAACTAGTATTCACACAATTTACCTTTGTTGTTGATGAGATTTTTTTTTTTTTTTTTTTTTTGCATAAGACAAATGTAAAGGTAGTGCAACCTACATTGTAGGAACAGATCTTAGCAATAAGTTTCAAAGGAAAATCATGGTCTCCAGGGTCTTATGTCAGCAGGGAGACTTCAAACCTGATGTTGCTTTCTCAAAACACTCATTTTCCTTTGTGGCTTACCACAAATGAATGGTGGCAAACAGGTGGGTGGGTTGGTCACTTGCATCCTTGCTGGAAAAGAAAAAACCATGAGGCTCCACAGGGTGATGCAGTGGGCAGCATTGGTCAGTGTATGGCTGTGACAGCCACCTTGACAGAGAAATTCCTGATTGTGATAACAGGAGGTGCAGATTTCATGAAATAGTTATTATCAGTGTAGTCTTAATCAGAGCTCTTACACTTGGAAGTGGATGGCTGCAGATTCTGTAATCTCACAATCCTGTTTATACTGAAACTCCTTTTTCAACTCCTCATTCAAGGTTATTAGCCCTGGTGGTTGTTAAGGATGTTTTTGTGGTAAGTTCAAGTACATACTTTTCTGAATTGGTACAACCCCCTTCAAAAAGCCTTACAGTCTCCAGAGGGGAAACAAAACAAAAGAGGATTCCTTCTCTCCTTCCTCCTTTTATTGGTCTCTGCTAATGCAGCTGTACCATGGGTAATAAGCAATTTTCTGATGTTTATAAAACTCTCCTCTACTTATTGAGTATAATCTAACTCAGATCTAAACACACATCCGTGCACTATAGTCATCTAAATTATTTATAAGCTTGCTAAATACAAACAACTCTCAAACTCTGTTTCTCTTTAATGAAGTCCAAAAGCTGGCAAATGTCCATGATAAGTATAAAATTTTGAGGAAGTCTTCAACTATAACTGCTTACAGAAGCCAGGAGTTTCAGAGAATGTTCATAACACTTCTGTAGAATATTGTGCAACAAGCAAAGATAGTAAATTGTCTTTAAGGAATTTTTTTTCATGTTTGAAAGCAGCTGTAACTGATTTGCTTCAAATAATATCTTAAAACTTTATAGAGCAAAATGCTCATCACCATGCATCCTTAGTACTGGAAAAGACCATTATAACTGGGAATGAACCTGGACCAAACTGCATTTGAACAATCAGTAATATTACTTTGTGATGACTGAATTAAGAAGGCATAATGGCAGGCCAGAAACTGTTTCCCATCCTATTTTTAGTGGGGGGGGGGCTAGAATGTGAAAGTCAAATATTAGTTGAATTTCAGAAATTCTTTAATGCTGGAATGCCTGTTTTCCAGGATGCTTATGCAGCATTTCATGCATTTTAAGTGCTACCAGAGTAAAGCAGTGGTGTGATGAGATTGATTTTCTGTAAAATAGTAAGCAGCAGAACTTACGGACTCTTGAATATTTCTGGCAGAATTTTCCTTCACAGCAGAAACTTTTATTCGTGAACCTAATTATAGTCTCTTAGTATAAGCTTCTTTGTAAATACTCTCTGTGTACATATGAAATGACTGATGTCCTTTGTTTCTTCTCTTGGGTTTGTAGTTTTTCGAGTACACATCCCATAATGAAATACGTTACAACACACGACATCCAGAAGTCTGCGCGGCAGTCGATTCAGGGACTGACTTCTTGACAATGTACTTATGTCAAGAAAACACCCACAGTGTTCCTGAAAACCAGAAGTTTATTTTCAGAGAGGTAAGTGTGCCTGCTTGGGTTTAGGTTTGTTTTTGGGAGTGGGTGGAAGGAGAATTGTTAATTTTAAAAAAATTTTATCTTACTGGATACACATCGTGAAGGCCACAACACTGACACAGGTCTCTGGGAGAAATAAGCTATCTTGGCTTTTAATATCTGAACACAGAAACAGGGTAGGAGGCAAGGACTATTCCAGTCATAAAGAACAGGGAGATGAGACAAAGGAAAGCACCCTTGTTAACATCGAGGAGGTTGGGAACATTCTCTCTTGCATGTCACTCTTACTGTTTTCTCCTGAGGCTGAGTTGCTTCAATATAACCCTTCCCCAGCCAGTCATATGGCTGGCCTACTTCTGCTTTCTTTTCATTGACTTATTTTCCTGTATTTATATTACCATATATCCCCAGTACTTCACACGCCACCATTACTTTGTGCTCTTTCCTGCTTTCAAGCAGCTGCCACTACATGATATTAGAAAAACTTGTGTTTAGTAGTTTTGAATCTGTAAAGAAGCTCCTGGATGCCTGAGAGAAAATTAGCTGGATGAAAAATTATGCCCTTGGTCAGCTTCTGGAGCGTTGTTATTTGGCTAAGGGAAAAGGTCACATAATATATCAAAATGGTATATTTACATAATGTGTCTGCATAATGCATCTAATCTCTACAGGCTCCATGGCTGACAAATGTCACACTTTGATACTACTGCCAGTGACAGGTAGCAGGGTAAACTCTAAAAAATAAGATGAAAATTACTGCCCATTTCCTAAATCTAGTCCAGATTGAAGCTCATAGTGGTATTACTAAATAAAAATGTTTAAAAGGTTGACTTTATAAATGGTTTCATTTTCAATGTTGAATTTTAACAAAAGCTCAAGGTCATATACATTAATCCCTAAGATGACATATATTGAAGGATCTTCAGTCACTTCAAGAAGTAATTGAGAAAACTGAAATTTTCAAATTGAGAAAATGAAAAAATTGAAAAATATTAAGGAATGCATCTGCTTCCACTGTATTCCTAACCATTAATTTTAGCATCTGAGACTTTAGGAATTACTTTAAATGTTCTTTCTCATGATCACTTTGTGCCTCTGTGTGATTTGAACATACTGCTCTGCTCCAATTCCTTTTCTGCTGCTGCACTAAATCAAAAGCACCAGTCTCCACCTTTCAAGGTGAGTGATGGGTGAGGTGTCAGCACCACATTTCTTTTGCTTTGTGCATAGTAGTGTCAGACAGCTGTCCTTATGGATGGAGTATAATCAAAGATTTGAACAGCCTTCCCAGTAGCTTGGCAAGAACCAAGTTCTTGTGGACACTGAGTCGAAAATGAGTGATATGGATACTTATTAATCCACTCTAAAATTCGAATTATCATGACGGAAGCAGGAAAGCAATTCAGCAGCTGAGTCTGTCAGCAAGTCTGTGAGCAAGCACACACTGCTCGGCATCAGGAGATGCTGCGGCTCAGGATGCAATTAAGTGCAACATTCCTGATGACGGAAGGAGCAGACTTCTACAGGAGTCAGGGTTATGCTCAGAAACGAGGCGTTGGCATTTTGCTTTCAAAGCTGCCAGGGGCCTTGGGAATGCTTGCATGTGGGGGTGTCACCCGGGCCAAGGGGATGGCCTCAGATCAGGGCAGTCCCCCAGGGCTGGCCACGCTGCCCTTTTGCAGCTCGCTATCCTAGCTGACAGTGCTCCTGGGTTGGAACAGAGACTTCAGTTGGAGATTACCATAGCAAAAGGGCCTGAGGTCTCAAAATGTGTTCTTTAGGAATTTGACTGTGGAGGCCTGTCAGACCTTACACCTTTGAGGCAGCTGTACTGCCCTTCAGCAAAGCAGGTGAACTCCACACACATCGTGCAGGCAAGGAGCACACTTAGATATTTTTACTTTTTCCACCAAAAATATACCCTATGAAGAGACAGAAAATTTCTTGCTAAAAATATGCCCAACATTTATGCTTAATGAACAATATTTACTTTTTACTTACAAGGTGTGCAACAAATTGTTAAATTTGGGTAATTCTTGTGCTTAGTTCTTTTCTGCCATATTCTTGTCCAGTAAAAAAAGGCAATGAAAGCAAATGTTAGCACATCCTTTACAGGTTGAGATGTCATGAGTCACTCTAAAGCAGTTTACGTAAGTTTAAAAGCAGGATCTTTTGATAAAGTTTCAGACATCTTTAAGTCAGGCTTTACTGCCCAACCCCATTGGAAGGATGGGTGGGATGTTTATTTGTTGCAAATGTTTTCTGTTACTTTAAAACACAGTGATATGACTGCAATTTTTCAGACCTGAAAAGCAAGCTTTATTTCTGTCTTTTGTAGGACGGTACCTTGTTTCACCCACAAACCCAGAAGTGCCTACAAGCCGAGGCAAATGCTTACAATGGGAACTCAGCACCATTGTTGCGACCTTGTACCAACTCGGACTACCAAAAATGGTTCTTCAAAGAAAGAAGTTGATCCAGATGTTGTCTAGGATATAGCTGGATGCAAAAAAAAAAAAGTGCTCTTTCTAGTCAGCAGTTAGTCAGCATTTTGAAAATCTCGTGATACATTTTTGTATGGAAAGAACTGTAATTAGTTGACAAGCCTTGGATCTCGTTTCCTGGAGCTTTAGAAGGCACTAAGTATTGAGAGCTTCATAAAGGGCCACAGAATCTGCTCCCTTTGTCTTTATTTGGCAGCTACATAACTGCTTCTGAAGTGTCTTAGGTTCTTTTTACAAGTGACAATATATTTTTTTAATCTACTGTGTGGAAGTAAGGCAATCAAAATAATTGCACTAATGTTAATCTGTCAATAACTTAAAGTGTTTATTTTTCTACTAAAACATTCTGCAGTTGGGTCTTTTAACAGACAGTAGTTAATAATTATTCTTGTCTTTTAAATACCAAGAAGGTAAATGTAGGCCATATTCTGCCCTAAGTGACTACCACAAAGCCCTCACTGAAGACAGTGTGGATTTACGCATAAAGGCAGAGTATGTCTGCATGTTTTTGCACAAATAACAATCTAGATGCATACAGATTGCACATGCTTGACAATAATATACCGTAAATGTTCTGACAATTTTAGATGTTCATGGCACTTGACAAGTTTCTAATTATGCTTAAGGTTGATTTGGGAGTAAAATGGGGATTTTCTCATCTTTCTTAAAAGCAGAAGGCAACAATATTTAAAGGTGATGCTTTGGGGAAAGCTATTTAGTTTTATATGGACCCAGCTATGTGGCTGTGTCCTAGAATGCACAACCAACTTTAACATTATGTGGGTTTTCAATGTGCATAAGACTTTCAAGATAAGACCTGCCAGTAATTCTTTTGAAAAAATTTCAAAATTGCAGTTAAAGAAAATAAATCTTAAAATTTAAGTGTTTTAATTATTCCTGTAAAAACTATTATATTTTAAAAGTGGTTTTGCAACTGATTTCTGTGAATTACAGCTTATATTAATACAAAAAGAATTGTCTTTGGGGTATAACTTGCATTTTGTGTGTGAAATCCTTTTAGATGAGTTGACTCTATGGTACTGTTGAAAATGTGGGGTGTAATCTGCACCAGTACAGGATGGTTTGTGCCCTGGTGTGTGGGATCTGCCTTGCCCCATCAGACAAGGAGTGTGTGTATAGCAGTGTGTCTGGCCACTGACCATCAGCATTATCATAGGTTGATTAGAAGAGTTTCAGTTCAGCTCATGAGAAGGGTTTCTCTGTCAGATGGAGGAATGCCTATGTGTAGAAGGATGAAAATTTCAACCATTTTCTCCCTCAGAAGTCTTGGCATCTGTTTTGATTAATTTTGTATGTGTTTTGTTATTTGCTTTTGTTCATGTTTTCTGTAAAAAATGTTCAGGCTCTTCTTTGAATCCCCGTAACCTCGTCACTTTGGCATACCTATTTATACGACTGGGGTTTTGGGGCAGGGTTTCTGCCTGTAGGAGATACATGTATAGGTTCTTCCAAAGTCTTTCTTACCCATGTAGATAGAATGTTTTTGTGAGCACCTTTGAAGTTTTGTCTCTGTGGACTGGACTGATGAAACTGATGTTAGAATTAATAAAATATTTTGTGATTTGGTAGAGTGGGAAATGTCTTAACAACTTTTTTTTTTTTTTTTCTGGTGGTCAGTGGTTTTCATTGGATCATTTTGCTGATCTCTTAGGCCCAGATCGCTACAGCACTTGGGAGAAGACAGCTTTATTTTATGCTGTCTCAGGTTCTGTTTCCTGAACTCAGTAATGGTTCTGTTCACCCGGTAGCAGCAGTGGTTTACACTTGTGGAGCCACAAATCAAAAGTGAGTGGCTGCATGAGAGAACAGCAAGGATTTTCTATTAATTTCTGCTTTGCCTTCTTGACTGCTGATTGAGCAATGTTATTAACTGATAAAAGCCCAGCTACTAGAATTATAGCCAAGGCTCTCACTTGACCTCCACTCTCAGTGAGGTTTTCTTAGTCTTGGGATTTCAAGATTTCATTATCAGATGGTGGTATGCAAATGAAACTTAGTAACTGGAATTTATTTTCTATACATCCTTTCACTTTGCCCTTGTTTAGAGGGAAGTATTGATGTTTTTGGCTTCCTGCAGCTAAGATGTTTTCACAAGTGCCAGCAAATCGGCTAGCCTAGGTTGCATATTTTCTAGACAAACACACTTGAGTTCAAAAGCAAACACTGAACATTAGCAATGCCACCAGCTTGCTTCCTCTGTGTTGGCCTTTTAGTCCCTCTACTTACCTTTTTTTATTCCTTGGTAGCCTTTTCTTCTTCTCACCTCACTGGAGTTGTATTAATGTCTGGCTTCAGGTTTGGAGGGTGAAGGACTCCACCAAGCATTCGAATAATGAAGCACATCTTCAGACTTCCTTTAACATTTCCAGACTTCCTTTTGCAGGAGGTCAGGGCTGCCTGCTGAGGAATGGACTGTGGACTTTGAACTTCTCTTGAGCAGAGATGGGGCTGGATGTCTCATAGAAATGAAAAAATTGAAGGATTTCAGTTACAAATCAATGCTTATTTCTTAGTCTTTCTATTCCTGTTTTTTTTTTGTTTTGTTTTGGGGTTTTTTTTGTTGTTTTTTTTTTTTTTTAGAAAGCCATCCAGAATACAGTCAGGTGCCTAATTATCATATCTATTTGAAATTATCAAGTAATGATTTTGACTTTTTTTTTTTTTTCATTTATTCACTCACCAATTTCCTTTCATTTAAAAATTGTGGATCTTCAACATGGGCTAAAACTTACTGGATTTTCACTTCAATAGAAGACCGTACATGAACCTTCCTTCTAAGAAATAAACCACTAAACTAAAATACACCTCTGTATATGTGGCCTTGGCTGAACCATTATGCTGGGGATTGTTAGAGCATGCACAAACACCTGGGAACAACAGCCATCATCGTACATGCATCAGTTAACATCAATTGGAAATAGTATTCCTTGCTGGCTCTGCTGAAAACAGAGACTCAAAACTGTGTTCAATTTTTCTTATATTTATAGGAAGAGGTAAGATACACTGCAAGGGGAAATTCATGTTGGTTGATAACACCAGGACTGATGAGATTGTGCTCCTATTTCCTACTTATGAAAACATGGGCACTTGCACAGTGATAGTGCTTGGTTGGTAATTTAAAATCTGATGCTTTTTTAACTTCATTTGCCTCTCTCATGGCCTTTAGATTTGGAGATTAACTTGAAGTTAGCTGAGCTTTGTCCTGATACCCTGATATAAAGACATGGCAATCAAGGTGTCTGGACAGATCATGCAGTTGTGTGTATACTCTTGCAACTGTGCAGGTTTTTAGCAGTGTTTGAGAATGCTGTATACTCTTGTAACAAATATGGAACTTTGTGCCAGCAAGTTAACTGAGGTAGGTGGGAAAGCCCTTGGGAAGGAGGGAAAAGATGGATAGGAGAGCTCTCCTCTGTTCTGTTGAGGTGCAACAGCAATAGCTGAGTTTGAATTACAGCACTGCAGTGTTCTTACATTTCTCATTTACAGAGGAAAAACATCACGCACGTACACACAGTACTAAAATTACTATGCCTAGATTAACAGTTTTCATTTTTTTTAATCTGCTATTCACTGTTATTTTTATGAATAGAGAAAGCCTAATTAGACCAGTCCCAGTCAGCACTGACAGGAATTGCATGGCTCCAGGATTTGCAAAGCTGACTGGAGATAAAAACAGGGCAGGATCTTCTCAGTGACCTCCCCAAAAGTAGTAAGAAGATGAAAATACAGGAAAGTACATACAGGAAGTGAGTTGCTGGCTTAAGGTGCTGCATGACATATTTTGTGAAGCATCAAACCATCTCCCAGAGTGGGAGTGGACTTGCTGAAGGTGCAATTTATTTGTTGTTGTTAAGGAAAAACCAGTTTTCTGAGTTTCTTGGCTTTATCCATGGTCTGAAGATATTTAACTTGCAACTGAAGAAAAAGTGGTCAAGGAAGTCATACCAGCACAGATGCTTAAATGTGAAATAAATTAATTAGGTACTCTGTGATGAGCAAATGTAAATATATAAAGAACAAAATTGTTAATTGTGCGTACACTGTGAGAAGACTTAGTAATAACTGAGAAATTGGAAGCGATCATTACCGGGAAGATACTTGACAGTGTTTTTACAGAAATATGGTTGCAGGATTCACATGATTGAAGCACTGAAATGATTGGGTAACATGCCAGGAAGAAAGTGACATTTGATTTTCGAGTTAAGAGAACAGGTTTTAAAATTCCTGTGAACTGATCTTTTAGCCAACAAGGAATAAACAGAGGGTGTCTGATGTGCACCACCAAATCAGAATATAAAGCTTTTTGCCTAACAGATAAAGGATATGTGCTGCTTCAGAGGATTTCATCCTAGGGAATGCACTTTTACCAATTTGATGGTAGCAAAACATTCTGGGGATTTCTAAGGAAAAAAAAGGCAGCTGGGCCACTGGCTCCGGCTGACATAATCTTTAATAAGCAGTTTGGTGCAATTCTCCTTTAGCCCTCCTTTTATTTAAAATGAGCTGTTACCTGGGCATCTGTTTTGCAGAAACACAGCATAGTACCTAAGAAATTTCTCAGTACTGAGAATAGGAAAGAAGCAGGCTTTACAAAATATAACTAGCATAGAATCATGTTGAAAACATATGTGGACAGCATGAAACTTTCTATCAAATTAAATATTTAGGTGCCAGAAATAAAGGTTTTTGTGAAAGCAAAAGTTGGCGTCAGTGTGTCTATTACACTACTATTTTTAATGACATGATTTTCTTTCAATACATTCCCTGGTTTGCGCCGGGGGAGGGGGGGGGGGGGGAGGGGTGTGGTGCTTGGCTTTGTGTTATTTTGTTTTTGGGGTTTTTTATTTTGTTTATTTTCGGTCGGGTTTTTTTTTGGTTTTTTGTTGTTTTTTTTTTAACGAAAGGTGGAGAAACTCATTTTCATGCCTCGCTGATACACAAGAAGAGTTTTCAGGAGCTTACTTCAACTAATCCTCACTGTTCAATATATGGCCTCATTTTTATCCCCATAACAAATCTCTATACTGAAAAATAAAAGTTATTTTCTTAGTGTGAGTTTCCTTTTTTGTTTTCGGAGGCTGGGGGGGTTGGTTTGTTGTTTTTACAGAACTTGAATGCTACACTTTCTTAGCATTTCCCAGATACTTATTAATCTGTCTTCACAGTATTAGCATAAAGGAAGAGCACCCTGTTTTACTGACAGGGAATGCAGCAACAAACAGATAAAGGTCAGAAGTACCACATTGTTAAATACTAAATTGTAAGTGTTAAATACTAAAGTGTAATTTGAAGTGCAGCTTTGCTTGGTTTAAATTATATCCAGCCATACTCCAGACCTCTGCAGCTCCTAGATGCATTTCTCCAGCACTGGCCTTTGCTGTGCACTGCAGGGACACCAGTGTCAGCTGGTCTCTGCCTCCCACATGAGGGCAAGCCTTGAACTTCACACTGAGTGGAACTGTCCAGTAACTCTTTCCGACCTGTCCTGGGAAAAGCAAGGAGATGTATTTCAATCTTCAGCTAACAAAGGGACATTTGCTCCTGTTGCAGTAGTAAAGAAGGACGTCAAGCAGTTGCTAATAACGTCCAAAATACTAATTCTGTTGTAACACACAACCTGGCCTCAAGCTTTCTTTCAGAAAGACTGGAAATTGCTTCCAAAAACCCCCAGATCTTGGAAAGCTGATGACGGTCCAGAGACTCTGTGTGTGCGTGTGTTAATAAACTACCAATATTGTAAAATGATCACCAAATTGACCCAAGTAGCTGTAGTTCTAGTAGCCAAGTACTGGTGAAAATTACGGAATGATACAGTATCCAAGCAGTGAAGAAAGATTTTCTGTGAAAAGAATTTTGACAGACAAACTTGCGTATCACATTGAGAATGGCAAAACATCATTTAGCATAGGATATTCTGGTTAAAAATAGCATTACACAAAATCAATATGGCACCTATTCCTGTTGGCATCCTAGGAATGTGCTTGGTGTTATGATAATCAGTTTTCTGGAAGAAAATGAGTTGCTGGAAAGTTTGCAGGTGACAAATTGCTGGACAAGTCACTTTTACAATGAAAGCTCATGGTTTGATTTATTCTAGTGCAAGATCAAATGCACAGGAGTAAGGAGGTACGTGCTTTTAGGCAGTATGGATTCAAAACATGGTGTGGATGATCTCATAAAGAGACATCCCCACAAGGACAACACACTGTCTGGTCTGCCTGTAGGGATTCTGTTTCCCAACCTGCCAGCCTGCCCAGCCTATGGAACTGGCTGGTACTGAGGGACGTGCTGAAGTTGCAGTTTATGACTCAGTGCAGAGAAGTCGCAGGATCAGAAGGGCCAGTTCAACATCATATGGAAAACGGAGAGGTGCATTGGAAGTGCCTCCAGGAATGATTCTTGAGGTGAGGGAAAGTTTGCCTTATTATTTTACAAAAGCAAAATGTGATTAATCTTAGCCCCTGTGTGTGGGAGAAGATCACTGACACTACGTCCCCTTAAGGTAATAAAGGTATGATGAGAACTAGTGGTTCGAAGTTGGAATAAGACAAATTGATACTGAATATGAAATGGACCTTTTAGCAAACTAATTAATGATTGAAATAATTTATCAAGAGATGTGATGGACCCTTCATTACGGATGCCTTAAAGTCAACACTGCTGGATGTCATTCTGAGTGAAAGGCTGTAACGCAACAAGTGTTAAGAAATTACTGGTTGAGGGCTTTTACCCAAGGTCAGATCTTACAATCTTAGAATGTATTAATCCATGAAAATTTTTTCCATTTTATTGCAGACATGCTGCCATTGCTGTGTAATATAAATTAGATGTATTAGGTTGATCTTCAAAGGTTTGCTCGGAGTGACCTCAGGAAATTTATGAATATGTATAGAAATTGGGGTGCCTAAGGCAGGGTTAAGAAAAGTTTTGCATTTTGCCTCTATTGCCTCCTGTGAGAGATCTACCTGAGATGAAACAGATCTGTGAACTGCTGCTCTGGGACTCTGCAGACCACGGATGTGGGTGGGTAGTGTGAACGTGGGGTGGGGGGAATAGCCTGGGAGCAATGCAAAAAGCCATGGGCTGTCTATGGGATATGACCCACAGCCACTGAGATGTGGAGACAAGTAGTTGGGCGAACAGGCGTGGAAAGGGCTCGCTTCCCACAGGCTATTCACAGGGTTGCGACAGCCCTCGGGGAAGTTCTGAGTCCTGCCGTCCTGCCGCAGCCTTATTTTTTTTTTTGTTTTTCTTTTTCTTCCTTTTTTTTTTTTTTTTTTTTTTTTTCGGTAACCCGAGCGGTGTCAGGCTCCCCAAAAATCGCCAATTCTGCTGGAAAAGAAACCGGTTTAAAAAAAAAAAAAACCAAGCAAAAAACACCAACCAAAAAACCCAACAACACCACCCCCCCCCCCCCCCCCCCCCGACTTCTGCTCTAACGAAACGCCCCGCTCCTGCGTGCCGCAGAGCTGCCGTGGCCCGGGCTGGCTGCGCGTGTGCGTGTGCGGGGTGCCGAGCCCGAGTGGGAGCGTGTTTGCGTGCCGCGTGTGCGCGGGGGAGGGCGGGGAGAGTGCGCGGAGCCCGCCCGCACCGGGCAGCGCTGCCAGCGGGCTCCGTGCCTGTGCCGGGCGGCTCGCGCGTGGGGACGGTGCGGGGGCCGCGGCCGCCGCCGGCCTCCCCTGCCCGCCCATGGGCAGCGGCCGCCGCTCGCACCTCCCCACGCCCGCCCGCGCCCGCCTTGGCGGCTCCACCTGGAGAAGGTGCCCGACCCACAGGCAGCGAACGCTGATGCCGTGAAAGGGGGGAGCTCGGTCAGGCCCCCGCCGCCGCATACTTCGCTCTGCCCCCGGCCGCGCACCCCGCCCGGCGGCTTTGCCCGGCCCGGAGGAAGGAAGGGCGCAGGCGGCACCTCGCGCCCGCGGCGGGGGCTGCCCCGGCTCCCGCGGCATGCGGCATTAGCACCCCCGCCCCGGCTCGGCACCGCTCCCCTCCTCCGCCTCCCCGGCTCTAGCGGGGGCTTTTTCCTCTTCGGCGTTTTCTGCCGGAGCATCCTTTTTTTAATTTTATTTTATTTTATTTTTTTCCACCCTTTTGGAGGAGGAGGAAGAGGGGAAGGAAGGAGGTGTTCAATGAGGGCTGCTCGGCTCCCCGCCCCGCGCCTGAGAGGTGCTGTCCCTCCCTGAGCGGAGAGGGGGGACAACTGCCGGGGAGGTAGAGGCAGGTCCGGCTCCCTTGCGGTGCCGCCGGGGAGAGCGGAGGAGGGTGGTGGGGAGCGTATCTGTGTGTGCGTGGTGGTGGTGGTTATTTATTTATATATTGCTCCTGGTGGTTGCAGCTGGCAGACCTGGGAAGGAGTAGGCGCCATTGCCAGAAGGATTATTGCCAGGGGAGGGGAGGGGGGGGGGGGGAAGAGAGAGGAGACCCCGAGGCTCCCGAGGAAGCGGAGAGAGGCAGATCTTTTCCTCCCGCCTTGGCTTCTGCCGCCGGGGGATGCGCCCAGACTGAGAGGGGCTCGGCTCTCTTCCGCCGCTCAGCCCGTTCCCCCACCCTCAGTGCTCCTCCTCCTCCTCCCCATCCAGCAGCATGCATCCCTCTCCGCGGCGACCGGTCGCTGCCACCTCCAACCCTGCCATGCTACTGCTGCTCCTGTGCCTGGGCTGGGCGCCGCCGGGCTGGGGCTGGCCGCGGGGCAGCTCCCGGGGGGCGGCCGGGCTGCCCCCCAACGCCACCACACCGATCTCCATCATGGGCTTGATGCCGCTCAGCCAGTCCGAGGAGGACCAGAAGAGCAGGATCGGCCGGGGAGTGCTGCCCGCCGTGCAGCTGGCCATGGATCAGATCCGCAACGAGTCCCTGCTGAACCCCTATTTCCTGGACCTGAGGCTCTACGACACGGAGGTAGGGACCGCCGCGGGCCCCGCGCCGCCGGGCGCAGGGGGAGGCGCCGCCGCCCAGTCCCGGGGCGCTGCGGGTGCAGGGGCGCAAGGGCAGCGCGGACGCCCGGGCCGGGGCTGCGGCTGCCGGCGGGGCCGTGCGCGCTGCCTCCGAACCGCCGTGGCCGCCCGGCCCCGCAGGCTGCCGGCAGATGTGCGGGGACCGGCGGCGGAGGGGGAGGACGTGGAGCCGGCGGGCCGTATGCTGCCCGCCCGGTATTATCAGGAGCGGCTGCCCCGGCCGCTGGGGCATGGCCCGCCGCCCCAGGAGCGCCCCTGTCCGGGAGTCGCCTGCAGCGCGGGGGTGGGCCAGGACGGGTGCCCGGGCAGCGGAGGTGCTTGGCGGTGACGGTGGCTGGGATCCGCTGCCCTTGGCACGCACGTACAGCGGTGGGAGGAAAGCTGCCTCGCCCAGCGAAGCCGCGGCCGCGTCCCTGTGCCAGCCGCCACCCGCTCAGCAACAGATGCACTCCGGTGCTCCCCCGCTCCGCCAACGGGATAACGCTGCCAGCCCGGTTTATCTCATGCGGCGACGGGACGCGAAGGACAGCGGTGGCAGCCGTAGCTTGAGGAGGAGGCGGGGAGGCTCTCGCAGGGTTTCGCTGAGTTTTCCCCCGTCCCTGCCCTCCGGCGGGAGCGGCTGAGCGCTCGCCCGGGGGTGCGCGGCGGGCGGGCGGCGGCGGCGGAGCGCGGAGGCGCTCGCTTCTCGGGAAGAACTAAATTTGCAGTGCCGGTCCCCGCGAAGCGCCGCCACCGCGGCGGGATGCCTGCCCCGTTCCCGAGCGCTGCCAGGAGCCGGCCGTCAGGGCTGGGAAAGGGGGGAGCCTTGCTGAGCGAGGAAACACATTCCCTTTACCTGGAAGAGAGAGGCAGGGGGCGAAGCGAGGGCTTTGTCGAGTTGGTTGCCACTACCACCCGCCCGCAAGTGCCTTTGTTTTTTGTCACAACTTCAGTACCTGTGCGTTCGCGGAGGATACGCGCGGGTCCGGTACCGGGGCTCCCCTGAAGATGGCAGTCGCTTCTTGTGTAATGCTGGTGGCCGGGGCTCGCTTCCAAGACAACCCCCAGTAAAGCAAGTGACTGCTGAAAATCTTCCCGGCTGTAATTTAAGGAAGCCTCTGTCTGCTCCCCCTCTCTTCTCAGGGTCCGGGCGGAACAAGCTGAGAGCAGCAATGACAGGCTGTACTGCTTCGTGACAGTGTTTCCGTCCCTGGAATGACTACCAAAAGCCTCTTCTTCCAGGGGTGGCTGCTTTTTATTGACATAAATTTGTCATAGTGGTTTTTTGGTTTGGTTTTTTTTTAATTTTTTTTTTAATATCTCTGAGCAGAAATGCATGGAGGGCAGTACTGCTGCACTTAGGAAGGAGCAGGCTGCCATCCTGCTGTGTTGTGTGAACAAGACTAGATAGTGACAGGGAATACAGGGGAGATCAGCCTAGAGTAGCTGCTTGTTTCCTTAAAAAATGAATCTCAGGGAACTCTGCAATTGTAATGAAAAGAATTGTGGGGGATTTTCTAAATGGTATTGCCTGTCTCATAAAGTGAGGTGTGTGTTAGGAAAAACTCACAGTTCTCCTAATCGTGTTTTCATGATGTTATTCTATGTTAGTTCTTCCCTTGGATAGAATTATTACAAAAATTACATGTGCACAGGAATTAGAGAAGCCTAGGCAGGATGTCCCTTCTTCATACAGTAATATCTTAGTCAATAAGGTGCTACACTTTACTGCAGTCAAAATATTATGATTTCCTTAATTGAGATTTTTGGTTCTGAACTAGGTAGTTATCACTAAAATATTCAGGAAAAATTACCCTGTTTGTTCTGGAATGAGTATCAGTTTCTTTAAAATTGTGTTTTTACTGTTTTGTACTCCAGGGACATAAGAAATCAGGGTCATGTTGCTAGCTTGCTGTGTTGCTTTGAATGCTTTTAAGCAATTAATAAATGGATGGTTATGGAGTGCTAAGTCAAGCAAACGTATATGTTTGGACTACAGTTGGATCATTATTGTGTGCTTAATAGGGACGAGTAAATAAGTTAGTGTCCATGAAGAGTGCTAGATTGACTGCACCCAAAAGGAACAGGCTAATGCCTGGAATAGCCATTAAATACCTAATGGCAGCACAAACTTTTTCACTCACTTCAGACATTACCTTTTTCCTTCGGTGCACTTACGGTAAGCAGGAAGGTAGCTGGCTCATCATGCCCACTTGATTCTCAGCCTATTTTCTGAGGCTGCCAATAAATAGATATGCTTGAAGTGCCTGGATCCTTATCATTGCATAATCAGAGACCAGGGAGTACTTCTCCCTCTCAGGGCTTCACAGGTGGTGCTTGTGACATTGTTGGCTCTTGAAAGAGAGAATGTAGAGCTTTGAGCACATGGGATTTCTTTAATAGCTTGAGAAATAATTGCAGCATATTTATAATGCTCAGGAAATGCATGGCAGTGATTTACTAACTCATGTATTCTCTCTTACGTCTCTCCAAAATCCCCCACTGTTGCAGTCTGATCCTTGTATTGCAGTTTTCCGTAATGCTTTAACTAAGTGCTTGTGAAAAGCAGTAATGAAAATAAACAGACTGGATTTTTTAATTATTTTTTTTTTAATGCATTCAGGTTCATTCTGTCAGGATTGAATTGAATATTCTAGCTGGCTTGATAGTTCTGGTTTGTATAAAGAAAGCATTAAAATGCCTTTACTTTCTGACCAACCATCTGAAGAAATGTAGTGTGTCTTCTAAGGTCAACTGATGTTTGTCAGCACTTGAACTCGTTAACCTTTGAGGACATGAGCAGCAGCTCTAGTGTTTTTCAAAGCATTTAAATTGAATTAAGCACTTAAGTACAACGTTTAGTTTGTCTCAGTCGAGATTGTGTGAATTACATCTTTGTTACGGAATATGACCACAGGTTACATCATGTACAAAAATGCAGAAGCCTCTGTTTTGGGTATTTTTTGATCTTTAAATGTGCTTGGAGTGTGATCCTGATCCAGTCCATTTTGTTACTTTGTGGGCATGTCTTTATCTATTTGGACATTCCTATGCAGACTCAGCCAATAAAACGAAGCTCGAATGTAGGCATTTGCAGAACTCTGGTCTAAGTGACTTTACTTTGTGCTGTTCATTTTAATGAGAGTGGCAGTCTCTCTCTAGATGAGACTCTTGGGCAAAATGTCATAATTGTGTTATTTTAGAAACTCAAGAATTTATAAAGTGATCATCTCTAAAGAGTCTCATCCAAACCCCATTGAAATTAATGGCAGTAATGTACTGATTCCAGCGGCCCTTGGACCAAGTCCTAGAAGTTAAGGGTGCTTGATGGTTTATGGCTTTAGATCAACAACCATGATCAATAGTACAATAGTTCTTTTTTTTTTTTTTTTTTTCCCATCCCTATGATTGTAGCTTTAGTTGGTTGAAAAAGCAAAGAAATATTTCGCAAAATAATGAAAGAAAAAAACTCTACAAGCACTAGATCTAGCTCAAGGTGCACATAAATCAGGAACGATGATTTCAGCTTCAGCACCCTGGATACATCTGTTGGAGGAAAAAAGCAGAATAACCCTAAAATAGAGGAATTAATCATTCTAGTGGACCCTATTATCAATTTCAACAGTATTTGATTTGCATTGGGCAAAAACTGACCATATAGTAACGGGAGGAAGAGGCGCTGTGGAAGAAGGCAAGGGAAGTTAATGGAAATTGGATATCTGTCCTACATCTGGACATCTTCCCTCAAATGTGCACTGGATTTTCTGATTTCTTGTAGGAGCAGTGCTGCAAGTGGTGCCCAGACAGTATTAGTTTGTTTTGAATCTAAACATGTATAGTCAAGAAAGCACTTGTTTCTGAAGACCAGAGTGAGTCTTGTCAAGCTAAAAAAAATCTTCCTGAAGTAAGTGGATATATTATCACAAAGAGGAAAGAATATTTGTCCTGAGGGGGGTGAATTTATTTCATTTTCTCTAACTACAAAAAATACCTTGTGATAATCATCATATAATCTCACCTTTGTGAGATGATACATTCTAATACCTTTAAATAGTGGGTTGGCATAGAGGGGTGAGCTCTGGAAAATGCACAGGACTCCACAAAATCTGAAAGGAAACATGAGCTTATTGATATTTGATGCATATTTGCCTTTTTCTCTTCTGTAACTACGTAGAAAGTGCCTTTCCTAATCTATCTGACAAGAAATTACAGTCTAGGTGTAGTATGTGTAGACTTTATCTTTGTTTTCTTCTTTGTTTTAATAAAAAAGTGCATGTGTTTTCAGTAAAACTCTCCTAGCTTAAGGAAGGCTGTGCACCCATCTGAGTCATTCTTGGCAGCTGTTCTAAGCTTGAAAGGACCGTGAGCCCCCAAATAAAGACGCCTCTTTCAGAAAGTCCAGTTATGAGTGGTGTCAACAAAAATCCACTCACGTCTTGTTCCTGCAAATGGAAGTAAGAGAACTATTCACTCTTGCTAAGTATGGGGAACACATTCTGGAAACAGGAGAGCAGGTTTGTGTCAGTGGTACAGAATAAGGTGTCTGTCCACTGGAATGCCATGGTTCTCAGAGAGGGACAAACAGTACTGGTTGCTGTCTGAAAAACTCCACCATTGCTGTAACAGGGCTGAGCAGGGGCACCCCCACCCCCTAAGGAAGTGCTTGTGATGTGTTGGTTAGGCCCTCTGTCTTAGGCATTGGTCCAAGTCCCTCCAACAGTGCCTGGATTTGCAAGAGGAAGCATGAAGTACCAAAGTCAAGTGGGGTCTCTGGGGGTGAACCCTGTCATGCTTGTGAGTGCTCTGAGCACTAAATTGTCTGGAGCCTTATTGTGATATCTGGACTTCTCACAGTGGGACAGGCAAGGCTGTGTTGTGGTCATCTGAGGGTAACAGCTGAATACACAGGAGATGTCAGGGTCTGGAAGAGAGTCCAGCTTACAGCAGACAGAGCTGGCAGACATTTGTTCTTGTATCATCAGGTGAGCATGTGTCTGGCATATGTTGAGGTAGTTGGGTAATTTCTTACCTTTAAATGTTACCGAGTACTTGTGCTGTCTGATACTTGCAGAGAGTGAGGCATTAAAATGCACTGTGCTGCCTGTGTGGTGACAGTCGCTGTCTGCTCCGCTGGCGACACTCTCTTGGAAGGGACACACTTCTTTAAATAGTCAGTGTCCCCTTTGACTTCCGTGTAACATGACTCCCTTTACCACATAACCTCCTTTTGCTTCAGAGTTTTGTAAACTTGGAGGGAATAATCTAAAAGTTAAGTGTTGATGTTAATTCTATGCTGGCTTCTCCGCTGATGTTAAGATGTGGGTGGGGAGAGGAGAGAAATCATGTATTCACTGCACCCACTCCTCTGGGTGCGGATCCCAGACCTGCAGAATGTATATCCTCTAAATATCTCTGCAAAGAGATTAAAGCCAGTTTCTGGCATATGTCTTGCAATTTCTTGTATAACTTATCCTATGCATGCTGCAAAACACACTGTTATGGAATCTTTTGATTCAAATGCCAAACACGCTCCATCAGCACGGAAAAACTATTTTTTTTGGAATAAATCTAGGACGTAGTATCTATCTGCACTTGAAGAAAGAGTAGAAGGGCTCTGTCCTCTTATATGGTTATCAGTCAGAGTTAATTACTCAAGTTCGTGGAAAAGATGGGGTGTAATATCCTGGTGATAACTGTGAAGAAAATATTTGCAAGAGGAGAACAGAGAGGAGGGAGCTAGATGAGAGACATTTAATTATGGCATGCACAAAGACAGTTGTTGATACACTATTTATATTGTTTTAATTAAATACATGTACCTGTTTGAAATGACATCATAAATAGCATTGCATGTCAAGGCTGCAAAACACCATCTTGCATTAATAATGAGTATAATGATACATGTGCATATCAAGCTTGCTTTGCTTTCAATTTCATTGCTTTATGGATGTTCCCATGGCATGAAGCAGAAGAATAATGCTTTTGGAGCAAACTGTAGAATCTGGGAACTAAACAGATCTTTCATGAAAACTCAGGTGGAGCCCAGTGCTATGACAGGAAGGAGATACTTTTCCTTAGGAAAGGTTGAACCATTTCATGCAGAGGTCTAGCTCAAGGAATCAAGTGGTGGAAGTTAACAGAGGAAAACCACCCATGATTCCTTTTGACCTGGGTAATTTTTGGGGCAGCTGGGGTTAGCAGAGATCTCTACTGAGATCAGCGAGCACAGCTATGACTCAATGGAGATGTCTGCTAATACGCAGCAGCTCCATTTATCCCAGGAAGCCTATTTCAGACGGTGGGATTCCAAACTGAGATGGCACAGTGCACATACATCACATTTTTTCAAATTTATTTTTGTGCTAGGAATCTTGGAACTAAGTCAGTGACAGAGCCTGAAACTTTTCAGCAGCCAGATGAACTGTTCTCTGATTCGTGGATCTAGCTGAGCTAAAAATGAGATTTGCAGTACTTTTGTGGTTCTTGGGCTCCAGCATTAATGGCCCAGTAGCCTGACTCCTGAAGCAAGCTCATTCAGGGACACCATTGCTATGACTTAAAGAAGGCAGTGCCCTTAAGAACAGGTGGAATACATTTTCAGTCAGCCTCTCTCTCCCCTTGCCATGGCACTGGCACTTAGGGGCTGCCTTCTTTGCTAAGCAGGGATTTCTCTACTTGAAAAGCCTTTTGCTGTGGGTAGGATCTGCTGGATTTGGGGACTGCTTGATACTGCCTGCTAAGTGGAAATGGGACATGCTTACCGGCAAACACTTTTTTTTTTTTTTCTTTCCCTTGTGATGGAATGGCCATATAATTGCATTGCTAAGTCAGTGATTGATGTTCAATTTCTGTGCCATTAATTTTTCATTATTTCTGACAATTTTATCCATAGTATTTTTCAAACAAGTTTTCTCAAATGTGAAGAGAAAAGCTAACAAATTAAAGATAAATATCCACCTTCTGCCTGAAAACTAGACTCACAAAGAATGAAGAATATGGGGGATAATTCAGCAGGGTTGTCCAAATTGTTGCTACTGAGGCTTCTGAGAGATGAAGGCCCAGATAATGGACTAATTGCTTTAAAGTGAACATCACGACTTTGAGTGATGGGATTAGAAAACTTAGATTTCTTACTATGGCCATGGTACTTTCCTTAAATAATTAATGAGTTCTAAGATCAGAGGACCATTAGGATTATCCACATTTTACAATACAAACCATGTATTTCAGATGGGGATTTCTGCCCACTCTGCTGCAAACTAGAATATGTGCTTTAGAAAACCTTTCAATTTTGTTGTAAGGATCCCCCAAAATCCTTGTCCCTGGACAACTTTTCTCTGTGATTTGCTTGAAATCCCTTTAAAGGTCCATTGTTATTTCCAGCTTAAACTCTGCTGACCCTGCAGCAGCTGAAGCTGAGAAAGCAGCACCTCCAATTTTTTTTCTTTTACATACACTGCCCTCCCTGCAATACCTTACCAGCTACAGGCTCGGGATGTCATCAGCAAAGGAGGGGGATCAAGGCTTTCTAATTTTATGGCCGTCTAGGGGATCCTTCCCTTGTATGAAGGACTCTGATGGATTGGATCCTGATGGAATCAGCAGACTTCTTCACTTTGTCAAATTGTCACAGACTTTATGTCAAAACCTCGTATGCCTGCTTCTTTGCAAGCTGAGTCTCCCAGGCTCATGTGCTCATGTGCTCTGTCTCTGAGATGGTTCTGCAGAACCTTTTTTTGATTCTTGGCTGAACTGATTTTCTTCTTTACCCCCACCTTCTTTGTGAGACCCTTTTTGCCACAATCCCCATCAGAGGAACTTCTTGTGTCTAAGTTATTTCCATAATTTCTTTCCTTTATTTATCAAATAATCACCACCACATATCTCTGAATGAGTATTTTTTTTTTTAAATCTTTTATGTCCTTAAAGGAGTTATGTATTCTAATTTACCATTTACTTAGGGTAGGCCTTGGCTTCTGCTGCAGCTTCGTTGAACTACAGAATTATGTGAAGATGCATACACACAATAGGTGTCTAAGTAACCATTTTACATCCAAAACCTCCAGGGAGAAGTAGTAAGAGGCCCCTTTTGGGATGCTAATTAACTTCCTTTCCACTGTTTACTGCTCCTGTTTTCACAGGGAATTAAGTGTTTTTCTAGCGAAGAATAAATCTCTTTATTTACTATCTTTATATGAAGGGACAGTTTTTGACAGACTAACACTTAGTCTGGTATAAAATACAACATGTAACATTTTTCAAGCATTGTCATTCAGATGTGCACTCGGGTTTATCTCACCAGCACTGTGTGGGTATATTTTAGTATACCCATATGGCATAAAAATATTAAGCTCTGTGTTTTTGTGGGGTCTTCCATATAATTTTAAAGTTCTGTAAAAGCACCTTGGGTTTTGCTTTCTGTTTTGCCCTGTGAATTTGGCAAGCCTGAAGTATTGATAATTTACAGGAGGTTGATCAAGAGAGAAAGCAGACTTCCTCTTTTTTTTCCCATCCATGTTCCCTCTCTCTAAAAATTGTATGCAGGACAAAATTCCATGTTGTTGGTGAGAATTTAATCTGGAGGGATGTGCTAGTGACAGCAAGACTTTGTGTGATGCAGTAAAGTAAATTTAGTTTCAATAGCTGCCTCTATATGAAGTGATACGAAAAGTTTTGCATCTTCTTAGCCAAGCTCCCCTCTGCTCTTCATTTTTTGCTGTGAAGCATGCTAATTGTATCAGCTCCACATCACTTTTTTTTTTTTTTTTTTTTTTTTTTTTTTTAAGATTTTCTAGTTAGGTCCCTGAATTAAAGATTTGCTTTCCAAAAGCATGGAGTGATTTGCATTTTCTGTCAACAACAGTGGGAATTGCTGAATGCTCAGCACTTTAGAAAGCCAGCCCACCTATGAAAATGCAGTAGTTCTATGAGGAGGAGACCTAGAATTGCCACTTTTAATTAAGAACAAAGGCACTCATCGTTACTTGCTTTACAGTTTTAAATTGCCTGGTGGAATAAAATGCTGATTTCACTCAGCCTTTGGGATAGAAATCTTTTCAGGATCAATGGCAGTATTAAATATCTTTTTAAATTAGATTATTACATCTCATGGATTTCGTAGTTGAGAAATATGCAAGGTATGGGTATTTTTAAAAAACAGCCAATCAAAAAATAGTCATTTTTATGATTAACACATATTTGAAAATGGTGTGCTTGACCTTGGCAAAAATACCAGCTTGTATGAGGTAAACAAAAGGAGTGACACGGTGGGAGTACTATGTCCCTAAGGCCTTGTTACTCAAGGCAGGTCTCTGTGGCTGGCACGATTCTGTCACTGGTGGGTATCAGGAGGTGTTATCTCAATGTCAGCAGAAGCCCTTACTGTAGTTACAACAGCAAACATCATTTTTTACCAGATCTAACAAAGGTGATTTTGTTAAAAGGGGATAGTTTACTGAAGGGTAGAGTGTGTGTTTTCCTTAACCACTCAAAAGTTTGGTTCTATGAGAAATGATTTTTTCATCCGCTATAGAGCAAGTTACAGATTAAGCCACCTCTGAACATTAAACTAGATACAATGAATTGTTGATTTTGGTTTCTTTTCCCTCAGCATTTTATGTGTTCTTGTGTCTTTCCCCTCAATCTTTTTGCAGTTTATCATCTTCATTCTCAAAGTGCTGCCACTAGAATTTTATCTATTACTTCAGGAGTAATCTCACCGTTGCTGTATGTACTAGTAATTTTATCTCTCTTCTTCGAGCTTTCAATTCAGAATGGAGGAAATTAATTTGATCTTTGTGTTGCAGTGCTGGGAAAGAGGGAAAGCAGGCAGGGAAATTTTCAGCCTACACACAAGGAGTGAGACACTAGGGATGGAGGCAAAACTAAATTTTCATTTGCTCTCTCAAAGTGAATCTCTCTAGATACAAGCAAATCTAGTCAGACTTGGTAAGACAGGTGGACGTAGATAGCCCGTGCATTTGGATTGTGCTATGGGAGGTAAATAATTTTATCTGGATAGCAGCCACTTAAAAAGCTGGGACGTGTTACAGTAGATAGTAGCATCTTGATGGTGAAGCTGCTCTTGGCACTAGGTAGAGGCTTGCTCTAAATGTCAGAACAGGAGTTGCCATCCAGGATAAATGTATTGGTTTCCAGTACATTACCAAGGTTTCTTAGGGTACGCAAGTGCTCTGTGCTGTAATTACACTGAGCGATTAAGCAACAAGAGCAGAGACACGTGGGACAAGAAAGGGTGAATGATAACCTGCTTTGAAAAAAAACCGACATGTGAGGCTGGGATTAGAACATCCTATAAATGTTAATGGGTGTTATTCAAGGGAGGGGAGAAGCTGTGTGTGGGAGGCATGAGGTGACATATAGCTTAAATATATAGCAAGCCTTTAATACAGTTAATACAGTCTATAATCAAGGTTTTACATGAACTAATAACTGTTTAAGTGATTTACAATTCAGAAATACTGATCAGGGGATTGAGAACTGAATTTTACGTGCTATAAAATTTGACAATAATGTGGCAAGGAGGACAACACTGAAAAGATTCCTCCTTTTGTCTTTGGAAAGTATTGGCTATGGACGACGCATTTATGCCAGATGTTTGGGGTTTTTTCTATTTTTAAGTTCTCAGGGATTGTGCTTCTACAAGGGAGCACAATTTCCTCCTACAGTTTCCCTCTCTGAATATTACTCAGTTTGTGTGGAACTCACAAAGGAGATGCCAACAGTGAGTCATCTGGTCACCAGCTCTGTCCTAAGGTTTTCAGCTAAATCTTGCAAAAACTAATGTACTGAACAACAATGATTGACTTTTGGTAAAACTCCCCAAAAGAGTGTAGAAGGCAGTGTTTAAGGTCAAATGGCCTTCTTTTTCTGACATTGGAATCAAGTTTCAAAATTAGTCCTATTTCAAAAACTTCACATTTGAGAAGTGGATGTAAGATGCAGTGAGTTGATTTATCATCTTAAAATTCACTGTTGTCATATTTTAGTAGTAAATTTTGAGGGTGTTGAGCAAAGTCACTTAAAAGACTCTGTCTTCAAATATGTAACGGAGGCTTAGTTATATGCTTTTGTAAGTATTAAGCCTCAGGAGATGCTATTCTGAAAATGAAGATTATACCTGTATGATCAATCATGAGCATGCCAAATGTAGCTATTTTATTCATATAAATGAGAACACACGGGCTTGTTTTGATGCAAGTTTTACAGGAGTAGTTAACAATAAAAATACTTTATAAGTAACAATTTTCTGGTTAGATAGATAAACGTTTCTGTCAGGAAGCAGATTTGCAGGACACAGGTGACAGGAGGCTGCTCTAGTTCATAATCTTGTTTGCTCCTTTGCCAGGCATGGGTTAAATTCAGCAATGCTGAGGGCACACAGAAATAGCACCAGAAAAGAAGAAGACTGGTCTAGGTTGAAGCTGGTCATGGATCTATAGAATAAGGTGATGCTCCCTTAAATATGTGCCCGTCCATATGATGCTGAAAATGATTTCATAGCCTCTGATTTGTCATTGCCATCTCATGAATTTAAAGTCACTGGCTAAGCAGCAGGGCTTCAGTGAGGTGTGGTGGCAGATTTGTGTCTTTTTGAGCTCTGAAGCAGGTATTGGATAGTCAAACCACATTATTTTGTTACCTACCTACGAGCAAAAGTTATGACTCAGTGGAATCCCATGTTCTTACTTAGCTGGTGAGAAGATTTGGGCATAGGAAGGAAAGCAGTTCAGAGTACCTTAGCTGCTGAGGTTTGGCAGCATGAATGCCTGCTTTCCTCTCCTCTTCATTAGTGTAGTCAATGCTGAAATAACGCTGGTAAGGAAGGCTGGTCCAAGGACTATTCACCAGCAAAATCCCATTTAAGCCTCTAAGAAAGGTATTAAATGGGATTTAAGCAACATCTTGGCCTATACTGGCTCTCTGCTCAGGAAGGATTTCATCTTAAGTTAAAAAAAAGTTTTAAAAGTCTGTTTTCAGTAATCACATTATAGAATCAAAAGGCTTAGGAATCAAAAATGCCTATTAAGTCATTGTGTTAAATTGTTGCTATGCAGACTGTGCTATCAGAATGTACTTCCCTGCTTAGTGTTGTGCCCAGACAACGTGTTTAATTTCTTGGTCTAGGAAATGTCCATAATAAATTTTGATTTTACAGTGTTTGATTTGGCCATAGCCTTGTACAGGAAGAAAAGCAGTATCTCCTTCCCCACACAAAGGGCTCCATGCAGCCTTGCTGTTTTCTGACTGTGGGCAATGGTGATGAAAAAAAGCAGAGGTTATGCAAGGTTTTTTCTCCACCCTAAGAGCATTTCTATTTCACCTTGTGTTTGTGTATAAGAATGGATTGGGCTCTTTCTTGTCCATCCAGTTGCACAGGTGTGTTGGCAGAAGGGTCACTGTGGACAGTTAGTGATTAATTGAGTGTATCTCTTGCTTGGAGCTATTTGCTGGGCCCAAGGTAGACATTTTTTGCTTATTTATATGTTATTATTTTGCTCTTTTTAGTTTTATTTATCTATTTGCTTCCATGTCCTCATGTCATGTGACATATATATTGTAATTGTAAATTAGAATGTTTATAGCTAGAATTTATGTGGAGATTTTCTGTAAAAACTTCTTAGTTGGATGTCAGTTTCAGCATAATTTGTTTACCTGGAACACCATGTTTTTAGAATTAAAATTAGACAAGCTACCCTTACTTTCTGCAGCAAGCTAATGCTTTCTTTTTTTTTAAATGTCAGCCATTCACAAAATAAATTGCCAAGCTCTGAACATATAATTTCAAATTTGATTTATACCAAATTAACCTTCTGCTTATGAACCCTTCCATTTGTTTTCCTTTCAGATTATTGAGTCATGAAAACCTTTGAGATTTTGGGTTTCCATCCCAGCTTGGCACAGGGAATTCTTCTGAAACCTTGGATTTTCACAAGATGGTGAAGCAATTTGCTTTCCATCTGCATATATAATGAGACTTGCTGAAAATCAGAGCTTTTTTCCTACTTGGAGAAGCAAGCATCTCCAGATTTCCTTCTTCTCTGTGCCCCTAGGCTTGGCCCTTGTATTTTCTTCTCTTGCCTATGGCAGCATTCCAGTAGGTGGGGGGATGGGGAGAGCTCTCCCCATTCCTGTGGATGGGGAGAGCTGGCTGCTCGAAGGGGGGAGAGAGGTGACCCAGGTGGCTGCCTCCACGAGAACATGGAATTGCTGCTGTGAGAGGGGCAAGGAAGATGCTGCCTGTTTGAGGGGTGAGGGAGGCTGGCAGTCTTGGGGAGCAGAGGTGCAGGTTCTTCCATGGTGTGGTGACTCTGTGTATAATCCCTTCCCACCCTGGGGAGTTTTGATTAGCAGCAGGGAAGATTTTCTCCAGCATTACTCTTTTCCCTGCATTTCTGTGTGTACAGCATCCATTCCATTTCGTAGCCAGGCATATTACTTGGAAAACTGCAAGTAGTGTGTTGAAATTACTTAGCTAGCTAAGACAATATGTGAAATGCCTGTCAAAAGCTACGTGCTTGTAGATGGGAGGAGCAGGCCTGAATGATGAGTTTTCTCACTACTACCACTGATTTTAAGGAAAGCATGGGGTTTCTGACAAAAAGCAGAACCAGGAAGATGATGTACGGCTTTGAGCTGATGCAGCTTTTGCACTAGAAGTATATAAAATATTATCAATATGCAAGACTTCATATTCTCTGTTTGATGTGTATGAAGCCAAGAGAAAATGTGTTTGTGCAAGATAAAACAAACTGAAGCAATCTTCTGACCCTGTGGCATACAGGTTGCTGTATGCAACTCAAATATGAGTTCAGTATGCAACCACTTTGATCAACCCCTAGAATATCTATTTTCAAAGGAATCATATGAGTTTGTGTATTGATTTGTCACCTATGGTTGAATATTTCTCCTACAGAATGTTTAAAATGACATGTGTTTAAAATTAGATTTGGCAGAGCAATTTGTCTAGAGATTATTCTTGTGAAGTATTGATTCACAGCACTGCTGTGAGCTGGATTACTGTCCAAATTGGAAAAGCCAGTCGTGGAGAGGTCTTTATCCTTTAATAACAATTAGCTGCTTTCTTAGAGGGACACAGCTGACTGAAGCAAAGGAAAGCCGCAAAATGTCGGGCAACCAGGGAATCTAAGGCCTTCTCTTCAGGGATGTGGACTGCTGGGGAAGGGAAAGAAAAAGAAAAAAAGCACCAAAAAAGATGGTTTTCTGGAGCTGGAAACTAGACACTCTGATGCTGTTTATGTTACTAGTAATTAGGTGCTCTGAGGAACTGAATCGGACTCGCCTCTCTCTTCTTGGGCTTTTACCCAACAGCTGCCTGATTGGTCAGAAAAACCTCACAGCAGAGGTGTTGCCTGCGGTCCATTTAGCCTTGAAACATTTATACAAGCACAGATGGATGCTGAAGAACTATGAACTCCAGGTATCATTCCATGACACACAGGTAAATAAATGGCTGTAGGTATAGAGCTGTGCAGTATTTGAGCCTCCTCTGTGAGCACACTTCAGAGTGCTTGTGACTGAACCCCTTCCTGGCAAACAGTGCTCTGCTGAAACACAGCAAATGTGGCTGTCCAGCAATGTTCGGGCTCTTGGGTGGATGCCTGACTGTGATGTGGATCTTGCAGTGCAATCATGCCCTACTGGTGCTAGAAGCAGGAATAAAGAGTGTGTGAATTAGGGGGGTTGGCTAGCACCTACAGCTCTTGAGGAGTGTTTGAGGTCACCCAGAAAGTGATTCCCAAATCCATGGCTTGCCAAGTCACTCTATTCTTCTGCATTGTCTTCTGCATCTTGCTCTTCCAGCTTTCTACGGTGACAGATTTAAAAATTACTGCCTTTCTCTTCCTTCTTCTGCATGAGCAGGAGAGCAGCCTGTGCTGTGCTGTCAGAGCAGGGTGGTAGTGTAGAGCTTTGCTTGCCAGTTTAGGGAAAAATCAAAGGCTGATATGGGAGATGAGGGTTCTGAGAAGCTGGATATATTGAGATGATATCTGTTTTTGCAGTGATTTCAAATTTGAGAGAAGTTTCTTCTAGAGTTGTGATATCGCTTCATCTTCTGTACAGAAATTAAGGCAGTCTGTTTCTAAAACCTGTCCTTTATTCTGGCCAGAAGAATTGTGATACAATTAAGAGGAGGAGCTCATATATCAGGGTGATCTGGAACAATAAACATATTCTTAAGGAGATTGTCACTGATGAGAATTTCTGTTTCCTGCATCAGAGGCTTGTGGTGGGGCAGATGCCCTCAGACTCATACACACAGGCTGCTTAATATTTTGAAGTTGCAAAGTAGTGTATCTCAACATGTTTTCTTATCTATAAATCTTCAAACATAGAAAGTACTGTTATGATGAAGTTATTAAAATTTGACATTATTACACCAGTAACAGTTGTGCTGCATTATATAATGGGAAGAAGGTATTATATGTCTTCTTTTGAAACTCTAGAAAATTAGCCAAGGGAGGAATTAGAATGTAATTTTAATAGTGTATTTGGTTCATAAGCACTTGTGTATCATTTTTGAAGTGCTTAACATATAACAAACATGATGCCATATGCTATAAAATTACTTGAGGATTGCCTCCATGTTTAATAATGGAACACAAATGTGTCAGCTGCATGTTCTCACCGAGAAACTACCTGTCTTGTAAATTACTTTTGATACAATTCAATAAAAGTAGTGTTTTATTTATTTGTCTGTATGTTCCTATTGGAAATGTAATTATAGATTTGCAGCCCTGAAAAATGTGTATTTCTTATTTTCTCATGTAAAAAGAATAACATTTCAGTTGCATTTCAGCTTAAATAAGTGGAAAGTGTGGATATGAGTTTAAGTGGACAGCAATTAAAACCTACTTTTATTTGCTCAGATTCAGTGTTTCGGTTGGGCTATGGGCAGTTTTGTGGAGGTGGATGTTTATTTGCCAATTGTGTTTACATAGTTTCCAGTTCTAGGAGCAACTCCAAAATATTTTGCCCCAGAGAAATATTCAGTGGATTTGAATTGCAGAACTTCAGCTCTGTTGCACTGACCTCTCAATTTGAATTAAAATATTGAAGTAATCTATAATTATATCTTTTAAATAACCCCTGGCAAAAGACATGTCATGGTGACTTGTAAGAGATTAACAGAATGTGGATCCTTAAAATTTCTGATTTTTCTTCCTGATTCTGAGAGTAGAGTACACACTCTTGGGTTTTAAGTACTGATTACAGACATGCTGCAGAGGTCCTTGTATTTAATTGTTTCTCGGGGACAGTATGAATGCAAGAGAGCTGATTATGTTGTTTTAATGCAGCGAGCCTAGACTTGCCATATGTGACCTTATACAACCTTTGGATTAGCTTCCTTTCAAGTAGAAAATACAGATACTTGACTCTTTGGGTGCAAGATATGCCATGAGGGGGACAGATAACTGACTTTTGGGCATTGTTCACTAGGGAGAGAGAAAAGTTACATCTAAAAGTACTTGTGTTACTTTTGCTAAAATAAAAAAAAAAATAAAAATTGGAAGAAATCATGACTCCCAATGTATGATGATGCACAGGGCTTGAAAACAGTTTTGTAGCTTCATTCATGAGCAAAGGGGGGAGGGTTGTGCTCTGCCATGAGCCTGTTTTGAACATTCTCTGCTGCCCAGGAGGGAGCACTGCCCTGCCCAATTGTAGGATCTTTTGTGCAGGATGTTAAGTCTTTGGCTTTGCTACTGTTTTATTTCAAATAATTAAGCTGTCACTACTCCGGATTGTGAGTGGTAATCAAAAGGCAAGGGGAGCATTCTTGCAAGAGCTGAATTCTTTGTATTAAATGATGAACTTGTTTCAGTCAGCAGCCTTTGGGAAACTTTCTTCAACAGAGTACTTTGTAATCTGGTGGCTTTGGCACTGAGCTGAGAATGGAACTCTCTCTTTGAATGATGTCTCTCAGGTCTCCCGTGATTAAATGTGCATTTCCTAATTACTGTGTTGTCAATTCCTTTTAAGTGGGACTCCCTTGAAAACTCAGGACATAGCACTTTCACTTAAAAAAAGAAAAAAGTTTAAATATTCACTAAGAATGAAAAGCAAGCAAATGAAAATGATCTTGTAGTTCAGTAAATGGCTGCTCATCCATCAAATGGTACACCTATGTGTACAATGTTAATTTATTTATACCAGAATGACACTGTTAACAGGACTGATGTAACTCTCTATTCCAGCCCCCCCAACCAGTGGCAGCTTGGAGAGGTGGATTTCCCTGCCTCTAACAGAGGGAGGGCTGAACTTGGGTTGTATGGAGAGCTCAAGTCCTCGAAATGTTGGACAAAGGATGTGGGAAAGCAGAAAAACTGCCTTCTGCAGATTTGTGAATCCAGCCATGGAGAAGCTTTTTAGTGCAGTAGGGGAAATTATGCCCCTGAGATTTTCACTCATGGGAGTGGGCAGCCAGGTATAATTGAGCTGTCTGAGTATCACTTTATTTCTGTCTTTCACCGTATGGCTGACATCTGGAGTCTCCCCTTCTATTCTGTCCTCAGGGTGATCAGGCTGGTGGATTGTTACAGGCTTAAGCAAGTCTAAAAATAGTTTTACTGTTGTGCAAAGAGCAATATAATATGTTGGTTCTTCAAAGTTATTTTTCTGTTCTTACCTAGCTTTCTGAGTTAGTAGCCGGCTAAAGGGATGTGAAGCCGGGGCTTTATTAACAATGGTGTTAACAAGAAAGGTTTATTTGCTGTAATTAGGGCATGGCCTGAGTAAACCAATAGATTTTTACCACTGGGATTTTCTGAGTGGTGCTGATTTGCACTCAGATTGCTAGTTGACACTTGGCTGAGTCTATCCTAATATGTATCATTTCTGACAGGAATGCTACAACATATCCCAGTCTGACTTAAAAGCTGGTTGTCTTTTTTTGGTAGTAAACTGATTCCTTTGCAATGGAATGACACAATAACATGATAGCTGTGTGTCAGCTCATTTAAAGGGATATATTTTCGTTCTTATTAAACAAATGCAAACCCTCCCCCTCCCCCAAACCTCCTAAAACCCAGCAGTGAAACAGTCACTGAAAGTGAGATTGATAAGCAAATTATTTCTAAAGTGAAAATTTCAAGGTATACTGGTTTACTTATCCTACCTGAGTAAGAAAAAAATCTGCTTCAGGCCTAAGATGCAGTAAAGTGAAGCATTACACTGTTTTTGGGTTGTACATGTATGTTAATTACTTAAAAGCATAGACATTTTGCAATGACATTAGGATACACTGCCAGTATTGTTCAGTAAATAAGACAAAGCAGCTACTGGTTTTTGTGTGCGCATCGTTGCAGACAATGTGTAACTTCACCTTGCACATTCCTACATACTGGGATGCTTCACGAAACAGTTGGTGACCTAGGAAGTTATTAAAAGACCATGTACTTTGTAAATCAGTTCTTGACATCTAACATTCACATGAACAAGGTATTTTATTTTGGCTCTCAGGGAATGGAGTTTCTCAGTACAGTATTGTAGGCATGAAAACTGTCAACCATAAAGTACTTGTCAAAATGCTAATTTTTGCTTTCCTAAATTTTCCCTATTATTGTTGGAAAAGTCTCACTGAAAACAGAAAGAAAAGTGTTATGTTGTCTATATTTTTCAACCCAAAAAAGTCTTAATTATGATTCCTGGCAATATCTCTTTGTTTTCCAAGTCATATACTTAAGAAAAAATGATAATAAGCCTGGCTAAACTCCTTATAAGCAGTTGTTTTGAACTGTCATGAAAAGTATCCAGTTTCAGTTTTATTCTAATGTTTCACTTTCCAGTGCAGCAGGGGTTCAGAGTTCTACAAAGGGTGCACAGTCACCTTATGTTAACCCTTCCTAAATGTTATTCGAGCAACTTCTCATATAGCAGAAAGACAGTAGCTTTTCTTAACTCAAAAGACTCAGTCTTTGTTCACTGATGTAATTCTGTCTTTTAACTCTGTCTTCTTAGTGTCACCTTTCATTTATTTCAGGCCTTTGAAACTGCTGTGTTTAATGCACCTTACCCATATGCGTGCTGTACATGCAGACATCTGGTGTGAGAAAAATTACTTGGGCTTGGCATTTTTGTTTTCCTGTTACTGCTTCTGAGCCATAAGGAATTTGAGCAGAGGAGATGGTTGATGAATCCAATGAGGGCTGACAGCACAGGAGAGGGGTTTGGCGCTGTGAAACCAGGGGTGTTCCTGGGCATGTCCAGGTCAGAGGGGCTCTGGACTTCATCTGACCTGGGTTTGGAAATGTGGGCTGGGGATATCTCCCTTCAGCTAGTGTGCCAGGGTTCTTGTGCCGTCAAGGAGTAGGCACTTTTATGTGGAAAAATTAATCTAATCTATTTTAGATTACTATTTTTAAGATAAAAAGAATTGTATACTAGGGAAAGCCTATTTTTTTTTTTTTTTGTGAACTATAAAGGGAGCCTCAGCTGGCTAGTGTAGATGCAGATGTCTCCTATGTGGAAGTCTGTATTACGTCAGCTAGAGACTATCCTGGGTGTCTGGGGGAATTTTAATGTAAAACCCTGTAGTAACAATGCATTTCCGTCACCTCTGGCTCTCTGAGGGTTTCAGCAGATGGTCCAGAGAGCTCACTTCCCACCATCCTCACTTCATCTTTATTGGTTACAAAATACTCTTCTTTGGTCTCTCAGGTCTAGCCAGAAAAGCCTGGAAACCAGGTCAGCATGTCCTGTGGTGTGTGGGGAAGCAGGGTGGTGGCAGCACAGTGGCCAGGAGTGCACACCAGGAAGCTCTTCCGTGCCAACCCTGTGACACGCAGGCTGTCCCTCACCTCAGCTGAGGATGGGCTTCTGCTGCCACATGCTTGGGGAGACCCTCACCAATTAAAGCTTTTTCATGGATGAAATGTGATGATGCTGGGGAAACACGTCCTGCTCTCTGGTCTTGTTTTCAGCTCCTGTATAAAAAGAAAATTATGAGGAGAACTATACATATAGTTTCTATCAAGATCACAAACACTGGGAAACCACATTACTATCACCACACCTTAATTTCAAAAGTTAAGGAAGGATAGTTTAGATAGTCTTGACATAATTTTTGAAATTTCATGTTCTTGTATTTTCTTTTCAAAATTAGTTTCAATTTAGATATCAGTGTTTTTCTCTATGTTCCACATTAAATTCAAAATAAAAAACAATCAAAATTGGAATCATTTTTAAATGAAGATTAAACATTCCCATCCATAAAAAGTGAGTTATTTTCAGAATTCTCTTTCATGTAGAAATCCAGTGTTTGTGATTTTTTGCTCCTAATAACATGAAAAGCATTCTCAAGGCTTCACAAATCACTTGATCCTGTTCTTCACCTCCCTGCTCATATCTCCTTATGGATGTTTCCCTTCTGTGAAATTCTATACATGCATGTTTTCTGATCTTTATTGTGAAAGTTTCATAAAATGCCTCCTTTTCAATTTGAAAATAAAAAAGGGAGATGCATCAGAACAATCACACTGTGGAAAAGTTAATGCATTTAAGTATGCTTTGTTTAGGGCAACTTCAAGATTTTATGCTGGTGTATTATGTTTGAATGGATCCAAGTCTCTGGTAAATGGTGTTGCTTTTGGAGCAATTTGCTTGATTTTGATTTGCCACTTGTGCTGTCAGTCTCTAAAGAAATACCACCAGTGACATCTCCACTCTGCTGTCATTCTCAGACACATCTTGCAATTTCCTTAGCTTTCACTGCAAAACAGTGATTAAACAATGCAGGGGCCTTGTGAAGGCAAAGAATTAAAAAGCCCCAGAGAGGCAGTTGTTAAGTTCTGGATCATTTGTAGCTAGGCTGAAGTGTGGCAGCCTCACATACTGCTCTGAGAATGGCAGCCTGCTGGACAACTAGTACAGGAGAAGTGAACCAGGGTTTGTTTCAAAGTAGGAGGTGGCAAGACTGCTTGGTTGATTTGGGTAGTTCCACTGAAGGCTTAGACATTTTGGCTTTGCATCAGAGTTAAGCTTTCTTCATTCCTTTTGCATAGGCAATCTTTTACTTTCAGGTACCATCTATTCACTTCTCTGATACCAGCTGATACCATACCATTAAAACATTTTCTTGTTTGATGGAGATGCACAGTAAATATTTTAAACATAGAGAAGTAATCTGGAACTTTTTTAAAAAGAAGGAATGTAGCACTGTTCTCTGAGGGTGTTCATACCCAATTCTAGTTATTCTCCAAACCTTCTATGTCCATCAGAGTCAGAGAACTCAGTTGTGCTGCCCGTTTCTTCCTTTTGTGGCTCTTACCCTCTTTTTCCACTGCTGGGGTCTTTTTGCTCTCGGTTAGCATATGCTCTGCCTTGGCTCCCATCACTACTGCTCCAGAGCTCCTCTCTCCTGCCATGACCACTGACTCCGGGTGCTCTGTGATTTCTCATCTGCCCACAGTAAGGAGAGAGGCAGGGATCCAAGAGAAAGGAGTCATCAACAGGAGGCCGGTGAAATGTTGTGAAGAGGGAGTGGGCGTTTCACAGGGTTTTAAAACAAGAAGGATCAGGAAAAATGTCACCCCGACGTCTTATGAGCAACTTCTAAGCACAGGAATCCTTTAGGAGTCTGTGGCTTAATACCAGCTAAACCACAAGAAGTTTAGAGACACAAATGGGATCAGAGTATTCGAAGAAGTGGGGCTTGAAGCTGTAGTGAAGAATGTTAACTCCAGAGGTATTTAGCAACAGGAAGAAGAGAGAAATGAATTTTTATTCACATTTTTCTTCGGAATTTGCTTCATGTTGCTGAGTGGATCCAGTATTGCTACAGTACTTTACCAAGTGTATTTAGTAGATTTGAGGCTGGAACGGAAGATTTTTTGAAAACTATGTTAAATGCATCATTTAAGGAAAACCATGAGGTTTTTCTGATTACTTTCTCAGTTTTTTGATTAAATTATCTCCCAATAAATATTTGTTTATTTTTATTATGAAGGGAGAGACATTTAAATGCGTATACCATTTTGTTCCAAATGACATTCTTATTCTGAAAATGAAAACTAATAGAAAAAAGAATTTCTTGATACATAAGAAAACTCACATGAAGATCTGACAGACAGATGGATTTGGTTTATAATATTTATATGATACATATGAAATTATTTAAACCTTACTGATTGAAGCAATCAATAAGTATTTGTATGACAATGGGAAAAACACTCTTGATACAATTCTCATTTACACAAGGGACAGTTTTACTGAAACTGACAAGGCAAAGGTGCCTTGAAAAGATCTGATCTTTAAGTCTGCATAGACAGAAACCACAGCCACAGCCAAAGTAATTGACTTCAGCGTAAGCTTCTCTCCCCAGAACCTGAAAGCCAGCATTAATAAAGTAAGACATATAACTTGTGGGGTGGGTAGAAATGGAGTGGGAAGATATAAAAGTCAAGAGGGTTGTTTCTCTTAACTTTGGTGTGCTGGTAGCTGCAATCAAAGTGGTGCTATAATACAGACGTGCTTTGGAGCCAGGTGACGTGCCAGGTTTTATCCCTGGGACTAAGACCTCGTTATTCAGAGGTCATGCAAAGAACTTTCTATATGGTAAATCATGGGAGGAACTGGTAGAAATGCCAGAAAGCCTCTCCTTTGTAGCACAACCTTCATACCAAGCAGAGAAAACTAGATCAATGAAATGCAAAAAAAATGTTTGCCTTGAAAGGGGTGCTTGCATGTAGATACTGGTACATCAGCAGTGGTTTTAAACTTGGCAGTGGTTGTCACGGTGGTAGAAGTCTTAGGAGATGCTTGTAACAAGAATTTCCACTTCTTCTTGCCTAGTTTTTGTTGTTACTGTTGGCTGTCCTAATGGGGTCAAAAACCTAGTGGTGGATTAATTTACAAAATATGGTAATCTTGACTTCATTAGCCTTCCATGGACCAGTTACTCTATCCATCAAGAGATTCCTGCAGCAGGTTCACCAATCTCCCTCAGAATTGCAATTTATCTTTTTGAAATATGTGTAATTTTTATTCAGAGCCATCCAAGGGTGAAGAGAATTTACTGCATTTTTTTGCAAAGCTGTACCAATGGGTAATTTCACATGTTATTTCTGGTTAAACCTTGCTGGTTTTGTATTTCAGTTGTAATATATATGTTGCTGTTAAATCTAAGATCACAGTGTGATCTCTGTATATTGATTGTGGATCATGTTCATCTCGCCGCTTTCTATTGGCTGTGATAAACAGGGGAAGTGCTTTTATTTTCTTGCTGCAAGGCAGAATTTTCAGGAGTTACACCATTCATCAAATTAGCTTTCTGGAGAGAGAACAGAGGAGTATCACCATTCTCCATTCCCCTACTTCATTCCTGCTTTAAGCTCACATTGTAGAATCATGGTTCCCGTAGCAATTGGCTCTGCTGTTCCTACTGGCTTGTGGAGCTCCAAAGAGCAAATGGGATACATATCTGATACAGGAAGAGCCCTATTTATTTAAAAACTGCATACGAAGGTAAAAGTGTCTCTAGAAATTTTGCCGTGTCCTTGAGTTGTCAGCACACACTTACTCTTCTGTCTTCGCATAATGCTGAGATACAGGCTGTATCTATCATAAAATATTGTGCCCATTAAATATAGGGAGTTTACACTACAATTGTCAATCTGAATATTCTTGATAGACAGAACCACAGTATGACCTTTTCTGCTTAAAAGAAGTTTGAAACCCATCCCCTTGCTGACAAAAAACTCAGCATGAGATATGGAGGATATTTTAAGATTTTACAGTGTTTCAAATATCAATGCAAGATTGTTAATCTTTATTTACAGAACACTGTATATATATAAATATGCATTTCTCTCAGTAGAAACAATATGAAAACTGTTTTGTTTTTTGACTTTGTTTACCTTTGACTTTGTTTACCTGTATGCATAAATATGTGTAGCTACGTAGTACTAAAGGAGTAGGTTTGGGACTGTGGCTAGTTATGAATACAAAACCCAAATGACTATTTGCTTGCTTTGTGTTTTAGCTGTCCTGTATGAGAGCTCTTTTTGATTTATAGACATTTCTTTCAATCTCTGCAAGAAAACTTCTAATAAAATTAGGTGATATATCTATGACAAAAAATTGTGATATTTCTAAAACTCCCATTCATAGAATCATAGAATCATGGAATCATAGAATCATAGAGTTGTTTGGGTTGGAAGGGACCTTAAGATCATCTAGGTCTAAACCCCTTGCCGTGGGCAGGGACACTTTTCACTAGACTCAGAACCCCATCTAACCTGGTCTTGAACAATTCCAGGGGTGGGGCATCCACAACCTCTCTAGCCAAGATGTTCTGGTGGCTCACCCCCCTTATAGTAAAGAATTTCTTCCCACTGTCTAATCTAAATATACCTTCCTTTGGCTTACGACCATTCTCCTTGTCCCCATTACTTTTTATTTGCACTTAACTTGTGGAGTTTTCTGCCTTGCTCATTACTGAGACTGCTTTCATTCTTAGTTTTGTAGGAGTACTGCTAGTTTGGCCTTACAGAATTCCCTGCTTAAGACCTGATCCATAACCAGAATGCACATGTATAGATAGGGCCCATCAAAGCTGAACTGAGAGGTGATGATGGACGCAAAGCTGATGTCTGATTCATCACACCTATTTTTTAGATAGGTGTGTCTGAGTTGGTCAGCCTTTATAGTCAAAACATTTAGATGTCTGCTTTAGGATGCAATGAAACCTGTGCCATAGTAGTCTGCTTCTTTCCGCTGTCTATCCTAACCCATAATATTTAGCATAACTCCGAGTTTGGTCAAATGAATCACACTATGCATCTGGCCAAATAGAAAGGGATTTGTTTGTGCTGTCCAGGTGCATGGTGATCACTACCTTGTTGACCAGCTGCATGGCAAAATGGATAATTTCTGGGTTTTTTTACTCCTTCTTATTCATGAACCAATCTCCTCTTGATCTAGGAAATACTTTCAAGTCTGTGTACCAATGGAATGCTTGGATACTACCTAGGTTTTTACATGATATTGCCATCCATTTAGCATCCGAGAAGTAAGCCCGCTAATGGCAACCTATCTTTGTGCCTCAGGGACTGCTACCTCCCAGCAGCTGCCTGTGTTACCTAATACGTGTTCTCTTTAGTTCCATTGTAGAATTCATATTTATCTGACTTTCTGCTTCCAGTGCTTCTTCTAGAACTGTGTTCAGATTGGTTTTGTTAGTGATATTTTAATTTTGCAAGATGCTTTTGCTAATAAATGCTCTTACATCTTTGAAAATTTAATCTCTTTTGTTATTTTCCAAACACATTCCTAAACTAAGTTCCTTGCCTTCATTAGTATTCTCAGTAGTACCCAGCTTAATAGCATCAGCAAATTTTCAGCAAATTAACCAGTTGTTTATGTCTTCAATATAAAAATTAAAATGTTAAACAGGACTGTTCCAACACTGATCCTCTGGCTGTCTAATCAGTCACTTTTCCCAAACTTAGCAATTTGTCATTTATCATCACTGTGGTACTTCAGCCATAGTTCAGACTGTCTTATCACACATATGTAATCATACGTAATTAATTTGGTAAGATAATATAAAATGATATGCTAAATTTCAAATATTCTAAGTGAGTTCAAGCTTAGTTTTCAATTAAAATTCCCACTCAGTGGGCAGATGCATCACAAAAGCAAATACATTAAAATCAAAATGCAATGCATAATGAATGAGATGGAAAAGCATGGATACAGTATTATATGCAGATATTAGATAAATCAGTGATACATATGAGCTGTAATCCATCATAAATATGAGTACAGGTATAGTGGGAGGGATTCAGAATGGGGGATGAATGTAGTTAAAGGCCTGCAGATGCCTTTGCACAGCTGGGATCTGATTTGAAAGAGGGGGTCAATCCCAAATATCACATTTCAGGAGACTTATTCACCTTAATTCCCCTAAAGAAAAAAACCCCAAAGTTTCTTTTACTTTTGCATTTTACTTGAATGAAATATTTCTTGGCCCAGATATCACAAGCAGAAACTCAGGACAGTGGTTTCTGACTTCACTGGGATATCCACATAGGTTCTTGGTATTGCCTGTTGTACTTGAGTGTCAGTCCACTTCCCGTGTTGCCCAATGCATAATGCATAGTTGGGTCACATCCAGACAGTTCTTTCATGCACCAGTTCCTCTAATTTGTTTGAACTTATATATAAAATGGTTGTTTCCATTATTATTTCATGTAAAGGTTGCCGTAGATCATCCTTCACTTCTTTTGAAGCTGGCACTTTTGGTGCATAAGGAAATGTGGGAAGACACTGGGTCCTTGAAATGAAGCTGATGTCTTGGACACTTTCCATAGCACACAAGAAGAAAAAAAAAAAAAAAAGAAAAAAAAAAAAAAAAAAAAAAAAAAAAAGAAAAAAAACCCCAAAAAACCACGAGTAGGAGAGAGCTTTCAAGTGAGTACTGGGGGCGGTGAGGAATGTAGTGTGATGAATGGTCAGGAAGCCACTCTAATGCTTTCATTTAAAGATAGACATGGTCTCTAATGTGGTTACAGAGTAAAACTTGAAAAGGTAAAAGGAGTGCATTCTTAAATCCAAAGGTAAATAAGCAATAAGAATTTATTATGATGATGGGTTCAGTTTCATGGTATATTGGAGCCTGACTCACGACCTTTCAGCATCTGTAATGGATGGTATTAGCAAAATAGGGAAGAGATTGATAATGTATAGCAGTCAAGTGAGGACCATAGTGCCTGTCAACCCTTTTGCAGTGAAATTTAATTTCCTGCCTTTTTGTCCTGTGCAGAGTAGACATTTTAATTTTGTTGTTCCATTTGATTTTGAAGAAATATACCTTGTTAACATCTTCACATTTGTGAGTGTGGTTTACCTAGCTGAAACTTTATTTTAGCATTCTTCTTTATAATGGTAAGACACTGAGCATATATTTTTTAAGAAGCTTTTAAATTTTCCTCCAATAACTGCAATTCATGTGGGTCTGATTGTGCTGAAACAGAAATATTACTTGAAATTGTGTGTAGAACAGAGCAAATAATTCTTAAAGAATGAAGTTGATCAGAATCCTCAAAATTTCGGAACACAGAAATGCAGTGTAATAGTATATTTTAACTGAATTTTATGGGTCAGTAAAAATACAGAGACAGATCCTTAAATAGAAAAAAAGATATGCTCTTTTTCAATTCTAATGCATGTCACTTAGAGCCTAGCCCTCTAACTAGATATATCCCTCCAAAAGACTGAAAAGACTTGGCAGTGTCCTTCAGAGATCGACCAGCACTGGAGCTGATTTTGTGTAATTCTTCTATTATATTATTGACCAGGAGGATGGGATGGAGTGCACCCTTGTCAAGTTTGTAAATGACACTAGACTGGAAGAGTGGTTGATGACTGCAGGAAGAGGGAACTCACCAAGGTTGGGTTGAAAGGGCTCTTGAGTATAAGACATTGCCATAATGACGTGAGTCCAGCAGAGGGTTACCAAGATAGTTCAGTGGTTTGGAGCACATTACGTACAAAATGTGGTTCAAAGTTTAGTTTTGAATTACTGCATATAAGGGAAGGCAAAGCAGATGGTATTTGATGACTCACTAGTATGAAGGTGAAGTGCAACTACCATACTGAGCTCTCATCTCTTCGTCTCATGGGCAACTTGTCCCACCCTCATATCTGTTGGAGGGACAGCACAGAAGGGCACAAGTGGCTCAGGATGTTTCTGGAGGGCATTGGTGATAACTTCCAAGAAACATAAGTGATCAAGGAGCTCACAAGCTGATGAAGTCGGGGCTTGTGGGGGTGGACCAAAAGCTGTCTGAACTGGCAGGCTCAAAGTGTAGTGATCAGCACCACGAAGACTCGCAGGAGATCAGACCCTAGTGGTGTACCCCAGGAAACAATACAGGGTCCAGCACTGCTTAATGTTTTAGTTAGTGATCAGGATGGTGGGGCAGCCTGTACCCTCAACAAGTTTGCAGATGAGATAAATCTGGGAGAAATGGCAGATAAACCAGGTGCATGTGGCTTGATGCAGGGAGAGGCTTGGATGGGCTGGAGAAGTGAACCTTATGGAGTTCAACAGGGGGAAGGGCAAAGTACTTCTCACAGGGAGCAGTAACACGTGGCACCGGTACACGCTAGGGCTGACCAGCTGGAGAGCAGCTTTACAGAGAAGGTCTTAAAGGTCCTGGTGGACAACAAGCTGACCAAGAACCAGCAATGAGCCCCTGCAGCAAAGGAGGCCAACAGCCTCGTGGTCTGGCTGCATTAGGAAGAATGTTGCTAACAGGTCAAGGGAGGTGATCCTTCGTGTCTAGTTAGCCTTTGTGAGGCCACATCTGGGGTGCCAGTTCTGGGCACCTCCTCTGATACAACAGGGATATGGGCTTACTGGAGCAAGTCTACAATGATTTATCATATGTGGAGAGGCTGGGAGAGCTGGGATTATTTAGCCTGAAGAAGAGAAGAGTCGAGGGAAAGCTTATTGGTACTTATAAATGGCAGGGTGTAAAGAAGAAACATTTTGACTCTTTTCATTCATGCCCATTGAGAAGACTAGAGGAAATGGGCATAAAATAAAACAGAAAATTCTATCTGAATATAAGAATTTATTTTTTACTTTACTGTGAGAGTGGTTGCACACTGGAACACTGTCAAGAGATGTTTTACAGTCTTCATCCTTGGACATTCTCAAAACATAACTGGACACGGTCCTGGACAAGTTAGTTCTTCTGACCCTGCTTTGAGCAAGGAGGTTAATGAGATGGTTCCCCATATAGCCCTTTCAGACTCATGCATTCTGTGGCCTGTGATTGTCTAGCAAGATGACCTAACTTGACCCTGAGTGGGAACCACTGAAGAAATTTCAGGAATATCTGAAATACTAGCAGACTGATAATTTCCTGCTTTGTCTATGGTGAAAACCTCTGTGTAAGAACTGAGTATGAGGTTAGTAGATTTACTCTTTGATAGAAAACCTCAAAGATAATTAAAATCACTAAAGATTGAATATTTTACTTTACCGTGTTAAGGAGTCAAAAGTACACGTTACTCAATTCCCTTTTCAGCTTGAAATTTGCAAAGTCTTAGTAGTGGGAAATAGTAGATCTTAAAAAACCCCAACACCTAAACAGATGGCAAGACAAGGGAGAAAAGCGCATAGTGATATGAAGAGAAGGAGGGGCATTACATTCTTTTAAGCCGTATGTAACTTGAATTCTGTAAGAACAGTATAAATTAAAATCATTTGATGTTAATCAGTTATGAGCAAACATGCATTTGCTATCAATATTTTGCAAAAGCATGAGGAAATAAATGAATGAATTGTTCACCACTCTTGAACTCGATGTCACAAGTCATTTGGCAGATAAATCACAGAGTCACAGAATTTCTAGGGTTGAAGGGGACCTCTGGAGATCATCTAGTCCAGCCCCTCTACCAAAGCAGGGTCACCCACAGCAGGTCACACAGGAACATGTCCAGATGGGTTTTGAATGTCTCCAGAAAGGGCGACTCCATGACCTCTCTGGGTAGCCTGTTCCAGTGCTCTGCCACCTTTCCTTACATTGAGGTGGAACCTACTTGTTATTTAGTTTATGGCCATTGCTCCTTATTCTGTCACTGAAAACAGTTTGGCACCATTGCCTTTGCGGTATTTACATGCATTAATGAGATGTCCTATTCAGTATTTTCTCCTCCAGACTAAACAGGCCCAGCTCCTGCAGTCTCTCCTCCATAAGAGAAATGCTCCAGACCCCTCATTATCTTTGTGGTCTTTGCTGGACTGTCACCAGTAGCTCCTTGTCTTTGTAGTATTGAGGAGTCCGGAACTGGTCATAGTATTCCACAGGTGCCCTCACTAGAGCCAAGTAGGACAGGATAACGTCCCTCTACCTGCTGGCCACACTCTTCCCAATGCACCCCGGGATCCCACTGGCCCTCCTGGCCACGAGGGCACTGCTGGCTCGTTGTCACCTTGTCATCCAGCAAGACTCTCAGGTCCTCCACAGAGCTGCTCTCCAGTAGGTCACACTCCAGCCTGTGCTGGGACTGGGGGTTATTTCTCCCCAGATGCAAGACCCTGCCCTTGTTTCTCTCTGCATGGTTTCTCTCTGCCCAATTCTCAAGGTTATCAAGGTTCTGCTGAATGACAGCACAGCCCTCAGGTGTATCAGCCACTACTCCAGTTTCATGTTGTCAGCAAACTTGCTGATGATTCCTTGCATTCTTTCCCTTTGTCCAGATTGTTGATAAACTAGTTGAATAAGACTGGACCCAGTAATGAACTTGGGCAACACCACTGACTACAGGCCTCCAGCTGGATTCTAATCCTTCGATCACAACCCTCTGAACTCTGCCATTCAATCAGTTCTTGATTCACTGTTCATTCAGCAAACCCACATTTCCTGACCTTACCTATGAGGATTTTATGGGACAGTCTCAAAAGCCTTGCTGAAATCCAAACAGACAACACCCACTGCTGTCCTCTCATCAAGCCATCCTGCTATGTCATGATATAGGCTATCAGATTTGTCAGGGATGATTTCCCCTTGGTGAATCCCTGCTGACTAGCCCTGATACCATTTCTTCTACACAGTCATTGATGACCTCCAGAATGGCCTATTCCATCACCTTTCCAGGGATGGAGGTCAGGCTGACTTGCTGGTAGTTTCACGGATCTTCCTTCTTGCCCTGTTTAAAGATGGGAGTAACACTGGCCTTCCTCCAGTCATTAGACACCTCTCCAATTCTCCAGGGTTTTTTAAAGGTGGTGGAGAAGAGCAGAGTAACAACATCCGTCAGCTCCCTCAGCACTCATGGGGGCATCCCATCAAGTTTTACGGATTTACATGTGTTAACTCATCCTAGCTGATCTCTAACTCAACCCTCTATGACCTGGGGGAAGTCTTCCTTTCTCTGGCCTTCTCTTATCCCAGAGTTCTGGGATTCCTGAGAGCCATCCTCAGCAGTGAAGACTGAGGCAAAGAAAGCATTTAGTGTTTCTTCCTTCTCTGTGTCTTCCATTGCCAGAATCAGCATACCATCCTAATCAGCAGTAGCCTCACTTTTCTTTTAATCTTCCTTTTTCTGCTGATATTTGTGAAGCCCTTCTTGATGTTCGAGGTGTCCTCTGCCAGACTTAATTCCAAGTGGGCCTTGGCCCTTCTTGTCACATTCCTGCCTACTCTGACAATTTTCCTATAGTCCTCCCATATGGCCTGTTCCTTTTTCCACATCCCATAAATTCCTTTTTTGTATTGAGAACTGTTAATAACAGATGGATGAAAAGATCTCCCCAACAAAGGAAATTACATGAGAAGAGGTCTGTATTTCAGTATGGTGTTAATTCCTCAGCCTGCCAGAGAAGTAATTTTTTTGCTATTTTTACAAGTCACTGAACATCTTAACATAACTGGAACCAGTCAGCAGTTGGGTTCATCTGTTATATTAAACCTGACTCAAATGTCAATCTATATGTAAGATTAGCAACAGTGGTAAAATCACAGTTATGAGTCTTCAAATGTTTTTAGGGCAGAATTTGTAAGTTACATCAGAAAGAAAAGGTGAAAAAAATCTGTTTTGTTTGAAAATCAGGCCAAGAAAAAAAAAGAAAATAAGTTTGCTGTTTATTATGAAAGAGTCTCCAGCCTGGAAGTCATGGCTGTATAAACCTGAAAGAATGACTGTTCAATATAAAGAGAGATAATTATTACATAATCAATGTTTTTGGCAGTAACAGCAGTATTGGGAGTAGTACTAGTAGTACTACTTCTAGTAGTAGTATCAGCAGTAATATATTCTCAAACAACATGCAGTCCTGAGGAGAAGCAGGTGTCAAATTCCCCACGATCCCAAATCCCTAAGATGGTACTGTTCACTTCCCCTGTACAGGGGAGCCTACAATGCAGGCACGCGCCACTTTGCAAGTGGTGGCCTGGGTAAATAGCCTTAGTGGCTTTCTCACAGGCCACAGAAAGTGCATCTGGCACTGGTGGTACCATCATCTGGTAGAATCCGAGGTGGGTTCTGACACTCTTCTTCCTTGAAACACTTCAGGATGAGAATTTAGCAATGACTTTACACAACAGGTCTGATTGGAGCCTGTACGGGCAGTGTTTGGAGAGTGACACAGGGATGTATCAATGAGGCAGAATCTAAGAAACACAAAATCATGTCAAGGAAATCCTGACAGTGTGGCCAGAGCCTGAAAGCTGATAGATTTGTCCTGTCCAGTGAATGATGTGTCTGAAACAGAGTCTGTGGGAGCATAGGCTGCTTAATTTGTTTGTTGAAGACTCCACATGGAATGTGTCTGGTAGCTCACTCTTGGTGGTATCCTGCAGCTTCAAGTTGCTTTCGCAGAAGGACTCCCATGGCTATTGAAGTGAATTGAGTAGTTTAAATAATACATTTTAAATCCTTCTGAAAGTCAGAAACAGGTGAACTTGGGGCCATAATCTGTGAACATTTCTGCTGGAACTTAAAAATGTAACATGTTCTTCCTGGCATCTGCCCAGCAGTTCAGGACACAATCTGTAAGATTGGGTTGATATTTTTTCTTGGTGTTAGCTGGGGGATGGAACTAAAATTGAAAATGATCACAATGCATTGGAGAAACAGTCTGGAAGAAACAGGTACAATTCAATGCAGACAAATGCAGAGTTCCAGCTTTAGCAATAGACAAAGTTAATTAGCACTTTCCTTACTTGGCTATAGGTCTTTGATGTATGTGACTTAATTTGACAGTTTTCCTCAGCTGCACATAAACAGCTATATATGTTTTTGTTCATTACTGACAAGGGAAAATATATTTAAACAAAAAGATTATTAGGGAGGGTTTAGGACCATCAATTCTTTCTTCACCAGCTGTCATGTATTGGCTATAACACTATTGTCATGTATTGGCTAAATCTTCATTCATATATATTTTTATTTATTTTACATTTACATAGGCACGATCTCTTACCTTAAATTCATCAAAATATTACAAGAAGCTGTCGTTGGATAAGAAAGCTATTACACATTTATTTAATTCAAAGTGTGCTTGAAAAATAGCGATATGAGGGACTTTCTTTGCTTTAGAATTCACTTCTGCTGCTTTTTCTCAGTTCTTCAATGTTGTACAGCTCAGTCACTGAAGATGTGTGTTTTTTCCTATCTTACTATGCATGAATTCTCATATTAACATCTGGAAAATTCTGCCAGATGTCACTGAAACAGTTTCTTCGTTTCAGTGCTGGAGATACTATCTCAGCTTTAGATACACAGGAGGTTTATGATTGTTGTGCTGTTCTGTCCTGCTGCTTCTGTATTCTCCAAGCACAGGGTGATCTGTGGGGGAGCTGCCAAAGGAAGAGAAATGTCAGGAGTAGAAATGTACTTGCTGCATCACACAGACCAAACAACCCCACTTCCCTTCTCCTTTCTGCTTTTGAAATAGCTAGGAAGAAGATCTAAACCTCTGGAACAGACCTTTCAATGTGTATAATTTAAAGTATTAAATATAGTGGGGTGGTGGTTGTTTTTGTTTTGTTTTTTTTTTTTTTACATCAGGAGTAGTGAGACGTGGAAAGCTCTCAAATCAGTTCATTTCTAGATCATTAAAAAAAAAAAAAACAACTCCATAGTAAGGGCCTACTCTTTTACCTGCTTAGAGAGTGATCTCCTTTCTCTGCTTTCTCATGTTCCTGTCACCTCTGACAGCAACCTCTGCATTCTCACTCTGCTTATGACTTGACATCCTTACTTTTCACTGTATCTGCTTAATTTTTCTGTCTGGTTCCTGCTTTCCTTCTCTACATCTTTTCTTTCACACACAGTGCCATTTCATCTTGGTCTTGTAATTAGCCAAATGATAATCAATAAGGTTTTATATTCTGTGCATAAAAATAATATCTGGAAATTAGCTTGCTGCTTAAACAGCCCCACTTCCCTGCAACAGCCTGCTGAATCAAACATTACTGGAAACATTGATTGCTGCACTATTCCTAAATGAAATACAGATTTACATACTTTATCTTCCCATGACAATGGTAGTCTGAAATTATACCTCTGAGAATACTTTATTTAACTGTAGTTTATTTTGGGTAAATGGCTTTCAGACATAAATCACATTGTTCTTCCAGCCAGCCTTGCTGTAAGGTAGAGTTGTAAGTATTAAAATGTATGGCATCACTAAATCAGGTAGAAGGAAACTGTTTTGGCGCAGGAGAGATCAGTAGTGATCTCCTAGCTGAGGATATTCTGACAATACATTTTCACGCTTACCACTCAGAAAGATGGTTATTCAGATCCTTGCACTTAATCATCTGATTGAAAGCACATGCAGAAGTAGCCTGTTCCCTGCGTAACAGACTGTGAAATGGTTCTTCTTTGCTGCTAAAAGGAGATCCAGAGTTAACATTTGGCATAAAAATGCCAAAGGAAGTGACTGATCTTTCAATCAAAGGACACAGATAATTTTTGGCAGCAGGAGGCTGATTCTGGATGATCATATGTAAGAGTTATACTGGGAAGTTACTTAAAAATTACTAGTCAGCCAAATAAGCAAATAAATAAAGATGTTGTTATGAAATCAACTTCAGGCACTTGATTTCAATTCTCTAAAATATGAGATGGATTAAAAAATAAACCAATGCCATTGTGAAAGGCTTACATGTTCCTTGGTGAAGAGAATAAAATTGAGAAGGAATGTTGGTGTGTAATACCAGCAGAAACTAGAATTATCACACAGAGCTAATCCTAGGAGCTACTGCACACGTTTTACACAGCCGCAGTTCTGCTAGGATTCAAACAAAAGTGGCACTGCTGCTTTTGTGGTAAGTTTTCACGTCAAGGAAGATTTTTCTCAAGAAATTAAAGTGGCATAGTGGTTTAGAAAACTGCGTGACCTTTGACTGGTATAGTAATAAAGCATGTAGTCTAGCCTCTGCAGATCTGATACGGAAAAAGAAAAAGAGAATGGATGCTTTGATGAATGCAGCATGGTGTCAGAAAGGATATAAAATATATACAGCCTTAGACTTTGCAACCTCTGCTTCAGTCTTCTTGGAAGATTTGGAGGCTTAAATGTTTCCAAGCTCCCTGATTTGTGTATATTTAATAGCACACTACTATCAGAAGGTTATCAAACCTAATGTTGTACTTATTTTTTTCTTGCCTTTGGAGTGATAAATTGGGGATGGAGGAATGGGAAAGCAAATGAATTTGTCTTAGTGCAATCTGAAAGAATGTTGCCTTGTATCTATTTGAACCCTGCAAGGCAAAAACAGTTTGTCACCAGACAGAATCTGATATCCGTGGTCTATTGAGCAGATAGAGCCATCAAATATTTTTTATTTGTTTATTTGGGAAAGATACTAAATATTTCTGTTTTCAATCTGTGCTCTAAATCTATATGCTGATTCTGGTATGCCTAGAATAGGTGTTATCCATGCAGTACATTAGCACAAAGCAGACAACGTAGCTTGTCAATCACACTGATATGCATGTTAATCACTACTTTCCTAGATTCCTTGTCATCCACAAGAAATGCCTTGATGGCATTGGGACCAGCGGCATCAACACCAGTACAACATGCAACTCAACATGCTGTCAAAAACCCTTCTCATCTTCCTGCAGCTCTTGCTCCAAACACTACTTCCCCTTATCCCCCCACAACAAGATCCTGATGTGAGATCACAGGACAAGACCAGGCATCTGCTCATCAGGTCAAGAGGAGATGTAGGAGAGGCATCAGGTATGAACAACCCTCCTGCCATAAATCCCCCTTTCTTACAACTGACATTTTTATGTGCCACGTTCATCACAGACGGATTGGCTGCCATGACCGAACAGACTCACAGCGTATCTGGGCTGTGCCTGAGAGGTGCTCAGACCCACTGGGAAAGCAGCTCCAGGCTACAGATCTTGTACTCCATTGCTCTGCGTGGAGGCCAAAGGCAGCAGTTAACATGATGGTGCAGAGATGGTGTTCCTGTCCCACGGGCACAGAGAGGAACAGAGACTCTATTGCTTCCAGAGACTGATGTGTCACAGTGGGGCACAAGGTGCAGTTCCCTTCTGCTACACAATTTCTGCTTCACAAGTTGCTCTACTTCACAATTGCTTGAAACGGCCTCATAACCATCGCATCCCCAGGACTCTCACTTCTGTTGACTGCTAGATTTCCTCACTTCTTTCTTTCTCCAAAATAAGACTTTGAGTCCATCTGTAGGCTTGTGAACATCAATTTCAACCTCTTGGAAAAAAGTATCCAAGAGGCATCGCTTGAATTTTTTTTTTTTTTAAATTTAATCAGATACAGTAATGCAACAGCATTGACTCAGTGAAGCATAATTTAATAATAACTTACATTCTGTAGTGGGTTTCATCCATTTGTCTGAAAACACTTTTAGACATTAATGCATTAAATTTAACACTGTCCCTCTTGTGAAGTAGGTAGGTATTATAACCTTAATTTTACACATGAGAAAACACAGGCACAAAGAATTGAAATGCCTTACTGAAGGTCAAATGAGAGATTCCTGCTAGAACTCAGAAACTGGGAAGAGAAGGAAAAGTGTGTTTCCATTAGCACTGCAGCAATGTATCCAGCTTTTTATGGAAGAAAATGTGTGCATCTACACACATGAACAATATAGGTTTATCTTCGTAGGTGTAACAAAAAACTAGTATAAATGCCTGCATAATCAATATCATACTTTTAAATTGAGGGAATGCATCAGAGGGAGGAGAGGACCAAAGATAACATTTTGACCAGCAAATTTGTTATTTTTTTCGGTATTATAAACTAAGCATCTCTAGCACTATTGTTTTTTTTCCTGTTTCTTTAATACAGTTGTCAGTTTTGAGAAATAAATGCACTAAATAAATAAATGTGTAACCCTTGCCATGGCTGACATAGGTTAATAAGATTCTGGACTGCTGTCTCTGGAAATGGACATGAAATCAGTTCTTGGTCATTCCTGCCATGGTGTTAAAAGAAAAACAGACCATAGGAAGGTACAAAATTGAGAGAAAAGCTTGATTACAGAAGGCTGTCATGACTTCGGGGTTTTGCCATGAGAAAGAAGAGTGTCTAGACCACTGTTAGGGGCTGTTTTGCAAAGGCAGGGGCCTCTGAGACATGCCTGGGTCAGTCTGGAAATTTCAGCCAGAATAGAAAATGTGTAAATCAATTTTTTTTCTTCTTAACTTTCTGATGTAGCATGCCAGTCAAGGTAGAGCCATGCCATGTGTCTTACGATTTTCTTGTGGCTCTGGAAAATTGCTTTCTTCTCTTCAGCTGTCCAGTCTTGTTACATAAATTCACATATTCTGAAAGTACTTGCATGTTTCTGATTTTCCTTCCCTCTTTTTCCTGTAATCAATTGCTTCCAGCCACTTCCAGAAGTGTATATTGGCTTATTGTCAATTTGCCCAACTTAATCTACGTAAATACATACAAATGCTTTTGTCTCTATTCTCTTTCCCTCCCTACTTAACTCCTCTGAGGTTCTGTGCATCTGCTCTGGTTTGTGTTGCATGCAGCTCTGCTCCCAGGTTTTGGAAAGATACATGCACTTATCCTGTACATCTTTGCTGTTACCAGATACCTGCAAATTCCATGCCTTTCAAGCAGTGCCTGTTGTATTCACCCATGTGGAGAGGTTTTTGATCTTTCTAGGGAACATGAACAAAGCCCTTTGTCAGGTAAAAAAGTCCCACTAGTTCGATTTTCCCTTGTGGTCTCTGAAGAGGAGGACCAGAACAACAAATAATAAAATTAAAAATGTGGTCCCACTGCAAATGCAGTATTCACGAATTTTGCTTCCCAGCTGTAAGCACTGAACTCCAGCTCCTCAAACAAAAATACAGAGGTTCTGTTTCTGTCTGGAAAAGTCCAAGCTGGCTAGGAGAGGTGTGGGTGCTGGAGAGAAGCAATGATCCCAAGTGAAAACCTGGGACAATTTTCTGGTTATCATTCACTCTTCTCTTGCATATTTTTTAACACCCGTTTCCATTTGCTCCTCTATCACATGATGATCCATGAACGTGATTTGTCATTTGTTCTTAAGCCATGCAAAAATCCCACAAGCCAGAGCATCCTTCCCTGAACTTACTTTCTTACTTCTCAACCCCTAATCCCTTGGCAGAACAGGGGCAACAGGAGGGCCTCCTTCTCTTTCCATCTATATCATGAATGCTCTTGCCCAAACAAACCTTATTGAAGAGGTTGTTTTGTGTTGCTGCTCCTGAACAGCATTTCACAGTGTCTTGGACACTTGGCATGTGTTCTCACAGTGTCATTGATGAATGGACAGCAAGAAACACTGGTTAAAACAAAGCAAAAAGAAAATCTCCTGAAACCAGCAAGAAAGAAGATAGAAGTCGTCTGTGCCTTGCCTCTTCCTTCATTGAAAGAGGAAAGAGACAACTGTTGGCTTTCTCCTGAAGGTTTTTGTTTTATGTAGACTAATGCATGACGTCACTGTGCTTCACTGTGCTAGTGGATGATAGAGATGTTGGGTTCTTCTTTGGTGTGAAACAGCAAAGTATTTTTTATAATCTGATCTTGTTAGATTAGTTTATCTGTACCAATATTTATATCGATACAGAAAAAAAAGGATGCTTCTTTTCCACAAGGGCTAGCTTTATGTCACCTTTTTGAGTCCTACAATAGCATAGAATGAGCTAGGTTGGAAAAGAGCTTTGAGATTATGGAGTCCAACCTATGACCTAACACCAGCTTGTACATCTCCATAGAAATGGCTTTTAGCATGGAAAGTCATGGAAAGCATTTTCTAAATGAAAGCTATAGAAGTTTGCCAAATAGCTGCCTAGAAGGTTCAAATGTTTCTTCACCCATAATGGGCAGAGAGTAGATATGACAGCCAGAGGTCTTTGCAGAGGCATTTGCTACATTGCTCTCATTAACATTTTTTTGTGAAAAAGCATGCAACTTTTTTTTAATAATGCACCTACTATTCTCTTGTGTTCTCACCAATATATTGATAAAAAAGAAGATTTAATAACAGTATGGTATATGCATCATATATGGTGTTCTATATTGTAGTGTATAAAATTAAATAATAGTAATATAAAATTATAGTGTCAGAGGTGGCTTCAGACCTCTAAGGAGCTTGTTTAGAGTGTCTTTATTTCTGGATGTGTGTGTTAGCACGGGATTGCTTAAAGGTGGTTACAATTATTTTTGACCAGAACTAGGCTTACTTAGGTATGCAGTTGAATTGCTGCATTTCGAAGCAGGCAAGGTCTCCAAAATACTGTAATTTTAAAGGCAGGTATAAGGAAGCCAAAATAGGAGGTCTTTTACCACCTAAGGTAAACTTCTAATTTCTCCGTCACTCAGGGGTGCACTGATGATGCAAAAAAGATGGGAAGGACATGAATAATCCATCCTTTGGCCTCAAGGATGTATTCTAGAGGCCAAAACCTCAGGAAAACAGAAAGCAAGTCTGACAGTACCAGCAGCATCCAAAGGTGTCTGCATGATTGTGCCCTATTACAAGTTAAAAACTTCCCGGTAACACTTTATACCTATTCCTGCCCTTGGGGGTAGTAGGCTTCTCTTTAGCAGTTTCCTTGCATGGCTGCCTTCAGGGCTGCTTTAAAGGTTGAACCTGATCTTTGGCATCAGAAATACAAGCTCACCAAGTTGCTAGAAGAGCACTTACATCAGCAGGTTGCAGTGCTGGGTTTTTACTACAATTAATCTGTCAGCAACAGAAAACTTGTCCATTTTCTTTCTATTTTAGGTATGTCCAAGAAGTCTTTTTTGAGAATGTAGGTTTCTATTTTGATCTGAGAATATTCTCTGAATGGTTTTAAAATTGAAGTCTTTTCAGACAATCTCTGTGCCAAATGGAAATCTTTTCCCCAGCTGTTCTCTGTTGCTTTGGGAGCAAATTCAGTGCAAGTCAGGTATACTGTGGGCAGAAGTTGTCCGTTCCAGTAGTTTTATGCTCCTGGCTGGATTGCAGAGATCTTGAGCCCAAGCACACAGATGATATGGAACTGGAACTGTTTTTCAACATTTTTCTCATCCTATTTTGTTTTAATGTAATCAAGAAATATGAATTATTTTATAAAGTCAAAATGTTATTAAAGATTAGATCAAGAGTTTTGATAGATGGTGGAGGAGTGGCTTGGACAGGCATTGTAGCATAGTGAGACCTCACAGATTCATTATGCCATATGCTCTGTTCTCAAGGTGTAAGTTATTGAACAACAATCTTTGTGCTGGTTTTTTGGTTGTTTGGTTTTTCTTTTCTTTTTCTTTTTTTTTTTTTTTTCAGATCCAACTGTAAATAATGATTTCAATATATATTGCCAGATTATGGCATAATTTGTATTTGCATAGTCTGTTAAAGTCCATGTGTGCATTTGCTTTCAAGGTCCAGGATTTAAACCATAAAATTTAGTGCATTTGCTCAGGAAATAAAAAAATATAAAATGACATGCAATGTTTGACAATTAAGAGGATACTGTCAAAAACTGCACAATGATATTTTCAAAGGCAGTGGGAAACATGATACAAACCATTTTCCTCTTCTTGTAAGAAGACTTATCATTCTGGGCAGTGTCTTAGTTTGGGAAGACAGATATCTGCCAGGGAAAGCTGTAGTTTCCTTTGGAATGGAGAATGTAAACCACCTCCCTCCAAATTATTATAATTTTGCAATTAAGGGCTTTCAGGCAAAGATTTGGGAATAGGAATAACAGTCTTTTACTAGGAATATTAAGAATACAAATGTAGTAGTACAAAAAAACAAGCAAGCAAACAAAAAATCCTAGAAACCCTGACAGAGTTGAAGATACAACCTGACACCCTGTTGGTCAGGGTGTTGGAAGCTGTCCAAAGTAAATCCTCCTGGAGTGGCAGATGTGGTTCTGTTGGAGTAGAGATGATCCTGTAGAAGGGTCCAGTGATGGCAAGATGGGTGCAGTCTTCCTCCGGGAATCCAGTGGAAAACCAGATGCCTAGTGTTTCTGGGTCTCAGTTTTTACCTAGGTAGGAACACTTGGCTCCCCCCACTGAGTGGAGCATCTCACAATGGGATGATGTAATTTTATCAGTCATGCAGTGAGCCTTAATGGCCCATTAATAGAAGATACCCCCCAGAGGGAGGGCAGGTTGTGGAGGAAATAAGGAATATTGCTTTAGCTGGTTTCAGCAGCTGGCCTGTTAGCAGAAGGCATCTGCCCCCTCCCTGCCGGAGTTATGAGAAATGGGTTATACAAGAAATAAAGAAAACATCTCCCCAGCTGGTTTCAACAGATGGAATAGAATAAACATTTTTGGTTACATATTGCAACCTAAGACAGGTAGGAAGCCATGTGAAAATAATCTTCATTTGAAGGAATTTGTTCCACATAACCCTATTTTACTTTTCCCCTGAGAAGTTATTTGAGGATGACTATTTTAATGGCTGCTGAAAATCTACTGAATATCTGGAAAATAATCAGCATTAACAAACTTGCCTCCTGTGTACTTTTGTACATTGTCAAATACAATCTTAATTTGCCACAGGCATTGTATATTTATTAAAAGTGACATTTTCCCATTTTCCTCCAAGCAGATGTCTCATATGTGCAAAGAAAACTAAGTTAGAGAACTAAGACTGTATGTATTGTCTTAATGTTGCGCAATTGCAATATTTCTGAATTTTGTGAAAGTGAAGACCTGTAACAGACTCTTCCAATACCTACTTGTGTGGCAAAAGTTTTTACTTAAAGTAACATGAACTGCCTGCATAGTTCTTGCACAGTTTTCAGACTGAGTACTTAATCTGTTTGCGTATGTGAGAACATATACGTATATGTGTACTCATATATGCTTACAAATTTCCCATGTGCTTGACAGTAATTTTTTCCCCAAAAGCCACATTTGCTTATTATATAATGGGTTAAGTTTATGTTGTAGCCTATCTCTTGTTTTTATTATCAAAACCAGATGCAATGTACATTAGGCTTGATCATTTTATCTCGGACCTTGGCTTTATAAATTTAATTTAATTTAATACAGATACACTTTTTTGATCTATGCTACCTAAAGTCTTATGCATACACAAGAAGAATTAGTGAGATTAGAGTTCGTGAGGACTCTGCAGAGCCATAATTTGCATCACAATGCCTTATAAAGTCAATAGTAGTGAGCATTTTTAGCATTAATTTAAGATGATGCATCATTCCAACAAGCAAAACTTTTTTGGACTTTGACCCAGAAAGTATTGCCAGCAGATTATGAATGGAAACAATTCCTTCTGGAAAATCCATTCATCTCCCTGGGAAGAGTTTGCCAAAAGTGCATATAGTCAGATTAGCCTCTTACATGAATGGCTAAGTGTAAACAAGAGACTTAATGCTAGTCTGTAGGTCATGCATCAGAGCTAAGCGGTTCAAATACAAGACCTTAATTTCTTTGCTTCCTTCCTTACTAATCTTACGTTGTGCTCACATCAGGTGTGTGTGTGTCCAAAGAGTACTAGGAATGCTGATAATCAGTTTCTTATTTGGACATCTTTAAGAGACTACCATCAAAATTGATCAGAAATTTTAATTTCTTGGTAAAACTATGAGTAGTGCATAAGCACTTTGCAGAATGAGGGACTCACTCTTTTGGTTTTCATACATTCACATGAAATGCTTTATTTACTTCAAAAGGATTAATCTTAATAGCTTTAAAAATAAAAGCCCAAAACTAGCCAGAATTGTTGGCTTAGGACCTGCAATAGGGAATTAGTGGCTTCCCACTCACCACTAATGAGTGGATTCTTTTTAAGCTCTGTTAATTTATGAGCACTGTTGAATACTAATTCTTGTTAAACAAGCCATTTTAGGGAACCTGCTCTGCTTGACATCAAAATATATTCAACAACCATGTTAACAAAATGCTATTTGCCCAAGTGGCCGCATAATTTCATCCAACATGAAAATATATGCAGTATGCTTAAAGAAGAAAAAAATTTAGATTATTAGTAACTGTAGACTTCAGAAAAGTTATCTCCTTTTCTTAGCATGGGGTACTTTTTGGGCAACCTAAGATACAGGTACAGTCAATCATGCACTTAAATTATGTATACAATATACTACATAAACTTTCCAGAAGATTCATATTTAAGGTATGTATGTACAAGCTTAGTAAACTGATTTGCTCATATTGAAGACTACGTGATTTAAGAATATTAGAGGGGAAAATAAGACACAGTTTTTGGGATAGCATAGGTGTTCCTCTGCAAAAACTTCCTCTATTGCAGCAGCGTTACTCCTTTTTCATGAATAAAATATTTGAGCAAATTTAAACCAACAGGCTCTTTATTTTAATATATGAGGACATAAGTAAGTTTTGTTGTTTCTTGGCTTCTGGGAACTGACTAATAACACTTTTACTGTAGAGTTTTCTTCCAGATCCTCTATTTTGATTCTGTTTTGATTAAGTGTAAGAGGCTATTTAGCCAAGCTTAAAGATTTTTTTGTTGCTCTCCTTCTGTGGCCTCAAGTTATGTTTTAAAATTTTTTTTGGTGATTGTTATGAAATGATTTTTTCTTTTTTGTGTAATGTTTTTGTCTTCTCAACTTCATTTTTTTTGCCTTTTCATGTTTTCCTGCTCTTACATTTTTGATCACGGTGTTCTCTTTCACCGTTTTTCTTCTTGCACTGTAACACTGGGGTGTGCCGTTTCTGGCAGGCAGTGGGCCAAGAGGAGTGTTTCTGTAGCTCCCTTGGCATGATGCTCCAGGCTAAAGCTGGAGTTCAAGCAGCTGCAGGTGACCTTGGAGCAGCTGCAGGTGACCTTGGAGCAGCTGCAGGTGACCTCAATGAAGCCCAGACATTTTACTTGCCCATTTTGCAGAAGTGCTTGGGTGCTGGGCTGGGATTCTGAAGTAAGGGTTTGCTTGTGTCTTCTTTCTTTACATATCTAATAACCCCCCAAAACAAACCGGTTTTCACAAGGAAGCAGAACCACCCAGCTTTGGCCATCTGCTGCTGCTTAGCAGGAGAGTAATTCTGGTCGTGGAAGAGCATACCAGAAAGGTCAACTAGTTTTCGTTCCTCAAATTACTCCATTGACAGATTGACCTGTAATTGTCTTCTTCCACTGTGACAAATTAAAACTCACTAACAGTGGGTAATGATTTGCTCCCTTATATAAGATGGAGGTGGGATAATTTACTGCATTCCTGTTCTGTGCTGGAATTGCCCATCAGATTAATTTGGGGGAAAAAAATTACACTGTGATAAAATGTGGCATTAAGTGGATTGTACTCCAGCTCCTGCATCATCAAAGTGGATGTCTCATTTTGCATTTCTGAAGCAATATATACAATATAAAAGTGTTGTTTTTGCTAAAATATGTATATGTATGCACTCACAGAAGAGCTGATCCATGTTTGTTGCTGGCAAAGGTGTTTCTTGGGGACATTGGGTTCCAGATCATTACAAAAGATATTTAAAATAATTATGTATATAACATAGTAGTAATGTAGTATATATAAACTTTTTTTTTAAAGTTTTAATTAGTGCATGCCACCTAAAGTATTGAAAGGTTGCTGCCTGACAAGGAACATCAAGCTTGCCCTTGAAGTAATGTTGATTAAAATTACAGTGTTTGAAAAATAAATTATAGAAACGTATGGAAAAGGAGCCATTTACGTGCACTTGTATGAGTATCTGCAAATATAGCTTGGATTTTTTTTTTTCCTTGTTTGTTCATTGGCAGTGTCCAGCTAAACTGCTCTGCCTCAGAATCCATCATTATGTCTGTCAGCTTCACTGCCACGTGGTTTTGGAGCTTTCTGTTATTTCAGCAGTGAAGCAGAGCAAGCACATTACTGGCCAAACAACAATTAAAAGAACCCAAAACAAAACACAGACATTTAATTGATATATTTGCTGTATCCATGGCAATGAAGCTCAGTAAGGCAGGAAGATTCTATTACATCATCGTTACTTTGTGACTACCTAACCAGTTGTGAGTTGCCTGGTATGCACAACGTCAGCTCCATCTCCTAGCATCACTTTTTGCTAAGTTTTACTGTGCTTCTTAGACAACAGTCATCTCCCTCAAAATTTGTTTTCTGGATCTCAAATGCAATGGTACTGGAAAGAAAATAGTACAGAAATTATAAAAAGTGTCTATCTGGTGTGAAAATGATAGCTTCACGTCCTTTGAAATGGTGACCTTTCTGGATCTCCCTAGATGAGCGGATTTCCTTCTCCCCCTCAAAAAAGTATTTTTATGTGTATTATTAACACTCTTTTAGATGCACTAAAATGTGATAGCCTGGATCATGAAGTAATTCTTACAGAGGCTCTGTGGGCTGGAAAAAAGCAGGAACTTCAGGACAAGTGGGGGAGATGACAGCTATTAGCCAGAGACAGTTCTGAAAAATACTTTCTCCCACCTTTAGTACTTCTGGAATGGAGGATTTTGTTGTGTACTTATGCTTTGTTTTGTTTGAAGGGGTAGCACATTCATAATAAATAGGAAAATGGTGGACCTTTACCTTGCTTATCCAGGGGCAGTGGACATCTTGCTTTTTTCTAGCCCTTTTTATACACAGCAAAAGTTTACTGTTTGGATTTATGCCAGTGGGTTGTTCTGTTGTTTCAGTTTGTTTCAAAATCTGAATAGCATATAGGTGGCAAAGCCATGATGCACTTGGAATGAAACACAGTTCCTGTCTCCTTCACACACATGCACCTACCTTTAAAAAGAAGAATGAACATTAAAGCAGCTGAAGGCAAAGACGCAAATGAGAACTGACTTTGTGTGAGTAGATCCCCTTGAATCAGTCTTCACAGAAAGTACTACTGTTGAAAGCTATAAATATTTTTTTAATTCTTTCTGAATGAAGATCAGTTGAGGAGGTGTCTAACTCCAGTTTCAGTCAAGAAAAAATTATTCTATTTAAATTTTAAACAGAGTTATTAAAGTTAAATAATGCTCACATTTAGAAGTATATATTCAGGGTTGGTCAAAGGTAAGGAATATTTATACTTCAGGTGTAACTGTTATTCAAGCTCTATAAGCACCTCTTATGAATCTAAATATTACCTTGAGTGCCTTCCTACCTTTGTGCCATTAGATGACAAAGTCATCTAGACTAACTTCCTGCTCCACTCATTGCTTCTGCCCATGCTGCAGAGGGTCTGTTGTGGCTCAGTTGGCCAAACCTCAGACATCTCCAGGGTTCAGACTGCAGCTTCACTGCGCCACCTGACCCAGTACTGCTCTAGCCAAAATGTTACTCCTGATGTCTTGACGTATTTCCCAGGCTGCATTTTGCAGCTGTTTTACCACCCACTGTTATGTTATCTGCCAGGACCGTCATCTCTGTAGCCTGTTTTCAAGTACTGTTATGTTGTCACTCAGCCAAGCTCAACAAGCCCAGCTCCCTCAGCTGCTCTCTGCTGCGTTGCATGCTCCAGGCTGGTGACCAACCTGGCAACTGGACTTTTGCTGGAGAACCAGAGCTAGATAGAGAATTCCAGATGTAGTGCCAAAAAGAAGAGAATAATATCTTCCCTCTTACTGTCTAATTACATCTACACATATCACAGGCTAATTGCATCATGTCATAGTGTTCGAGAAATGTTTGAGAAATATGGTAAGGTAATTTTTCTAAAATAACTCTACTCTTACAAATTTTACAAAAAATAGGGTATGCTTCCAAGATGTCTTGGCAGCATAAACAGTACTCCGTGGATCTGAGAAATTAATTAATAAGTCTTCTTTATCAAAATCATAACAAATGACTTTAAGATGCAAGGCCTGTTTTTCTCAAATTTAAGATGAAGTTTGCGCTTGATTACGCTGGAGACGGAAAGCAACATGGAAAATGGTTGTGTGCTAGTTTCATCTTTGCTTTCTGGCAGTGGACTCAGAAAGATGAGTATCCACCAATATACACATCCTTTGCATTGCTTTTTGAAGGGAGAACAGCACAGGGGAGATATGAGGGTGGAATGCCTTCCGTCTCTCACAAAGTATTTGTTGGTATTCTTCACAAAGGTATTGAAGATGGTATGAGGGATTTGCTTCACTTCTGCTTTGGACATCCGTTTTTAGTTGTCTAATTAAATCGGACTATTTTTTAAAAATGTATTTTTAATTACTCGAAATCACACAAAAATGGTGAATGTGGAACTCACATTAATTCCATATAGTGCATGTTATAGTTTTTAAGAATATTAGGAAAACAGGTGCACCCAATTACAAACTTTGTAAGTCATGTGCAAGCTTCTGTATATAATTTGTATTTGAGTATAATCTGTTCTATAACTGCTTTTGACCTCTTACTTTCTTTGTAGTTCTTTTTCCAGTTAGGCATTTGCAAAAACTCTCATTTTAATAAAAATGTGGACACATATTTTCTGTTTTGATTGTCATTTTCTTTCAATTCAACTTTAAAGGTTATTGGTTTCCTTCAGAAATGTATTTGTTGAGAACACCCATATCAGAATTTGGGCTGATGAAACACAGCTTGACATAAAGAGACAGGCTCAAATATGCTTGTAATTTGAACACAGTTTAGAATTTGGTGTCCAAAATGCTTTTTTTGGTTATTGTTTGTTTTTTTCCCTTTTTTTTTGTTGTTATCATATTAAGAGGCCTCCTGAAAGAGTACATTTTCATGTGGTGTAATTCCAGTAACCAAAGAGATGTTCCTATCCCATAAATCCTGTTCTCTTGGTACGAGATTTATGATAGCAGTGGCAGGCAGCCAATCTGGTAGAAAAGCACAAGCAATTAGTGTAAGAAAACAAGTTAAACGGATTGACAGGTGCATAAGGATTTGTAAGTGTCCTGTTGGGATAGATTCAAAAGATGTGCTTGAAAGAGGGTATTTTTGTGCACGGATTTTTTTTGGTAACACAATGTCTGGACATAGGAGAAGTTTTGTAGGGAAAATGACAACTGGGGATAAAAAGCCTCTTTTGCTGACAGGGGGAACACAGGACTTGATGCATTAACTGTGTATTGAGTTTTTTTGGGAGTGTAAACAGGAGTGAGATGTAATAGTATAAAAATATAATAACATACTTGATGAGAGGAGGATGGAAGCAGAAATTCTACCTTATACTTTTTTACCCTTTTGGATTTGAAGCAAAAAATTAAAAATTTCAGTTTTGCAGGGAAATATTTCCCCCCATACACATAAACCCCATAATTTTCCTGAAGATTTTTTTTCACATTACTGAAATTTTATTATTTTTTTGTCAATCTCACTTCCTGCAAGAATTGTGACAAAAAAAATCTTATGTACAGAAATAACTGAATTGCCAGGTATAATCAAGACTCTGTTTAAAAAGAAGACTGAGTTTAGAGTAATACTGTTTAGAACAAACTGCAGGGTAGGGAAGGACCAGAAATAGGAAATTTAACAGTTGGAGAAGAAGAGGTGAAGGGGTAAGTTAAGGTTGAATTTCTGGGTCGAGTGGATGAGGTGGAATGTTCAGTAAAGAAAAATAACGATCTCGTTTGCACGGACGGACTAAAAGGTATTTCGCAAGACAGGGAAGGGATAAAACCTGATTGAGAGGCATGGCTGATGGCATGCTTTGTTTAGAGTGCTGGGAGGGTAATTTTAGGGTTTATTTTTTTTTTATCTTCTTCCTTTAATTAGAAGGACTTGTTTGGGTGGCACCTGGGTGGAAATAGAAGGCTGCTCCTGCTGGGGTAGGTGAACAGGGATCTGCCCGGAGGGAGAGGTGGCAGCAGGAGGCAGTGAGCCTGCGGAGCACCAGAAGCATTGTGGAGGCGGTGGGAAAGAGCAGGGACCAAGGTGTTAGTGGCACAAATGACATGAAAAAATACTCTACAGGCAGAAGAGGCTGGGCACAGTTTGCTGCAACTCAGAAAGCCACTCAGCTGGCCAAAACTGGGCTGTGAAACGAGGATCAGCCTACGTTTGCTGCTGTGAGAATAATAAATTTGAAGCAGATTCAGAAGTTGTCTCTCTCAATTATCTTGATGATTTCCAGTGATTGAGGGCATCGGTGTCAAGCTGTTATTTCTTTCCAGAATGTAATTCTAAAATCAATATGTTGTACTAACACTTCCAATGCCAGTTATGAAAATAAAATAATTTAAATATGTAGTCAGAAAATTGCATCTATCATCTCTTTCTCTGCCATCTAAAATTACTCAAATTTTGAATGCTTGATATAGATTCTACCTGAGATATAGCACTCCCTGTAGCTTTCAGGCTAATCTTCCCCTTCCTCTGCCCAGGAGACAGACAATGCAGCTCAGATGGATGAATTTGAATATATCAGCTAAAAAATTAATATTGGAAGAGTATCTTCACATTCTAAGTTTGTATGCTTGCAATTCAACACCAACTGATGATATTTAAAAACATTTTGTTTGTGTGTTTTGGTTTTGTGCTAGGGGTTTTTTTTTTGGAGGAGGGGAGGATTTTTTTTTTAATATTGCTTTTTCAATTTATTCCATGAATTCTCCATTTGAACCTCCTGGTTTTTGATTGACTGTTTTCAGAGGCCATGAAAAGGGCTGAAAAGTGCAGCTAACTCTAAATGCTGGGGGAAAACAAGTGGCTTCATTTATGAAGCAACTCACACCTCTTGGAAAGGACCTGCATTACAGTAACGTGCTCCCGAGCTGTGTGTTAGCCTTGGGCTCAAGCACTGGCACTACATTTGCACAGATGGGATAGCCTGGTAAAGTACACAGAGCCATTTGCCCAGCTCTCCTTCCACCAGAACCCACAGCACAGGAAGTTTGAGAAGATAATGCACCCTGAGCTCCACCCCACCTTAAAATGACATGATTTCAGTGCCTCTTCATGCATGGAAAAATGTTCTACTACACCGATTCAGTCAACATAACTTTGGCTTTCTAAAATTTTTCTGCTAATGAGATTTAAAGCCTAGTAAGATCTTACTTGGTTTTGAAACTCATGAAAAATTGTCACCTTCCAGCTGGAAATGAACCAAAGGCAAGCTACCTTTGTCATGCCAAGTTATCATGGCCACTGCCTAATAAAGGTTATTGACCTAAGCAGGATGGCTCTGTTTCTAACAAGCTGCTGGTGGGAGGGACAGATGAACCAAATTTACCAAGGCAGACGTGGGAGTTTTCATGTTGTGATTTTGGTTTGAGATTTTTTTTTGCTATTTTTTTTCTTTTTCCCCAAAGGAAAGCAAGTGTTTATTTGTAAATGTTTATTTTCTAGGATAATGTGATGTTTACATTCTTGGAGTGCAAAACACTGCTATGTTGCCTGTTGTTTTCCTCCTTATCATTTCAGCATCTTTTTGAAAATACATGAATATACATGTCATGCAAATGAGAGTGTATAAGTCAATAAATAATTGTAGTTTCATTACTGCAGATGCAAATTTTGAGGTCAAGTTACCGTCATTAAAATAGTTTTATAAGCATTTCTTTTTACCTTGAAAAAATAACTAACCTTTGAAGCAATTACTGTCATGCAAGCCACTCAACTATTTTGGACAACTTGTTTTTGCTTTGCAATGCTATTTGCTCTATCCAATGTGGCTAATCGGTGCAAATGCAATAGGAAAACAATTTGCTTGCTGGTAATCCTATTGTTCAGCAGGGCAGACCTTGTATGACATCTCTGTAACTCTGCTTGTGCAGTGTCTGGATTAAGCAGTGATTCCCTTACTAGAAGAAGCAAACATGAAGTGTATGTTACATGGCAAATGAATTCAGCTTGCACGAACTTCTTACCCCTTGGGGTGGAGCTGTGAAACAAAGGGGGAAGAGTAATTCTGGGAATAAAGATCTGGGTATCAGAGTTATGAGATTAATAAGTATCTGCCAGAATTTGAAGAGAGTAGGGTAATAGTCCAATGTCAGTAGTACTAGAGGCATACCCAAGGCCTATGACTTTAATAATGATGTATGTCTGCTGTATATAGAAGCATTTATGACCTCATGCTGTAATTTAGGTATCCTTTATATAAAAAACTGGACACATTAGGCGAAGGTTCAAAGTGATTTGCTTGAAAATGTAATTTGGAGATCATTCCTGTGAAATATTGCAGAAGCAGTATCTTTGGAAAAAGAGATCAAACCAAACTGATAGCCTGGGGGGAAGCAGAAACTTTAAAATAAGACTATATGATCATCAGAGGGAATAAGCAGTGTAGTAACTATTACAGAAACATAGGTAAATTCATAGCTACTGACTCATTGATTTTTCCCTGCATATTAAACTATTCCTAATGGAAATTTTTAAAAGAGCTAGCAGTCACACAGGCAAGAGCCTCAGTGTTGATATTTCCCTTTAGAACATTTTCCAACACCAATTTACAAAGAAAACAACTTTTTGACCTTCAGGATGCCTTTTGGCTGATATAAGTAGCTTTGAAGGACATTTTGCTTTCTTTCTAGTGCTGCAATAGTGCCAATGACAGTTCTGTTGTATGAGGCCTCAGGGGGGTTAGATACAAACACAGATGACACTGTAATGTTTGGCTGAGGAAGTTCTTGATTGTAACCTGATAGCATAATGAACAACAGAAGGTGTCAAATGTTATTACAGTTAATGGGCCTCAGTTTTCTTGTCATGAGCTGGAACACATCTAATCCTCTTCGCAGCACAGCTTCCACCATGATAAGGCAGAAAGAATTGTCAGGGCTGCCAAAAACCTCGGCTTTGGGGTTCATTGTTTTTCCCTCCCTACCCGCATCCCCCCATCTCCAGATGGAGAGGGATAGGTAAGTGGGAGCATATCAGAATAACAAAGTGTGTAGAAAGAATTACTAGACTAGAGAAAAACACCAGCAGAAGGCAAAGGCAGCCTTCCAGTACAGCTTATGTCACACCGTGTATGGACCATCCTGTTAATAGCAAATGAAGATTTGAAGCCAGCAGCAGCTGAAAATGTGACTGCAAGCTGCAAGCCAGTGGTAGCTAACCAAATATTGCTGTGCAGAGAGCCAGATTCCTGGGACTTAAATATTCTTGCTAACCAAGGATGCAACTGGCATCTAAAACCAGAGGTAAGGCATGAAGGGCACAAAAAGACAGACATGCAAGACTGGTGTCTAGAAGCAAAGAACAAGTGACAGATTCAAATGCAGAGGTGACTGGTTCAGCACAAACCTAGCAATATGGATTGAAACAAGATGAACAAGATAAGGCAATGAAGTAATCAAAGACAACTTACCAAGACAGATGTAGACAGAAAACTATTACAAAAGTAAGAAAAATCATAAAAATAGCTGAATAAAGCAAACTGAAATGAAAAAAACTATAAATGAAAAAAATTATATTTATTTATAAATTTTTATTTTTAAATTAAAAGTAATTCAGTAAAAGTATTTCAGTAAAAGCAACACAAAGAATAATAAATACGTTCTTTATGAAAGCGATTAGTGTAGAGGACAGAAGCCTCCTAGCATTAAATAGTGCTTTGCTCATTAGTCTGAGTGGTTTATGCAACCGGTATTTACAATTTTTGTTATATCTAACTACGAATAAAAAGGGAATTCATAAAGAGATTGGAAATTGAAGGGAGAAAGATAACACAACATCATGCAGTTTTATAAGCTTCAAATAGCTACTTGAGCAGAAGAGAATTCCCCTGAAGATTTTGCTTTCAGCATGCTGCCAGAAGTAAGCTCAGTTTTACTACTGTGTCTTCTTATTGTGTGTGGCCAGAGGTACTGGTCAGCACTTAATGACAGTGATGAGAGATTTATAGCTGAGACATAAATACAGTGAGTAGCAGAAAGGTTATATATTATGGAAGTGCAAGTCATGTTCCTCTATAACCATAATTCTGTAAGAATAAACACTAAATTCTTTTCCTTAGGGAACAAGTTGAATTATTCTTATGGCCTGGTTGTGAGCATAGCTACTTGCTCTAAGGCTTGAGGCTTGGTAAAAATGGTGCATGAAAATGAAAATCAAAGAGTGGATGTATCTTGAAGGCAATCATGAAATGAAGAACATCACCCAGAAAAAAATCATGAGTGAATTGTAGAAAAGTCTACAAACCTCTATAGGCACTACATCCAACTAATACTGTACTGTTTTTTCCTCCTTGTAGAGAGAACGAATCATCACAGGAGCTCTCTCAGTGAGCAGCTATCTGGAAAAGACTAGTTTTGTCACTGCTTTATCTTGAACACAAGCTTTTGTGGCTCTTGAATTCTTGAAGCTCACAACTTTCAGGTTGTCCAAGTGCAATTTTTGTGTTGAAGCAAGGCCATGCACCTGGAAGCTGGCACAGATCCTGCTGGGTACAGCAGATCCTAGACGCTGCAGGCAAGCGGCCAGCAGAGCTATCCAAGCTCCTGCTCTTGTGCTCTCCCCAGTTCACACTACTGCTACCCTGCAATGAAATGGGAAGTTGTTCACAGGCAGGAAATATTGATTACTTCCACCAGCTTGAATTAACTCTTTCACAATCTGGTCCTGTGTTGAAAGGTAGGTCACACAGCAGGTGACAGAGAGCCAGCCAAAGTCTCTGCATTGCTGATACCCACACAACAGTAGGGCTAGCTAGGCCAGGTCTTTCTCCATCTCTCAGGCAGGTGTCCTTCAGAGGAAGGCTTTTCCTCTCGTCAAGCTCTTTATTAAATGAATTCAACTTGAGTTTGAAAATAGTTTACTATTTTCTTTAAAAATAAAATAATAGTAAAAAACCCTTCATAAAACAAACAGCTATCTTTCCTAGCTTTAGGCACAGCTGAACAGCTGTGAAGAAGCATTTTAGCTATTGCTGTGCCAGTCACGGCAGAGGAACAGAGCTTTTCACAGGTGGCTCTCATTTTCTGGGTTGCTGACTTGCGACCTCACTGTTTGATTTGCAGAAGCACTGAGTACTTGCAGCTGCAGCTGGAGTTAATAGTAGCTGGGTTTTGAACATGGAATAGCATCATGAAACAAGCCTTCTGAAAAGAAGTTTTCAGCACTTTTAGACTGAGTATCTGAAATTAGTATGTGTGTGGTGGTTTTTTGGTTTTTCCTTTGGGTTTTTTTCAATTTTTTTTCTCTCTAGGCCTTATTTTTGATAAGTTTTTCTTGGTGTACGGATGCTGTGAAAACAAATTTATTAAAATGTGTTACTCATGCTGATGCTGTAATAATGAACTTATCGAGCAATCACAAAAGAAATTAATTGTTTTCAGTCTCATCTCATGTTGGGTTTACAGAAAGAGAATTAATGGAAGTAGAATATGGTAGGGCTGTGTGCTGAACAAGTAGGATAGGACAAAGAATGGTTATCATTTTCTCTGTGTCTTGCTCTCAGAATTTAATGAAATGGATTAAATATATACTGGGAGCTGTAAGGTCAGGCACAGTCTCTCCATGTTGTGTAACTCACTTCACTTCTATTATTACTGCCTTATTGTGGTGTAAATCAGAAGGAGTAAATCTTGAAGGAAAGAAGCCCTTCATCACAGTGCAAAGGGAGGTCTTTTACTGTCATGGGCCCTAACGTAGTTTGTAAGTTCTCACAGAATATTCTGAGCAATGAATTCTCATGCAAGGGGCCTGTGGTAGCCCCAGGTGAGCAGCACAGTCAAAGACTGAGCTTCAAAAGTCAGTGGTAACTTATAAATAACAGTACTGCAAGTATATAAAACATGGCATAATGGTTTTCCCTAGCTTCTGTAGTTACTGATGTTTTTTGCTTCATTATTGGAACAGCGTAGGGACAGAGATACATCAAAGAATCATTGATGTGATAGTCAAATAAGGTCACCTCCAGCAACAGGCAGAGAAACATCAACTGCTGGGTTTCTCTATTGCTTAAAATGTTACAGGGGAAACAGTTACCTAGGAAAGGATAAGGAATCCCTAAAGTTTTGTACTTTCTTTTTTTCTGCATAGCTGAGGCTGATGTAAGAATTGCTGCAGCTGATTCTGATTAGTATCCATGTATTTAATTGCAGTCTGCCTGCTTATGATTGATTGTGCTTAGGATGTTTTGGCAGTTTTGCATTGCAATTAGTTTAGAAACTGGAAGGTGAGTTTTGATGTATTTTCTGGTACTGATTTAAGATCCCTGGCTGTCGGAAATTACCGTTGTCATTATAGTGAGAAAGAGACATGTACTTGCAGTTCCTCTTTTCTGCTTCTTAACCCATGAGGGCAGAATCGCTGATCAGAGTGGATTTCTGTATAAGCCAGAGTGTTCATGGGAAAACCTAAAGTGCACCTTCTTGTCTTGCTCCCTTGGGCATTTGCTAAGGGCCAGCTTGGGGCAGAAGCAACCATGTTTGGTACTTGCACTGGTGCCCGAGTGTCAGACTGTAATGTGAAATTTTGAAGCTCTTGCTCTCCCCTACCTGCTTATGAAGCTCTGTTACCCTGCTGAGGAGGACTTGGGACTGCTGGTGGATGAAAAGCAGGACATGAGCTGGCAATGTGTATTTGCAGCTCAGGAAGCCAATGGTGTCCTGGGCTGCATCCAAAGCAGTGTGACCAGCGGGGAGAGGGAGGGGATGCTGCCCCTCTGCTCTGGTGAGACACCCCTGGTAGACCGCATCCAGCTCTGTTGTCCCAGCACAGTAAGGACGTGGACCTGTTGGAGTGAGTCCAGAGAAGGGCCACCAAGTTGATTAGAGGGATGGAGCACCTCTTCTATAAGGAAAGGCTGAGACAGTTGGATTTGCTTAGCCTGGAAAAGACAAGGCTTCAAGGTGACCTAATTGGGGCCTTCCAGTGGAAGAGAGTAGGTTTAGATTAGATACTAGGAAAAAAACCTCCTTACTGTGAGGGTGGTGAGGCATTGGAACACTTAGACCAGAGAAGCTGCAAATGCCTCGTCCCTGGAAGTGTCCAAGGCCAGGTTGGATGGGGCTCTAAATTGGTAAAAATTGTCCCTACCCACAGCAGGGAGACTGGACTTATATTATCTTTAAGGTCCCTTCCAATCCAAAAATTCTGTGATTCTACAGTACTGTGGTATCAGTCTGCAGATTGATGCAGTGACTTGTTTAACTTCATACACCTTATCAATGTAAAAGTCACTGTAGGTTTAGTGCTCCTATGAACCCAGTGCACGATAAAATACAATGTCTAGAGAATATTTACTAAAGCAGAACAGTTTTTCATGTTACTGACAAAACAATGCAAATATTGAACATCAGCAGGATTTTCCAGTTTAAGAAATCAAGTTCATTGTTGTCTATTACACAACACATAAAGCAAAAAGAGTATGAAAGCATGCATGGATATCTTTATACCAGAGAAGAAAACTATTTTCAACATTGGCTCTGCATGTCTCCTAAAAAGATAGTCAGCTTTTTTAATTACCAGCAAACTGAGTATGCTTCAGCAATTTTCTGCAGAGCCCATCATAAACCCTGGAAAACTGTTCTGGAGTCCTCCTACCACTCAGTTTTCAAACACAGGATTTTTGTTTCCCTGAATTTCAGTTTTGAAATGATTCCAAGCATCACCCCATGCAGCAGGATGACAATACCTGGAAACTGGGACAGCAGAGTCACAAGAAAGATTGCATGCTTTCAGTAGAGTACAAATGAAGGAGACTTTCTAACTCCTAGTAATAACAAAAATACTATCTTGGATGGGAGAATAAATTCCGCCAGCTTTTTACTTTGCTAAGCTGTGTGCTCTGAAATGAGTCATCATCAGTTCATTTGGGTTGACCCAGTTCAACTTAAAGTAGAGCTTCATCTGCCCTCATCTGATCAGAAACTACACAGCTTGTTGGTAGCTGTAATGGTTGTGGAAAGGAAACTACATACAGTGATTAATAAAAATATTTTATTACACCTACGGCCTTGCTCAGGAGTCCGTATAATACTATGTCAGCATATGGCATTTTTTACATTTTGGTTTTTCAAATATACAGAAACCTTGTCACACTCTTCCTGTAAAACTTAAATTCCTGGCTGCTCTTATTCCTCTTCTCTCTTCTTTCTGTTCATGGTTGTGCCTGAGAGACTTTTTGTCCTTGCCGATGCCAAAGATTTGAAGGACAGTCACTGGCAAACTGAGCTCCATGGTTTTCACAGGTTCCAGCCCTGGTCTGTACTCAGAGCAATTACTGGTGTCCTGTAGCATTGCAGCAGTGTTTTTCTGTATCTGCCTGCAGTGCTGTTAGTAGGCAGTTGGGATGCAATGAGGAAAGGACCTTTTTAAGACCCTGGTGTATCTTTACAGATCTGAAATGTGTTCCTTCACCTTTTTGTTACTGTTGGGTGCATAAGCTGATTTGCTGTGGGCTATAACCTGGCTGGTGAAACAATACTGCTGTCTGCTCCTTTGGTTGGCAAATATTAGTTCTGCTTTCATCATCTCTTATCCCAATTTACCTGGGTAATATTTTCTTGAAAGCTGCATACACTTTGCCATTAAACTGGTTCCAGCGTGGGAAAAATGTGAGACATTCAAGTTAAACTCGTGATGTAAACTCTGCAGATCCTTGACAGGTAAATTGGAGAGAACTGAAAGGACTCTGAGAGGCAGTGTTTTCCATATATCCGTCCAAATATAAGTGGATCGATTGTAACTGTCATTTCTTAGAAGTCTTTGTCTAATCTATTCTTAAAGACCTCCTGTGATGTAGATTCAAATCCTTTCCTAGTCATATATTCCGGCTTGCAGTGTTGGGCACAGGAAATGTTTTCTGCCTTAAATCTGTAATGCAAGCCCATACTTTACTGCTAGAAGATGTGGAAAAGAAAATGATACCTTAAGCTGCTTTAATTTGCCACTTAGATGCTTGATGACTCTGAATGATTACCAATTTTCACCTTCCAGGGCAAACTGTCCTGACACATTTAACCCTTCCTTACAAGCTATACTTTCTAGTCTTCTCCTTGGTTCCATTATTTACTCAATGGTTAACTGTGAAGAGCCTGGATATGTCTTTAGTTTTAGCAGTCACAACTGGGCATGCTGGTAAAGACCTGGCTAGTGCCACACAGGGCAAAAACACTTCTCTGATTATCTTATGGACAATACTCTTCCTTTTATATTATTGCTATTTTTTTAAATTAAGCATAAAATGCATTATCAGCTGAGATCAGCACCTGCCTCGTGCCCCTTTGTTTGTTTATTTCGTGGCATAATAATTTATCCTATTTATCTGTGTCTGTAGATCTGAAAATGTAAAATTTACATTTGTTCTTGCTGAATTAAAATAGAGGTCCATTATTTCAGTAGGAGCCCCTAAAACGTTAGCCAAACTAAGCAAGTTGGTGAGGAGGACTACTTTTTAATTATTTTTTCTTTTTTTTCCTTTTCCTAAAGAAAATAAATGAAAAATGTCCTAGTTTTCAATCAGCTGGATATTGTTCGTGTTAGGCTTATGTGCTATTTTTAACCCATTAAAGATGAAGTATCAGAAAATCAACTGAAAATTTATTTGACTGGAGCCTGTACTTTAGGTGAAGGCTTAGGAAGAGCTCTGCTGTCAGAGGGTTTCCCAGTGAAACAAATTACATTCATAGACTTGTAAGAGTGGATGTGTATTTTTGATGTGTTTATGGTAATAGGCAGGGAATATACTTCTCAGTTCTTCCTGAAATCCAGTCATGCCCTTTGTAGTGAGAAGATATATCTGCTTATCTGCTGCTTAAAACAGTGCATGTACAATGGTTTTATTATTTCAGACAAGAAATCGTCTTGTTAAACACTCACAGACTAAATCTTTTGTGGCATTTTTAAATTTTGAAACTCACTAGCCAAGCCCTGACTCTGAGTTGCTGCTTCTATCAGTTACTCAGTGACATTTGGGATATGGTGTTCAAGGATTCATCTCCAAATGGTGACTTTAAGCTGTCAGCACTGAGATCTTAGCAATAAGTATTTGCAGTTCAGACTAGCAATTTATGGAATACTTAAAAAAACCAGCTTGATAACCTGTCTTTCAAAATCGTGGATCTTTTACTTCATTTTTCTTGATAGATATTTTCTCCTATAGAATGCAATTCCATATATGTCAGTGACACTTTTAAAAATTACATTAGGATTTTTTTTTTTTTTCTGTTTTGAGTTGGTTTTGTCTGGAAGATGAACTGTGAGCAAGTATTTGTTGCCATTTGCTAAGTGACGTCCATTGAGCGCCTACAAAAGCAAAGAAAAAAGATGCAAAAGACCTTGAAGCTTTTTGTGACTATGATTTTCTTTAGTGATTTTACTCGTGATGATTCCGATATACTACATGAGGTTTTTAAATCACATTTAAAATCTTGGTCTGGAGTGTGACAATTTAGCTCTTAAATCATGCTGTGATGCAATGTTGTACTTGGAAAACAAACTGGCGCTGATTCTGAAACAATGCCAGCTAATAAACATGGTGGGATAATGTTCGCCTAGCTTGCATTGCCCAGAATGAACTAGATGTGGAAAGCTGCAAACTCAAGGGAAAAAAAAATGTTTAGGGGCATCTTGCAGATGGTAATTTATGCAAGGCTAAATTAAGCCTATGCAGTAAACTATGGGTAGAACAGAGCTGTATGTTTCTCCAAAAGATCCATAAGAATACATAATCCACTCTGGTTTCTGGTGGTGGCTTTCCATTTTTTAATGTCCCTGTTCCAGAAATAAGCTGCAGCCCCTCCACTCCTTTATCCTTGGCATAACTTGCTGCCTGGTGTGTTCACAAGCAGAATTTTTCCTCCCTCCCTCTGCTCCTTTGGACCAGCTGAGTTCTAGCCTGTGGGTGAAGTCTTTCTCCTTGACAGCACAAGATTCAGGACAGGCATGATCCAGCCTGTAAAGTCCAGGCAAAAGAGTTCACAACACTGTACAAAGCCTGGCAGCTGGAATGGTAACTTACAAAGAGAAGAGATGCCTCTTCCACCCAAAAGCAAGGAAGCTTTTGGAATGAAATAAATCCAAAGTCATTGCCTACCTGTTTGTCCTAAGAAGCAGAAATCCTACCTCAGTTGGACCTATCGTGATGGGTGATCAGTGTAAATAAGTATTTGATACAAATGGAAATTTAGACAGGAAACATAAAGTTCCTGTCAGTCTTTTTTTCTGCCATCCTAATCCCTTGAATAACCTTTTAATTTAACGTGTGTTTAATAACTGGATTAAGCAGAGTAAAGAAAAATTTTGCTTAATGGAAGTAAGTGGAAGTAATGAAGTAAAATATTTAAAAATAGCTCCAACAAAAAGCTTTAAATGGCATTGTGGAGATGGGTGGAAAAAAAGACAAAACAAATTACCACAAGACTTCTCTCATGCTTACTTATGTATATATGGAATAGGGCTCCTTTTATTCTGAGTGACAGTTTGGAATTTATCTATTTTAAAACTTCTGTTGATTATAGAAATCAGCTGAATATAAAATTTCTTAAAACTCGTTATTCTGTCATAAACTAGAATTTAAGAGTTCTGGGGAGTAGATGATATTGATGGGCTTTATTTTGTTTTCAATTTGTTCAAATAGCAATGGTGATTGCCTAATTATCTTTGATTTCCTGTGAGAGATAAAAAGCAAATGTCTTTTCAGCACATGTGGCTTTCACATAATATTAAGGTGTCATTGTCTTCTAGTAGCCAGCCTGTAGGCCTAGTAAATTTTTGTTGATTCAGTAAAGGTAAAGGTAAGCTGCAGAACTGAATAGACAAAAGCTTTATGGCATCTAGAGATGTAACCTGGATGATAAATTGATAGAATCCAACCAGGTACCTAGAGTGGTTAGAAATGTGTGGAAGAAGTGTACATATGCTTTTTACTTTTATATATGAAAGAACAGATTGCCTTTGAGACACAGAAAGAAAAATGCAGTATGTAGGGTAATTGTTAAATAATTGCTTTCTCCTCAGCCTTGTCTTTATGTGGATTATAGACAAGTAATGAGATTTGGGTAGTTCCTGTCTTCTGTAGAAGGTCTACAATTGTCCCAATGCTGGTGGCACCCTGAAGCTCCCTGTTATCATCACATCTGGTCTCATCAAGAGCCAGTGATAAGCTACACACAGTTCTTCCTCTGAAATACCTTGGATTTTCTTAAAAAAATTAATTTACAGTGATCCAAACTGTAAGATTCAGTGCAAATACATTCCTTGTTGCTGCATAAGGCCAAACAGCCACCAAAAAGGAAGTCAAAAACTCAGACTTTCATTGCAGCAAGAATTTGTTTAGTAACTAGTCCAGCACAGCATTTTGTGTAGTAAAGAAACACTTGCATGGGTATTGGAAGGGAAAAATCTCTAAAAGACCAGCCAGACAGACTGTCTTCCACATCAGGCAAAAATAGGAGTGTTGAAGCAAAGGATGAGAGACCTTTATAATGGTTTAAAGGATAGCTAGGCCATAGGATCTTGCAGGTGGCACCATGGAAGGCTGTATGTTCTGCAATCTTGATTGTTGTTAGGAGTGACCAGAAATTCAACAGAAAGAATTTTTACAAAAGAAAATGAAACCCCTTGCTTCTCTCCTTGTTGGTTTTGGTGTCTCTATTTTTTCTTTTCTTTTTCTCCAGAAATCTCCATCTCCCTGGTGTTTAAGTACTCAGCAATGGGCTAACTTGATTCTAACTGTAGAGCTATTTTTTTTCTAAATATAAATAAATATGTATATACAGCAAATATAAAAAGCAAAGCCTTTTTGCTTCTAAACAATTTGCATTTCTATCAGATGTGAGAGACCTAATTATAGAAACACATACAGGCTGCTCTGTACTGACATGCTGGAAAAATCTGAACAATTCTGTTCCTCTGTCTTCTGATTCCTTTAATCTCAATGTTTTCAAGAATTAGTTCTGAGCATGCTCTCACTTCATTTTTATATAAATGGAGCATTCTTATCATTATTTAGAGATTTGGGTCCCTTAAAATAAGTTGTTAAGCAACTTTAAAGCCTACATTCTCAAAATTTCAGAAGAGAACTAGATACGTGAATCACTGACGTTTTTGAAAATATTGCTTCAATCCTCTCTTTCATCTTATAATTTTAAAGGATTAAAGGCTTGACTGTCCTTTTAAGTCACAAGCCAGCATTATCACTGGGAGTAATGGCGCAGTATTTCAAGACACGTAGAGCTGTCTATCTTTAGAAGACTTCTGAAAGCTTGCTTGTAAACTAGGTAGATGTAAAGATCATCCTGAGAGTGGAGGTGGGTTTGGAGAAATAGGCAACTCCAGGAGTGGTGTTTTGCAGAGGTGACCTGTTACAGCTGCTTGAACAGTTTCTTGGGTGTAGTAGCAGGTAAACAGAGAAACTCCAACTCTTCGGGAAGAATAGAAAGGAGGAAATGGTGGTACCTCAGACCAAGCGAGCCCTGAAACTATAAATACATTCTGATAACAGAAAAAAACCTGTTGGTTGGCCAAAAGCACTCAGTTTGGCATTCAGAATAAGGTGATAACAAAAATCTGTACATCTCAGGTGAAAAAGAGCACTCAAAAATAACTTGGGGGAGAGGGGTTTGGTGGGGTTTTTTTCTGCCCCAGATCTACTTATGGTATGCGCTTAAGTACAAAGCAGTACCAGTACTACTTGTACTAGGGCTAAAGTAGTTTTCTCCTCAAAGTAGTATTGGTTTTTATATATGTCTCACTAGTTCCTAATATTGTATGTGATAGAGTGCTTTAGTTATATTTCATCCTTGCCCTTTGCTTTCTCAGAATTAGTTGTGGTATAGATGGATATCTTTGGATGCAAGAGCATCTTTAGTTACAAAATGAGGCAAAGGTCTTTTAAAGAAAGATGTTTATCCAGTCATTTATTGACAACAGTTCTTCTCAAGCACCTTTCTGCAAGACCCTCCAGCGCAGTGGATCTTGCTTTCTGTGTGCATCGTCTTACTTGGATTAAAGTGTCCAGGTGTCACTTACAGTGTCCTTAACACTTACAGTGGCCTGGTTACCCTCATATTTTTTAAAGATAGTTCCTCAGACTGCTCTTCTTCCTGGCCTGTTGTCACCTCCTGTCCCTGACTTCTGTGCCTGCCCCATCCTGCTCAGCTGCTGGTGCTCTGCACCTTGCTAAACTTCCAAAATGCAGCATCAAGCCCTCCCATATGGTGCTTTTCCACAGCTGGCCTTCCAGATATAGCTTTGACTTACAGCAAAACAAATTTGCAGAGAAAGCATTTAGTTGCCTTGATTAAGCCTATATCCCAAAGAATTTTTTGTAAAGCAAATAATTTCTCCTCTCTACACTGGTAGGTTTTATTGAAGAGCAAGAGGTTATTATATTTCAAATGGCAGGTAGAATTTCAAATCACAAACTAAATCTCATCATAAATGCTTGAATTTAAAATCTTCGTATTGCTTCTGCTGCACTGAGGGAGCCATAAGCTTGTGTATTGTCTGCTACAGCTCTATACAGTACATAAGGGAACCTGTAAAAACACCATATGATATTATTATGCAACATGCAGCCATTAGATTTCATTAAACTCTGGCTGGTAGATTGAGCTCTAAAAATAAATCCTTTCCAGCCTATGGACATTTACAAATTGTGACAAAATGCCTCCTGATTTCATCTTTGATAAGATAAATGGAAGGAGATCTTTAAACTTATTAGGCATGACCGCCTACTCTGGCCTGTAGAGGTTTCCTTCACTTAGTAATTTTATAGGTTGGATTAGTGAGGATGGTCATAATTATTGCATCTTGCCAACAAAAAGGATGATAAATGTCCCTGTTCTCAACTACTACACTGGAGAAAGAGTAAACAATCGAAAACATTGGATAGGTAACATTTCAGGAGAGCTGTTTTGTTTTTAAAAACAATCTTTTTTTTAGGAGCCTTTCTGGAGGAAAGACTCTTAAAATCTAGTAGAGAATCTCATTTTCCTTTTTCTGACTGCTTAAGAAAGACACATTCTTTCAGGAGCCTTTTGAGATTAAAGTCACAGACTGACCAAAACCCGCTAAATAAATAGCAGGTTTTAAATAAATTTTAAACATGAAAGAAATTAGTTGTGTTTTGAAGTTGGGGTCTAAAAAACAATTAGCAGCAATTTACTTGTATTCTTAATTCAGAGTGCTGAGCTACCACGTCTAATTGTATTCCTGCTTTGTGTACATTATCAGTGGGATATTTGGTATAATGACAGCAGTAAAGAAAGGTTTGGGTTTCACTAGACAGGCTGAACAAACATCTGTAATTGACAAGTGTAGGAACTTTTTATAGTTTTTTTTCTTAATTGAACATTAAGACCTTTACTTCAAGAGTATATTCGGTTCTGGTTTATGCATTCAGCAAAGAAGCTGGAAAGGATTCAAAGTAAAAAATAATGAGTGATATGACATTTGGAAGAATAATCTTAGCATAAGAGAAAAAAATGGTCTGTTTTATTAGAGCTGCTTCAGAACTGTCCTGATCACAGCCTGGGGCAGGATTTTGTTGGAGACAGTTGTGCCGGGTAGAATTGGCTGTAAACAAGCAGGGAAGAAACTCTGACTTGTCAAAACACCAGCTGCCTCCTCAGTGACTGTCTTTAACTTATAGGCAGGTCTTTAATTTGGTAGGAAGCTCCCAACTTTAACAAAATCCAATAATGAAATTATTTTGTTGTGTTGTTTCTATAGGAGTCAGAGGATTTCTAGGCTACAGAGAACATGAGCACGTAGCAGGCATGTAACATTAAACAGTACATTTCTACCCACTGAAAGATTAAAACAGAATTACAAGTGACTATTGAAATTGAGAAGCATTCTCTGAGATGTCTGTCAATTTAATTGAAGTGCCGTTGTGAAGAAATCGACTTTTTACAATAATTTTGTAGTGCTTGGAAAGGATATATTCATGTAGCAATGTCATAAATTTGGCTTAATGACTAGAAAAACAGAAACATCCTAAAGTTCCTTAAATAGCCAAAAAAAGGGCAAGAACAGCAATCCAAAACTCAACCTCCAGAAAATTAATTATGTGTAATAGGACATCCAGTTTGTGTCTGGAAAACTCGGCAGAAACCTAATTTGATGCTTAATTAATAGATATTTCTGGTTGTATTCAGTCATCTTGACCTACTGCAGAAGAAAATGTGTCTGTATTTGTTAGCCACAGAGAAACAGCCCAACTTCAAGACTGCTTACTTCATGTCATACATCATGAGCATAATTATTTATACATTTCTGATCAACTTTTCCTGAATAAAGAGAGATGATACCACTAGTGTCAAATACCCTTGCTCAAGGACTTTGAGCTTTTCAAAAAGGTGTGTATGAGAAATAAGGCCCTGTCACATCAGGAATTATTCAGAGGCTTGTGACACCTGGATAAAAACCTACAAAAATCCTCTTCAGCCATTTTTTTTTGTCTGTTTAGGCAAACTGTGTACTTTTTTCCTCTTGGAATGCAGACAAAAAACTCTCAGAAACATCTTCCAAGTGGGCTGCTCTGAGGTGGGGGAGGAAGGAGAGCAGGTGGCTGCTGCAGCAAACACATGCTGTTATTACCTGTAGGAGGTTTGCCCTGTCCCCACCTGTGAGCCCAGGGATGTTGTGGGGATGCTGCTTTGGGAACGGTACATGATTCTTGGCTGCAGGGTGGCACCACAGCTGCCACAATTTGGCTTGGGAGCCTGAGCTGGTGGTGTGAGGAACAGAAATGAAAAAAAAAAAAAAATAATGCAGATGGCTTTTATCTACAGCAATGAAAACATCTTAAGTTTGTCCACTGTTTCCATGGTGACCATGCCATCATATAGTCTCCCTGGGTAACAGGCAGGAGGCGGAGAATGCTCAGAGTCTTGAAATATATAAACCAGCATATTCTTGTGAGAAATTGTTTTGCTCAAAAAGCAAATAGATGAGGGTGTTTTTTGTAGAACTGCATCTGTGCTTGCACTTGTGCAATCTCAGAATGACAGTGGCTCTGTTGATGGGGCTGTCAGCTATTCAAAAAGCTGTGATGAGAAGCAAGCCCCTGTCGCATCAGGGGGAATTATTCAGAGGCTTGTGACACCTGGATGAAAAGCTGATCTGCACATTACATCCTTTTAGTTTTTGGTGTAGTCCGTGCATATCCTGAAACTGGCTGACTGTGAACCACCTGCATTGGAGGACTTCTCTGCACTTTTTGTTGGTGGTGTATACTCAAAAGATACCCAACTCTTTCATGTTGATCAATTATTCTGCATGTTGTTTGCTTCAGTTTTGTGTTTCAAAGGAAGGAAAGAAAGGGGAACACAAACTAAAAAAAAAAGGGGAGGGGGGGGGGAGAGAAAAAAAAAGGCAAGGAAAAATGATATTTTCTACTGACAGGAGTAGACCAGCATGGGAGCACTGCCTAGGTGCTGGCTGCTGCACTCTGAGCTGTGGAAGGAGATCCTTCTGCTGGAAGGGCAGGCTGCACACTCTACACCTATCAGGGAAAGGGCTGCAACTAGGAAATCTCCAGGGGAACCTGGTGAGAGAAAATGGAGGAGCAGTCATGCATAGCAAACAAGGAGATTTGCTCACAGGAGTGGGCCAGAACAGGCTGGACTTGGAGGTTTTCACCTTGAGACCCCAAATTGGCTTCAGTCCCTTTACCGTGTGACCCTGTTGTCTCAATTCTTTTGCAATCCCATCTCTTTGTCCCTTTCTTCTTGCAGTTAGAGATGGGAGGCGTGAGGGGTATGACTAAACCTTATGCCATCAGATTTTTCAGTTTGTTCTTGCTCTCCTTGACTTCTGTTACTCTCTGTCCTGGCTTGCCCTTGCAGGTGGCAGCTCAGGTGGCCCAGTTCCTGGGCACAAGGCATTCCTATTCAGCTGGGAACCTAGAAGGACACTCTGGGAATGTGTGAAAAACTGGTTTTAATTTGCATGAAATGATAATATACATACATAAATACGCTGTGCATATTTATCATCTGCATCTGCAAGACTCGTCTTTACTGTATCTAATAGATCCTGTACAGAACTGGTAAATTTTTGCCTTTTAAAGACAGACTCAAAGGAAATGCTTCACTTGTGCTTCCTACAAAGCTAAGGCAAACAAAGGTGGCATGGGAATCTGCAGCTCTGGCAGATCAAGGGCCATGTACCGTGTTGACTGGGGCTGAAACACTTTGACCTTCTGTTAGTCCAGAAATCCTGTTATGGGTAAGGAGGAAGCATGTAAGTAAGAAAATGAGCATACACTTTATATTCATAAAGTCAAGCATTTATTTGTAATATAATGGAAAGATCGTGAATATAATTATTTTTAGTTGTAAAAAACCAAGCCTAATAATGCCATTAAAATTGTCACAGACAAATCTCTTGAGTTTTGTCCCATTCTTGGTGTTATTCTACCCCACCCTTTCTTCCTCTGGGTTCTGAGGTTGAACAACCATGTTGGTCCAGCAGGATCTACTGTTAGTAAACCCATTCTGACTCTTCCCAGTCACTTGCTCTTTCATGTCCCCAGAAATGTGTTCCAAGAGGATTTACTTCATTATTTTTCCAGATCTGGGGTCTGTACTTCACTTTTTTCAGGATCTTGAATCCTGTTCCCAGGTTGTGACAGCCAGTGGTCCAACTGATTATTTCATGCCCACCTGGTTCTTCCTGTGTTAGTGAACTGCAGGTCCAGCTGTGCATCACATCTGATTGGCCCATCCTGTACCAATGTCAGTAAGTTATCTCTACACCCTCCAAAATCTCTCTCAACTGCTTGTGTCCTGCCATGTCGCCTTTGCTGAAGATGTCAGGGCAGTTATAGACCCCTGTGAGAGCAAGGGAGATCCAGAGACTTCCTCACTTCGTTTAAAGAAATCTTCCTCAACTTCCTCACTTTGGTGCGATGCGGTTCACGCATTCCGTGTAAACTCACAGCATCTGGCAGCTTGAGTGGCATTCCTGGGCCCCTGTGCACACCCTTCCTCTGGCAGCAGGATTTGGGATGTAGTTTTCTCCTCTGCATTCCAGAGCAGGCTGCTTCTCCCAAGACTGAGTGCTGCTGCCTGCTGCTCATTTTCCTTGTGAGGAACTTCAGTGCTGTCCTTGTGGGAAATGGCACCGAGGCGCTGAATGCATCTGTGTATTGAATCTTCCCCCTGCAGGTCCTGTCTTCTGCAGCAGCTGATACCAGTCCCCTGGGTGCTCCCTATGGGTTCCAAAGTTTGATCCCGACTAAGTGCAAACCTGCTTCTTGAGCAGAGGGTGTATTACTGTCTGTGTTGCAAGTAAGCTGGTCTAGCAGTACTGAAAGTCATCTTTTTCAGCCCATCTCTATGCTAAAGAAAGCTATGTGAAGCTGTTATCATTAACATTTCACCTGTTTTTCATCTTTCTTTCCTGTCAGCTGCAAACTTTATCAGCAGAGATTTTTTTGAATTTCCTTTCGGGAATGGATGTACCTACTTGATGACCTTAATCAAAGCAGAGAGGTTTGAGATTTGGCAGACTGTTTGTGTCAAAGCATGACTTGATGGTGTAGCCAGGGTGTGTTCATTACTCAAAACTGGAGGGTTAGATCTGCCTGTCTGGCTCCTAGGTACTTTCTGGCGCAGAAGTTGGTAGCTGGGAGGTTCCAAGGAGATGTTCATATGTTCATACACCCTCTTACCTCTCTAGCCCAACCAACAGAAGATATGAAAATTCTGAATTAAGGTAACATTTAAAATCAAGTGATCCACAGAAAACAACATACGCTGTGACACACCAAAGGACTTTGGGAGAAAATGGGAGAGTAGAAGAGGTGTGAACTATTTTCATACATGAAGAGGACCACAGGTGGTTTATTGGTTGGTTCCCTAGGTATTTTTTTGTGGCATCTAAATTACAACCTGTCCTGTTTTAGAGAGTTCTGGAAATGATAAAAGCTCCTTGTTGTGAGCCCACAGCAGGTGAGTGTCTTAATGCTTAAATAAGTCTTGCAGTGGTGATGGCTGTCTCCAGTTTTTTTGATCTTTCTTGGTACGTGTCTTGTTACTCCCTTTTGACTTCTCTTCCTTGCTTTAAGTCATCAAATCTTCCACAAGATGCATGTTTGCATGAAAAAGAATAATTGAGATGTAAGAAAGGTGCTCCTTCCAGCCTTCATATGATCACCACTACAGAGTTTATGAGAAAAGAATACAGGTGTTATGCTCTGGAGTAGATAGACTGCCTCATATCTGCAATCAGTAAATCTTAGAGCTAAGGCTGTGCTTGTCTTGCATATTTCCCTGTGATATTCAGCAGTTTGATAATCTGTCACTGAAGGGTCATGTTTCCTTGTTACTCAATCTCAGTTAAAATCTGGATGTTGAAGGACTTTGAGCACTTCGGGAATTAAAGCTGTAAGGGTGGGAGGAAGGAGGGGAGGAAATGCTTTGTGACCTCCTGTCCAACAGTCTTGACAAATACTGGTAAATTGGCATACCACTTCTAAATAACTGTAACTCTCTCAGGGTATGGTAGCATTTCAAGTAAAGTTTTTATCATTTACTTCTGCAAATAGGCATTGACAAGAGAGTTAAGATTTCAATTTTGTTTTCCAGAAAGTCATGAATTAAGAGTTAAGATGTGGTGGAAAAACTCTGACCTTATTCAGTGTTGTGGTTTGACTGGCGCAGGCTATGGTGGGGGTAGTATAAAGGGTTGTTTACTCGCTGTAAAGTTACAAAAGGATGGGTTAGTAATGCAACTAGAATGAATTCCACACCGGATCACAATGATCAGCAGGGTTTTTTTTCAGATAGTATATTCGCTTTGTAGGCTCTTACCTTGTGCTAGTTCACAGTAAGGAAGCTCCTTAGAAAGTTTAATGAGACTTCCCACTGTGGTTATTTTCCTCTCTTTATTTCTGTTTTAAGAGATTCCACAGAATCAATTAGGAGGGAAGTTGATTTCACTTTCCACACTGAATCAGTGTGTCTGCTCAGAAGTGCAAAGCTATAATTTTGCTATTTTATTGTTTTACAAAAAGGTAAGGCTGTTCAGGATTGTGGTGCTAGTAGCCTAGTGGTAGGACAAATAATGGGAAAAGCTCAGCAAGTGTTCAACGATATCTTACATTTTACTGGATTTTTTTCCCATGAAAGAAATGTCTGGTATTCAGTAACTGTAATGTAACTGGGGAGAAAAGGAGTAACCGCAGTGAATTTGTCATAAAATGTGTACAATCTAATTAGAAATTAGTGGGAAAAAAAAACCCAGCAAACTTCATTAAGCCTGGTGTCCTGGAGATTTGAGCCTTCTGTCCCTCTGCCTGGCCTCTGCATGCACTGTGAAAAATATAATTTCAAGCTTTCTTCACGTCCATTGGGATTTTATCACTGTTTGGCTTTTAGAGCACTGCCAGCTACTTCGTGTTCCCTCATGCCTCGGGAAGAGGCAGCTGCAGCTCGTGTGGAGTTTGTGTGGCCAGGCAGTGCCCGTGTGCCTCCCACTTGGCAGGTGACTGAGCTTGAAGGGCTGTCCCACCATATGTGTTAGAGCACTCTCATTTGCCTCTTCCTGCTCCTTGGTCACTAGATTTCATCCAGCATAAAAATAATCCTTTAGGAGTCCAAAAGGGGGAAGGGTTAAGAAGACAATGATGGATAGACAGAAAACAAGTGGTACGTCCTGAAAGTCACTCAAGAAGTGAAAGAAAGAGCAAGATTTGATGTTTCTCAAAGCTTTAGGTTTCTGTGCCTGGGCAGTAATAAGCAGTTTGTTCCTTGGTTGTTTTTTTATTTGGTTTTGGTTTTGGTTGGGGTTTTTTTTTTTGGTTTGTTGTTGTTGTTGGGTTGTTTTTTTCTTGGGGGGGGGGGGGGGCGGTTTGCTATAGGTAAGAAAAACCTCCCTGGGTGTAATGCTGTAATGCATTCAGTCTAGGGGAAAATCAGTGCTAACACTTCTGGTACGGATTGACAGGTTTGATCCTCAGGGAAGGATTTGGACTTGCTTTGTTTTGGGAACAGAATAATCCTTTCTGGATTTCAGTCATAGCACAAATGCAGAATTTGTAAACAATAACAGAAGCAATGAACAGTACAAAGGAGGGGGAGAGAGTAGTGAAAGGAAAATCCATCACAAGGAAATAGTGGTAAATTTTAAATTCATCTTAAAGTGAAAGGAAGACTTACAACCAAGAGTTTAGGGTAATTCTTGAAAAGAATGAACCTGTTGAAGACTGTTGATAGTGCAAAATTTATGAGAAAAATAGTAGGAACTTGTACTGTATGGTACCCAAAGTGTTAACAGAAGTGGTATAAATGCATTTCTAAAAATACACATTTATGAAGAATGTCAGTGGAGCTGCATGAGTTTTTACCGGGGCTGACTTCCTTTCATATTTATAAACCTTGCCTACTTGCGTGGTCTCTAAAGTAATTTGAAATTCCATATTTGCATATTTATTTCTTAACCTTAATATAGTAATAAAATGTATAACCATCTCCATTTGATTATGTATCTCATTCTTGATTTTAAATTAAAGGAATAGAACCAATTCATTAAGCTATAAGCTATGACAACTACAGGGATTTTTTAAAATTAATTTTACAGTAAGTGAAATTTGTTTCCATGGTTTTTAATTGTAGTTATATTTTATATGATAATGAAATATTTTCAGGTTGCAGTTTTAAAATTTTCTATTCTGTGTGTGTAAAGAAGCAGTATCACATGTATACCAGGTAACCTTGCATTTCAAACATGAGTTTGCTTCTGCAAGAATTGCCATGTCAGTACTTCATTAACATATACTTCTGTGAAACTGCTTTGTGATACAGAACATGTGTATATTGTTCCCCAGGATTAAGCATTAGGAACATACCCCTCTCCATTTCCAAATCCTTCTGAAATTATTTATAAATAATAACTTGCTTTGCAGGGGTAATGTGCACTATATGATGACATGTCTATTCAGCCAATCAATTCTGTGATTATAACTGGTCTTATAAATGAGATTTTTCTAGAAATAGATTATCAAAGTAAGAGGAGTATTTCCTTCATCAGTGAGATTTCAGTGTCCATAAGAACACATCTTGTGGAAAGATTTATATGACAGCCATAGTAAGTGTAAAATTAAATAAATGCTAATGTTGCACATATCTAATTCATCTATATGATCTCCATATGGAAAACATTCAATAAAAATGCTCAATTAATAATACTGACATTTTTGCACAGAAGGGAAGGCTGAGTAATTTGGGTGGTTTTCTTTTGTTTGTGTATATTGTGCTTATTCTCTTTAGGGGGAAAAAAGAGAATTGTACCTAAACCTTGATTTACTTGAATCATGCAAATCATTTAAGGATACAGGTTGCTTTTACAGATAATGAACATAGTCTAATAAGTGATGCTTTAAAATTAAATGAATATGTTTAAACTTTAGCACTTCATTGCTATCAGTCTCTGAAAAAATTTACATTCCAGCATTGTCTTCTCAGTCTCTAATTTTTGCATTTCATGCCCTCTTCTTGTGTCAGGCATATTAGTCACCCTGAATGTCTTTGAATTCAGGTTTCAGCTTGACATGATTCAAAAATATTATTAACATATGTGAAAGTGTGACGTTCTTCACATACTGGGTCAGGTTAGATCTGCTTGGTATATTTATAAAGTCTGAACGATACTTCAGAATGATTGCTTAAAAAAGAAAGTAATTTCCATCTGCAGGGTTGCAATGAAAATCATTAGCTGTGATATAAAAATCTTCTATTAAAAGGTGGAATAGTCCAAATATTCCAGATGCTCAAAACTGAATGTGGAAATTAAAGTTTCCGGGACTTTAATTTCCATGTGTCATTTAATTCCATCTGGACATGGTGGGTAAAGAAACAGGACTACTCTCTGCACCTTCTATTTTGTGGGATAAATAAGTCAAGCTAATATTTAGCCTTCCCCTAAAACAGACTACTAAAATAACAGTAGTAATGGGAATGGAAAGTCTTTCTCTGCATCTGTTGCACAGTGAATTAATCATTCTCAAATGTTATGATTCAAGATGCACATGACAGTCCTTTTTAGGTTATTTGCTGTGTCTGGAAACATTTTGGTAGGTAATTTTTAAAATTGCATTTGATGTTTTCACATTTAAATGTGATATTTAAATATTTACCCCTCAGTTTCCAACTGATGAACCCCAAACTTGACACGTACTTCTGTTTTACTGATTCGTCATGGAGTGGTTTGGGTTGGAAGGGACCTTAAAAATCGTCTTGTTCTAGTTCCCCCCTGCTTTAGATTCTGAAGACTTTGTAAATTACTACTCGCCTACATGGGCAACACATACAGCTATGTAATACAGTCCAGTTGTCAGCTCTGGGCTAGAAGAATGTTGTGTCAGTGTCTGCTGCCCTCAGAGGTGTGTTTGCATCCTGTGAAGCCTGGTCTGAGCAGGTTTGCATGGCTCGGGTGCAAACCAGGGCTGCTCTGGGGCAAAAAGTGTGAGCTACAGAGCCAGAGTTCTTGTTCCAGCACAAAGGCAAGGAGACAAGCTGCTGTTGTGCCAGCTAATTGATAATAACCAGCCTGCTCTTGTGCACTGCAGCTCTTCGCTGCAGGGCACGTGTTTGCCTTCAAAGGAAGGGAATCCTGGCCATCAATCCCCAAAGGAGTCCCTTGCCTGGGTGGTCTGCCCCCAGTGGCCCATTTCTTCCTTCAGAGCAATGGGAGAATCAAATTGTCTCAAGCGATCAACAGATCTTGTCCCTTAGGATCTTTCTTGCATTCATTTAGGAGGTGGAGTGGAGGAGCAGAAGAAAATACCAGATTTCCTAGAATTGTTCAAGAAGCCCAGTAGAGTCCTCTGCCTAATTTTGCTTCACCAATAGGAAGAATTAGTTGCAAGATGCAAAATCCTAAATTCAAATTTAAACTTTGAAGCATAACTTAATGCATGAAGAGGGACAAATTCACATCTGTCAGTGCAGCTGGAAGAAGAAGACTGTCTAGTCCTAAGTCTTAATATTTACATGTGTCCAATATCTAATATGTTTAGTGCTCTCAGTGTCTACCTCAAAGAGGACCTCTGCTTTAAGGATATTTTCCCATTCTAGTATGTCTTCAAGAAACTAGAATTCCTGTTATTCATAACAGAAATGTGATAGAGGAAAAAGAAAACTAGAACTAGAGGTAGAAGGAGACAGAGTGTTATTGGGTGTGTTATGTGTGGAACTAGAGACTTGCTGATTGCAAATACTGAGCATAGGGACTGGGAAAGAAGTGTGACTTAGAAATGTGAACTTTGTATTTCTAAGAATTGTTTTTGGTTTCTGGTGTTTTGAAAATTTTCAGGAATTGTGAAGCTTTTTTTTTTATTTTATTTTTTTTGAAACATACAGAGGCCTAGCCTAGTGATGATCAGGCTCCTCATATATGTCAATGTGGAGATGTAGAGGCAACAAACATCTCTAATACTTCTGAAAATGTGGATTTGATACTTTAAAAATGCCTAGCTGCAGTTTCTCATTTCCACTATGTGGAAGCCCTTAGGTTCATGCTTTGGTTCAGTTATTTTTGACATTGCAACCACTGCTTCTGTTTTGCAACTGTGTAGTGTCACATATTAAGTGACAGGGACTGACCTGGGCCTTTTTTGCATCTATAGTGTTTCCAGTTTTATAAAGACATAGTCAGGAATGCTGCTTCAGATCTACTTACTAAAGGAACAAAACGAATCTTAATGGTGTGCCAGGATGAGGAAGAAGGTTGTAATTTAGAGACCAAAAAAGCAAACTAAGAAGTGTTAATTATCTCATCCCTTTTGTACATTTGTCAATTTCTAACTGGGCACTATAGTTTTAATCTACAAAAGAACTCTGTCCCTGTTCCATTTTGTTACCTAATGCCAATTCATTGATATTGCTGCAGTCTCTTGTCATAGAATAACCTCAGAACAGCTCTTTGTGAGCACACTGAAAACCATTTTTTCAGTTTTGTAAATCAGGATGTTTTAATCCAAATGAGTAATGAGATGGTTTAATCTTACTGAGAAGACATGTGAAAAAAAATGATATCTTCAACTATAATGAAGCAGTTTAATTGTGTTATCTTGCATAACACAGTACAAGGTAAAAATTAATTTATTCTTAAAAAAAAGTTCTGTTCATTAAGCATTCTTTTTTTTTCTGACAAATGACAAGAATGGGAGATGTCTTTGCCCCTCTCTTTCTGCAGCAGCTCTGTTTGATTCAGCTGCAACAGATTTATGTCTTCTAAGTTGTTTTGATACCTAGGTTCTCTAGTTATTCTTATTTTCCATGATATAAATACTAATCTTGAGTTATGGGACTAATCTGTGCTGTTAGATGAATAGCATCAGAAGTGTGTGTTTAAATTTTGTAGAGTGTAAGCTTCACGTAAAAGTCAAAGTAATCTTCTGCCCCAACACTTTCAAAACAAGCTTAAAATGTCATTTAGTCTTAACATTAAAAAAAAAATAAAAGATGCTCTTGTGAAGAGATGCTCTTGTGAAGAGAATGAAGAGAGATATTTTGGGAATTTTAAAGTGAAATAACTGACGTTACTGGCATTGCTGATAATCTTATGATCAGTTTTTTGGGGGGAATGGCAACAGGAATGAGTGTACCACAGTGTAGAACTTGCATCTGGGGATTACACTGGGACAGTAATCACAAGTCAGAAGTAGCAGGCATGACTCAAACACAAATTTGTTTTACAGCTAAATGGTGCTGGACACAATGGTACAAATAGAGGTTTTGCGCCATTTGGTGAATGTTTGGCATGCAGTTTCCTTGCCACCTGGGTTCCTTGCCTGACCTCTTACTGGTAGTGCTAGATCTATGCCAAGTTCTAACCTCTAGTTTAGTGTTATGTAAAGTGCTTACTATGTACTTGTATACCTTAATATAATTTGGACATGATCCAATTGTAATGGTGAAACAGAGTTTCTGTGTAACACAGTCCTCTGAGGGTGTTGTAGACTGAAGTGTGTCACACATATTCACCTTCTGTTCTGTGTTGGTTGCTGTCCTGCACTGGGGTGTCAGTGGATCCAAGCATCACTACAGACTGAAGGAGATGAGACACAGTTATGACAAATTTCTAGACAGAGCTCAGCTGACAAAAGAGACTTCTTGGTTTCCTAGCCCATTTTCCTAACCTTTGCAATGGCCTGCCTGTACCAGGCTCTGGGGAGCTGAGTTTCACATTGATATCCATAAATAGAAATAACTTGTTTGAATGAATGGAGATAATGGCAATGTAGTTAAGATTTTTATAAATGCATCAAATTCAGCAACAAAGTATCCTTTTTCTTTTATTAGAAAAGGGTTACCACTTCTGTGCAAATAGGCCAGAGTTCCATTGAGGGATATATTCCTGTGGTTGCCCTTTAGGGTGAACAAACACACAGAGGTCACTGCATTTATTCTGTGCTTAAACAAGACCAGACCAATGCTATCAAGAGAAATAGTGGACTTCATCAATTTTACTCACTTAAACCTATTTGATATTGTAATTTGTTTTCAGCAGTCTCCTAGAGTTAACCTACTTTAGTTTCCTTGCGTGTGCCTGGCAGCTCCAGAGCCAAGTGCCTGGACCATATGTTTGAGAGCCATGTGGTGATGCTGAGGCATCAGCCGGGTGGGAGAGGGAGTGGTTGGTAACGAGGCCAACGCAGCCTCGGGAAAAGGGGAGAGGAGGCATTTGGTGGAACATTGTCTTACCTTCCATTCTACTTAGATCCAAAATACAAATGTTTTTGAGACAGCCCTTTTGACAGGTAATTCTGGGGCTGAGGCTGGGAGTTGTTAACTGAAAATATTCTGTGTTTCTCAATACGACTTTGAGAACTGCTCTGGGAAAAGCAATATGTTTGAGGGATCTGTTGTCAGGGAAGAATGCAGAGTCCTAAACTCTGTGTTGTTTCTGTCTTTAATTTTATCGATTAAGGGATAGATGTCAAGGTCTGCTCAAAAGATTAGTGTAAAATTCATGTATCGCAGGTGTAAAACATTAATCAGTACAAAATTAGATTTAATTTTGTAAAATACTGACCACCAGCATGTTGTAATACTGCATCCTTGTTTTGTAGAGCATCCATCATGAGGTAACTTGCTAAATGTCTTACAAGATTAAATGACAAATTGTGTGGGGTTGGTTTGTTTGGTTTTTTTTATTTTTTATTTTTTCTAGATAGTTTTTTTTTGGTGGTAGTAAAGGACCAAATAAATTCTGGAGAAATTTACTGCATGGTTAGAGTGAAGTGCAAAGAGCCAATACAATAGTAGACCAATGTTTGTGAAAACTTGCCACACAAATAAGGCTAAAAGGGCATGGATTTATTGTGGAAGGTTTTGGAGGTTTTGTTTCCTTGTTTTGTTAGCCAGTGTGGTATGCATTCCTGTGCCTTTGGGCAGTTGTGTCTGCCATTGCACTATTCGCTTGCCTTCTGGAGAGCCAAAGTCTTGATCTGTACAGTGACAATGTGTGCACAATACTGCTATGGAAGCAGTCTGTTGTGTTTTTGCAACATGCCACCTTAAACACTTTTTAATGGGTACCACTCTATCCTGTGTATTCTGCAGTTTTAATGTAAAAATATTGCATTGTATCATTATTTTCATGTGTTATAATGTAACTGGGGGTGTGTATATAGCTTAAATTCTAAAGGTAAGTTAATGATCAAGAAAAAAGTTATTGCCTGAAGTACTCAAGAAATAGAAACTTTTCTAAAGAGATGAAGAGAAGTAAGTGATGTTGAGGTTTTTTTACTAATGAGGAGTTGTCATCTAGCTGCAAAATGGGCTGAGAATTATTGACTTGAAGGAAGATAGCAAAGTATCCATGCCAGCTATCATTCAGTGACCTTTCACTGCATAATTAAAGGTGTTTAGGATGGCTGAAGGGTAGACCAAACCATTAGTGTGAGCTTACTTCACTGGGATAGAAAAGCACTGGCAGTGGCTGAAGATCAGTCCCTACAGGCCTAACTCCAGTAAATTCCTTTTATACTGATGCTTTGCTTATGTGCTTTGTGGCAGTACCTGTGTTCTGGAACGTACACCACCCATGGGTTTTATATGAAACCCATATGGTGTTGGTTTGGAGCTTTTTTTCTCTCTGTAGGAAACTAAGGAGCAAGGATAGATGTAAGAAAAATGAAGAGAACACCCCAATTGAAATGCCTGCTCCAAAGCACAGATGAAATAATCTAATCTTCCACTAATGTATAAATAAGCCTTTTCTGTGATTGCCCCATGGGTACTGTGCAGTAGCAGAAGAGGAACCAAGTGATTGCCTGATTCTCTATGGGAGTGAGATTGACTTACATAGTGACAGAAGTGAGAGATGGAGTGCTCTTGAAGGAATTATTCAATAAGATGTCATCCATATTTAGCATTAGGCTAAAGCAGTGTAAAAACAAATGTAATTTGTTGTCATGAAAGAATTGGGAGATGTGCTTTTGCTGCAGTTTATGCAAGTTTGGAATCGTGCATTTCAATCTACTCAGAGATTGTGGTGGGTTTTTTATGTTTTGTGGGGTTTTTGTTGGTGGTGGTTGTTTGCTTGTTGGGTCTTTTTGGTGTTACTGAGATTTGTTAAATGGGAACTGATATACAAGAAAACAATCATAGTGAAATCTCTGGAGATGTTTTAAATGTGGTACAGAGAGAAAAGTAATTAGAATACATAAGAATTTCTAAATGTCAAGATACATGAGTAAATGTAACCTCATAATTTGTGGAGTTTGCAGCTATTTATGTGTATTATTATATTCAGAAAATATTGCATAAGATAGCCATTCAAACTATGTAACTTTTAGGAAAACAAACAACTTGAAATATTGCAAATTTTACACTGTAAAGAGGAAGAGATCTGCCTATTACCAAATATTAATATTTTCATAAAATGATGCTGTACTACACAAAATTATGTAGATCAAATGCATGGAATACTACATAATTTTTATTATAAATGCTGTAATGTACCATTTTGAGGTGTTTCCCCCCCAAAAAGTATGTGTATAAGCAATGCTGAGTTTGAAGGGACTCATCAAGATAATCAAGTCCAACTCTTGGCCCTGCACAGGACATGTCAGGAGTCACACCATGTGCCTGAGAGTATTGCCCAAATGCTTCTTGAATTCTCTCAAGCTTGGGGCTGTGACCACTTCCCTGGGGAGCCTGTTCTGGTGCCCAGCCTCCCTCTGGGTGGATTATTTAGGACTGCAGTTTCTTATTCAGCCTGATATAAGTGTACCAAAGTGAGAATACCAATTACTGGTCTAATATTTTATCTCTTTATTATGGCTTCTTGATGCTAGTAGAAAGCTATAGATCTGTCTAAATTTCAGACTCTGTAGCAGTTTCTCAAGGTGATGACTGGTTTTTGTTCTTTTTTTTTCCTTGTTTTTTCTTTTCTCCCCCATCTCCACCCTTTGTGTCATAGCATGTGACATATTTTTTAAAGTAAAATTTTATTGAACTGACTGAACATTGTGTTTAAAAATATCCCCCTAACATCATTTCCTATTGCTTATTTAGGTGTAGCAAGGGTTCCAGGTGATATGGTACCAGTTTCTTTCCATGACTAAAGTAGCTCATCTGTAAACCACAGCATCAAGGTGTCAAGCAATTTAAGGACCTATTTCTTGCTCCTCTAATTTTATGTATAGTGAACCTGACACATTTCAGGATTTCAGCACTGTACAGTGCTCAGATTTGCACATACCTTGGAGTTAAATCCTAGATTCAGGGAGGAGGCAAAATTCATGGTAGATTGGCTTAATTCCTTTTTTGTGACAGATGTGTGGATCAGAATAGAAACTGGACTGTTAGGCTGAGTAGTAGGAGGTGTCTTTGTGGGTTGAATGCAGGCAATGTGGTCAGAGAGCCTTGTGAAATGCTTTTATTCTACAGTGCACTTAACAATTTCATGGATTTTTTGTGCGTTTTGAAATCCTTTTATTTATATCTCCTAACTATGTTCTGTCAAGATAACACAGCAACTACTTAGTTTGGATCAATAATTTGTAGGTATAGTATACGAAAAGAGGATTTTAGTAAGGCCAGGAACTGGGTGTTTGTGTGGAATTTTTATAGTTACAGTAGTGTGGTCTAATAAGGTGAAACTTCCTATTAAGTGACTGGCATAGTTTTCTAACTTACAACTGCTCTTCTGTCCTGGCTGAAGAAAGCAGATGTGATAAACTCTGTAGGGAGATTTCAATAGTTTCTGATGCACTTCCTCAGAACAAAAAGAAAAAGTGTGCCCCAGTGTCTAAGAGCTGCTCCTCTGGCAAATGGTAACATCCCTTTATAGAAAGTAGAGCTGTTAGGGCTCTTTCCAAGTTGAAAAATACAACAGGGAAAAATGTAGTAGCAGAAAGCTTCAGGCCTTGTTGTTGTTTTCCTAACAACAACATGCGGGCAGAGAAATTTCGAAAGTGGAGTATTAGAGCAGGGCCCAGCCATTGGCAGCAGCCCGTGCCAGGGAGCAGAGCTTTGCCTGTTCACCAGCCTGGTTAGGAATGGTCAGATCACTATGGGTGCCGTGGTATGGGTTTAATTATTTGGCCTGATTTGACGACTAAGTGTCATTAAACATTATCTCCCAAGCACAGAGATACTTCTTAACTGCATCGGCAACGTTTAACACTTTTACTTGCTTGAAAGACTCTAGCAGCTTTGTATGACATCTGTATAATTTTCAGGGAAATCTGTGGTTTCATTGAAATAAAAATCATAGCTATTGTGGGCTAATTTTAACTTTGGCACATGAAGGTGGATGGCCAATGATTACAGAGGGTTTGCATCTGCTTTTTTTCAGGCTTGAAGTTATCACGTTACTATCGCTTCCCCTAACAGTCACCTTGTTTCATTTCTCGTATGTTGTAATGAAACAGATTTCTTTCCCCAGTTCATTAATTCAGGATGAAACTTCAACTGAACTCCAAAGTGTTAGGAAATTTAGGCAGATGAATAAATGTATGAAAGCTCCAAAGACAGAATTGCTTGTCTGCCAAGACACTTCCCGTGATTAAAAGATGCTGTCATTTAATTGAAATAAATTATTGCTTAAAAATCACCAACCAAAGACTCAGTAAAATGACTTCTAGGATGAGCAGTCTTTTAAAGATGACAATGCACCTCTGAATAAAATCCATATTTATTTTGTATGTCAAATTAAAAGAGACTATTAAAGAGTTTTTGCACTTTGCCCATATTTAATTTTGTTTGTGTGGCCTACTTTTGAACTTACTTAAATTAATGTAGATAGAGCCAAGTCTTCTGAAGATAATGAAATAAATGTAGCAAATAACCCTGCTGTAAGGAAGAGGAGGCTCTGGCATGTATATGTAATATTAAAAGAATTCTTTGTGAAACTGCTTTCATAATGAACTCCTCAAAAATGTCACTTACAAACTAAGCCACAAGATGAGATTTTTGAAAATGCTGCCCGAAAAAGAAATCCCGGTTCCTGTTGGTAGTGTTAATGGCTACCACGCACTGCACGTTTGATGTATATGCAGTTATGGGTCTGCTTAAAGCTACAGGCTAAATCATCTTTTAGTCAAGCTAGATGTAAGTGGAATTCAATATCCTTCTTCACAGTAATATCTAGATGTGGTGGGAAGATGCATGGATACCTAGGGAAGTCAGATGATGGTGATGATTATTTTATTACAAATTAAAGCGGAAGGTTGCGCATGTGTGTGAGCACACAAACCAAGAAACTAGGACAGGAAGAATGGAAAATCAGCGACCAAGTAAGAGAAGAGCTGTGAGTAAGGCCTCAGAAGATGCAAAGACTTGCCCTTTGTTATAAAGCACCCTGGGGAGGCTGCAGCTATGATCAAGAGTGAGCTCACTGCACAGCCAGCCCAGCCAGGGCCTCACTGCTGCAGAAGGGGAGATTTCTGGTGCCTTCCCTGCATGCACCCCCTGCCTCGCCTGCTTGTTCCTGATTTCATGGTAGGATGGTTTAACTCACTGACAGGGGGAAAGAAATCACCTGAGTCCTTTTCTGCTCGTTTATTGTTTCAGTCTACTCACAGTGGGATCAAATGACTGTCAAAACCAGCCTTAGTGAGAGGGTGGCAGGAGCAGAAGGTCAGCACCTCTTGCTCTCATCAGAGGCAAGGTGCTAGTTCAGCTTCAGTCATGGGGATAAGCTGTACTCTCAGCTGTGTTAAGGGCAGGGGTGGAGAAAGTGCATGTGGATTGTTGTAACAACTCAGCTTTAGGCTTCTTCTGCTTGCTCTACCTTTGTATTTTTTGACAAGTGTCAAGACTCTAAAGACTCAACAAAACATCGAAGTCTCTGCTTACATATATGATAACTTTCACCCTGAAATGTATTGGCATTTAGGCTGTCATAAGGGGAGATAGTGGTTACATGAAAAACTGACTCTATTTGCCCCCTTGAGCACAGGCTCATTGGTAGTTTTATTGAAGGCCTTGTGCTTGTGAGGAGAGTCATGGTTTGGAATGCACCTTAAAGGTCATCTAGTTCCAACCTCCCTCCCATGAGCAGGGACACCTCTCACTATCTCAGGGCGCCATCCAATCTGGTCTTGAGCACTTGAAGGGCCGGAGCATCCACAGCTTTTCTGGGCAACCTGTTCCAGTGCCACACCACTCTCTGACTAATGAATTTCTTCCCTAACATTTAATCTAAATCTCTACTTTTTCAGTTTAAAACCATTCCTCTTTTTTCTATGACTACCTGCTGTGTAAAAGTGTCTCTCCCTCTTCCTTATTAACCCACCATTAAAGTACTGGAAGATTGCTTGAGGTCTCCGTGGGGCCTTTTCTTCTCCAGGCTGAGCAACCTTAATTCTCTCAGCTTGTCTTCAAAGGAGAGGTGCCTTGTCTGTGCAGAGGACCACCAGATGGGGTGTTGAGAGCAGAGTAGAGGGTCATCTCCTTCAGCCTGCTGGCCACACTCCTTTTGGTGAACCACAGGATGTGACTGACCCTCTGGTTTGTGAGTGCACGCTGCTGGCTTTCAGCCCAGAGAGTGTTGCTGGACACAAGACACTGAAGTAGCAGAAGTTATCAGACCTGAGAGAGCAGGAATATAGATGCCAGTTCTCAGGTGTTCATGACTGAAGGAAAGGTAGATGAGGGGGCAGTATGCTCTGTTTCCTATGGTGGTGGTGCTAGCTGGTTCATCCCCAGCCCAGGCAGGCTGTCCCATTCCCAGCTGACTCCTTGTGCACATCCAGTGTGTACGGAGGTGGCAGAGTGGTAGCTCTGACAGTGAGATTGGGTCTTCTGAGTCTCTCATGTTTCTTAGGCTTCTCGGTGTGTCCTCACAGCATCCTTCTTAAAGACAGCTAAATGGAGCAGTGAGTGACAGTAGTTGAACCTTGTCATTGTCTGTTCATCACTTAGATGCCAAGCATCAGTAATTGTGTGATTTCCCCTTGCATTCACTCTTTTGTTTTACCAGAAGAGATTTTAGCATAGGCTCTAAATAGTATCAGTAGATTTATTTGTCTGGATGCACCTAATCTTCCCAATGTTTGTTGACTGTTCATAAATGGTGTTATGCAATCGGTTGAAATGGACATTTTGCTACCTTAAACAATTCAGAGTGCAAACTCCTGACAAGACAACATCGTCTTTAGAAAGGAGAGGCTTTAAATGTCCAGTACAAATCATTACCGCCTGAACTAAGAGTAACTGGTAGAGAGCTAAACTATTTTCTTTTGTGTGAACAGAATTTAACTTTGACAGTGTTTAATCAGTACAATTAACTAAAAATGCTGGGAATTTTAGACTTAACTTCTATTCTGGTCCCAGAAAAATGTTTGTTCTAGAGTTTGCTGATCACAATGTTGGGTCGAGCAATGATTTAGGATCTTATACATAACTTTGCGGCATATCTTCCTCACAAACAAGGACGGGATTTTATCTGTTCAAAGTCTATATTGAAATAAAGTGAACGGCCTAATGACAAGCTACAGGTCAATATGAGGATCAGGAATGCAACAATATCCCCTGTCTCCTGCAGAAAATAATTCAGGCAAATGAATGCACACACTGCAGTTTAGCAGGCTGGGTTTTCATGCTGGTCTTACCACAATCTTCTGCCGCACATCTGCTGACTGGCCATATTCCTTAAGATCTTTAAAAATTTTAATTAAAGAATGACTGAAATTTTTACCTTTTATTACCTGCATTAGGTGGGTGAAAGGAAGTTGATTGTTCCTGACACATGAAAAAGTGCTAGTTACGGATTTTCTCCCTCTTCTTCCCTCCCTCCTCTCCCTCCCTGGTGTTAGAATGTTTGCTGAACACCGTGGGGTATGGGGAAGAGTTGAACAGAAACTATTAACAGCTGCTGCATGCTGCTGTTCTCTATCAAGATAGTTGTCTGGTTACAATCCCAAGGGCCCTTGTATTGCTAGTTTACCAGTCAAATCAATACAGATGTGTAACACTTAAGAGTATGTGGATGTCATGAATATGTGGGACCAACATTTCAATCATGTTTAGTGGAAAACAAAAAAGGGGGAAAGATCATACCGATAGTATTATATAAAAAATAGGTAGCATGTCCTGTTTTTCATCTCCTTATACTAAAAAATTTCAAATTCAAAAACTTTAAAAATACATTTTTCATGCAGATACTGCAGTGTGTTGGACCACTTCCTTTTTGTTTGAATGCCAACATTTGAGAATGCTAGATCTGAAAAAGCCTTGTGTAAACTGCACTGAATAACAGAACATACGGTAATGAGGCAACATACATGATGTTCTCCCAAGTGAAAATGATACAGAACACTCAGTAAAAGAAATTTGGATGTCTCTTAGAAATCCAAATTAGCAGCATGACAAGGCTTGTCTTACAAAAATATTTCACAAGTTCTCAAAATTCCATCACAGATGTGGTTTCTCAGAGGATATTTCCTGCACATACATCTGCTGCGGTAGCATGAATAGCTTCTACTTATTTAGACGTCTCAGGTTGTACCCTTTGAAGAGGGATGGCAGTAGTCACTGGGAAAGCAGGACAGAAGTATTAATAAAGTGCCAAGAGTATCAGGTTAGACACACTTCTGAGCTCGGGATCAAGTATTAGGGGAGCTAGGATACACAGGGGACTGTAGTATGCACAGGAAAGCATTTAGAAGCTGTATGGGCAGAGACTTATGTCTGTTGCTCTTTATCAGAAAATACTATGATTATACTTTTTTTCAGTTGGGATCTGTAAGCCTAGCCCTGGGGAAAGAGTATGCAGAAGGCAGGAATGGAGAAAGATTCTCAACAGAGTGTGAAGGAGAAGGATTGGAGTGAAAGTAATTGGGATATCTCAGGGCAGAAGTGGTGCTAGGGTTAAGGAGTACTCAGGAAAGAGATAGGAACACTACATGATATAGTACATTCTTGCACACACAACTGACATCTGCTATTTCCCTTCCTATTTTAAACAGATGGTAGGAAATCAAAAGAATTTATTTGATTACCTAAAGGGAGTCACTCAAATGAGATCTGTCCTGAAAGGGCTCACAATCACAATTTAGATGAAGAGCATTTTAGCACAGATTCACTCAGAGACATTTTTGTCTGCCAGGATTGGTTTGGGGTCTCTTAACTTATCTAATTTTACCATCTCTCTGTTCCTAACCATTTTATTACCTCCAGCCTAAGTCTTCCCAACACTATTTTCACAGATCCATAGAGTATAGTATTCATCTAAAAGACAAGATCCTAATAATGAAACTGGAATTCCATTTAAGGGCTTCTCTCTTGTCTGCTGACCAGCAGTAACTCCATGAGATACACTGTGCACCCCACAGCTGGGCAGTGATGGGGATCCAGGGCTTGGTTCCACAGGATGCAGCAGATGTTAGAAACTTCTGGGGCTGGTCCCAGTTCAAGGCACAGTCCTGACAAAAACAATGAATGGGTATTAGGAATATTTATTCTAAATGAGATCCCACTTTTCTGCTCTGTTTACCAAGATTAGCAGATGCCTTCTTTCCAGGAATATAGCCTAGACAATCTGGTGTTTTCTAGGAGAAGCTGTGATTACAATAAGTTATAAGTACCTTACATCATTATGCCATTTCAATATTTAAATTATTATAAAGAATATTACTATCACAGCTTTCACTGAGCTTTCATAAACTCTGACTTGCCAGGATATATTCTGGGACCTCGGCAAAAGGTGACACATCCTGTGTTTGTGGGTTAATAAATATTGTCATAGTGTTTTTCCTCACCCATTGGAAGTTGCTGGGTGAACGTAAGTGTGTAAAAACGAAAGATGATCTCACTTGCTTGACTAAAAGATGTTTTAAAAAAAGGTTTTAGATGTGTTGAAATTCATCTAGTTAGAAAAATTGTGGCAAAACAGTGTGTTACTAGTACAAGGAAAACAATTGTCTAACTATCCATAATAATCTGTAAATAATACTCTTTATAGTGGCTGAGAACAAACCATAATGGAATTGTAATTTTAAAAGCAAAAAAAAAAAGGTTTCAAATCAAATCATTCATGAGAGCCAGGGAGCAAATTGTTGTTATATGAAGATTAATGATGCTGTTCTTTCTCAGTCATTTTCTATATATATATTCCTGTTGCTGTCTTAAGTAAAAGCTAGCCAAAATAAATTTCTTCTTTCCCATTGCAAAGTGATTCTTATTGGTGGTGGAAAGATGTGATACAAACCTTAGGCTCAGAAGTTTTATCTGCATACCTTCATTCCAAAAATGGAGTGAAGCCCCTATATTTTCAGTGCTCATGGGTACTGCTTAAAAAAAAAGACCTTGTTAAATCAGTGCTGGAATTGCTGCTGGGTTGGCTGGAATTAGTGCTGCATCCAAGACTGCTGTGAATAGACATGGTGTTGTGAGCTTGATTTTGCCTTTCTTGCTTTGCTTCAGCTCTTGTGGCAACTTATTATTGAAATATCACAATTAATTTTGCTTGAAAAGGACCTCTGGGGATCATTAGATCCAGCATCCTGCTCAATATGGCTGATCTTGAAGCTTTCTCAGGTTGCTTAGGGCACTGTACTGCCAGGTGTTGAAAATTGCCTAGGATGGAGGTTTTCCCAAGCTCTCTACTTAACCTGTTCCAATCCTTGATCACTCAACTTGCCCTTTTACCTCTTAAATCAGAATCGGTCTTGCTGCAACTTGAGACTTTGAGCTCTTGTTCTTTCAATTGCACGTCTGTGAGGAGAGTCTGCCTCCATCTGTTCCCCATTAAAGACTGGAAGGCTGCCCCTGTAGCCTTCCCTGGCTGAGGCTGAGGGAGCCCAGCTTCTCCAGCTGTTCCTCATGCATCACATGCTCCATCACCCTTTTGATGTTTCTCCTTGGTTTCTCCTGTTTATCAGAATTTCCTCTGTATCCAAAGGCTCAAAAATGAACAGGCCGCTTGAAATGCACCTTTGACAATGATGACTAAAAGGGAGTAGTCTGTCCCATGAAACCACTGGCTATACTTTTGCTAGTGCAGAGCAGTCTACACTCACTACTGCAGAGCCCCACTGCTGACACACATTCCACTTCTTGTCCACCAGAGCCCCTTTCCTGCCTCAGCGTGCTGCTTGGCCTGTCAGTCCTCAGCCTGAACTGTTGCACAGGGCTCTTTGCTCCTACATGTGAGACTTTGGATTTGCCTTGATGAAATTCATGAGGGTGCTGTTGGCACACACCATTGGCTTGTCAGTCAGGGCAGCACAGCCCTTTTGTGTACAAACGTAAGGGTTTGACTTGGCTGAGCTCAGGTAAATGAGTCATGAGCAAAGGACTTTAGTTTGCTGTTCCAGCAGCTTCCCTGAAGCAGAAAGCTGTGTCCTTTGAGGGTGTGGGTAAGGGAAATCTTGGCCTCTGTCCTGTTCCATTTGGCCCCACAGTTTCTGGGGTTGCCATGATGTTCCCTTTAGCTCATTCAGCTTCTGCATTTTTTCTATACTTTGCAAGAAGTTCCAGAATCATTAATGTAACCAGTTTGAGTTTTCCAAGCTAATATTACCCGTTTTTCTGGCTTCCTATAGGGTTAATCAATGACTCGAAAGAAGGGGTTTATGTTTGTTTATCACAAAACTCTTTTGTTCAGAAATTAGTGGCATCAAGAAGTTAAGTGCCTTTAGACTCAAGTCGAAAAAGGAAGGTAGGTCTGACAAACACTTGCTGGCAGGAGTTGGACTCAGCATAACAAGAGCGTTAGCTGACTTTGACCTTTGTGTCTACAGCATTAGCTGATATTTAGAGCTTCTTGTTTGTGTCTCTTCTCAGCTTGAAGTAGTCCAACCTTGCCACTAAGACGAGGTCGTTCTTTTTTCAACTGCCAGTCTCAAGATAGACAGGACAAAGCACACTTCTGTTGTCTTGCTAAAGGTGTCCTGAAACTATTTGGGTTAAATTAGAAATGTTCCTCTGTCTAGATCATCAAGTGGAAAAAAAATTGATGCCTTGATGTTTTGGTGGCTTGTAGTAAAAAGGAAAGAATCATCCCATGAAAAATAAATATTTTACTTCAAGCGGAAGAAATACCTTTTTGAAGATTTAACTATAAATATTTTCTAAAAGTTTGAAGTCACAGAGTGACTAGTGTTAATAGGAATGCTTAGAGACACTCTGTGAGGTTTTAAATGGGGTTTATTTCCAAATGGAAGGCAATTAAATTATTTATAACAGATTAAATCTGTGCCAAAATCACTTCTGATTTATTATTTCTAAATAGAAAGCAGTGCTATTTGCATTGTGCCACTTTTAATGCAGATAGCTGATAAAAATGTGATTTTTTTTTGTTTTAAAGGTTGCTTTTATGCTGCACTAAAACTTCATATCAGCTTAATTTATATAGATCTTACATAACTCAGTCATATTGTTTTACGTATTTTTGATCAAGTGGCATTTACAATCATAGCACCCTATTTGCTGGACACTAAGAATTTGTAATTGAGAACTTACTCAATATTTTCTGGACATGAGAAGGTACAGGAACTGATGCTGCTAAATGTTTCTGAAAAGATCAAGCTAGACTGTCAAATGACATTTCAAGGTGCATGTGCTAATTTATCAGCAATGATAAAGCATGGATTAGAAGGTAAATTCTACTCAGTGAGGAATACAGGGCTGAGCAGTATAAGTTGCTCCTAATACACCTGGTGGAATTAATGCACAAACAAGTTGAAAACCCATCAAAACAAGACTATAAAGAGTCTCTTCAACTGTCAGAAGCTACTCAAAAGAAGAACTAGTACTTCGTTAGTGTAAGCTAATCTGTTTTCTAAATGTTGTGGCATAGAGCAAAAGTATGCAGCACTCAGAAGTTGATTATCAGTAGGCTGTGTACCCAGTATTAAGTGCTGAAAAGCCTTTTGTTTGTTGATTTGAACAGTAAAATGCAAACTTGGTGAACAATTTCTCTGAGTAACGCTGCAAATAACTCTTGTCTAATTTTCCTAAATTTGTTTTCTATTGTGATCTCAATTAATTAATTATGTTCATATTTTTTCCTAATGTTTATGGTTGAACACACACTGTTCATAGTTCATGAATAAAGGAAATTCACAGAAATGGTTGCAACACAATGGAGAAAGCGGTGGACAAATTTTCTGTTTTCCTTCCCTTAATGTTATCATAATTAATTTAAAGCATGAGGAGTTCTGAAGTCTGGAGGTGTACTTGTTTTGTTAAATCTGCATATCTGTGGAAATGTTCTGAGCTTAAAAAAGTCAATAAGACTTTGTGGTTAGGGGAGGCATATAACACTTCCCCCCCTCTCCTTCCAACTCTGTCATGTTTGCATGCTAACAAATCACATGCCACCCAAATCCATGTTAATATTTGTGATTCATACATATCTCTGCCTCTCTCTCCTCTTCTTTGCTGTGGGTGTGAGTCTCCTATCTTCCAACTCCTACAATAGCTTAAACTACATTTTGAACACATTGGAAGAGGGTACTTACACAGTCTCCCATCAGTTTGCATATAGCAGTGTAAGTAGGAGGCAGTGGAAGAAATTATCCCTCTTTTTTTCCACTGGTTTTACTGTTTCTAGGGAATACAGGCTCCATTGCACCTGAGGAATGGGCTGTTCCATGTTTTCATGTACTGGCACCTGAGATGTTATTTTGTCACTATGTGTTTCTCAGCTCAGCAAGCTGACTTGTGCTTCCAGGTCCATTGGCTGAAGTGGATTTGTTTGGGCTTTATTAGTTTGTTTGTGGTGAGGAGGGCTTTTGTTGTAGTTTGTTTGCTTGTTTGTTTGCTTGCAGATGCCTTTTTTTAAGATTAGTACATAGAACTCTGCTGGCAAACTGTCCTGTTCTTGAAGCCGAGATATAGGGTGTTTGAAAAGAGCATTTCCTTTTAACTGCTGTCTTGCCTTCACCCTCAAAGCATGCCAGTCAAATCAGAGCTGCAGGAAGATCTGTGGCAACCAGCAAGGCTGTTGTCCTCCCTCTGTCCTTGCCCCTGCATGCACATTCTGGCACAAACATGTCTGTACACATCCTGCTTTGACAAAGTGGAAAAGATGGTGTGAACTCATCCATTTCAATGTGAGGACAGCAGACATATTCAAACAACTGTAAATATTAGTAGTAATTTGTCAGCTTGCTTTCCCTGAACTGGGAACCACTTGCATAAACTTGTCTAATTGGGCTATGGAAAGGTGGCAGCCAGGTGATATGTTTCTGACCACAACCTAAGTAGAGAGTGCTTTTCTTGGCTCTATGGTGTCATCTGGTCTCTGGCACTGGAGTGTTTCTGCTTGCATTTCATCAAAGCTTTGAAATCCTAGTCTTGCTAGAATACATTCCCACTACTGGTTTTGAACTCAATGTTGTGCCTCCCTCCTGCACCAACATTTTCCACAGCTGCCAATTTTTATGCAGTTTCCAGTAACCATCAGAAAACCTTTTTAGGTCTCTTTTTCTGCACCACAACTTTGTACTAGAAGACTTAATGACAGAAACCCCTTTCCTCCCCTTGAGACACTCTGAGTGTCATATCAAGTAAGACATTTGAAATCTCATGAGGTATTCATAGCACTGGTTCATTTTGAGAATGGTTTCCTTCGACAAGGTCATTGTCAGTTTAATATTTCACTTGGTCAGGACTGTCACATTTTCCTTGAGTTTGTCTCCTAAAAAATTGTAGTCATTCACACTACTTCCTCTACCTATATGATGCCAGAGGAAAAAAATAAAACTGATCCAGAGCTGTACAAAGCACTTTTCTTCACTTGACAGTGTAGTGTCAGCCATGCTTGACAGAATGATTAGAATCATTCTATTAGCATTTTATACCATTTCAGCCTGTTAAGATTCTGGGTGACAGTCAGTACATGTTTGGCAAAAGAATGTCAAGAATCTGCACTGTTCCCTGTACAAGCTTAAAGCAATTTAACTCTGTTGGAGTACATGGCATAAGAGGAAGCAGGCTGTCTTGAGGAACTTGATATTTGCATGATTTTTTAATTTATTTATTTTATCTCTGGACACGTAGGACTGAATGAGCCTGACAAAATCATGGAGATTTTAAGGCAGGTTTATCTTCATAGACAGATGGAAAAACTTACATGTTTCTCTCTCCAGCTACTGAACTAGTAAGTGAATTTTCTACTATGATGATTCAGGGAGTTTAGTCATTTACAGTTTATTAGAGTTTAGTCAAGCCATTTTTAGTGGCGTTTAGGCAAATTAAAAAAGTCAATTTACACAGACATGAATTCTACTCATGCATATGAGCTTTGCTTGTGCCTAGAAGAGCATTACGTGCCAAAGTGATAGCTGCAGTCAGGGAGGTTTCAAATATAGCCACAGTGCAAAGGCAACTGGGCAGATGACAGAGGATTTGGTGGTTTGGAACTTCTTTGTGGTGTGTCAGTGAGATTTCTGTAGAGCTTGGTTAACAGCCAGCAGGAATTACTGGTTCAGTGAGACATGTCTGAGGGAGTTTGTGTTGGGTTTGTTATGAAGGAAGATGGTGTGCACAGAGACAAACCAATTCTTTGATTCCTACATTCATCTTGTGTGACAAGCAGGCAAGGAGCTGAGGAGCAAATTTTGTTGTGTGTCACAGGTATATAACACATTTAAGAAACGAAAGGAAGAGAATTAGGGTGACCTAATTATGCTAAGATGGGCAGGCTAGCAGACCTTAGCCTCTAGTACGGATTTTGTTTGCAGCTTCCAGACTTGCATTGAATATATTTGCTTTCAAACATCTGGGTGGTTGATCTGGGGCCCACTGGAGGTTTGAGCTGTGCTCTCTGTGGGCATTTCACCTGCACTCAGCTCAGCTCTATTTCACTTTTATGTCACATGGCCTTTTGGGGGCAGGGGGAGAAGCATAAAGGAGCCAACCCCCAAAGGTCAATACTTCAAGGTGAGTAATACCCTGCTCTTGGCAAGCTTAATTAAGATTTTCTGTAAGGGCTGTAAGAAAAAGAAAGAGCATTGGTCAGTCTGCTTGTAGAAATCCCGAACTATGCTGCTGAATGTGAGTGGTGAGGATTTATTTCTACCCTTTCTTGATTTTTCAAAGGAACAGCTGTTTTTTAATCATGTTGCAGTTTGCGGTGTGGAGGCAATGTGTTGCTTTTATAGCTTTAAAGCTATTGAAATTTAGTGTTCATGCATGAATGTGACAGGACCACATATTAGACAGATCCACCACTTTAAGTTTTTGAAGTGGTCCCTAATCTCTACCAGTTATTCTCCTGGAATATAAAACTCAGTTAGATCAAGGAGACACTTTAGATAGGGAAACAACAAATTAAGTTTGGCTTGAAGTGATACCTGTGACAACCTTGCCTACAGAGGTAATGAAATTGGAAACCTTTTTGAACAAGTTTCCATTCCAGTATCTCTCCATACTTCCAGGGCTGATCCTTTTCTTTCCTTTGCCTCTCAGGCTCAACTTTGAGTTAACTCCCCATTGTAGATAAGTCCATGGCACCTCAGGTTTTTATTAGCAAGGTTCCTAACTGGCACTGGGATTTTGGGGGTTTTTCATACCAGCTGACTGTGAAGCATTGTGCCTGCTCATAGGCTGGATGTCATCCTATCTGAGTAGCTGCTGAAATAAAACTTTATTCTCTCCATGTTTTCTCTTTTGCCAGAAATTAAGGGGGAAAAAGAATAGGATGCTACCTGTGCTGATATGTACTCTATTCATTTCCTGCCTAAGACTTCTATAAAATGGTGAATTATTGTAGTCTCATGCTCTGTTAATTCAAGCCAAATTAAAGCATACCATGAATTTCATTTGGCTTTTATGGGCTAACTTGATGGTAGTTTATCCAAAGGATCACATATTATTCCTCATTAGATAAATTAGCTTAGCAGAGTTTCATTCGCTATGGACAAAGTTCAACTGTTTTACATCGCAGAAAGATTTTAATTAAAAATCATGGACTTGTGATGGAGGCTATTACACCAGATTTTCTTGACCTTTGAGTCAAAAAAATTATTTTTTTGCTATTCTTAATTCCTTACACCCTTTCTAACCTTTTACTTTGTCAGCTGTATTTTGATTCTGATATTTCTCTGTGTTTCTGAAGTTCTTGTTCGGGAATTAAAAAATATATATACCAAAATGACAAACAAACAAAAACTCCTTTCAAACAATATTTCTTCAGAAAAGTCATGCTAGGAGCTACACGTACCACTGAGCACTCTTGATGTTGAATACCGTCCTCTAAGGCAGAAGAGTTTCATCGTATTTTCCAAAAATGCCAGGTGCTTTCAGACCTTTTATTAAAATTCAAATATGTTCTCAAGGATGCCACAAACATCCTTGTGATAGCTTAAGAGATTGTCTCACATCTTCCCGGTAAATGACTTTCAGAAGTTATAGGAACAATTCTGAAGGGCCTTGGACTCATCTGTGCTCTTGTCGTCCCTGGTGAATGTTTATTTAGAAATTTCTGTGGTTGTGAGTGCTGAGATATGGGCCCTGTTGCCAGTTGACAGAGGCACATAAGGGAGACTTTATTTTGACATGACCCTTAACCAGAAGGATGCTGAAGAGTTTTTTGGTTTGTTTTTTTTCCCCCCCCATATCTCTTCACCCTAAGAATAACATTTTAATTTGTCAGAAAAGTATCAAGAAAGATTTCTTTTTTTTTTTCCCCCCACCCCTACCCCTTTTATAAAAATAAAGCCTTTTCCATGTGTAAATAGGTCAAAATTCATATACCAATTCTTCCCCTACAACTGCTTCTTGCTGCTTGCTGAGGGTCAAAAGATTTTTCAAAATACCTTTGTGCTCCTTTCTTGGTTTCAGTTGCGGCTTATTACTGAAGAGAGAGGTACCAGGCATTCTATCATGTATATCACTGGTACTTTAAATGTTTTGCTCCAGTACACCTCTATTTTCTTCCACTGACAAGAACTTCTTGATTTTTATTTATAACTTTGGATTTTTCTCCTTTTTTATTCTTTTATTTCAGTCCTTTCTTTTATTTACTGCAAAGAGGACTGCTGCAGTTAAAAGGACTTACCCATTTTTAGTATTTAACAGTTTTCAGTGTATTGAAAAGACACACTAAGAGTTCAAAGATGGTATCCCTTCCCTGCATGAAGGGATTTTCCTATTCCCAAAATTACCTGGGGAAAAAAACCCCAATCCTATTAAAAGTGAGTACATAGTCAGTAGCAAATATAAGGAAAGGAGAAAATTGGTGAAACTATACCTTTAAAGGCAGTTTCAGAAAATTTATTTACAAAACATAGAATGAAGTATGATTTATTATTTTTGATTGTTCTTGCAAAAATTCATATATTTTGCATACTCTAGATTTAGAAAACAAAATCCAATGTCATATTTAAATGATGCATCTTTTCACTTTTTTGAATTCTTCCCTATATTATAAAAAGCACAGGGGAAGGAATGAAAGAAATCTAACAGATATTTCAATAAAATGTGACTATTAAAACGTAGGCTATTTATGGCAGTGTAATGATAAATAATAAATGGTAATAATGAAGGGAAGGAAAAAAATAAAAGAGACAAGTACAAAATTGAAGAATTGACATTAGTGACTTAGTTGAACCTGCCAGTATTGTCTCCCTTAGCTCTCTATTTTGTACTTGAGCAGCAGCTGGCAAATACCTTGTAAATCTACTGCAGCACATGTCTGAGAGACTGTAAAATAATCAGTCGATTGCAACAATAAATTTAAGTGATAATGATCTTGGGGCTGAAGTGTCTGAAACAATTAACACCTTTTGAGGTTACTTAAATCCAAAAGCATAACTGATTTCAAAGGGACATTTTAAAAAGTATTTTGATAAAGATATGGTCTGAAGATATTTTCCTCAATTTTTGAATAGTTAAAATAATTCTTTGTTTTGTTAGAAACCATTATATTGTTGAACTTCTTAGTAAAAATTGGAATAGCTGGAGAAAAGCAAGCCATGTTATTTTCAAAACCAGAATGTATTATTTGTTTTCTAAATATATTTGGATATATTATTTTACTGTTCCTTTGGAATTTTATGCTTTTCCATGATTCCACTTATTTCTATAAAACATAATGGCAATGGAGGAATATAGGTTAGGTTGGGAGGAAGAAGTGATCAAGATACTGGTCTCTCTATTAATACTGAATTTTCAAAACTATCTGGTAGGTGTTTGAGCACCAGAACATCAGAAAAAACCAATGCAGTACCAAGACTTAGTTTTGTGTTTTATATATTTATGCCATAAAACTGTGAATGTGAACATCCACAAGCAGCTTTAAGCATACTTGGAAAAAATTTTATTTCAAGAGGACATTGTTTTTGGGAACATCCATCCATTTCAATTAATACTGTTAATTAAAAAACGTGTAAAACTATCTTGTGTAATATTTTATTAGATTGATGCAGAAGTGAGTAAATTAAATAAAATGGACCACATGTTGTGGGTGAGCCAATACAGTATGGATGTTATAAAATCCCCTCTGGTCCAGGAATATTTGAACTAACACCAATTTGATTCAGGTAAGATGACAGGTCCAATTGCAGAACAATCCAACAAAACTCAGTAACTTATACTGTGGCATCTGACTAATTGTTCATTTTGCACAATAGGATCTTTCTAAGGCCCGAATGTTACCTTTCATTAGCAATTCAGAAGAAGATACTAATGTTTTGAATTCTTACTCAACTTATTACAGACATCCTGGCCAGTGTTACGTGAATTATGAATCTCATTTCTGTATAGCCCTTGAACAACTCCTGCACAGGATTAGTGGAACAGCCAGGGAAAAAAAAATAAAAAAGAAAATAGGCAGTGGATCTGTGCTTCACCATGGACCTCCATGGGCTGCAGGGGGACAGCCTGTCTCACCGTGGGCCGCAGCACCTGGAGCATCTCCTTCCCCTCCTTCCTCACTGACCTTGATGCCTGCAGGGATGCTGCTTTCACTTTTTTTTTCTTGTTCCTCTTTCACAGCTACTGTGCAGTGAGGTTTTTTTGCCAGTTATTAAAAGCGTTTTCACAGAGTTGCTTCAGCAACACTGATGGGCTCAGCTTTGGGCAGTGGGCAGTTTTGGAGCTGGCCAGAACTGGCTGTCAGGTCTGGGGACAAATGTGGGGGCAACTCCTGGTGTCTTCTCACAGAAGTCACCCCTGCTGCTCCTCTGCAACCAAAACCTTGCCACATCAACCCAATAGTTGTGTTATTAAAAGGGAATGATCTTCGTATCACAAATACACAAAATGTTTCTTGATGATCTTCTGAACTTCTGTGTGTGTTACAGTTACACATCAGGGAAAAAGTTTACCTTTGTTTGAGGAAAGACTTCACCTTTCAAGCTGAATGCAAGTTTACTCTGAAAAGAGGAAGTCAAATTGATCTCTGCTACTACTGCATATTTAATCGGGATGGAAACATAGACAGAGTCAGTTTTGATTACACAGGATTTATCTATTTGCTACATTCCAATTCCATTTAATATTGGAGTTCTTAAATTGGAATCGTTCAGTGTAAATGTTATGTACTCCAAGAAATAGTAACGAGACTGAAAATATAAGTCATATAATAAAGAAAAAGTATTATTGGGAAAAGTAAATATACTTCTCTTATAAGGAGAGACAGGAAATCTTTGTTTATCTTGCTTGGTGGACTCCAAACAGTGAACTGAGTAAAAAGAAAATGTCATTGAGCAAGAGGCTGAGCCTTCACAAGGTGTTTCGACCGGCTCTTAGGAAATGAGGGGACAGAGGAATGAGTGGTCCCCCTTGCTTTGGGGTCAGTAATTAAAGAGGCTGGTGACAGCTAAGGGAGAATAAAAGCTGCTAAATGAGATGCCAGCATCAGTACCTTAGAGGTAGCATTCTGTGAGCTGTGCAGCAGGCAGAATCAGATAAAGAAGTTGCTAGATAAAGTCTAGAAGTATGTCAAGAGGTGTCAAGGTAAGAGAGTTAATTCACTGGGAAATATTTCGCTGAATAGGTTAAGTCCTCCTCTGCTGTTTCCAGTCCTTCTAAAGCAAAACCAAACATGATTGCTAAATATGATTGCATATTTTAGTTAAATCAAAATATGATAGAGGAATCACATACAGAAAAGCCCACCATTTGGGATGAGTTAACTGCAGTTTTAAGGCAGAGGAGTTTAGTGTACTTGCTGGAAGGGGTTGCTTTTGTTTTTCAGATATAGAACTCAGGAATGGCTGTAGCAGTTCAGCCCAGACTTGATGCAAGTACTTGTCAGTTGATCAGCAGGAAAGGGCGAGATTTTGGTCTTGCTTCCCTAAAATAGTATCCTGGCCACCAAAAATCTGTGATTCAGGTGTTTCCTGAGAAAATTGCCATCTCTCCATTAAGAATTTTTGAACTGTTTTTTTGATCTATGAACTAGTCCAATTTAATTTCATGTATTTGTGAACTTTTAGCATTCATAACATCCCCTGGCAAGACATCTCACACCTACTTTGCACAGTGTGAAGTATTCTAGAACAATTGAAAGGTAGTGCTTTTTCTTTCAATGGATAATTATGTTGTCACCAGATGCTGTGGTTGTCAAAGTGGAGGTTCCAAGAGCAGTCGTACAGACTCATGGAAAGAAAATCCAGCTACAGCAATTAAATGCAAAAATATAATTGCTGGCTTTTAAAGCACCTAAATTGCAGATACTTGAACACAGAGAGAAACCTCAGGGGAGGCATGCCCTGCCCATATTAAGCAGGCAGAGTTTGCTAACTTGATTGACATTTTTTGTAGCTCCACGCAGTTGTCTATATGATCTTCACTGAACTGTTTGTATTTATTGATGACTTTAAAGAAGTCAATGAAAATGAAACTGAAATAATTGTTGGTGTTCCTCATCTCTTAGCTCCATTTGAGCTGATGTTGTCTGTAACACAGAGCTAGTTTCTAAGCAAGATTTTCTAGAGGATAGGAATGAGGCTTCACACCTTTGTTCTCTCTGTTCAAGGAGGTCTCTTTATATATTTATGAGAATTTAGGGCAGAGTGCTGCTGAAAGCTCTTATATCACTTGATAAAGTTGGATATTTTATTATGCAGATGACAGCTGTTTGTCAGTCCCTCTTTTCATAAAGGCTTTCTAACATCAATTGTCAGTAGCTCAATAGACACCAAAATAGTTTCTCATGTTTACTTTTACTCAGAAAAAGTATAGTTGTGCCAGAATACAGCTTGCTGAGAAACAGTTCAGCATAGCTATCCAACAGCTAGAAATCTAAACATAATCACACATGTGACCAGCGTATCCATCCCTACAATGCTCATTGCTGTGCAACTCTAACAAGATCAGTTAAATTGCAAGTATCTGCTGTTGTGCTAGCCCTGTAATTACTCAAACCTGTCTATGTTATGGAGTTGGCAAAACTTTTTATTGTGTGAGAGCCGTACAAATTTCTGTTCTGTGCACCAAGGACTTACAGTGTGTTATGCTTATGGCTATGAGGATTTCAGTGCACACCCCAGTGTCTCTTTCACTGTCTGCCAGACAGCTTTCCTGGCAGCCAACAACCCTCACAGGTCAGTCCTGCTGCTACTCCTGACTTCAGTGATGTGTGGCCTTCACATGGGACATGCATTCCCTCATCTGTAGAGGGCCTTTGGGTAGATTGAAGGTCTCTCCTGTGTATTCAGCTGCTGTGCCATTCTCTCCAGAAATGTTTCTTGTCCATGTGCACCCCTAATGCCTCAGGCAGTTCTTTCTCCCTGTGTCTTTGGATCCTTTTCTCAATGGAAGATTACAGTTTTTATTTGTCAGCTGCTCCTCTGAAGAGGATTCAGAACAGTTAACATTTCAACCCACAAATTCCTTTGACTCTTCTCCGATGTAGCAGTTCATCTGGCTATTTTTCCTAATTAAAATAGGTGGTTCTAAGCACACTTTGTCAGAAGCCAGCTGTGATATTAAGCTGTCTTTGTCACAGCAAGAGGCAGGACACGAAACCTTTGCTTAGCGATTTGGTTGTATTTTTCCTTGTGAATATCCCAGGTAATCTGTATCAAGTCATTGTGTTAAGAGGTACACTTAATGTAATTATTTCATTAATATGTATGTTTGCTATTTATATTATGCTTATTGCTGACTTTGGCTGAGACTGAGCATAGTAATTAATGTGTTTGGGGTAGGTGGTTCTCAGCTCCTTCTCCTGAAGAAAATTGTGATAAGTGACAAATCACATATATTTGAAAGTCTAGTTTTGTTAAGTGTATTGCAACCACAGTCAGTATTTCAATGGGCAGTCAAGTTCAGGGGTACAGGATAGCTGCCTGGTTTTATGTATGGGTTGAAAGTGAGCTGGCTGCAGATCAGCTCAGTGAAGTAGACATGTTGATAACAATTCAGGCAAAATATAAAAACTTGGTAGTAAAAGCACTGTTGGCTCCTTCAGATTATAATTTTCATGATATAAATTTGTGACTTTTTGTGAGGGATTCTTTCCCCTTCATTGCTGTCAGTCATGCTACAATTAGTAAGACAGTCAGCTTCTTGTCATCCACATGTGGCCAGGACTTTCTAGCCTTTCCTTTTTAAGATGGATTTTGGTTCTTATGCAGTCCTCTTTTCTTTTGTCCTATAAATAGATTGCTGCAAAGGGTTTTTCCTGGACCTAGCTGGAGTCACTTGGAGACAACAATTCAGGAAGTTGTTTGGTGGTGACATAAAGGGAATTTCAGTGATTGTCTCTTTCAACAGCACTGCCCTCTTTTACAGTTACATATGTAGGGCTTGGAAACTGAAGACCATGAGCAGTGGTGGTGGCCACCTGGGATTTCTGAAAAAATCCAATTGTTCACAGGGCTTCAGGAGCTTGCTAAGGATATGTTCATCAGACTGTAGGCAGGAAGAGACCTTTTCGCCTGCTTGTCTGTCTGGCTTGGAAGGGCTATTATTTTTATCTGAATGTTTATTTTTTAATGCTTGTGACAGACTGTTCTGTTGCTTGCAGGGAAGAATGTTATACACAGTTTATGTTGTGAAATGTGACATTAAACAAATGTGAAAGTCTGCTTTCTCCCATCTTTCTCATTTTTCCTTTCATTTCTGTCCAGTTGTGGCCAGCCACAGTATTAAGTTCTTGTTCTTTATCTCTGAGACACATTGGAACTGTTTGTCTCATGCAATAGGCAGAGTCTACTCTAATTGTTCATGGTGACCTAGAAGGGAGAGAACTGAGACTAGTCAGGAGGAAAGTACAGAGGTGAAAACATGGTAGGCTTTTAACTGGAATGTATCGAAGAGAAACCCAGGTGTTGTTGTAGGTACTTTTGATTGATTAGTCATATATCGCAGGAGCGTGAACCTTTCACTTTGGGAGAGATGAACAAATATTGTGGCCTACCTTCCCAAGAGAATTGCATCACCATGAAAATCAAATAAGAAAGAAAGACTTTATACCAATTCTGGACCTCCCAGCAAGCTGACCTTCTGCAACCCATAATTTCTTAAGTTTACTGCAGTGAGAAACATTTTGCAGGCAAATAGTAGTAAAAAAAGCATCTGTGTTTTGTGATGTAAGGGTGGGTTTTAGTGTGAATTTTACTTCAGATAACATGCCATAAGTCTTTATCATTTATTTATTCATAACTCTTCATGTACACAGCCCTTCGCAGGCTGGAACTTTGGACAGTTATTTTACTGTTGCCTTAATTTTTATTTCATTTATAGCTTGTATTCTTCTCAAACTGCTACTCAGTGATACATTTTAAATGTGACCTAATAATAATAATAAAAAAGTTATATTAACAGTTTTAAGTTAGTATGAAAACTGGTTCAGTAATCTCTTCTGCTGCAGCTTCATATGATAAGGTGGATGAGGGAAAAGACTTGGCTAAATGTCAATTAAGTGCAGATACCTAAAGCTCTAGTGTCCTTGGCTGCCTATAAATTCAGGAAGTAGCTGAGCCCTCTGTTGCACTTGGAATAAACTGGTCTTTAAGTAGGGAGTGAAGGAGTAAGAATGGAGAATGCTTCTTCTTGCAATGATCACAGTCTTAGTTCCCTCACAATGTGAGCTTGTCGTCAGCTCATTAAACTGATAGGGGAGCCTCTGCTCTACTGAGTGGTTTTGGGGTTTTTTTCTGCATTAAGAAGAAAAGCATTGGGCTATATTATGCAACTTAAGAGAGTCTATGCATCAAATATCTGTATCCTTTTGAATAAGTGGGAGCAATAATTCTATTCTTGCAGATAGAATGCAAATATAATATTTTTTCTTTTAGCATGTTAATTCAGTAAGGAGATTAATATAAGCTTCCAAACTTCTTAGTCTAAATCTTTATTCTCTCTACAGAATGCAATACAATTACTACTTGGATGCTGATAGTAAATGAACTGTTTTATTGAATAGTCATAATGAAATATTGGAGGCTGGTGCATGATAGTTCTTATAAAGAGTACATTCAAGGAAGACTTTGTAGGGGAGACAAAAGAGGGCAGAAAACTTCTGTTTCGAAAAGAGAAAGAAGTGGCTGTTAGTGGAACAGTGGCAGCTGCTGTTATAGTCTGTTGGTTCTTCTGACTTCCAGTATGGTTTGGAATCAAATTCTTACCTTCAGGCACATAATTTATTAATACTCTGATGTAAGCTTGGGTATTAGGCTTATTATGAATGATTAATATTACTTTATTCAAGGATTGATATATCTTTTGCAATACTGGCTAGCATGAGCCTTTTTTTCCTTAATTTTCAGTCCTAGTGTCAGTTTACAGTAACATTCTTTACACCTGAAATAATGATCAAACTAATTATCAGGGAAGCCAAGAACAGGTCAAGTTTGAAGGATCTCAGAATGTCATCTAGCCCAGACTTTCACTCAAAGCTGTGAGCTATGAGAGCAGAACAATTAATTGTTAGCACTTCAAAAGAATATTTTGTTATCTTTTGAAGACTTTGTGTTATCCTTCTAAATGACAGGCTCTCTGCTATATATTTTTGCACAGAATACTGATGTTGGACTTTAAGTCGAAGTTTAAGTAGGAGCTCATTAGGAGTCTTCTTTAGAGACAGAACTTTTTTTATAGAGACCATCAGCAGTGTCAAACTTTCCTCCAACTCTGGAAGCCCTGCTGACAATCTGGTGTTACATTCCTAAATTTGCTTTGGGAAATGGTAGCTCTAAATGTAGAAAATGTTTTGGTCAACCATTTGTTACTGGACTTCTTTGTTATTTGTCAAATGGGGGTACCAAAATTCTGGTTTTGTCGAACATAACGAGGCATTTTGCTGTTCTTTTATTATGGCTCATTAGGAGTCCAAAAGAGAGCGCTCTAATTTTTTAGGTTTAGGTCTTATGTGTATGTCTGTGGAATCTGATTTTTTTCCCTGTCCAACTGCTCAACAGTTTATTTCTTAGTTAATTGATTTGTGGTATTGAATATTGTCTCTCTCTTTTTTTGTTTTCCAGTGTGACAATGCAAAAGGACTCAAAGCCTTCTATGATGCAATAAAATATGGACCTAATCATCTGATGGTTTTTGGTGGCGTTTGTGCAACAGTAACTTCTATCATTGCTGAATCTCTAAAGGGGTGGAATTTGGTTCAGGTAAGGCATGGAATGGAATATATTCTAATGCTGACTGTCTTGTGTCTCTGGACTTTTTCAAAATTTTAGAAACTTAGGTTTGATGATTTTAAAGCTTAGCATTTTGTGTCATTTTTACGTTTCAGTTTTGAAGGCCATTGAAATTATGTGTAAAGATTAGTTACTTGTATGTGGTTCTGGATTTTAAGGCTTGGAATTTCATTGTACTCAAAACCACTTGTGAGTTTTGGGGCAGCAGGCATGTGTCTCAGTAGGTTAATTAAATAAAAATAATGCTTCTCAGAAAGCAACCAAAGTGAAATCAAGTTCAGGCATGGTAGGGAGGCAAACCTAGGACTTTTGAAAAGTCAGAAGAAACAACTCATCAGGCCTTACATTATGGTACTTCAGGGTATTTACTCAGTCTGTACTCAGTCAGAATGCAGTAATTCCTATGCACTTTAAAAGTACTGGAAGTGCATAAATTCTAAATAGTGACTGGGTTCATGTCTCAGCATTTAACTCACGAAGCACATTTATTCCCAGTTGTTCTCCTTTCTGACTTTCTCAAAGGTCAAGTTTGTGGAAAGGTTTCCTCTGCTGAGGAATCAGAATTTATTAATACTAATCTCTAAAATGCAGATGATAACAGCATGATTTTCTTCATTTATTCAATCATCTGACTAGTGATAATTTTCAGATGGATGGCTGCTCACATAGCCATCGAGTTTTCTAATGTGGAAATACCCAGGCTTTCTACTCAATATTTATATTGCCTAAAGACCCTTCTTTTTTTTTTTTTTTTCTTAACAATTCTAAATTATTCTATAACAAAATAAAAATATATAACAATTACCTGAGGTTACAGTTACAAACAGACTCCTCTTTTCCACCTGGAATACTCACTGAGAGTAGTGCAGCAAGAACAAATGAGGCATAATTAAGATTGTGAAGAAGATGATGATCAGAGTACAAATGGGAAAATCTTAGGAGGATAATTAAAGGAGCTTGTTAACTGTGTTTGCAATGCCTGTCAGATCAGATTTTTTTTCTTCTGCTTTGGGATTTTTGTTGGATGAAAAAAACAATTCCTCGGTGGAAACAAAATAATAGTGTTTCTCTGGGGAGAATGGAGAAGATAAAAGAAAGCTTGAAACTAGCCTTTAACACTCTCTCTTAAAATTGACCTAGTTCATGACCTATAATGAAGTATGTGGCCAGAGCTCTGATTTTTTGAATTTGTCACATGGAATTTCTGTATGACATAGGATGTTTTAAACAGCTGGATTTCATTGTGCTAAATATCTTTTATTTGTAGTCAAGTTCTGCCTGATACAATCTGGAAATCAATTTGTTCATAAAGTTGCTCAGTCTGAGGAAGGGTGATTTTAAAGCTTTTAAATTCCTGAATTTGTCAATATATATGTACAGTCATAGAGTGGTATGAAGTATTGCTACCAGAGAACATTTATTTCTTTGTGTTTAGCCACTATGGCTGTGACTATGTCTTAAACATTATTTATTATATCAGTTCATCAAGGTATTCTTCACTGTTTGGGATTAGTATCCTGTGGGTACTAGATAAATCCTCACGTGGAAAAACTGTTCTTTATGTCAGGTTTTATATCTTGATTGGCTGAATGACGAAAAAAACCCACAACAGCATGGCTGGGAAGTGTGGCAAGGCTTAGTAAATGGTATAGCAGCAATGGCAATAATCTAAACATAGTTTGTGAAAGTGTTATGTCATACAGTGACAGCAATATGCATATCTGCAAATCAGCAGATGTAGCATGTACAAGATAGCAGGGAAACAGAGTACAAATCCTTCCACTCCTCAGGATCCACTGTCATAAGTGTCTCTGATTAAAAGCATAACTTGAACAGAAGGAGAAGATAGAAATCTGTAGTTCTCAGAAGTGGAGAGATAATATTCAGCCTGAAAAGACACAAGGCTGTCCTCCCTCAACACTTGAAACTTCACCTCAAGGAATCACAGCAAACTCACAGAAACTGTTTTATGAAATCATGATGATGATGAAGTCATTTCATGTTGCAGTCAGGGAGAGCAAAAAGAGTATAGAGACAAAAACTAACCTGACATTGTATTATTGAATAGAGGATTTGCATTTGGATGTCTGACTCCAAAGCTTTGTCCCTGTCCTTGTGCCTGCAGTCATGAAAACAAAGCTCTTAGCTCCAGCAGGAACATTTGATTTGATTTGATTTACACAGGTGTCATGAGGTTCAGCAAACTGATGACTCTCTTACATGCAAGAGAAATGCAGGATGATACAGATAGTCTTGGGGAAAATAGGGATGAAAGAAGAATAACAGAATATAGCAACTAAAAGAAAAAATACTTTCCTGAGCAAATACAATATGAGGCTTGCTGACTGCAAAACCATTCTGAAAGCCTTTTAGCCCCAATTTCCAAGTTACTGGGTGACTGTTTTTCCTGTTTGGATGAATTTTTCTTTTCTGCCTCTTCTCTGTTCTCTGCAGTAAGAAGTTGCCAAAATGAAATAATGAGACAAAAGGCCAAGAGTATAAATGTGCTGGAAATTTTCATATTGCATTTTCTACTCAGGCAATTACAGTAGTGATGAGGGAGGGAAAGGAAAGAGATTCTTGCAAGGCAGCTTCAGTCTCTACTCTCCTTACTGTATGCTTTTGAAAATGATAGTGTCTTTTTTACTTAACTGGTTAAATCAGGTCACTGACGGCCTGCAGCAGTGTGAAATAGGGAAGATTATAGAGGTTGAGAAAAGTCTCAGTCAGAGGGTGACATGTCTTATTTCTGCATCATATCAAAACCCAGGTACTTTTCCTTCTCCATCTTGACAAACTCTGGTTTAGTTATAATCAGCAGCAGAAAGGGAATTTGTGTTCTCAATTAGCTGCCTTCAACTGCTGGCTGATTTAATTATCTCTTACTGTAACATAATTAATTATTTTTTAATGGAGCATTTGATATCTGTGAAAGGAGCAAGTTGTTTTAGTCTGCAAAGACTTATGTCATCCTGAAGGACTTTCACTGAGGTATGCTAGGTGACACAACTTGGAGAATGTTTTTTGAACAGTTATTCTTAGTAGGACAAATGCAGGCACCCATTCCTTAGCCTCTCAAATTAAAAGCCTCTCTGTGGGTAATCTCTGTGTGCCAGCAGTCCTTTGTTGAGTGACAGTCTGAATATGAGCTGGAGGCTGCCTGTGTGTCTTTGATCTCGAGGCTGTGGAGTGGAATCAGTTTGAACTTTTGGTGTTTTAGTTTAAAAGTGCCAATAATATCCTGTGCCTTTCAGAGTGGCCCTTAAAGGCATGAAGGCATAATACTGGGCAGTTGCTGTTATGTAGTAGGAATACATCAATGTCAAATTCTTTCCTATTACTCTTATCCCTATTCTCTTTCAATGTGTATTCAAGGTAGTTAAAGAGTGAAAACAAATCATGAATAGTATCTCTTAATATCTTGCAAAAGAAAAGTTTTGTATTTTTATCTGCACATCAAAGCATTCTTCCTAGTATCCAGTTAGTGTAAAATGGAGGAGATAGTTAGCTATTCAGTCTTTTTCTTCTATTTCAGTATATCCATCAACTCTTATCTCCATGTGAATTTCTTACAGTGGCAAAAGTATCTATTTTATATAGATTGCTGTCTTCCTGTTTTTCATTGTCATCTCTCACTTTTCCTAATTGTTTTGTTAACATAACATTTAATCAGCATGAGGATTTTGACCACACTGGCCATCTCTCTTAGTCTGTTGAACTCCTTCTCAATTTTTGGAGATTCGTTTTCTTTTTCTTCCATTGTGCCATTCACGTTCTCTTACAGCCTTCTTCATTCACAATTTCATTTAACTCTGGAAATAAGCTTCTGCCAGAAAAAAAGTATAAATGTTTGTGCTTCCTCAGAATATCCTCTGTTTCTACATATTTTATGTAATCTAGTCATAACTGCTGGCTTCTATGCAAGTAACTCCTTCAGGCTATACAGTGATTAGATCGTAATGACGTTCAAAACTGAGGAACCTTATTTTGGATTCAGCATCTTATGTTGGAAAGTTTTCTAACAAAATTATGGGTACCCTAATCATGATGTATTACTGCTCACTCCTGGGCAGTAATTAATATTAATACAGGAAAAGTTCCTGTGTTAAAAAGGGGTGTTGGAAAGGGAAAATTTCTGGTTCTCAGCTCATGTGATTAGATATTAAAGAGCCTACCCTGAGATTTGTTTTATTGTCCCAGAGATCCATAGGTATTCAAGATCCCATCTCTGAATTACTGAAAAAGGCTGCTGGTGTTCACGAAAATTGGTGATGTTTCTAGTTTTTTTGGTTTCCTTATGAAAAAAAGCTGATTTGATTGCACTGTCAGTTCCTCCTAGTAATTTCCGACCACTGGCCAACCACAACCCAGTTTTAACAAGGGATTTCCCAAAGATTGTTAGCTTCTGTACATTTCTGTGAAAATGAGCTCTTGTGGACAGGGATCCATAAGAATGAAGAAGAGGCTGCAACATGAGCACAGTGAACTTAGGACCAGCCATGCCCTGTTGTCCTCCATGTCCAGCTGCTGTTTATGGAAAGAGGATTGACTGGATTGAGAAGATTGTTAAAAAACCAGCAGAAAAAAAAATTGAGGAAACACAGAGGAAGGGTAAAACCCAGAAGTGTATGAAGTAGGAGCTGAAGTGTGTAGAAGCCCAGGACACATGTACCTGTAAGAAACCAGGCTTTATTAGGTGTCTGTTACTCATCAAAAATTATTGTTAACACAGAATTTCACAGCTATGTTCAGGTTAAAATGGTGTGGTTTAACATGAAAGTACTGCAAGTCGTCACAGAGATTCTATGCTGGCCACTGAATCAAATTTATTCTTGTTAATATCTGAATGTTCTAAATCCTTATACTTTTTACCTTGAGCTGCAGCATGGACACATAAACATTTGATAAAAGGATGTGATGTTTTCTTTTCTTTTTAACCTTCTTCATCATATTTATTCCAGTACAGTGAGTTTGTGCTACTTTTGCCTTCACTGCACAATTTTCATGTATTATTAGTTTGAGTAATAAAAAGGGCATTTAAAGTAGTCTTTGGCTAAGAAGATTAGCTACTTCTATCTATGTGATGCAGGCAGTCCCTCTTGAAGAGGTCTTTTTCCCACTGGAATATGACCCGATGCACCAACAAACTAGAATCTTTGTCTTTTTGGCCCATAATTCACTATTGTAATCTTCTTTTCTTCTTTTTCTTCTGCTGCTGCTTCTTCTGTTTCTTCCTTTTCCTTTGCCTTTTTTTTTTTTCTGCTGGGATTGGAGGGATTTTACAGATTTTCTGTATTTGTGTTGTGCTTTTAATAGACAAAGTGCATGAGGGAAAGACACCTCCTGAGGTCTTATTATATAAGGTGCAAACCTGAGGACATCCTAGTCGTGCTCTCAGAAGTTAGCTGAGCACGTAAGGAAGTTTTGCTCACTTCTCCGTAGGAATGCCCCGGAGCTCCTGAACAGGAAGAAAACACAGTAGATGTGACCTTCAGGCAGAATTTCATGTGAAGTTTCTCCTCATTTGAGCGAAGCAGAGGTGAATTTGGAGTGAGACAGAGCTTTTAGTTCAGCAAATCCTCCCCCTGATACAAGTTGCCAGCAGGAGCCCTGCCATTATTGATGAGCCCCTCTGAAGATTTGCAGTTGCTGCTGGAGAAGATGCATGGGGAGTTGAAGCAGATGATCAGTGCCATATCTGCTAATTAGGCTCTGTGTCTCAGTGTGTGGATGGATGCATACATGCACAAGGTACAGCAGACTTGGAAGTAGTTGTATGTTCACCTTTCAGCTTAGAGAAATGGATGCAGCAGGACAGCCGGCAAGACTGGTCTAGGGCAAAGGAATTACTTTAGTGACAGAAGTTCTTTCACAGGGTTGCTGAGTTCCAGTGCATTACTGCAGTTGTACCCTGGGGGAGACATTCGCATCACTTTGCTGTTAAGAGCAGAAACGTGGTCCACAATGTTTAAATTGAAAATTTCAAAAAATTTCCAGGCTGAGGTATGGCAAGAAGTGTACATCCTAAATTTCAAATGCACTGCAAGGTATAGCAGGATCTTCTTTTCTCTTCTTTTCACCTTCTGCCTAAATGTATGACTGATTTCTATGGCTTAACCTGTTTTTCCATCAATTTGAGACTGGCTTCTTTCCAGCGTTCACTTTTATTTAAATATGATTAGCTATTCTTTTTCATTTTGTTTGTCCTGCAGAAAACATCAAAACTACAATATATAGTCTAGTTTTTGCCTTTGATCTGACATCTGAGGTTCAGTTCACTACATAAAGCATGAATAAAGGTATTTTAATATAGCTCTAGAGTTAGGTCAAAGCAGTTCAAGACTTAACCTGTATATTCATTCTAACATGATTTGCATGCTCTGGCAGAAAACCCCCCCCCATTTTTTATTATCTTTCTTCTTCTTAGCTGTTTGCACATATTCATTCAATCACTTTTGTTTGGTGTTGGATCAATAATATGAAATGAATGAATGATGGTCTCAGGAACAGACACACACTGAAAAGGCAAGGGTGTCACTTTGTCTTGCAGTATAATTTGTGCTTGGGAAAACATTTAATTCTGAACAAGTCTGATATTCCCTCTGTCTGAATCTGAATAGTCTCTTGAACAAAAATAAAATGCATTAAAAATATCCCAAACACACAGTGTAATACATAAGCATTGATGAGGAGTTTTTTACAAATACAAAGCCTTGATTTATAATGCTAACACACGTTATTGGTAAGGTGTTTAAAGTGTCCAGGTTAATTTATAATTAGAATAAATAATGGCTGTGTACTTTGGGGATTTTTTTCCCCTCCATGTAAGTTTTTATTGTCTCACTGCTTGTATTACTGGGTTTTTGGGGTTTTTTTAGTTGTTCTCTTTTCTTTCCCATTTTGTTCATTTCTATAAAACAGGCTTGAAGTCTTTTCTCATGTGGCTTTTGCAGCCCTACAGCTAGGTTAGACTTGCCAGGTAGAATCTAACTTGCCCAAATGTTTCAGTATTGCACCTTGCAGCTATTGCAGAGCTTCCTTCCCTGCTACAAAGGTATCCCTTACTGTTCCCTCAGGCTGCTATTTGCTGCTGCCTTTTCTGGAGGGGTTTTAGGAGAGGAGGTAGAGGGGAACTTTGGTTCCCATCTTTTCCTTCTCTCCTCTTCCCTGTCCTGATATGATAGGCAGACTTAAGGTTTGTTTCTTTGTAAAATCACTTGTAGTTCAGCATCTTCTTTATGCTGAATAAGGATGACTGTGATAGACACCTATTTCTTTTTCAGATTTGAGATTATTTTTATGACACATTTTCTTGTACCTTGTCAGAAGTCTGAGGTTTTTTATGGTCTAACCCACTGGACAAAAGTGCTGCTAAATTTTGTTCTAGTATTGTGTGTTTTCACTTGACTTTTTTGGGGAAATGTCATTCAATTTGTGGGGATGTAGCTGTGTTACACTGATGCTCCATTAATGATAATATTTGATTTATTCACAGTTATGCCAGCCCAAAGAATCATGTTTTGATTCGTTAATCCCATTGGTTTCGTTACTCTGTGACCCAAAAACTTGTTTAGAATCCCCAGCTGCTTAGTGGGAGCATTTTTATAGTTTCTTAGCAATTACAGCACTGAATTTTGAACTGCCTCTTGCATTTTCCCCTATGCCTGACTCTACAAATCTTGTTTCTCTGTCATGGAAAGCTATGTCAGGGAGATCAGATGCTAATTAGCTGTCCATCTGTATATGGTTTTCCGGCTTAAAAGGTTATATTGATTTAAAGCTACCTTATTTTACTGAAAATTGCTTTATCACTTTTTGGTTGATTTTTTGCAATCATTATTAATTTATTCCAAAATGTTTAGACTACAATATTGTATTTCTCTGACTATGGCAATATTTCAAATATTCTAGGAAATCAGTTTCAAGCTTCTTTTACCACTAAATCCCCAAACGTTGTTCTTCTGTTTATTTTCATTACACCTAAGATTTCTGCAAAGCTGGATTTGGTTATTTTGGTATGCTACTTGTCAGAGTGACTACTGTGATTTGTTTCTTAAACAAGTAGCGCTGAGTTGTGCTCTGCAAAACCAGCTTGCTGGCCTGTTTCTCAATAGCAGGCTGTTCCCAAGCCTGCCTGGAAAGCCCTGGGGTTGTTTTCTCTCCAGTCCCTTTGACCAGCCTGGCTTGAGTGGCTTTATGTGGAGTGGCACCCTCTGCCATAGCTGCTGTTCCTGGAAACACACAAACCTGTCCACAGTAAGAAGGCAAACATAACAACAACTGATAATAACTAACAACTAACAAATACAGCTTGACATCTAAGTCAAGGCAAAATTGATATGATAAATTCTGTAGCTTCATACTGTGGCTCTCACAGCCTTAAATTCACTTCTTCACTTAATTCTCTCTCATTTGAATGTTTTTTCTTCTTGTCACTATTCTATTACAGAACAAGAAAAGCATTTTCATGTGGTAAATTAACATGCTTTTCCCTGAACGCTGTTTGGCAGCAGTTACTTAATTACTTAATAATTTTGATGAATAGCCTACCTAATTCATAAAAATTTGGCATCAACAGCTCCTGGGCATAAATTGAAGAACAAACTAATGCACCAGGAAATTGGAAAAAGAACAATCATTGTCATGGAATTTTGAAATTTAAATAAAATATTCATTGGCCTTTAAAAAAGTTGAGCTTTAAAAAAGTTTAATTGTGCTCCATTAAAGAAGTCATTCAATGGTGATATGTTTATAGAAAAGCAAATGCTAAGGTAAAAATTCTCACATAATAGAAGCTATTCTAAGGACATGATTCTAAAATTCACCATGGGGTTCTTGGTATGTGATTCATCTAGGATTGAAACCTATATGGATGACATCTGTTTTAATTTTTGGTATTCTCAGTACTCAATGCACCTAGAACAGTTCCTGGGGACTTGCAGATCTTGCTACATGCTTTCTCCAGGCATTAATTAAGTTTTGAAACAGCTGGAGAAAAATAAGGCAAATTGAACAAATTATACTTACGTTTTAATTCAACATGAAGTGATTTGGAAGCACTTTTATTTCCTTTAGCCTTAGATATCTCACATAGAAAAACTAGAATCTCAGTGTCAGAGGCAATAGAAATGATCAGCGTAGCTCAAGAACCTCCAGACCCTGTTGGAAAAATAGCCTTGCATACAAAATTGTGACTGCAACAATTTGTAGTTGGAATAAGAGGCTTTGTTTGGTCCTAGGATTACACTGACAAGAGGAACGTATTGCACAGCTCTTAAGCATTGACTTGGGATGTCATTTCCCTTTCCTTCTCATCACATTTAAAACTTTCAGCTATAGATTGCTTAAGTAACTGAGTCTAAACTTATTTTTGCACTAGAAAGTAGTTCCGCAGTTGCACCTTTCCAGTCTTTCAGAATCTCTTCTTGGCTCTCTGGATTTTAATTCCTAATTGTAGTTGCAAATCCAGATTTACTTTGATTTCTTGTTTGGCCTTGATTTCCTTCATTGTTAGAAGATGTGTATCTTGAAATTTCTGAACTCTGTGTTAAGCCATAACACCTTCTCCTAATTCTCAAAGGAAAGTGTTTCTCCAGTGAAGTGCAGTCCCCATCCTCCTTTATCTTGCAGAAGTCCATTAGACTTTGTTATCCAGTAGACAGCTTGTCACAATCTGATTAATAAACTACAGCGGGATTGGCAATATAACCAATATGAGCTTTGTTTGTGTTATGATGCAACACTAAACTAGGAAAATTCTATAATTATTTATAATTAAGCTACTGTGAGGGCACAGTGTGTATCAGGATGTGGATTCATTATGTCAGTTTGCTTTCTGAAAGTAAAAAAGATTAGTGGCACAGCTTCTGGAAGGTTCGTTTAAGTCCATCAGTATTCAGATAAGGGAATAAGTATGCATATGACTGGGGAGTGGCAGGTCTCCAGCAGTCTAAAATAATGCATGAAGTGCTTGGGAGCTACAATTTTGTGTTCATTTTAAGCATTGTCTTCCTGACATAAATCAAGAGTTAATTTGTTCTATTAAAAAAAAGGCAAGAAAGTTCTTCATCATAGCCCTTTTGAAAAGCTTGTAGAAGAGTGATGACAGTCTCGATCTGAAATAGTCTGCAATTGCCAATGCAAAGCTGGATGCTTTTCTGCATTTTTCCAGTGGAGGGCACGAAGATGGTCAGGGGTCTGGAGCATCTCTCCTGTGATGACAGGCTGAGAGCTGGGGTTGTTCAGCCTGGAGAAAGGATGGCTCCAGGGCCTTATAAGAGCCTGCCAGTACCTAAAGGAAAGTCACAAGAAATCTGAAGAGGGGCTTTTTTACAGGAGCATGGAGAGATAAGGCAAGGGGTAACAGCTTTAGACTGAAAGAGTATCCTCTTCTAGATTTAGATTGATTATTAGGAATAAATTCTTTACTGTGTAGGTGGTGAGACATTGGAGCAGATTGCCCAGAGAACCTGTGGATGCCTCATACCTGGAAGTGTTCAAGGCCAGGTTTAAGGGGGGTTCTGAACACCCTGGTCTAGCAGAAGGTGTCCCTGTCCATGAAAGTGGGTTTGGAACTAGGTGATCCTTAAGGTCCATTCCAAACTAAACCATTTCTGTCATTTCAGACAAACTCGCAAATTGGATCCTCTAATCTGTTTGGGAGTATCTGTAGCTGCAGGTAAAAGATCACTTCTGGGAAAGTGGCAAACACATGCATCCTTGCTAATAACGGGGCTCATTGCTATAAAGACATACTTCGGCTAAAGTGGTAGTTTTCCCCATGTCTCTCATTTAATTTAAACAATTAGTTCAAAAATTTGTTTGGTAAGCAAATTTTAACTGCTTCTTTTTTCAAGGCTCAGAATGGTACTGAGAAATACAGACTGACTGAGCAAGCAAAAGAGATGATCAGTATTATGTTTAGCTCTTATTGACAATATGAAAATTAAATAATGAGGTTGTATACCTATCTGTATATGTATGCATACACACACATATCTATTTAGAATTATCTCAAACTCTCCTCAGTCTCTTTTGTGGCTCAGCCTATTGCTGGGCACTGGCATATTTCAGACAAATGTAGTTCATTCCCTTACATTGCATCAGAAATCATTCTCATTCAGAATTATGGTTGACATGTATAAGTGGGTGCTTCATAAGCAGCCTGCTTAGAAATTTTCTTCCAATGATTTTCTGCTCTACAGTTATTTTGCCCTTTGCCTGTTTTCTTTTATTCAGCTTGCTTGTGAGAAGTTAAAAAAATAATCTGATTTGCAAATCTGAAAGTGAAGGAAGGGACAGAACAAAGAATTTACTCTTATAGAAAAATTCTGTTATGTTATTTGTGGATCTTGATGCAGGAATCCAGAACTATAGATTAGGGACTGTAATCAGGCCAGCCTGGAAGAAATTTGTCTATAGAGACAGAAGTTTAAGAAGTAATTTTAAGCTATCAAATTTCATTCTGTCTCTTCAGATTTTCATGTCTTAGCTATTAAAATTCACTAAAGTTGCAGTTGCAAAATCTGCTAATGCTTGATGAAATTAATGTTAATGTTGATTATGAGTTCTTTGAGTTGTCATTGTGAAAACTCTGGTGACCAATGTGATTTTGTCCTTGTTTTCGAAAGTCTGTATGACAGTGTGATAAAATCCTGTCTTTATGCTGGTTTTAGCTTGGGAGGAAGTGAGATAATGCAGACTATGGTTTCTTATCTTTTTCCTTTGTTAGAGCAAAGGGCAGAATGATGCAGCTATGGGGCCCTGAGTTTCACTGGCTGACTACTCACCTCTATTGATTGAGACTTCAAGCTACAGTTTTTGCAACCATAATAATCTTAGAATCCTCTTATATGTAGACTGTACTCAAGGTGGCAGGAGGCAAATCTTCAATTAGAACACAAATCTTCCTCATAACAAATGTGCTTTCACTGGCTTGACTTGTCTCCTATTCACTGTCCAATTGTTAGATCACAATAAGAGATCTAGAATTCTGCAACATAATGTTACTTTAAGAAAAGGTATGTAGGTAATTGCTGGGGTGTTTTGTTTTGTTTTGTTTTAATTAAAGCATTGAAACAGAAGACAACAAAACTGAGTATTAATCTTTGTACAAATAATTCTTTGCTTTGCTCTTCTGTTGGCCTCATTCTTACTTTTCTATTTCCCATTGCCACAGGCAGTGCTAGGAGAGCTTAAAGGCAGCACTTTGCCAATTAGTCATGGCTTGCACACTGCTCGTTTGAACAGCAGGCGTTTATTTTTATGTCCAGAAGTCCACGTTTATTAATGCAAATGAACCAACGGAGGGGAGTCTCATAGTTAGTTCAATGGTCTAACTGGTTATGTGAACAAGGAAAATGAAACCTTAAATGTTGTTGCCCAATACTCTACTGTTTTACAGGCAGATTATTACAGTATTATAATCACCTTGGAAAGACAGCTTGTGCCTTCAGTCACAGATGAATTCACACAGAATATGACATTCTTAGCATAGTTGTAAAGGGAACAGGTTGCTGGGCAGTAAATCTTCGAAATAATGTTTACTGAGATTAAGTGATTGCGAGTGCTACTTTGGAAGTCTTAGCTACCTGTCCAGAGACTGCATAAATCCTACCTGAATGTTTTCCTCAAAACCTGCATTTATAAGAGGCATACTTTCAGAAAGCAAGGGCAATATTATTGCCTCAGCTCCCTAGATGAATAATGAAATGTGCATCACTTGAATTCTATAGAGCCTCAGACTTGTCCATGTATGAAATGAGTTTTGGTAACCCCACTATATGAGGACACCTCGAGGCCCAGTATCTCATAAACTTACCATCAGACTTTGCCCTTGATCCTACACTGCTTCAGAATGTAAATGTCTCTCCTTCTGCATCTCTTCTTGGTAGTCAATCACCAACATGCCATGCTGGGTTCTGTCAGGAGGAGTCCCATCCCTGGTGATATTGCCTTTGAATTTGTCAAGAGTTTTGGCTGCAGTTTTTACAGTTATTATGAAAAAACCCCAAACAAACAAAAAACGAACAAACCAGGAGAGGGATCAAAACAAATGTCACTTTTCTGAATTGTCATCAAGATTGTGGCCTATGTTACAATTTCTGGTTTTGTACCTCCTTTGCTTTTGGCCTTTGAGGAAGGCTACTCTGTCTTGCCACAAAACATCAAAGGTGCAGTGAACTGTCTCAGATGGTCACGGCTCAGTGTTTACAGTTGTAAAATTAATTTCTAGGGTTTGGAAGTGGTACTGTCTCAGCTTCCTTGGTGATACAAAGATAAGCTCTGTGAGTACCTGGGTCGCTGAAGAGAATGGATGGATTTCCATTTATCTTCGAGTGCTCTAAATAATATTTATATGGAATAATATGCATACCCACCTTTCAAATTTACCTGAAGATGGAAGAGTGTAAAAGAAAGAAGTGTACACATTTTCAGAGCATGATGTGGTCCCAAGAGCATGGAGTTAGGAAACACGCTGCTTAAGCCCTGCAGAAGGTGGGATTTCAGATGCACTCCTCTACTTGGAATGGCTCATTGCTTGCTCTAGCTTAAGCACCCCCATGCCTAGCATGCCTGATGTGTTTGAATCACATCCTGAGGCACTTTGCTCTCCCTGTGTGCTGCACAGTGAGCTTAAGAGCCTAACTTTGTATTCCATTACTCTGAGAAAGCACTGATGTTCCCAGAGTATGTGTTTGCCAGGTATTTCTGAAGCTGTGTCTGTCTTTCATCATGCTGTAACTGCCCACTATGTTGAATCACCATATATAAAACTGCATTTCTAATTTTAACATCACAATTGACTTCTGTGGAAGCAGCTGTAATGAACAAAATGAAAAGTTATTAACCAAATCCTTTTTCCTTCTCTGCAGTCTAATTGTCATCTGGAGAAATCTCTTCAGAGCTGTAATAACAACTTTATGAGCTCAGTAGAGAGGACGTTGTATGCCTCTACTGAGGTTTTAAGCCAGTACTAGACATTGAAGACCAACACACCAATTGAAAAAAAAAATCACTTTCATGGAGATTTTGCCTTATTTTAGGAATGCCTAAATGTATAAGGCAGTTCTCTTTTTTTCTCTGGTGGCTCCAGATGCTGGATATGTATGAAATTGTGCATTTTCTTCAGCCTTACTCTAATCTATGCAGGCTGTTGTCACTTAGTTGCAGAAATAGGCCTTTACACAATGTTCTGGGGGTTTTTTAAAGATGTTTCCACCAGATAAGATAATAAAGACGTTGCTGGTGTTTTACTGTGAAAATAAAACAGCCAAAACAGTTGCCCAGAAATTTGAAGGTTTACAATTCTCTCCTAAGACAGTCAAAATTGCCTCGGAGTGCCATAACCAGTAGGCTACGGAGCCACTGTCCCTCCCATGCTGTTTTTCTGGTCACACAAACCTTTCCAATGTTTTGCTGTGCAATGAGGCACCACTGACATGAGGTAGGTGAAGGTGTAATCGGCACCCTGAACTTAGGGTGATGATAAAAACAGTGTCAGTGCATCAACCTGAGGATGACTTGGACAAGATTCTCAGACACGTGGTGTGACTCTTGGGGATGGTGCTGGGGCAGGGCCAAGAGTTGGACTCGATGATCTTTGTGGGTCCCTGCCAACTCAGCTTATTCTGTGGTTCCATGATCTATGTTTCCTTCCTTCTGGACAATGACTCTAAAATATGAGTGCTCCCACATTCTGGCAGCCAATGTATCTAGATAAAAATAAGGAACTATAGCCAGCTGGTTTGGCAGGACAAGTGTCAGTGCTCTTCTTCAGCCTGTGATCTGCATGGACGGTGTAAGGATCTGCTGCCTTGAATGATGTGGTCTTTGCAGAAGAAGGGTTTGGCACTCTCCATTACCCCAAGCACTCTAAACATGCCTTATTTAGTGTATTACTTGTTTTCTGCATCACGATAGTTTCCAGCTCATGTTATAAGGAAGCTAAATGTGCACAGAGTTCAAGGTGCTCTTCTGAGACCCAGCTCCCACAGGCTGAGTTCTGCAGTTTGTATCGTGTAGGTACTGGGATAATTGATTTCATCTATAACTGAGTTTGTATTCACTACACTACCTGAAGTTACCTTGTACAACACAAACATACAGTGAGAACAGGAACAAAAAATAGCTAGTTTATTGATTGTAGCTTAGGGTTCATTTTCAAACATTTCTAGATACGTATAGAGGAACAATCTATCTCTGTTCCGGCTTAAAGAGTGTATGACTGATCTTGTCAGCTTTAATTTTTATAAAATTTAGAATGTGACATTTGGTATGTCTAAACTTACGTCCATGTAGAATACTGTCAGTTCTCTGGAGTCAATTCAGGATAGGGCATTCAAATAATCTGTCTTACAGGAACAAATGACTGGAATGGGTTTTTCAGATGGTACGAGAAGTCTTCAGTTTTTCTTTAAACTGTTGGATAATTTTTGAAAAGTCCTTAAAGGGGAAGAATATTATACCATTTAGATATTGATTACACTCAATTTTCAGAATTTCATAGGAGGTTTTCCCAGAACAGATCCCAAGAATCACTATAGCGGTTCTCCACTTCAACAGATCATGTCTTCCTTATTTTACCGAAAGTTGAGCCTAAGAGAGTGAGGAATCACAACATAATATATGAAAGTACTCTAGAGGTACCATTTTTTTTCTAAAGAGATCCTTCTTCTATCTCTTTTGATTCTGTCCCAATCTAGAAATACATGCTCCATATTTTTTTCAACACACAGACATTAATAAAAATTAATTAAATTTTAATATTTTCTAAGTTTTTTTCAAGCAAATTGAAAGACTAAGTATTTTCATTTTGAAGATACTTGTCTTTGTGTGCTGATTCCTAGATCCTACTTTAATTATGCACTACTCTAATTATGCCTAAATAATTATGAACGTCCAGAGTTTTGGGTTTTTTATGGCAGTATCTTTTTTTTAATCATAAAAGTTATAAAATTCTGCACTATGAAAGTATGATAGAACATGCAGCTCAGAGCTGAAACTATTGAAGTTTTCACTGAAATAGACATGATTTGATTACATTGCCCAAAATTAAAATCTCATATCTAGCAGTATTTATAATTCTGTGTTTTTATTAGTCTATGTAACTTTTCCTTGGACGAAGTTGTAAATTCTTAATAATTTTCATCATAAACCAGTTTTGAAAAGTTCTGCTCTCAGGGAGACATGCCTTAGTATTGTTGGAGATTACAAACATTATACTGTGATGTCTTATCTCTATTTAACCCTAAGTTTAATTTTTATTTTTATTTTTATTTTTATTTTTATTTTTATTTTTATTTAGAAACATACTTGAATTACCCAGAGCCATAAAAATGGAACCTTTATTTGCAGTGCACAAATGAGATCCCATTTAGGTACATTCTCTGGTTTTAGCATAAACATGTTTCTTTGTTGGAATGCTTTAACACTAGAGCATAGGATCTTCTGAGTAGAAAGGCAGAAAAGTTTTGTTTAATGTGAGAGTGGTCAAACACTGAAACAAGTTCCCCAGAGATGGTGTGGAGTCCCCCATCCTTGGAGGTACTTGGGACCCTTGGCCTCACTGTTTTGGGCAGACTGTAACCAGCAGGTTGAGTCTGAGGGAGGTGATCCTTCCCCTCTTCTAGGCACATCTGGAATGGTGTCCAGATCTGGACTCCTTGGTACAAGAGAGATGTGGGAGTGTTGGTACGAGTCTAACAGAGGCCCACAGAGAAAGTTAATGGATTGGGTTGTCTGCCATATGAAGAGAGGCTGAGGAAGCTGGGACTCTTTAGCCTGGAGAGGAGAAGGTTTGGGAGAATCATGCCAATGTGTATAAATACCTGATGGAGGAACTGAAGAAGGCAGAGCTGGACTTTCCTCAGTGGTGTCCAGTGACAGGACAGGAGGAACCGGGCACAAAGTGAAATGAAGGAAATTCCATGTCATTGTAGGGGTGACCAAACCTAAAGAAATTGTAAAAAGTCCCTTCCTAGAGGTAGTCACAAGTGTGACTGGACAGGGCCTTGAGCGACACGCACAAGAAGACCTTGGTTTGAGCAGGGAGGTCAGACTAGACTAAGTCTCATGCTGCCTTCCTGTGATTTTGTGAATGTAACCCACAGTCTTTATTTTTTTTTCTTTTTCTGTAGATGTAAAAACCTGAAGTAATAGCAGTGAAATTCCACTGACAGATTGAAATCTCTATCGGTTCCCTTATCAGCTAAAAATGATGAGCAGATTTTATTTTAATCCTGTTTAATTCAGTATGCACTTATTGTTAGTGTTCGTTTCTGCGTTTGTTTTGGGGTTTTTCTTCTTTTTTTTTTTTTTTTTTTTTTACTTTTTTTTTTTTTTTTTTTTTTTTTTTTTTTTTCCCAAATCTCCTTCAGGCTTTTAAAGCAATAACAATGAAATAGAGTGCTATACCCTTTGAATATTGAATTGAATATGTCTAGATGCATAAATATCCATTTCTAAAACACCAAATTCTTAAAAGCACAAACCACCTTCATTGACCCTCCTTTGAGCAGGAAGTTGGACTATTTGTTTTTCTGTGATTTTGAAATTACTGAACCATGGTGGTTCCTATTAGGTTTAAAAGTCTAAAGATGGTTTATCTCTCAACATTATAATTCTGAAAGTGCTGGCATTCTTGGCAAGTGCCAGAGTATTGAAACTTCATTTTAGCTTCATGTATTTCTAGTTAATAGAATAGTTCTTTGCAAGGTGCTCTGTCTTGCCATAATCATGTTTAGTGGTTAGTAAAGTGTTAAAGCTAATGTTCTAAAGGCAAAGTTCTTGGGCCTCATTGTGATTTACCAAGCAGCTCCAACAATCAAAAAATATGACTGTCAGTAAAATTTAAAAGACCTTTCAAAAAATCTTGTCAGTCCCAGAAGCCAAAAAAGAGAACAGAGAGAAATGTACAGGAATAGTGTATTGGAACAGTGTCTGCTTTCTGTCCTGAGCAGAGACTGAATAATTTGTATGGCTTCCTCCCTACTAAAACAAGGATGGGAACTCAAGGGGAGTTTCATCAAAAATGGTCAGAAGATCACTGCACTGAAAATAGAAAAGGATTATGGGGAAGAGAGGAAGTGCACCTATTTTAATGCAAAATTATATTTTGCATGGGGCCAAAACATTCTTTATTTGGTTTCACTTGAGTTTCAGATGAAAATAACTATAATTCCTCATCTATAAACATAAATTAAGTGTTATAGGTTAGTTAATCCTGCTGGAAAGATTGACATGATATGAGTGTTAAATTCTACTGTCATGGCCTCTTTAAGAAAAATTAAGTGGACCAAACTCAAGAGGGAGCACTCAAAAAGCGCATTCCTTGTTGCGATGTCAGTGACCTCTTGAAAGAAAATGAACATTTGAGGGATTACTGTCAGATTAGAGAAGTATGAAGCATGTAATCAGTATCAAGTTACTACCTGATGTTTGCAGAAAACTATTAGATCACGGTAGAAAACAGGCTGCAGAATTTAAGATATAGTTATTTTATATATAGGGGAAAATGAAGATACATGAGAAAATGACAACAATTGACAGAAGTCAGAAGGTGGGAACATTTGTAACATAACAAGATCTTGAGCAGTCTGATGTGATTAGACCTGTTCTGGCAAAGGTTTGTCCTAGGTAATCTCTGTAAGTCCCTCCCCACCTAAAATATTCTGTTATTCTAGGAAGACAAAGGAGAAAAATAGTAAGATGTGTTTAGGTAAATCAGGCACTATAGAAATCTGACTATATGAGTTAAGTGTTAGGAAGAAATAGTACTGTCAATAGCAATGTGTAAACAGAAGAAGTGTTTCTTTAATATTCATTTACTTTCTAAGTCCGTTCTGGGGAAATGGATGACAACAAAAATGCTACAGATTTTTCTGCAGTAACCTGTGAGAATGAGGGTTAGGTATTTTAGAACAAGTTGTTTTAAATAAATCTCTATTTAAATTTTCTGACAGACAGATCAAAGAACCTTGTGTTTGTCATGAACGTTATCATCTTGGCCACCAAAGAACTTCAAAGGAACTAGAAGAGAGCTAACACTGCATGCTAAGAGACTGTAAAGGATAATTTGAGTTGATACAGGCTAAAGTCAGTCCCAGAAAATGGAACATATGATATAGATTTTTGACTTATACTGAGCCAAGATAAGAGAAAAATGACACATGGATTTATGAAAAATTACCTCCTGCCAAACACCTCTTGCTTGGAATTTATAGTTTCTGTTGAGGAAAAAATCCACATGTTTATAAATTGAGTTAGTTTCTAATTAATAGAGGCATTTGCCTTGCAGAGGTTAGGGAATTGTAACAAAACCAAGTCACTAGTACAGGGTGATCTTGATTAGTGATAGAGCAGCAGGTCTGCATAGATTTTGTATTCCTCTCTTCTGGAACATTTCTCTTCAGGAAAGCAGTGTTCTTTACAAAAGGAAAACAAACAAAACAATCTTGGTAGATGAAAGGTCTGTCATCACAGTGTGGTGCCACACTCAGCATTGGATTCTTGTATGGACAGGCAGTCAAATAGGGGGAACTTTTAGGAGGAATTCTGTCTCTAGTCCTGGTACCCATATCCAGAATTTTCACAGAACAGCTATGCAAATAGCTAAAATGCAGTATAAAGGTCTCCTAATAATGAGATATTCCAAGAATTCTGTTCAAATCCTCAAACACATGATGGTGAAATTTTGTCATCTGAACTATATTAAAACTTTGGCCACTTTCTTATCAGGAATAATTTTAAATGGAAACTGAAATCAGATGAAATAAGGCTAGAAATAAATTAGATATAATTTTTTTAACAGCAGATATATTTAATATAACAATTTACACAAGTTTTCGTTCAATTCTACCTTGCTAGCAGGTCAAGAGCAAATACTTTTCTAAACTAAACTGTAGGTTAAAGAAAATGTAATCTAGGGCAGTACTTTAGCATGCCACACTATGAGGTCACTCCAGATCCTCAAAATTATTCAGTCCAGTCTCATCTGGAAGTCATCTAAACACAGACATTCTTACAGGATAACTGAAGTGTTATAATTTATGGTATGGAAAATGACATTTTACAAAAAAATCAGAAAGTCTTTCTTGGATAATGGAAAAAGCTGCTTATTGGCTTAAATTGAGGAAAAAGTATTAGAGAGAAATTATTCTTCTGGAAATTGCATGAAGATCATTGTAGTGGCTATTAACAGTTCATTGTACACAAGATAAAGTAATTGCAAAAGAAAAAAAGAACAACCATGATTAATAAGTTCTTTGCTCAGATACTTTAGTATTGCATAGAATATTTTTTTGTCAGAAATCCACAGTGAAGAAATCTAATTACTGTCCTCATTTTTGGGTGTAGTCTAGAGGCAGGCAAATATCTTCCAGTAAAGAAAAAATATTTGGCTTTTTCAACAAAAAGAATATTTTTCATTTGCAACTGGAAAATGTGTTCATGTAAAGATGTTTTCTGAGCAGAGATAGGAGGGAAATAGTATTCTCAATCACAATACCTTTCAGGGAGATGAAGGAAACATATAAATGTATTTTTTATTTTGTCCTTAAATTAAAACAGAAATAATCTTATTAAGTGTTTGAATATCATTTTCTTAAATCTCATAAAAAGATAGGCTCTGTTTCCATCATTAATAATTTTTTATCTTTTGTATTGTGAAGAAAAGCTTGTCTCTATGCCCTAAGGCATCAGACATGTAACATTCTTCTGCAGCTGTGAAGACATGGAAGTAGCCTTTAAGGAAAATTGCCCTTGTCCTTTCTGTCTGCATTTGGGCCCAGCTGGTTAGGAATCTAAGACAATGCCAAAAGTAGCATTTTAGTTCCGATCTCGAGTGTGGTTTTGAAGTGCGTCCTACTATTGTCCCCACTTGCCATGCTTTGGCTCTTGCCAAAGGAGGTGTTGGAGCACTGAAAAGAGGATGCCTTTTTGTCATCACCTGTTCCTGATAAATACTGCTCCTCAATAGCTGTTGGGTTTCTCTGTTTTTTGCTCCTGTATCTCTAGAAGCCTGAACAGACCTCTTGCAACCAGGATTCTGAATATTCACAGACCAAAGACAAGAGACCCTATGCGTGGAGTTATCACACAGAGCTTATCCCATTGTGCATCCAAAGCTTTTCCCATTCTTACTCTGGGCCTTCAAAACTTCTATTGAAACTTCTGTTTTCTAGAAGTTGAAACTAATTTATTTGCAGAGTCGAAAATCTTCAGGCCAGAAGGGGCAACTACAACATATAGTTTGACATGCAATTAAAACTCTGGACAAAATTTTTCAACTACTTTCCAGCTATCTTTGTACAGCATAGTAATTTATGGCTAAGCTAGACTGAATCTTTATAAAAGGCATCCATTTTTTGATTTAAAATGTTCTACAGAGAATCCAGCATACTCTTAAGTGAGGTGTTCCATTGATTAATTGCACTCACTCTGAAAATATTTCCAGTCAGACTTTGCTTAGCTCCAGTCTCCAGTCATTTATCTTTGTGCCTTTGTCTGTCAAGAAGCTGCTTGCCACTGAAAAATCTTTTAATACATAGGTACTTACAAACTGACACTTTGTTGCCCTTAGGAAAACAGTTCTGTAAAAGTGACACACATTTTCAAAAGAAAATCCTTTAAAAGAAAAGAACCCAGAATTTAAAACATTGCTTTGTTTTGAATTCTTTTCTATTTCAAGGGAATAAGAATTTCTTTCTATACAGTATAGTTATACAGAACTTTAAAGCGATGGAGGGAACTAAGTTTTTTACAAAACCATGGCCATGGGTTGAAATGAAGTAAAATAGATATAGCACTCCTTTTTGTTACCTGTATATGTCATCATTTTCAGAGAGATACATGGTTATTTAAGGGTTTTTTTTTAAATCAGTTTCATCTCAGAAAGTTGCTCCTATTATAGCTGCTGCTAAAAAATGTGGGTTTTCCCCAAATGATGAGAAAAACCTAATAGAAAGTGCAGACATGGTAGAGCCAAGTTTTCCATTCTAAGGTATACAATGGTAGGACAAGAGGAAATAGATATAAGTTGCAACATGGTTAGATTAAAGGAAATGTATTTTATTTTTCACCATGATCAGAGGTTCAAACCGGTTCCCATAGAAGTTTTTGAATTTTTGTCCAAAACAAAGCTCAAAGTTTAGCTATATACAACCCCAGGCTACCTCATCTGGAAGACCCTGCTGAAAGCAGGAATTGACATCTCAGGGGTCCCTTTTGTCTTGAATTCTGCAGTAAAACCACAAGTGGGGCTATGTGAGTGTTTCAGCCTTTCTGTCTTTGATGGAGGTTGACAAGAGCTTCCTCCTCCACCTGGTCAAGAACTTGTGTGAAGTGTGTTGAAAACTTTGAAAACTGTCTTTAAGATTTGGAGAACAACCCCCATAAACATATGGCTGGTACCAACTAAGCTTCATTTCCTCAGGCAAAAAGGCCCAGAACAGACAGCAGGTCCTTGTTTAGCCACACCAGCTATGCACATGCAGCATGGGAAACAGTGCTTTATTAAACTGGTGATCTGAATTGGCAGCTTTGTTGACATGCAGCAGTAGACTACTAATGTTCCATATTGCTGATTACTAAATCTCAATTTCTCAATTTTATCTTTTGACAATCAGTCACATTTGGATAGACTGCGATGCCTAAAAGTAATTTAAATTTTTTTCTGGTAATAAGTAAATTGAGGCATGGAATTTGCATTTATTGACAATTACACAGAAAACCACCAAAAATCATGGAACAAAACTCATTTTTATTCACTTGAAGTTTATCTTCCAGTTTTCTAGCCATGACAAAATATTGCCTGTATCAGACAAGTCAGTGTACAAGCAATGCAAATTAATAGCTAAGAGAAAAATGAATCTCTCATTCTAGCAGTGTATTGTGACACAAAATTTAAACAAGTATCATTCTATTACCTAATTCATTCCATTTAATCAAACAGAGAACATCCTGATCTTTGTAATTTTTCTATAAATAAGCCACAAAGTCTGGAAATTTTTAAGTCAGGGAAGCCAGGCTGTCAGTATTCAAATTCAAAGTTGTCTTGAAGATTCTACTCTTTGATATGCACCTGATAAAAATAAACTTGTTATGTAAGGTGCTGATTCAGTGAAGAGAATAACTACATGCTTAACTTTTTATGCACTACTGGATCTAGCAGCATTCAGTAAGTCCACGTAAGTCAATTCAAACTTATTGAATGACAAGAGTCATTGTCATCATTAGGAACATAAATGCATTTCAGCACTACTGATCATTAACAATATGTCTGGTGAATTGGCTCCATGGATAAATTGCTTGTTTTAGCAACATCAAATATTTCAGTAGCTATGAACTTCCTGTAAACTTTTTGAGAAACTATTTTCAAGAATTTTCAACTCCCTGTTGACAGTGGGAGGTCATACAATCATGGTATTTGATCAAATTTGTTTATTTAAATCCCCAGCAGAGTTCAACTCCATTAATTCTATGACCCCTTTTCCTTTGTGCTCTCTGGCCATGGGAAATTATGATTCTGTTTCAATTAGTTATTGCTAAACCTCTGTTTTTTTCTTTCTCTTCTTCTCCCATAATCTTCTCAAGATCACTAGGAGTAAAACTAAGCCAGTATTTATATCTCTTTTACATTTTTATCACAGTAATTAGCATCGTTCTTTTGCATAGTGTTTGCTTATTTGTATATGGAAACCAAACAGTGGTGATTTTTTTTCTGAAAGAGACTTTAATATTTCTTTGGAGTAGTCCATATTGAAAAAGATATCAAAAACTCACAATTCCTGTAAATTTCTAATGTGTCTTCTAATGTGCTGAAGGGGTATGCAGGGTTTTTTTTCTATTTTGGTGGGGGGAGAGGGAGGAGAGTATATTTTTCTGTTATTGTTGTGAGGCGTTTATTTTTGTTCTATTTGTCTGAATCTGCCTGGGCCATCATAAAAAAAATCAGAGTCTTTTTATGTTGGTTGTACACAATTCTGTGTACCTGGAGAAGAAGGGAGTTTTGTTTTTACACAGAATGATCCTCCAGGTTTTTGACTAGGAATTGCTTTGATTTGAATGATGATGTCTGCTCATGAATAAATTGGTCAGAGTATGGTAATGCAAATGTGTGATTTGAAGATCTTTCAAGCAATTTACGAACTGAAGTTTTAAATACACAGTTTAAAATGTAGCTAAGGTAAGTTGTATTCTTTTACACAATGGAATCAAATTCTCTGATAGCAGATGTGTTTTGCAGTAACAGCCAGTGAATTCCATGGCAATATCAATTTATTTTACTGCTAAGTAATACACTTCTTTTTTGCAAAGATACAAAATGTGACTTTTAGCTGAAAACACTCAATGAAATGCAGATTTATATTTAGATTTATATATATATTTCTATTTTCAACAAATGCTTTCATGTGTTCTCCAAGTAGTATGTCCACATCACACACAATCCCTGTCTGAATTTGCTTTTCCCAATGTGCCAGAAGAGAGGCTAAGCTTGAAGGTTGTTTAGAGCAGCTTTTCTTCATCATCTGGATGAGTCTGTACTTCTGTAGCCCCAAATCTGTGGTGCAACATGTGGTTAAGGATCTCTGGAAAAAACAGCTTAAGTTGTGTGGCTGACACTACTGGCCAACATTTCCAGTTCTTTCTGTTCCCTCTGCAAGCCTAACACTAGTATTTGCTTTCCAGCTTTTTTGAGCCAGCATTGCAATCTAGTTCTCAATGGGTAAATCTTCCAAGAATTAGCTGCAAACAGGGAAAAAAAAAATTAAGCTTACATGACATTTTTCATACAAGTATGTTGAAAATTGGAAGGTTTGCTATCTGCTGTGGATCTGCCTTTTATTAAGAGTCTTGTAATAGCAATGGGCTAGATTCTGACGTGAGAGGTTCCATCCAGCCTACGTGCTGGCCAAATAGTGGGATCAGAAATTACCAAGTCAACACGATACAAATGGGAAAAGGCAAGAAAAGGCACAATTCAGAGCTGTCATTTTGGCAAATATATGCAGAGCACGCATACCAATTTTTGCTACAAATGTAGTCTCTTCACTGCTATTTAGCTTCCTTGTTGCCTGTTGGTTTTAGTGGGAGGGAGGGAGGGAGGGAATTAGGTAACTGCTGAGCTATAGGCCAACATTATGGGACTTTATTTTTGATGCAAGAGGAAATTCTGTTGCATCATTCTTTGACAGAAGACAATTGTGAAAGGAAATGCTTGTGATCTTTAAAACAAGAATACCCTTTTTCATACTGAAGGCCATGCTAAAAGTATATTCTCTAGCAATATATAAAAGTATATTCTCATGCTTTTGGTGTTCTTTGTAATGTTCCTTTTTGCATTTTTCAAATCTTTTCAAGTTTTTCTGTAGCTTTTGATGTCAATGCCTTTCCCATTCTCTGTTACCATATGTTTTTTTAAGTCTAATTTGGCTTGAACGTCACCCATATATATGCTTGAAATTCTAGCGTCTAAAATCCTTTAATGGAAAAGAAATGGAGTTTTACTGATGTAATACAATGGTGTAGAAAGCTTATTTTGGAATAAAACTATCTAATAAAAATATCTAATAAAATAGATCCTAACTTTGTATACATTTTGCACATCAAATGTAAAGGATGTAAAGATTGAACATAATGACTTTGAAGTCACTTGTGCAGTCTTGGTAGATGAACTGAACACACAGTTGCATGGTTTTAATGAAGCAAATGGAAGAAAATACAAAATAAAGAAGGTGGGTTTACTTTTGACTCCAGCACAAGTAGAACTACTGGATTATCTGTAGTACCTTGCAGAACTGTAGAACGAGTCTGAGGACTCAAATATTATATGTATTAGAAGACCTTTAAATAAAATTTATGAAAATGCTGCTGTATCTGTCTGGGAACATTTTGGCAGTTTTTTCCATGTTCTTTCTTCAATCTAGTTTCTCAGAGATTGAATAAAGATTAAGAGAACTTGATTTGTATGCAAGGCATTGATTTATAATGTTACTGACCTTCTCTGACGTAGCAGACAAAACTTAATGTGATCCCTTGTCAGCTACAAAAATTCAAATGTATATATGGGGAGATATTTTCTTTCTGTGCAGGGGCCAGCTGCAGTTTCCTAAGAGTTGTGTGAGGTTTGCTACGACTGGAAGTTTTCTGAACAGTACAATCCAAGTGAATCACAGGAGGTTGGAGGCTGGTGTGGGTAGTGTTAAATGACTTTCTCTTGCCCATCTCACATGGGGACCCAGGTGTGGGGACCTCTGGTGCTCCTCCAGGCCTCACACCCTACATGTCCTCTGTGTTAACCCTGTAGAGACTGCTTCCATGCCACTGATGGATAGAGATGAAAGCTAGATGTGATAAAGAGATATTTCTGTTTGCTTGTCTCTTCTCAATGCCTTTTCTCCCCCAGTTGTTATTGGAAAAAGCAGTAAAGTTGTGGTCCCTGCTGACAGTGTTATCGCCTTTTTAAACCCAAGTCACAGTGATTCTTCTCTGTATCACTTTCTAATGGCTAGAGATGAAGAAGAAAACTGTCTAGACCTGTTAGCTGTCTTACAGACAAGGGTTTCACAGTGAATTATGTTCTCTGTAAGGGAGAGATTTAAAAGTGTCTCAATTCCTCTGTCAGTTTCAGCATCCGCCATTAAATAAGCTGTTTGGTAGCTATTACACTAAGTTTAGGCAGGTATTGCTGCTCTTTTTGCTGGGAAAACAGCAAAAAAAAAGGCTTTTATAGCAAGAAAAATGCTAAAAAAGCAAAAGCAACTTGCTAGGAAAACACCAGAAAATATAATGGATTTACTTTCAAAGCTTTGAAAGAATTTAGAAAGGTTTTAATCATACCTGTTTTTAAAAAAGTGCCATGTAAGTACTAAATTAAGTAAAAAAATCTGTAGGCTTAGAATCTCATACACACACTTTTCATATATGAAATTATTGAACATGTTTTTTCTCTTTTTTTTTTTTTTCTAACACTAGTAAATTTTTACCTTGAGAAAGTACATTTGTCTTTTTCACTCAGCCATGCTCTCAGGTAACAGGTTACATATGTCACCTTGGTTCAAACACCTTATTTGTTTCCACTGCTGTATCTAAATACCTGAAGTATAAAGTTTCCATTTCTGATATCAAAGGTACCAGAAGATACTCCCTTGACAATCAACACTTTCTTCACAAACAAGATGAGCCCTGCTTTTTCTGCATTCCTTTTAATAACTTTGAAGAACTTTGAAGTCAACAAAATTTTTAGCTGAATGTCAAATGAGGACGTTTATCCTTGCTCCTCTGCAATACTTAGTTGAGATTTACTTGCTGGAACTCCTTTGATTTTGCAGTGATAAAATCATTTCTTTTTCAGTGTCTGTCATTCAGTCCTTTGGTATGTTAGAAATGAAATGTGTCTGTAATGCCACAGCTTTCCTTGAGGTAACACAATGCATCTGAAAGACGCTGGCTGCTCATTCATGGGAAATACTTCGCTCAGTTTCTCCATCTTGCTTACTAAACAGTTGTCTTTTTTAGTAGGCAATGTTGATTAATCTCTGATTGTTGCTGTGAGTCAAAAATAAATTTGATAGCAAACATTATACAATCCTCCTATTGTTACACCAGTAACATGTCCCAGTAAGCAGAATTTTGCAACAGGTTCAGCAAAACCACACCTGCCCTTTTGTATGTTTCATTACAAGTAATAAAGTTTTCTACTTTCTCTCCTGCATGTTGTCTCATCAAAGATAAGAGTATTCTTTCTCACAGTCATCTCAACTTGCCCCTAAAAGGCAAGAGCTTATTGTGTCTTCTCTGCTCTTGTAGATTCCAGACAAGAAAGTTTGGGGTGTTTTTTCAGAAGAGCATTTGTTACTTGACTTGATGCTCAGAGCACTGGAAATGTTTGTTGCACTTAACAAAAATTAAAATGGTCCTCTGCCTTGGAAGTTGGTATTGAACACATCCTCGAAGGAAGGCCACCTCTACCTTTGTACGCAGGTTGGGAACTGTCCAGTTCTGACCCATAATAGATTTCCCAGGAAAGCCAATAGAAAGTTCTTAAGAAGCTAAAGTAAAGAATAATATCTAAATGTTCTACCAGTATCCAGAATAAATGTCTCAGTGAGACTGAATGTCACCAAGAACTGGAAAGCCAATTTTAGAGCTGCTGTTTATTGTCTTTTTTCTGGCATTCTTAGCATTTTCTTTCCAGTTCATCCTCTGTTTCTCATTTACTTTTCCCTTCTGTGTTTTATTGCTTTTGAGAACTCCCAGCTGATTCTCCTGTGCTTCAGTTCCACTTCCTCTCACAACTGCTTTCCAAAATAGGATCATTGAACAGTTAATGCTAGCATTTGGAATGAGTGAACAACCCAATTAGATTAACTGAGGGTGGGGAAATTCATGTTTCAGACTTTTATTTTCTGCCAACTCAGGAAGACAAAAGAACACCAAACAGCTCCCAGGTTCTGCCAGGCAGAGCAGTGCAATGTATAATTGGGACCATAATGTCCGTGCTGGTGATGATGTTGCTGTTTTCTGCCTTCAGGGGATAAGGACATTTACCATTTGCTGGGAAAGAATTAAATGGAAGAAATGAGAGTTTTTGGCAGATTTTACCTGTCAGATTTTGGGGGTGAAAAAATAAAGATAACTAATTAAACCTTCATCAGAGCAAAGGACATTTACCAGACCTTCAGATATGCTTTGTGGATATTGATTAATTCATCCATACCTATGGCTAGCTTCCTATGGATCAAGAATTTCTATTTTTGCTCCTGAGTAACACAGTACATTGGTAAGAGAGCAGAGTCCTGGTGCTTGCTCTTAATAAAGCATCAATAAAATGACTTCCCTATTATTTAGCCAGTGTGGTGGATATGAGGAAAGGTGACTTCCCCCAGGCCATGAGCTGTGGGGTAGCTCTTTTATTTTTTCCCCCCTAGCCTTCCTAATTAAGCTGCCTCTGTTTCTTTAGGGATTTGCAGCTGTAGTACCACAAAATTATTCTTTAAAGGTTTAAGACACAGTTGTTACTAAAGTGTTGGTAAAATATTATTATATATTTACTTTTATATATGTTTTATATATGTAAATAAAACACACACATACTCCTCTTCCTCAGAAGAAGTGCTGTCAGTACTAGGATTTAAAAAGTGTATGTTTCAGAGATGAGTCCCATTGCCGTGTCATTACCTTACTGGCTGGCATAACTTGTTTTTGGTTTCCCTCCTTGTTCTGGTTACTGATGCTAATTTTCAGAGCTGGCCAGCACACAGGCATAGACTAGCCTTCCCGAGGTTCTGCACTGAATATAGTTTGCTCTTTCCATTGCTTCCTATTGTCAGAGGAGACAGGCATAAGTTTCCCTGCTGAACTTCTGAGATGAGTTCTTACATTTGATGGTTTGGTGCTCTTTCTGTCTTACTTTTTTGCCTTTTTACCACTTTCCTTTAGTCCCTCCCTCACTGAAGGAGACAGCACTAGTTATTTTTGCCTACAGCATTCCCTCAAAAATGCAAAGGCACTTCATTGCCTGGGGATTTTTTAGTTGTCCTTTATTCGTGCAACAAGGGAGGATGTACAACCTTAGTACAGACTGCTATTTCAGCAAGTTGCCAAACATTCTTTGATACCTAACATTGTCTCTTGTTTCCTCAGACCAATTTGTGAGTAATCTCCCCTAGGTTTAGCTCTGCTATTGAGTCCAGAAGCTGGTTAGATTTTGAATTAAATGGTTCCCTCTCACTATAATCTGCATACATTTCAGGATCAGTGGTCCTGAAAGGTGTTTCCCATTGGAATTTTTCTTTCTTTCTCTTTTTTTTTTACAAGACAGGAGGGTATGTGAGTCACTTAAAATTTCCCTTCTCACACCTTCTTAATTTAGTTTTAAAGAGTGCCATTGAGACATGTCTGCAATAATAATTTCTTACTGACATAGTGTTTTGTTCTTATGAGTATTTCTGCAAGTTTGCATTACTTTATAAAGCCTAAACACACCTTAACAAACCATTTCACTAGAATTCCTATTAAGTGATTTCTAATGGTTAATTTGGTTTGCCTTCAATAAATTTCAAGTTATATATATTTGTCAAGCATAAAGACAAGTTTTTGGTATTAGTTTCTGTGTAAGAACATAGTTTCACTTTGCTTTAGTTGCTGCTCAACAATACATGTCACTGTTCAATCACCATGAAAGAAGCCTTCCAACCTGCTCCTGATGCTGCATTAACATATATTCTGACTTCTTTTCTAAATTTAAAACATTTCACTAAAGATTTATACCTGGGACAATATTTAATTCCTCCAAATAATTACTCTTGCCAATATTTCCACACACCAATTTAGTATGGAATGAGTTTATTAACAAAGGGATGCTTTTAATATCTGATCTAATTTCCTCATGCGGTCAGTCAGAAAGAGAGAGCCAGAGCCTGCCCTCTAGGAAACAAGATCACGCTCAAGCTAGGTGTTGCCTTCAAGAGGAGTCTTTCCCCATTGACTGCAGAAGAAGGCTAGAGAGACTAAAATAGCTTCTGTGACTAGTTTGAATTTCTAACTCATTAGAGAGGCTTAATTATATCAACATGTTGGAGATTCTTCTGTGATATAAATTCACCTTCCATCTGTACAACCTTTTCATCCTTTTTTTTTATATCACTGAAAACTGTTTCCAAATTTCTTTTTGAGAAAAAAGATCATTTGCAGGGAGGCAGTAAAACACTACATAGCCTCTCACTGCATGCTGCTCATTTTACGAGGAACTTGCAAGGAGCTTGGCACTCTTTGTAGTTTGCACACCCAGTTGGTAGTATTTAATATAAAACAACCCCTGAAAGTGCCACTGAAAATGAAACCTGTTTGGCACACTTTTAGAACACCTCCCATGTAGATCCATGCTCAGTATTTGATTAAAGGTCAGCCATTGCTTGCACATAATACTTGAATTTTCTGCAATAAGGTAGGTATGATGTATTTGTAGTGCAACATAAGTAGAGGTGACATTCTTGCTTTCAATTGTTCTGTAGAAATATATCTGTGCTGATGTTTATCTTATGAATTTTTGCTTTTAATAATGGAATGTTTGTTCTCCTGATTCAATTAAAATTATTTTTTTTAAATACAAGGTACAGAGTTTTATTCTTTGTACCATAATGTTTAGTTAAAAGCTTTTCCTTATCAAGGCAAGCTTGCTGCTATGTGTATTTTGAATTTCTGCTCTGTTTATTTCTCATATCAGAAATTTTATAATTTTACAATTTTTTTAAAATGATAAACCCAAAGAAATATATCTTTCAACATCAGAGTCCTTTTTGTCATCTTTGTCCTGTCTCTTTAATATTCGTTACTACTTTGTAGTTGAAAAATGTTGGGATTTCTGGTTGAAAAGTGACTTTGCAGGACTGCAATTTGATTTTCCATCTGCAATCAGTAGGGGGTTTTGCCTATGATTGTTTTAAATTTTTTTTTGTAATTCTCTGGAATACTGCAATTTTACCTATGGATGTTTCAATTTTTCTCCTACAGCTTTATTTTGATGTGCCTTTTAAGCCCACAGTTTTTCTACACTTTCAAGTTTATTTCTGAGGTAACCTCGCTATATTCAGATTCAATTTTGTCATAAACAAATTTCATTTCCACTTAATCCATATTGATGTGATTTAGCTGCATTACTTAGTTGCTCACTATAACTCAGATGCCCCACGGTGCAGCTGATTTCATATAAATAAAAATGTATTGTTTCCTGACTATGAACTTCCAAATATCGTTGAGTGAGTCCCTCAGAAATCTCAAACAAGCCATCACTTTTTGGAGAGCAGTCGAAGGAAACTTACATTGTTGGAACCAGCGTTGTGCTGACATTAAATGAAAATGGAAGAACATTGCAGGAGTTTTAGCAACCTAAAGATTTTATAAATAAGAAAGTTTACTGTCATTTTGGAACCAATTTTGTTTTCATTCTTTTGTTGTATAGAAACTAAATATAAAAAGTGGAAATTTAATAACACTTCTCAGCTAGCCCAAAATAAGTATTCATACACAATCGCACACTTTGTTACTTCGGAGTTATCCTGAATAAGCTCAAGATTTTACACCCTGCAAATTCTGCTGTTCCATGTGTAGTTGTTTTCTGCCATCTTACTGTACACTGATATTAAATGGAGACCTGTCACATTTCTTATGAGGAGGTTAGAGGATGTCACCTCAGCTATCTTGGAAAAGAACTGGAAGGTGGTTTTGGGCTGAAAGATGTAAATGGAAGTACTCTATTTTGAAGTGCTCTATTTCTGTCACCATGTAATTAGCATGCAACACAAATAATTATGGCTAAAAAGTGGGCTCTGTCTTGGTGCTGCTAATCACAGTACAGTCAGACTGACAAGTAACATCCCTTTGGTCAGCTGCTGGAAAGTTATTCACTGACCTTAATGACAGCAGGGAGCAAAAGGGATTCTATTTTAAAATCTCGACTGTAGCTTATGAAGTGAAATAATTTCATCTTCAAACTGTTGGTTCAGTAAAGGATATCAAGTTATAGATATTCTCTTTAGAGATTTCTTTCATTTTAGGAGATAACTGGGAACTGTCATGATGAGACGGAATTATTAGTCCCTCTGATGTAAACCATGAACTTCGAGAAAGGTCTTGTTAGGTTTAAGTAATTCATAAAACTCACTGAATCTGAAGATTATTGCCCAGTGTTGCATTGCAGGAAGTGAGACAGGGTTTGATATTTCATTTAGATATATCTAAAAGTGGCTGCATGTTTCTCCAGTTTATTGTTACTTTACTGGATGTTTTCAGCTATTTTTATGGGGGGTTTTTTAATGGTTTTCCTTGCAAACCCTCTTCAAGCCTTTCCATTTTAATCTCGTAAGTCTTAATGTAGATCAAGGTATTAGAAAAAATTACTTTTGTTCCACAGTTTTATAGTGATAGTATAATGCAATCCTTTTCTCCTCTGTCCCTAAATAAAATGTAGATTTTTTTTCTTTTTATACTTTTTAAAAAATCTATTTTCTTCTGAATTAATGGGTCATGTCACTTTTCTTTTTACTATTTTGTTGAAATTCCCCTTGCTTCCTCAATAAATTTCAGATGTCTGCCTTTCCCCTTCTCTGGGTGTGGAATTCATTTTATCCTAATATCATTGATACTGCACTTTGAGCTGCTTTTGCTTGCATGGCTTTGCTGAACTTTTTCCATTCACAGATTTTTCTGCAACAGATTTTCTTTGGGTCTTCTGTATTTTTATTTTTAAATTTGTTTGTTACATCCAGATCGGTTTGATTTTTTTGAAGGCGCACCTCAGTGGAGTATGATTAAACCCTGTGTGATAATTTTCATCAGGACATACTGTTTCATGCATACTACTTGCATCAGCAGTTTAATTTTTATATTTTATAGTTGCCAAGTAATTAATTCAAAAATGTTTTTTATCATATTATATGCAGTTCTACTTCCCATTTTTAAATGGAAAGCAAACAGAACAAAAATTCGCCAGGAAAAAAAAGCCCTTAAAGAACTACTTCAGGTTATCTGGGACACGTTAAAATATTTGAACCAGATGTCAGAAATTATAAAATTTTGAAATGTGCTACTAAATTGTAACCTTCAGTATAGTCCAGGCCATTCTATTGAAACCCATGCTCAGATTTCTACAGAAGAGGAGTTTAATACGATTTTGTGTTTATTTTTGTCCGTGATTCTATAGTGAGTAAGAATGTGGAGGCAGAGGATGTTTAAACTATAAATTTTTTCAGATGAAGATTATTACTTTCACATTAGAGAGATCCTTCTGTGTCTTACAGGATAAGATACATCAAACAGAAGAAAATATATTATGAAACACAAGAACAACATACCAGACTTTTCAGTTGAATGAAATGAGTGAAAAACATTGATAGCGCTTCCATTTTCTATTTCAATTGTTTTTAAGAATTCATTTATAAGGAGCTTTCTGTCCCATTTGGCTGACAAATGCTGATGTCTGAATCTTGATGCAATCGGCATCTTTTCCTCATACTAAATCATTCATGAATATTGCACTACTTTCAGAATCTATATTCTGTCAATGACTTTGTGGTAAAAATAGAAATAGAGCTTTTTGATTTCAGTGATGCATTTGCAGTTGATGCAGATCATTAGCTTTTTTAAATGCATAACTCATGGATCCTAATTTTACAGTCTTCAGGCTTTTAATCTGTTGGTAATGTTTGCACTCTGATTTTAAAGGAAGAATTTAATTACCTTTTTTGGTACTAAATGGAATAAATAACTCTACAACAGTAGATAGATACATATAAAACAGGAGTAGTTAAATAACATCTCCAAGAAAAAAGAGGAAAGATTACAAGCCACATATGTAAACAATTAAAAGAATCAGGGTTATTCAACTTTTATGAGAAGAAAAGGTAATTTGTGATACAGTTAAACTCTATGTGGAGCAAAGGGAAACAAGAACTGTCTCCCACCTCCTTATGTGACCTTTAATTAACAAAAAAATGTGTTTGTGTTTGTAACTAATAATAAGAACTTTATGCTTCAAGATGTAGGCTGTGTAAGAGCTACAGAGCTTAAAGTTGGGGAAAATATCAACCAGAAGAATATTTGTTGCTGCAAGTAAGCCTGTTGAGGTGCACAAATGTTTCTGCAGAATTAGCAAAGGCAGAAAAAGACAGGGATGCATCTTTATTTTAAAAATAATCATAATTTTAAAAGGTGCTTTTAAAGAAAAGAGTTTGTAGTAGTGACAGTGAATCCCTGACCCCTTTTAACTTGAATCAGGTTGAAAAGTTGAAGAAAAAAAACCCGTTTATTTTGTACCAGACATTTCTGATATTCAAGAAACCCTTTTCAATGATGAAAAGCTCAATGACAAGTATAACACATCCTCTGCCTTGGCTTTTTTAGAGAGGTTTGCACTTTTCTGCATTGCAGGAGCTTTAGAAATAAAGCAAGCTCCACTACTTGGGCTTTGCAATGAATCTGCATGAGAATTGCACTACTCATAAAAATTTAGTCTAGGATGTCTTAGCAGGGGTTGCCTTAAATTTAATTGATAAAAATAGGCAGATAAAGACAGGAATAAGTAGGTAAAGACAGATATCTACCAAGTCTCATGAGAGAGTAACAGTGCATAAGGTTTAGTTTGAGGTCAGTTAACTTTTGGATACCAAAAGCACTTTGTCCTTTTCCAGTGTTAAACCACTTACCATGATTGTTTGTGTGGAAAATGGAATATGTTTGGTTTCTTTTTAATGTATGTTTACTGCTAAATGAGTTTAAAATGCAAGTCAAGAAATGAAAATGCTTACGTAGCAAGAAAAACAGAATTTAGATTATGTGGCAGGTTTTTGCTGTTGAAGAACAGGCAGCTGCTTCTTAGTGATTTCCTTTTTATAGAATTGAAAGAGAAGAGATGAGCAAACTCTAATGGAAAAACCTTAATTTGAATGGTATGAGAATGTCTTTCACAGCAGAGGAAGCAAATTGTTGTATGAACTGTGTTTATTTTACTCTACATTTCTTTGATGAGAACTTGCCCTTCATTTGAAATTCTGCAGAACTTTAACACAACACTTGAATCCTACAGAAAATGCTGTAATAGGTGATGGTAGTCACTTACTTCTGGGTTCAAAGGAGCTGATCTTCTTAGGGTAATGGAAGGGGGCATCACTTGACTTTGGATTAGGGCTTTGTACAGGAACTGGGAGTGGGAGGCCCATGTTACAGAGTGTTTCTGGAATAAATTTAATTAACCACAAGGTTAAAAGATAGGAGCAGTGTTGTCTTCTGAAAACTTCTCTCTCCAGTTTTCTTTGCTCTGTGTTGAGGGGTTGTAGCTCACAGGTACACTGGTGTCCTATACTGTAAGATGATGTACTGGAAAAAAAGAACAAAATGAAGTGGAACACCACATCTGCTGAGATTTTACTTCAACTGCTTGATGCTGGATTGTATTTTTTTTTTCTTCTGTGGAAATGTAAAGCATGGGTCATGTAAGCAATGGTCTTTTTCAATTGCACCCTTGGAAAACCAGTGGACTGTCTCAGTGGACAGTGAGAACTGGTTGAAAGGCAGATCCCAGAGAGTCTGTAATCAGTGGCACACTCTAGTGCCTGTCAAAAGTCATGTCCCCAAAGGTTCAACGCTGGGCCCAGTATTGTGTAACTTGTTCATCAATGACTCAGATGAAGGGGCAGAGGCCTCCTCAGCAAGTTCCATGATGACACAAAGCTGGGAGGAGTGACTTGTACCCAGAGGACTGTGCAGCCCTTCAGAGGGACCTGGACAGGTTGGAGACATGGACAGAGAACAACCTGAAATTCAACAAGGCAAATGCAGAGTCCTGCACCTAGGGAGGAATGACCCCAGGCACCAGTACAGTCCAAGGGCTTTCCTTCTGCAAAGCAGCTCTGCGGAGAAGGACCTGGGAGTCCTGGTGGACACAAGAACAACAAGCTGTCCATGAGCCAGCAGTGCCCATGTGGCCAAGAGAGCCAGCGGTATCCTTTGTTGCATTAGGAGCGCCAGCAGGTTAGGCATTTGATCCTGCTCCTTCACTCAGCCCTGGTGAGGCCACATGTGGAGTGTTGTGGCCAGTTCTGGGCTCCTTAATACAAGGGAGAGATGGAGCTCTGGAGTGGGTCCAGCAGAGAACTACAAGGATGATTAAGGGACAGGAGCATCTTTCTTATAAGGGAAGGCGTAGGCAGCTGGGCCTGTTCAGGCTTGAGAAGAGACAACTGAGAGGGGACTTCTTTTCTCAGCAGTGCTGAGCAACAGGGCAAAGAGCCACAGGCAGAAACTGATGCACGTAAAGTTACACCTGAATATGAGAAAAATCTGCTTTGTGGGTGACTGACCCTGGAACAGATTGGACAGGGAGGTTGTGGAGTCTCCCTCGGTGGAGATACTCAAGAACCGTCTGGCTGCAATTCTGTGCAGCGTGCTGTAGGATGACCCTACTTGAACAGGAAGGTTGGACCAAATGTCATCCCTTCCAACAGTACCCGTTTTGTGATCAGGTTTTTAAGTATATACCAAAAGAATTAATCTTGAGAATTTAGGGAACTATTGTCCTTTTCTCACTTCACCTCTTGTTTTTTTCCTGCTCTCCACTTTCTGTGCTACCACCTCCTCCACTATCACTTTTGTTTTCATAGATCCTTTACAAACTCATTTGTATCTCTCATTGGTGTCTTTAGTGTCACACGGTGGAAATCATACCACGATTTTGATCATTTTCCCATGTTCTTGCTGCACCTACTTTGTTTCTACTACTTCATTTTTGGAGTATGCAAAAGAGAACTGGAGACAGTCAGTATTTCAGCTGAGGTGACATAATGAACATAAATGAACTGTCATAAGAATGTCCTCTGTTTTATGCTAGGATCTTTCTAGAAATTCTTAATACTCCATTGAAATGTTTGGCTACCCTTAAACTCTGATGTGACATCTGCAGAAGTTTACCTGTCATAGCCATGTAATGATTAATGTTTTCAAATGAAAATTTCGATACACCTAATTAGAGCTGCAGGGTATGTTTGGTTTTACTACATGGATGTGGCTTCCAATGCACAAATATTATTGATGTACTGATATACTGAACATAAAGAGTCCGTGTTAACATGAAAATATTTATGGCACCATTTGTTACCTTATGTGGACAGAGAAGTATGTAGGGGTTATTTATCAATTTCGTTAATTCTTGAGGGACCTGAAAACTCTGACATGACAGCATTTGAAATGTATGTCATGATGCTATATGAAACACTGCATTTTAAATTTGTTAGCAAATAAGGTAGCAAAAAAACTCCAAAGCTGATACAGATCTCTGCAGCTCATAGGCAGTTACTAGCACAGATGTTCTCACCTGTTGCAAGCTGACAGCTCAAAAATACATGTAACTTTGAATACAAGTGCTAATAACAACTGAGACAGTAAAATGTAATTATTGCATGTTATTATACTATCACCTGTGCAGCTGCGAGGCGTAGACTGAATATTCTGCCACGTTCAATTAGAAGAAGATAAAAGTAGCACTGGAGAACTGAGTCAGTTAAATGAGAATTTAAATCACTGCAACTGCAGTAGCAATTGTACAGTCATTCAACATCCCAGCCAACAAGACATGTTTCAAGACTAGCAAAGTGTGATTTTTTTTCTGAATCAAGGTCACCAAAGCTAGTAAATTGGATGATATCTTAAGGTAGGTATCCCTTAAGATATGTTTGGCCTGTCAGTCAGGTGTATGATTTCTTAATGCCTTTTGAGCAGTGATAGTCACTGGAACTGTGTTGTCCTGGCAAACGGAGTAGAAGAAAACTATCTTCCCAGTATGTTATCAATATTTGTCCCTTGCTTGCACCTTGGCGTTTGCCATACTCTTCACTTTCTTATCCAGTCTCTTAACAACTCCAAGTGGCATCTACCTACTCATTTAAATGTATTTTTTCATTGCAAATGCTGTTGGGCTGCAGCAACTTTTGTTTTAAGATATAAGTCATAGAGCAGTTATATTGTTTTAACTTCCGTTCTAGAAAAAAATCAGACTGATGGTTGATCTCCCTTTATTGGTAAGAATTTGTTTTATATTGTTGTTAAACTTCTACCTTTACCTTGTAAACATAAAGGACGCACTAGTGCTATCGTTGTTGTTTCTGTGATCAAGCAACCTCTGGAGTCAGAGCAGCTTCTGATCTTTAAGAACTCAGAAGTGAAAATTTAAAAGCTGCTTAGAGCTCCAGGATTTTAGCCACATGTGTCAGATGACATTTTCTGTATTATCTGTCTTTTAGTAAATTGATTTCTTAGAAAATAAAGGTTCAGTTTGTGTAAATTAACCTAAAACGCTGCCTAGAAGATTTTTATAGGCAAAGAAATTAATGCATTTCAGTAGAATGATGATAGTTAATCATCAGTTAGACTTGCCTACTGTGTAACATAAGCTGTTTAATCCAGTAATTAATGTTTGTAACACATATATAGCTTCTGTTTTAAGAATGTACCTGCTGATTTAAAAATTGAGACCAGTTCCCTAATTAGCCTTCCCTTTGGTTTGGGCTAGTAAGTTTCTGACTTGTTGCTGTAGTGTTATCATCTGACAACTCAAGTCTTTTTCAACTTTTTTTTCAACTTTTTGGGATTCACAGACTAGGTGAGGCTGAAATCTGTATACCTCTGTAGATTATCCATTTCAATCCATCTGCTCAAGCAGGATCACACAGAGCTGGTCAACCAAGACCATGAACTGACAGCTTTTGGACATCGACCCTCATAGTACAGAAAGAAGTGTTTCTTGATGTTCACATGGCGCCAGCTCTGTTTCCATTCGTGTAATTGCCCCTTTTCCTGACACTGGGCACCACTGGGAGCAGTCTGCTGCTTCTTCTTCATTCTTTGTTCGTTTTTATCAGGTATTTCAACACAGTCATAAGTTCCTCCCTAAGCCTTCTCTTCCAGGCTGAACAGTCCCAGTCTGTCAGCTTTTCATCATAGAAGAGATGCTCCCCTAGTTTTGTTTGTCCTTTGTTGCACTTTTTCTCCAAAGTCTATCTTTATTTCAGCCCAATTTCTTCAGAAATGTTAATTTATTTTCACTCTCTTGACATTTAAGTGGCATATTCTATTGAGTTCTCTTTCAGTTTACCATTTCCTTATTGTAAACACAATTCTAGAGTCTGTACTAGAATTCCTTTGATCCCAACTGATGCATAAAGGTGAAGTCTCCTTTCTACAATCCTGCAAACACACATCAAGTAAAATGGAAAACCACTGCTCTTGAAATTGGAGTCTCATGTCAACTCATCTCTCATGTCAACCTCATTTTCAGTCCAGGCTTGAAGCTCAAAGTGTTTTTTATTTGCTGTAAACAAAGAAATTGGACAACTGCACCAATTAATGTCAACTGAAAGAAAACAACTGTCCTGTATAAGACAAGGCAAGAGTTGATTTTATCACAAAATACCAGCCTTCTAACTAAAGTTTTTTTTTCAGAATCCCTCACACTCTTTTCAACTGTGACCTAGAAAACAGCACCCATAACCCCACCAGCATCACAACCACCTCCCTCCAACCCCCATCCTGATTCCCCTTTATTCCATATCTGGGTATTGCTGCCTAGGTCCAATGGATACTCCTTCAGCTTTAAGGTTTTCGTTTGTATCTAATGTTGGAAAAATATATTGATTCAAAATATAAATAAAAGCAATCACTTGAAGAATGTTTTAAAATATTGATTTGAAGCATGAGTACAATTTTACATGCTTCAGAGAAGAATAAAGGTGAATCTTAAATAAAGATGTAGAAAACCCAAAATTTCAGGCTATAATACGTCACTAGCTGGAATGACTTTCAAAAAAAATCCGACAGCAGAATAGATTTATTTTCTTGGATTTTTAAATCTATTTTGCCTTTGTAAAATTATTTGTCTTACACACTGCTCTATTTGATAAAAATAAAATAAGTGAATTCTGAAAGGAAAACCATATTTAGAAAATTTGGGGTTTTTTCTCAGGTTAAATATTGAATAAAATCTGACACATTAACAAGAAATACTATTAATTGGCAGGTGTTTTTTGAACATGGTGTGGTTATAACAACTTAAAATGCATCATTATTTATGCATCCTGTGCCATGTCCGCACTTTAGAAATGAAATAAAACCTTAATTTTGACCTTGAGCACTGAATCCTCCATGTGAAGCAGATGGTATATTGAAGTACAATTCACAGTGGGTTTCCTCTTATCAGTGTGGAAAAATCTGAAAGATGATCTTTTTAAACACTACTTTGTTATTGTCACTTTCTGAAATTTCCTTCCTTCAATTAATAGAGTTAGGATGACACTTATTAATATGTCTGGTTATTTTATTTACAACCTTGCTGACGGTGTCCTAGAGAGTGATTTGTTCTGATCAGCTGTCAAGAGGACCATAGCATAAATAGTGATTTAAAATAAAATAGAAACAGGTTTCAGATGCTGTTTTAGCTTAAGTAATAGATGCACAGTATTCTCTTCTGTTTATACAAGTAATGGCTACTCTTATAACTGTTGCATGACTTACAGTCATTCAGGCCAAACTACACAGCCTGGTCCTTTCAGAGCAATGGAAAACACTCAGGTTTGGACTTGGAAATCTTCCTGAATGGAAAGTGTATCTGCAGCACAATTATCTTCTCAGAAAATTGCATAACTTTTCAGAGCATCCCTGCAGCCTACATGACACGTCTAAAATTGCTGGCAGGTGAAAAGGTGTTAAACTACTTGAGCCTTGTATCTAAAACCTCTGTAGATCTGTAATCCATTACTGAAAGCAAAAGGGTTTTATTAATGATAATAGATGCTGAATTGTTTAAAAGTATCCTTAGTAACTAAAAAACTTCCTTTTGCATCAACAACACTTTTGATGACTCTGTATTTAGCAGAAATGCTTTAGCTCAGAGAAAGAAAGACAAAGGTAATTCCAGTATGACTACAACCAGAAGGATAGAACAGAGTGGTGCCCTCATCATTAACTACCCTTTAGCAGAGATGGCTGAAGAAAACAAAATATCTGGATTTGCCTAAAGGAAGTATTAAAGATACTAAAAAAGATACTAAAAATCAACTAATAAAAAATGGCATAATAGTAAATTCACCAGTAGAGCAGAGGGATATTTTATGACTGCTGGTTTTGTCCCCTGAGATATTACAGACAATTCATCCAGAAGACTGTAACTCTATGTTGCATAAAGTTCCCTGTGGACATTCCCCTGGAGATCTACCGTTCCAATGCTGTTTTCTCTCCACACCAGCTGTGTCCTGGCAGCTCATCTTTCTGTCAATAAGATTTTCCCAACCATGGATTCCACCGAGCCACAGTGTCTCCTCTTCCTGTTTTGTTTTGTTGAGTTGGGTTTTATTTTAATGTCTTGTAAGCTTGACTGTCCTGTTTTTCTTTCATGGAAGGACAAAAAGAGGTTAGAAATCTCTGTGATACTCATCTTGCATCTTGATTCCTCCACCTTCTTTTTAAGATTCTCTTTAACCTAGCCATTATGGAGGTCTAAAACTCCCAGGAATACTGTGACAAAGTTCATTCTAGAGCAGGGAGTGGCAGAGCTGCTCATTTGCTGAGTCAGCATGCAGCTTCCCCAACAAACTATTTCCTATTGAGGGGGAGCCTAAATGGGCTCAGTGTTGCACCAGGAGTGTTTTAGTGTGCTAGGGACCTGAGCTGGAGGTGCTGCCTGAGTCAACAGTTCTTAGTTCTGTACTCTTGTGCATGCTGCCCATGCCTAGGGTAATGAGTTATATCTGGTAGGGTATAGCTCCTGGTTTTGTGCATCTGAGAGGGGCTATTCCACACAAACACACACATGAATCAGATTTAAATCTTCATTACCAATAGTTGTATGGCAGGCAGTATAAATCTGAGTCCTTGCTCAGGTTTATTTTTTTTAGTTCAATCACATTATATTCCCCTATCTCTTTTCACACTTAATTTTCATTTTAGCATCACAGCAATTCTATCATATGTTTCTTAAAAATGAAACATACTTCTGTTTCAAGGTCACGGATGTAATACTGCAGTGCAAAAGCTATAAAAAAGCTGTATTTTTTTATGGTCAGTGTACAATCTCTTAATTGTTCTAACAGCAAGAAAGGAGTTTCATGGAGACTAGGTTTTTCAATGGAAGTTTTAAAATAGTATGCTTAGGCAGAAAAAAGTTTGGCAACCTTTGCAATATATCAGTTTTGGGAGACTTTTGAAGATCTGCATTTAAACAGGGAATGAGAAACTTTGGCCATTTATTAGTGTTTTTATCTTTTTATCTAACAATGCTACCATGTTGCACATATATCTATATGTATGTGTGTGTACATAAATATGTACATCATCAAACAAATGCTAGGCAAATACAAGACTGTTCAGTTACATAAAGGAAACTAATGCAATGTTTTGCTTTTCCTCTTCTTTTGATAGAAAATATCTCTAAATGGGCTAGAATTGTTCCCCTTCCTCACCTCATCTCCCTGTATCTTCCAATAATGAATCTAACTTCTCGTGACAGTTGCTTCTTATGAATAATATTTTCATTGCAGTGAAGTAAAAGCAAGTAGGAATTTTGTTTTTGCTAGTCTTGCTTTGAAACTCAAAGACTCTTGTTTTTCACAAGTCATTTGCTTTGAAGAAAGTATGAATTGTACTTTGTGAACTTTGAAGAACTTACTTTGCTAAAGTACAATTTTCTGGAAACCACCCCAGAAAACTGTGAACTTTGAAGAACATACTTCTGCTAATTTTCTGAGGTGGTTTCCAGAAAATTTCCTGAGTGGTCTTTGGAAGCCATCACTCCAAAAAACCAGCTATTTCTTAGTCTTTGTGGTTTGAAAATACTGAGTTTTGTCACATCCTAGAGAATTTCCAGAGTTCACCAGAACTGTTCTTTTCGCAGCATATGTATGATATTTTTCCACCTAAAAATCCCTAAAATAACTTAGAAGCAGGAAGACAGATATCTATTTACATGTCTATTCCTAGTATTTTGTCTAAATTTATCAGGTGATTTTCTTGAGTATGCATTTCTCGATGATGTGCAGTACTTCAGAAAGGAGAATGTGAAGTAAGAAATTTCCTTTCATGCTGAATGAGGTATTTTTAAGAACTGAAATTCTTTATGCTTCTTTGTACAACAGTTCAAATGAAACGGAAAATAATTTGATTTCTGAAACTGGAGAGTTTGTCTTGTCCTCCAGTCAATGGTATCATGACCAAGACTGTCATGTCTTCTTTAAATCAGTTTAAAAAGCCTTTATATTTTTCCTGTGATCTTCTGTAGAAGTGAAGCAGTGTAAAGTGAATGACAATTAAATACTTGCTTTATCAGTGTGTCTATTAAGAGATAATTAATCTGTGGCCTTACACATGTATACAAAGAAAGATCTTAAGTAAAGCCCTTTGAAGAGAAATACAAGTACACACTGTCTAGAAAATAAATTTAGTAAATAAAAAATTAGATACAAATGCTTGAAAAAAACCCATGCACCTCAGGATACATTCAGCTGTCTTTTCTGCAAGGGTATGACTGTTTTCAGTGAACAGAGAAGTACTGTGTAGCTGGTTGGAAATCTTGAATTATTTATTCATAAAGATCTACATATTATCTTCTCAGACTGAAGTACAGATGCCCCCAAGATGGAAAGGCTGCAAGTTGCACCATGAGTAGTTAAGTTTGTAGGAAATATTTACAATGATATAGCAGTAAAATGTTTTTTGAGTATGTAGCCATTTTTGACAGCATCTGCTGAAATATAGTATGTGCACAGAAGAAAATTCAGATAAGTGAATCTATTTAGTCTTTATTATGGTTTCTATTTCTACAGGCTTGGTTGCATTGAAATAAAGATCCTGAATTAAACACTTAGATGAGCTTAGGAATAACCTGTCAAGTCCTTATCATGCTACACTGATTTGGGCACTTCAAAAATAACACATGAATAGCAATAGGGCATAGCAATTGTTTCTCTGTTGACTTATCAAAATATGTTGCAGTGGGCAAAACCTAATGGTGGATGGTGGAAAACAAGGAGGGAGTATTGTAAAGAAATAGCTTGGGTGGGGGAAGGGAAAAGGGAATTTAAAGTCCTTTGAACCAGCTCTTTACCACAAGTGACAAACAGGTCATCATTAAATTTCAATGTTTATGATTAAAAAGAAGGTAAAAATCATTGTTGCCTAGTTAATCAGTATTCAAAAGGCTTATGGCAAAGAAGAAAATGTACATGCTGAGTCAGGATAATCTTGAGGAAAAAAATATTTAGGAAAGGAATAAATAAACCTCCAAAAGTTGAAAATAGGTTGGTTTAGATTAGATATTAGAAGGAAATTCTTTACTATGAGGGTGGTGAGGCACTGGGCAGTTGTGGATGTCCCATCCCTGGAAGTGTTTTAGGCCATGTTGGATGGAGCGCTGAGTAAACTGACCTAATGGAAGGTGTCACTGGTGTCCTGGTTTCAGCCAAGGACAGGGTTAATATTTTCCAGTAGCTGAGAGGGGCATGGCTAGGGGGGCATGGCCAGACCCAGATGTTATTGGACACTACCTCATGTCATTGCCAGGGACAGGCAGAAGGGAAGCTCTCTGGCTTCCAGGGAGAAGTGTGCTCCTTTCAGAGGGAGAAAATCTGGTGGGCGAAATGGTCCAATATTTTACATTTGTCTTTTATTTTGTCTTGCAGCTTACATTGTTGCTGATACTCTTCATTTTCTTACCTCGTTGTTTCCAGTAAATTGTTCTTAGCTCTCTACCTTTTGTGCTTTCAGTTGGAGGGGGAAGGGAGCAAGCAGCTTGTGGTCTTTTTTGTGGGAGTGCTACATTGGGGAAAACCTTTCCTAAACCATAACATCTGTGTGTGGCAGAGGGGGTGGGACTAGATGATCTTTTAAGTGCCTTCTAATCTAAACCATTCTGTTATTATATGCCTCTGAAATTACTGCTCTACACCCAGTTAATAAGATAGTAATTAAATGTTGAACAGAATATTGCTCCAGAGTCTGAAGTGTTGCAGTAACAGTTCACCTTTTTCATACACCTTCTGAATTTCTGATGAGGGTCATGTAGTTTTTGTTCCTCCTTCTTTCAAGTTCTTACTAAAAGCGTTTCTTCTAAGTGAAGATGATACAGATCTGTCCAGTAGTGTTCTGGAAGCAGCACTGTATGCCCTGTACTCCTATCAGTGTGGGAGAGGGTCTGCTTTCTACTTGTTCGACCTCGGGGAAAAGCTCTTATCCAGGTACAACATTCAACAACTTGTGTGCTAGGGAAGAGGCAGGAACATTCTGGATGACTCCAATGAATTACTTGTTTCTTTCTTTATCAAAGGTCACAGTGTATACAGGTACAGGGGTGCACTTCTCAGGGAAATCATGCCATAATGGGTTTCTAATCTCTTTTGTTCTCACCACAGAAGCAGAAGGCGGCAGAAGCAGCTGCTCTGTTAATATCACTTATTAATCTTAAGTCAAGGTCTTTCAGTCTTTCTGAAATTGTCTTGAAATCTGCTGCAGTGAAAAGGCAAGACTTCTGGAGACAGATACTCTGCCTAAGTCTGTATATTACTTATTTAAATTTTGCAGTCTTGTGTGAAGTTATTTGTCTGTCATGATTGATTGTGTGTAAATGTAATTTCAGTAGAAATCCATTAGTATTTTAATCCCATAGAGATAAGTGAATATTTCATTATTTTACTATGAAACCAAGTTTACAAGATCCCATTTTGTCCACTTTGTTTTTGAAGTCACCAGTAATGCCCTTGTTTATATCATGAAGGATGCACAATATGAGTAGAGATTTACAGGAAAAATAGTACACAATCATTTTTTTTTTCTTCAGTCTTCTCAGGTACAGGTATCACAGGAGTCACAGCACACTGAGTGTGTGTGGAGAAGTAGTCACGATGTAGCACGAAGTGTTGGCATATGGTGATCTTCAGTGCTCAGTCTTGCACTTTAATGATCAGGGATTGGTGTTTACCCATTGCAGTGTTGGACTCTGTGTATGTGTTATGTCTACATATCTATACATAGCTTCTGCAGACATTTATTTTGCTTCACCAGTAGCTAATGACAACATACAGAAGGAACTGTCTTAGACAAGTATCAAAAGCAATATGTGTCCCATATGCAGGAAGCTTGCAGGCTAAAGCAAAGCCTTTAGTGTTACTTTGGCAGTCATTTTTGGCAGAAAAAATTCCCAAATCATAAGATGCCTGAAAGTTAAATATACCAATCCTGTTAGAGAGTTTTATGCCAAGGAATAGGAGGACTTGGGAAATGTAGCATGTTGTGAAGTAACATATATTTTGCTATTGCTTGTTGAAAATAACAAGTACTTTGCAGGCATTAATGAAATAGAATCACAAAATACTTCCCCCTAAGGGAGGTAAATGGATTTTAGGGTTATTATGGACACTGTACTTCCTCAGCCTTAATTGACAGACAACATTACTTTTGTCCACTAGTTGTAGTGAAAATTTCCTTACAAAACAAACATGGGCAAATAGGTGGATAGGGAAAATAAAAAGCCCTGTGCGTCCCTACTCAGAAACACCAAAAAAGTCCCCACTGTACCTCAATGGATTATTTCTTTGTGTATGTATTTATTAATTTTGCATACATTTATACAAGTATCATCTTTGGGTTTTCTATTTTTAATTAAAAATCTATTTGCATTTACTATTGGCCTGATGTGACATAACATTCTACGCAGTCCTGATGGCAACTCAGTAGGCTACCACAGACTCCCCAGCAGAGCAAATGCCAGCTCACGCCCACAGGCAGATGGGAGAGTAAAACATGCATGTTATTTCCAAACCACTTAAAAAAATAACTTCCCTTACAGCATCAGATGAAAACATATTAAAGAAAAGCTGTCTTTTTCCACAGTTAGATAAATATGTTCTGTAAGACTAATTATGTCGACTAATGTATTTGAACAAATATGCAGCAATTAGGGCATTTTGTTGAGTGTATCTGAAGTGACTACCAATCACATCAAAGCCATATTGGTAGCAATTTTCTTTATTGTTCTTCTTGCTTAAAAAGAAATTCAGATTTAAAAACATGAAAGCTGAAGAAAATATTTGGTACAATCTGTCTTTTTGTAACCTATTGTATAAATTCAATTAAAACCTAACCAGTCATTGCTCACAAGGTACTTTAGACTGATGTCAGTGTGTCTGCCCTTAGTATCATCCTTATGGCATGTTTCAGTTGCGATTGGAAACTAACTTTTAAAATATCATAAAACTAAAAGAAATGTAAAAAATTAAATAAAAAAAATCAAGCCGATCAACTAAACAAAATCTGCCTCTGTCCCACGGAATGTGCCTTTACTTTGCTAAGATGCAGAAGTGCTTTGTATAATAAAAAAAATCTTTCTATAAAATCTGCCATACCATGATCTTGGTACTTGCACATTTTCAGAGTTTTCTGTTGCTATACAGACTTTTTTTTTTAAAAATAAATATATTTGCTGTGTATTTGTAAATATTCAGTTCCTTTAGAAGTAGTTTGGCTTACCTACTGATACAGAAATAAAACATAGATAGGACTTAATTAGTTGAATGCTGCCAAAGCACTGCCCAAAGATAGATTGTAAACTGTATTCAGTGTGGGCTTCCACTGCTGAGGAAAACAATATATATATATATATTTATAGAAACTAACTAAACTTATAAACTTATATCTTGCTTCCTATGCTGTCAAAATGATTATGCTTAAAAATGGAAGTGATGAAAATATAAATCTTCATTCATCTGGCATTTAAATTCTAAAAGATAGTATTTCTCTGGCTTTCTGACAATATATTGAAGTGGAAAAGTGGGCAATTGAGGGTTTTTTTTGATGCTCTTTCTACTTTACATCAGGCATAGACTGCAATCAGTCAAAATTATTTCATTCAGCTTTCTATTCATATGTAGTATGTTTGTTTCTAGTCATTTGTCACTTTCCCAATTTCTTTCCTTTCTAAAGATAGCACAATGCTTGCTTCTCCGATCTAAGAAAGGGCTTATGATAGTCTGTATGGGACATTGATTAGAGCATAGGTATGAAACAGTATTTTCAGACTGGGTTAGTGATCAAACTGAACTTAGAGGCATAGGCCTCAAAGATAGAAGTGGTCACAGGATTCACTTCATCATAAAACCCCAAGAGTTTTATGATGTCTGGGCACTTCAGTTTCTTATTAATTCTGCAATCTGCTGGGACTGTATATCCAGTGGGATATTCACTCTTTAATAAAATTTAATTTTATTTCTGTAATATTTTAATCAGAATAGAGAAAAAAAAAATCAGCAATCATTGTCTTGTCACCATAGCAATCCTAGTTGGAAAAGACTTTAAGTTAAAGAAATTCTATCTGTGTTATTATTGGAAAAGTTCTTTTACTAATCTGATTTTAAAGTTTTCTGAAATGGTCATTGTGCAGCCTGCCTTCTCCAGTGCTTGGCTACCAGGGTTTTTTCATCGTGTCAAACCAGAATTTTGCTTGTTGCTAACTAATTATATATAAATGATTTATTTCTTTCTTTTTACAAAAGAGTAAAGGTATTTCTTGCTGCCTTTATGAAAGAAGGTTTTTGTATTAAACATTCCTATTAGATCCCCTCTTTCCAGCAAGGTTAAAGCCCAATTTTTTGTTAAAGGGGTTTTTTTTCTGAACCTTGATCTTTTCTCATGCTCATCTCTGGACGTACTGTCTTTGGTCCACAGCCTCATTAAAGTGTTATTCCCTAGGCTGAACCAATGTTTTTTTCAGCAAAAGCACTAATTTCCAGTTTTGTGTTTGTGCATGTGATTATTTTTGCCTGAAAATTTGATAGCTTGCCCATATTTCATTTGAATTCCTGATTTAGTTGCAAGCTACTGTTTCATTTTGTTGAGATTTTGCTTATTAGTTCTAATTCTGAGCTTTAATTTGATTACCACACATCTTACCTAGTGCTATCTGTTGATTTAATGTGTATGATCTGTGTTCAAAGGCTGTTGAATAGTTAAAGTGATAATCCTGTACTCAGATAAAGACAGAATTCCACTCCCTGTCCCTCTGAGGTAGCTTTGCTTACTGAGAAGAGGCCACAGAGAAGTTTTCTCTGGTTTGCCACTTTCTCTGCCATGAAAGGCAGTTCTGGAATGTGAAGCACTTAAAACTGGAAACAAAAATGCCAACAAACATCAAGAAACATACTGGCTTTTGAAGAAATACACAAGAATATCCTCGAGGGGTCCAGAAACGTAACAAGTTCATGAGCATTTGTAGCTCTCTTATTCTGTGTTCAGCTAATTAGTACAGCTTGAATCACCAAGGAATGTTTGAATTTTGACCCTGTCATTACCTTTGTAAAGCAAACAACATCATAAATCCCGAAGAACTAGCTCAGCCCCTCTGACCATGTAAAGGGTTTTAAGTTCTAACTGGGCAGAAACACCATTTATGTAATGGTTCCACGTACTCCTCTGTTTCTGTTAACTAAATTTAATATTCTGGTTTGCATGTCTTTTCTGCTGTGAGGTAAAATCAGGAGAAAAAGGCAAAACAGGCCCAACTTAAAAGTAAACAGATAGTTTTATTAACACATATACACACAAAAAAAAAAAAAAAAAAAAAAGAAAGAAAGAAAAAAGATAAAAGGGAAAGAAGAGAAGAAAAAAAAATGAAACTTTCAAAACAACTCCTTCTCTTACTACGATATGTTAACTTTCCCACAAAACAATGTGAAAAGGCAAAACTCAGAACTCTGTATCAGTACCACTTATAAAATAGTCTTTCTTTCAGTCTTTGAGGGAGAGAAGTCCCTCCTGTTCTGTTCTGGTAACTTTCCACAAGAGAAACCGTCTGCTTGTGGCTTCTAACTCACACAAAAGCAGCCCGCCCGGGAGCTTCTGCAGTTGTGGAACCTCCCATATCACGTAGCCTTTCCCATGACTGCATATGGCCTGTAGACTCACAGATTGGGGTGTCACCTTTTTAAGATAAGCAACTTCAAAGGCAAAGAATTCTTCATCTCAGGGAACAGAGATGTCTTCTCACTTTTTTCACTGCTGCAGAGGGCTGCTTCTCATCTCTCTCTGTTCAAATCCCTTATGGGATCACCAAATCACAGATTCTAATTCAATATTCACTCAGTTAATCACAGATACCTTTGCTTAAAAATCCACAAATCATCTCCCCAGTTCATATTGTCCATGATTTTAAGGAATACTTTAGCATAGTCATATTACAGGCTGTTACCACACCTCATAGGAGATTTTCAGCCTAGGACTAAGGCAACTTGTCATCTCTCCCACTTAAGAAGTCACTCTGCATTTATTGACTTCGATATCTTCGTATTGTCTCTTTACATATCTCTAATTTAGCCTTTCTTCTCTTACTGAGAAAGGTTTGAGTTTTAAAAAGTCTCAATTTGTGTCAGGAATGAGTTAAAATTCGTGCCCGGGCCTGCAGATGGTCAGATGATCTCTGCCGGGCAGCTGCTAGGATTTTCAAAAGCCTCGCGAGAATGGGAGAAGAGAGCTTTGGCTCAAAAAGTTTAGAGCAGCCTGGCTGGTGAATGTCTCTTGCTTCCACCCCTTGGTCTCTTCTCGGGTGGCCCAGCACAGAGCTGCTACCAGAGTTTGCAGCCTCCCCTCTCCGCCGCCGGCAGCCGGGGAGAAGGGGGCTCAGCTGGCCGGGCCGCCGCACCCCGTGGGCAGCGGCTCCCAGAGGCCTGGCCGGGCACGGGGCAGCGCAGCCTAAGCCGGGCCCCCCTCGGCTGCCCATGATGTTACCTGGTAGCCAGCTGGGAGGAAGAAAGGGACTCCAACACAGTCTCAGCTTTGTATGGGTATTACCAAAAGTCACATTCGGTTTTCACAGTGGTCGAACCACATGCCAGTAGCCAAGAACTGGCCCCTGATAGGTCCCTGTCTTTTCCAAACAATTCTGAAGGTCCTGACAGGGCAATTCCATATTTCTCTTCAACTGAAAACCAAACTGTGTTAACCCGTAACAGACCAAAAGAAGTACGAGGGGAAATGTGGTAATAGGATAAGCACTCAATCCTGCAAGGCCTCAGTCCACAACTGAGCATGACACTTGAAGGTTTCATGTTCGGAGGTGAGTGATGAGAATAATCTTTGGTCCAGAAAGGTTGACCTGCAAAGAAAGATCTTAAGACCTGAAGTTGTTCAAGGAAGAGTCAGAAGGAAGAAGGCAGAGAGGCTTCCAGCGTGAAGGAACTGACTGTCAGGAGGAAGAGTGTAGAGGCAGGATCTTTCTGCCACTTCAGTGAAAAGGGAACAACTTCACAACTTTATGTTTTGTCAGATTGTCTAAGGAGATAAAGCAATCTGTCTGCCAGGAGAACTGATGTCCCTTCCAGCCCAGTGTGGGATTCTCTGACTTGCTCCTGTTACACTGTTCTCTAATACCTGATTTCATTCCTTCTTATTCCTCCATGTTTAAAGGTTCTTTCTGAGCTTCTTTTCCTTTTGTAGATGCATATGCATAATGATTTTATTCTTTTGCATCATGGAAAAGTACTTTTTTTAAACCTCTAGCCTCATTTAACAGGAAGTCTACAATCATTGGTTTATATTCTTCAGGAATTAATTTTTCTGATTATCTCCCAAGCAATTTCTGCTTTGTGTGCTGTATGAAGTTCCATTCACAGCAAGGAAATACAAACGAATCCCTCTTAGTAAAACAACAGGTACTTTACTCCATCTTTACTCCATCTTTACATAGAATTTGTTAAACCAGATAGTATTCTTCTTATATTATCCTGATTCTTGGGCTATCATTTAATTTCTTCCTCCTGTGTCTCATTCATTGTCTCATTCCTCCATCCAGTAGGTGGAAAATTTCAGCTTTCTTCTAGACATATTTTTCAGGTGGTGTTGTCCATAGCTTTTGTACTGACAGTACACGTGCATCCCTGTATGGATCTGTTCTAAGTCTATTAAGTTAGAATCTCTATGAGTTTTTCTGGTAGTACCTGAGACATCGAGTGGACAAAAATAAGTTTAAACGTCATTCTAGTGATGTTAGAAATGTCAGGTAACCTTTTTTTCCAAGCAAATGTTGTACTCTGTGTTCCTCCCAAACTTCTCTCAGCCAAAGAAGAGGATTGCAGTTGTGACTGAAATCTTCCAGTGGAAGATGTGTTAGTATACTTCTGCTGAGTATAGTGTTACCATTTTCCTCAATCTGCTTAATCACCACGCAAATTCATGGTTCTAGTTTCAATATCACAGCCAGCTGCTGCGGAAGTTCTCGTGGCAAACCAAGTGGAGTGCTAGCAGCCAAATCTCTGTTTTTGTCCTTGACATAACCAGTTAACTGATATACCCTCCAAGGCAACAGAAACCCAATGATGATATGAAACAACTGGTTATAACAATTTTATGGGACAATTCAAACATGGCATAGCATGTGCATCTCATGTTGGATGTAGGAAGGCTTTGAGCACCTAAAACAAAAGCTGTAGAAGCTGAATTTTCAAGGGGTCTCTGTGTGCAGTTGGTTGGTGTGTCCCTACTTACTGCTGGCACCAATGTTTCTGCTTGTACACAGGCCTGAACTGCTGTAACCTGAGAGGTGCCGCATGTGGCTCCTGCTTAAAACTGACTTTTTTTGCATAAATCTCCTGAGAGTTGTGACTAGAAGTCATGTTGTGGAAGTGTCCACTGCATCAGTGTGGTCAGGCTTGTGGAAGGAGTGGCTCCCACAATTTCTTCCAAGATATAAAAAGAGGAGCAGAGTGGGCCAAGAAAGGGAGGAATGAAGCCTTGTATGGCTTGTGATGACCCTTTTGCTGCAGTGCACCCTTCCTTGATGTAGTTGAGGTCTTGTCATTACAGTGGTATCTCAGATGGTGTGAGGGGAACATGAGAATACTTGAAATTAAAGAGGGCCATACATCCTTGGAATCTGACTTCTAGGCTGTCCTTACAGAGGATAGCTATAATCTGGGCAGAAAGGCAAAGCTGGATACCTGCTTTTCCTGCTTGTCATTTTTCTTTGGCTACTGACAGTTAAACAAATGGGTTTCCTGAGGTGCCTGAGACTTCCCATGTGCTGCCTGCTGAAAGCCAAAGGCCATTTATGTGTTCCGTGCCATGTACTGGCACAACAGGATTAGGAACTTCTTGTCTGAAAGCATACATGTCTGTTTTTCCTGAGTCTCCCAAAGCATGGCAGCATTTCTGGGAACACTGCAAAGAAGGAGAAACTGAATTGTTCCTGACTGAGGGTCTTCCATTTTGTGATTTCTTGCTACTTCAATATGTTCTTCAGGACCTAGAGTTGCTTTGAAATGGCAATAATTTGTGGTCGAATCTGAAAGAGCCACTGATGAGGGGTTTGGGGGTGGTGTGGAAGAAGCAGACTCTCTCATCTGCCAACCCTGCAGGATTCAACCTACTGGTTCAGTGAGCTCACAAATAGGATGCTATCCATGGAAGGATGTTCTTTTTTTTCGATAAGCTACCTCTCTGAAATCTAGGTAAATTATTTAGAAAGATAGGGGTTAACTTGCAATTAAATTTTATTACTTATCTAAGAGGAAAAAAACCAACACATTTTATTTTTTTTTAATTATTATTCAAATATAGACATTAAGTTTGTAATTTGGTGACTGCTGGAAAGCCAAAATTCGCACTCACACTAGCTTGTTAATTAGGGACTTATTCTTAGTAAGTGATTAACAAACTTAATTGAGTCATCACCCACAAGCTGGTTGGTGGGTACATGCCATCACATCCTCATTCGTACACAAACTCCTTCATTTTCAACCCCTCATTGTTAGCTGTTAGCTGCCACTGGCCCTGGAGGCATGGACTGAGCTGTCAGTCCTCAGGATTTTGTTGCAACATTTGTGATATTTGGAGTTTTCTTTAACACCTCAATTCCTGGTTTGTTGTTGTTATACAATGAATCTCCATCCTCCCTGCAGAAATAAATTCTCGGGATTTTTTTCCTCTCAAATAAATGGGTTAGATTTATACTATGAACCTTATAGAACAAGGGGGGAAAAAAGATGTGTCTCTGTGTTTGCTTTTTAATGTTATTTTAATTGAAGAAGTGAAAAAGTGGGTTTTCTGATGCTTGATATTGGTAGTACTATAAAAATTACTGATGGTTTGTTATTGATAAACTTGATTTGTTTACCTCCTATCTGCAGTGGTAGACAGTTTGCAAAAGGTTACCCGCTAAAATGTCTTCTTTTAGGTAATGTTTCTGTTAATGATAAATACTTGCCTTTTTTATTGTCACTCCAGATTCATCCCTTGTAAACCACTCAGGAGAAGCATTTTGCTGTAGCCACGGAGAGGTTGTGGCCTGTCTTTAGTAGATAGTTTCTCTTTGTTTAAATGTCCCTCTGAATTGTATTTGGACATGCTTCACTGGCCTTACACTGCGTCAGCACCATGCCAATCCATCCATTTCGGGGGGGATGAGCTCTGTGCCAAAGTTCATCAGTCACTTCTGCCACTGTAGCTTGGCATGATTTGTACTAGTCTAATTGGGTCACAATTTCAGCTAATAATGATTGATACAAGCTTTTTGTCAGTGTGGGAGGAGGATGTGTGACCTTTTTATTTATTCCTCTGCTTTCTGAAAAACTTGTTTTCCAGTTATTAACATTATACAGACATTAAACTTGCTGAAAAAAAAAAAGAAATGAAAATGTGTCTTTCGTTAAAATGTCTTCTAGTCATCTGTTAATATGAATATAACATTTTAATACAAAACTGCCAGGGAAATGCTACTCTTCAAATTTCTTTGATGGAAACTGGTAGTCCCTCTGCAGGTTCAGTTGCAACATGCACTCTTTTGAACTCCCTACTTTGATATTTTTCCCCCTCAGCATCATTATCAATCTGCTGTCCCTCTATATTGGGCACTGGTGAGGCTGCACCTCAAATCCTGTGTTCAGTTTTGGGCCCCGCACTACAAGAAATACATTGGGATGCTGAAGCCTGTCCAGAGAAGGGCAGCAGAGCTGGTGAAGGGTTTGGAGAACAAGTCTCATGAGGAATGGCTGAGGGAGCTGGGGGTGTTTAATCTGCAGGAGAAGAGAGTGAGGTGGCATCTTACCAGTCTCTACAACAGAAGGTGGTAGCCAGGTGGGGGGGGGGTCTATCACTTCTCCAGATAACAAGCAACAACACACATGGAAGTGGTGTCAAGTCATGCCTGGGAAGGTTGAAATTGGATATTGGAAAAAATTTCTTCACTGAAGTGGTGGTCAGGCGCTGGAACAGACTGTCCAGGGAAGTAGTGGAATTACCATCCCTGAAAGTGTTCAAGAGATGTGTGGATATGGCACTTGGGGACATGGTTTAGTGGTGGACATGGTAATGATGCTAGGTTAATAGGTGGAATTGATGATCTTAGAGGTCTTTTCCAACCTTAATGTTTCTATGAGTTCAGAACTACCAGGATACCTGTGGTTTGCCAGATCCTGGTGTACTTTACAGTGATCTTTCTCCTGTTGTGTGTAAAGAAAAAAGATGCATTTTCTTTTCTGAGACTCCCTGGCACTTGAAGGAGGACTTTTAAAAAATTTTTGTCACTGTAGTAGGACATAAAAGAGTATATTGTTTTTATTTAGAAGGGCCACTGTCAGTACATTCAGTTGTTTCTCACACTAATAGGACCTCAGGAAAGTACCAGTAGTCTTTCAGGTATGTGAACACACAAGAGCCCTCTGGTTCTAAAACTGCAATGTAATATAAAATTCTCAAAAGCATATTTTACACATGAAATATTATCTGTGGGGTGCTTCTACTAACCTTTAAGCCTTATAAGCTATTTAGCCATTGTGTTTTTATAATCCATGGGTCTGGGGTGGCTGTCATCATCTTAAAATATAGCGCAAGCCAGTTCTTTCCCTGCACTATTCGCATTTCCATTCTGGTGTGTCTGAATGTCTGAATCATTGTACTATGCAAGTGCATTTTTCACACTTAAAAATAGACTCAATAACCATCTTCCTTCTCTGCCTTTCGTTTTGCTGCCGTTCTACTGCAGCAGCAGCTACATTTCCTGTCTCAATAGCACTTATGAAGCAATTAAGCAAATTTAGCACAGATTTTGCTACTGAATGTTAGACAGATTTCTCTTTATCCTCACTAGAACTTGTGCATGGACAGATTATACCCTAATGGCCTAGTTCTTTTTCTGTCCCCTCAAGAAGCACTCTTCCCATTTTACACATGGGCCATTTGATTTGGTGCCACAAAATTAAATTGATGGATCCTCTAATTGGTCACTTGTAATTAATTAGTATAAAAATTATTTATCTTTGTGTTGTATCTTCTGTAGTCTTCAATGACTACTGCTTGTGGTTACACAGCTGAAGGAAATTACTAGCAGGCAAATTGTGGACCTGTGGGAGCAGGTCCAGAAGAGGGCCATAAAGATGATCAGGAGGCTGGAACAGCTCTCCTGTGAAAATAGGCTGAAAGAGTACAACTTGGAGAATCTGAGATTCAGAGAGATGTCACTGCAGTCTTCCAGACATGAAGAAAAGGGAGAGGGTGACTTTTTACATGGGCAAATAGTGATAGGACAATGGGAAACAGTTTTAAACTAGAAGGGAAAAGATTTAGGTTAGATGTTAGGAAGAAAATCTTTACTGTGAGGATGGTAAAGCACTAGAATGGGTTGCCCACAGAAGCTCTGTCCTTGGAAGTGTTCAAGGCCAGATTCGGTGGGGCTTCCGCAACCTGGTCTAATGGGTGGCATCCCTGGCCTTTGGAGTGTGGATTGGAACCAGACCTTCATACTTCCTTCCAAACAAAGTTCTCCTGTGAATCTATGAAATTAGAAAGATTTATAAAATTAAATAAAAAGATTTCGAAAAAAACCCAACCCTAAAACAGTTCCAACAGTAACAATTTTTAGTATTTCTGTAAAATCTGTGTTTCAGTTGAATTGAGAGAGAAAATAAACTTTTTTTTTTAAAATCTGGTCAAGTCAAGAAATGTTACCTAGAACCATGATTAAGTGCATATTAACAAAGCTAAACTTATTAAAGACAAATACAATATATATTATATAAATATATAACTTATTTAAATGTAAGTTTAAAAGGGCACACCAATCATAACAGTCCATTGCTGTATTTATGGCCATTACTAAATAGCAAAAACACAATTAGTCTGATTTATATCAGAATACCCCAAAAATAAACTATTGTTTAGACCATCCCTGTAAATTACACTTCCTCCATAATACCAATGAATATCAATATTCCACCTCCCCTCTGCTCAACCATATTGTATTGCTAAAAAAGAGCTTTCTTGCTGAATTACGGAGGAAAGATGTGCTTTTGGAAGGAGCAGCTGTGCAGGAAGGATTTATTGTGCAGAATTGTGCTTTTCAAAACTGGTAACAAAAATTTCTGCCACAGACATAGGGCTTGAGTCACCTGTGACTGTAAAACAGAAGAATGATGTGTATGCAAACATAATTTAAATTTAGTCATGGCAAGGGATTCTTGATTGGAACAAGACACAATGAGTCCCATGGTACAATATGTGGGTAATACTTCATTAAATAATCAGAACATTCTGCAAAAATCTGGCCAAAATGTTCACACCGTTCAAACAGGAACAGCCCAAAAGAGATGAATAAGAGAATGAGGGATTCCTGGGGGAAAAATATTATAACTTGTTTTGTGAAATGATGATGAGAAAGTACATGAATGTTTTCCAGCTAGCTTTGATGCTTGTTGTCTTTCTGTTCAAAGAGCAAATGCATGTACAGTATTCATAGAGCATTTAGATTAGAAGATTTTAAAAAAGTTTCTAAATATCCAAAGAGCAAAGCTCTGAGATGACCTACATCAAGGGAGGTTGTGAGGGCAGAGAGACTGGGAATACTTATTGGCTGTGTGCAGACTCTGTAACTGTGTTTGCATAGGGAAAACATGTGTGCATGTGCATGAAATACACATAGGTGTGCGTTCCCTGTATGTGGAATACTTGCCCAGCCTTGCTACTGGCTGGACCTAGGGGCACACAGCTGGGGCAGCCTCATCTCTGTTGGGCCATTGGATTCAACATCTCTAATAAAGGTCATTAGGAGTTTCACAGTATAAATCCCCTGTTTCTGTGCAGGTCAAGGGCATTGGCAGCGTTTCTCATCTTTATATGCCCTCATTTTGTGGCACATCATTGCTGAGTCAAAGGGGGTTTTACTACAAGTTTTCAGCTTAATGAGGTATGTAGGGAATATTCTGTGGGTTTGGTTTACTGGAGCACATATTGTCTAGATTCTTCTTACTGTGTGGTATCCTGCAATTGCTGGAATGGGGCTTGATGAACAAGGTCTAATTTTACGTGGTGTTGGGCAGATTATACTGACTGCATGCCACCAACTGAAAATGTTTTCCTTCTGCATAGTTGGATTGCTTGAACTTTCTCTATTGATTTTATGCATAAGCTCTGGAAAGCAGCACAAAAGAAATGGTTGAGCCCTCCTCCTCTTGGTACTCATAACAACAGTATGTTCCTAGACTCAGCTGCTGTATTGCCATACATCAACAGTAGAGGACAAACTTCTCTCCTGCTGGAGAACACTCCCATTCATACAAAACAGCATGACCTTCATCCCTCAGAATGCCATTCTTGATTCACGCTCAATCCTGTGAAAATCTGATATGCTCAGATATTTTTATTTCCCCATGCAAAACTAACAAGTTGTTTTTTGACTTTTTTATTATTTAATTTGGTGGATTTCATTGTTCTGAAATGTATAAATGTTTTTTCATTTCATCTTAGTAAATTCCATCCTGTTTTCTGCAGAGTAATTCTCGTATTTACTGTTGTTCTGAATTATTCAACTACATTTGTGAATCTTTGGATCCCCTCTTATCTGTTATCTGCAAGTGTAGTAGTTTACATGTTATTTCATCATTCAGCCCATAAGATTGCACAGCTGGAATAGACTGTTTGTAAGCAGCATAAACCGTTTGATGTCATAAGAAATTTTTATAGCAAATTTTCTTTTGCACCTTCCTACTGGTTCTATAACAACTGAAGAGTAGTTCAGTCTGCTTGTCTGTTTGTTAGCCTGCTTACAAGATGTCGTAAGATGGTGTCAAAAACCTTGTTAAAAATGAGATTTGTCACTCCCCTTGTTTTTCCTTCAGATACAAACATTGTTTCCTATCAAAAAGGATGATCTGACTGGTGTAGCATGATTTGCCCTTTATGTTTACGAAGTCAGCGTGAAAAAGAAAAATAAATTGACAGCAGTCAGTTATGCACTACAGTTGTGTCCTTCAACATCTGTCTAAAGTTTTGTAAATCAAAATTGCCTTTAGCCATGCTTTTTGTAAGATATTTCAATGCATCTCAAAGCACTAGTGTTAATGTCATATATTTAGGGGTATAACATATAAAATCCAAACCAAGCTATACAGAGACTTGTAGAAGAAAATGTTTAACCCTTTTCAAAATGAAATGAAGAAATCACATGTAATACATGTTTTATATTAAGAGAGTTAAAGTAAATAATTTCACTGGAATTCTTTAGTTTAGAAAGAAATTTGTCTTCTGCCAATACAAAAAATAAAAAATTTTCAAAATTTCCCCCATGGAATTTGCAGATATGGTGAAACTTGAAGTTAAGGAAGGATTTGGCAGGCTTTTTTCCTGATCTGTAGTGGAATAATGAAAAAATATACTTATATATTACAGGATTAATATACTTCTACATAACTGGATTCAGGGATTGAATTGCACTATATTTTTCATATTATATTAATTCTGAAAATTAAGTCACTCTAATATTTCCTTGGACATCTCTTTATTGAGACATCATGGAGCAAATCCACATGTTTATAAGGCTTAAAGCATTTTCCTTTTTTAAAAAAAAAAATTAGATTTAAAAATAACCCACTACAGATATCTTCACAATTAATGATATTGATGTCTGAATTAAAATGTTCTAAAATGTTCTACTCAGTCCCTCTACTGCATTAAACCCATTTTCCAGCATTCAGAAGCAGAGCGTCTGTCTGTGTTCTCAGCATCCTGCGTTCACTGCGGTGTAGCTTTCAATATTTTCACGTTGGTCAAAATCTGTGTGACTTTATTCACACAGTGCTGAGCCTGAGCTAATATACCCTGCTGGGGGGCTTAGCTGCAGCACAGAGCTCTGGTAGAATATCTCCTGGTATCGTAAGAACGACTTGTTAAACTCTGTACATGTTGTTGACATAGCAGTGGCGTTTTGAAGCGCTGACTAATGCTTCCACAGCTGTAGGTAGTATCAGGCACTTGGTTATTATTAGGAAAGTTGCCAACCTGTTGGGAATGTTGGTATGCACAGTGACTGTAGCCAAAGGTACTCTGTTGTTAGGCACCACCGTTAGAAATGGTCCTAAAAGCTCTTAAGTCTCCCATTACTATAACCCCAGCTGACAGTGGAAGCTAATAGCATTGGCAAAAAAAGCTCCTTAGAAATAACAAGCAACACCCATATGCCAACTTTGCTGCTAAGTGAAATAAATTGTTACTAGCACCACCAAGTAGCTGGAACTGCTTGTAACAGCTGTGAACCCCAAAGTTGGTGATTAATGTCGGCTCCAAGCATTTCCGGATGCCTGATGGAGCAGCCGTCATTCCTTGTAACAGCCAGGAATGCTGAACGGCAGGGCTCCTGACGGCTGCAAGCATTGCTGGCTCCCCAGCAATGGATGTAACGGCCACACATCCTGAAAGGCAGGAGTCACAGCATCTTCTTTCTTGTCCATTTATGCTTGGCTCTGGTGAAATCTAATTGCCAAGATGAAGCCTCAGGAATTCTAGTATATAGTTATTTTGGCTGGTAAGCTTAGTTATGAGAATTTTTTTGGTTTTTAAATATAGTTTACAGCTGTCCTTGCATTTTCAAGAAGGAAGAGGGCTGGATTCTGAGCGTGGCCATACTCTTTATTTATTGCCAGAGGGTGGGGATGGACCTTTATGGAACCACTCATAAAATTTTTATCCTGGGAGCAGTTCCATGCTATTTCCTATCTCATTATAATTAAAAGCTGCCTAAAGACTAGAGATTTAGCTTCAACTAAGAATTTCAGAGTTGTCTCACTGTGCCAGCAAGTTGTACCCTCTGCTTGTTGTGTCTTTAGAAGGCTGCAGTGAGTATAGGAAGAATTAGTAATGAATCATAAGCCTTTGAAGACTTAATTCTGTATGCATACAAAAGGTCAGTGGATAGGGCAGTTATCCTACAGTATTTTGCATTTCATGTTGCTACACAGGTGTTCTAAGGCATGCATATTGTAGAATCATAGAATTGCTAAGGTTGGAAAAGACCTCTTCATCAAGTCCAGCTGTTATCCCACCACCTCCAGGTTTACCACTAACCAACGTCCAGGGATGAAAACAACCTCAACATTGCCAACTGGGTGAACAAAATTACTAATTAATCTAGGATTGTAACAGTTGAAAACCCAGTATTTACCCATGAGCATCTATCTTTTTTTCTTGTGGAAGGAATATTTCCACTGTCTCTGCCAATATTGTATTACTAATCCTTGGGCTGCTAAGCAGCTGTACTCAGATCTTGCAATCCTGACCTTCTTATCAGATACACAGAATAAGATAACAAGTACTATTGCTCAGGCAGTTAAAATGGTGCCAGTCATGAGCTCCTGTGAACTTTCACTAAGAAAGTAGTTTTTTCATTCTGTTTTCTAAGCAAGAACTCTGCTGCACAAAATGAAACATGAAAACAACAGATTCAAAATCAAGTGGAAGGCCTGGTTCCTCAAGTAAACTGCTTAATCTGTGCATCTCTGCTGTGAATTATTATGTGGGTCAAAAATTGCACATTCAAAAAGTAGCTGAACTAGATAAATTCATGGAAGGGGAAAAATAAAAGGTGTGAGGAATATTAAATCCGAAGGCAAAAAGATATCCAAATAAATTCATGAGCTGCAAATTTCTGGAGGTTGGAAGTTTCCTTTGCAAATGTCTCTAGCAGTGGTTGAGAGCAGGTATCTAAGAGCACAGAGACCTAGGAGAGAGCAAACACAGAGGTGAAGGAAGCAACATTGTGCATATTTGCTTTGACCTGGTATGGCCATTGCTCTCATATGCTGAGCTTTTTCAGACTGGAGCATAAATCTCGGGCAAAGTGGATCCCCGCGTAGGTGTTTGCCTTCCTTTGTGAATAACTTGATTGAATTAATTTGAATGAACAAATTTGAATGTTGTGTGGATTTTTCCCATTCATCTCCTCAGACTGTCAGCTCTCAAGCCTTTGTGAAGAGGAGTGAAGCGATAACAAATTTATAGCTGATTATCTTAACTGTAATCTAAAGCTACTCTCTTATCCACAGCTCTTAGATGCACAGCAGCTTCTGAGTGCAGAAGCTACATTTGTAGGATTTGTGAATTTGCATTTCTGAAATCATATGTTAGAATTATGTGACTCAAGTAACACTGTTTTTTCAGTGAGAGCCATTTAAATAATGAGACAGTAAGCTGGCTACCTGAACCTGGAATACTGCACATTAACTATGTATACAGAAACTACAAAGGATGAGGCTGCACATGGTTAGTTTGGATTAAATGAAGATATTTTCTGTACAACTCTGAGCATATAATAGGGCTGGGAGGCATCATTCTGATGAAATAATGTGTTTCCTCTACCATCAGTTTGTTGTCAGAGAAGAAAATAGAGGTATATACTGTACATATTCTGTCTTAAAGTTTTAACTTGCAACTGCACATTAGTCATTCTTGAAAGGCATCTTTATGATTGCTTTATTTCACTGACAATATTTTTCAGTTTTAATTTTTTTTAATCAAGAATATTTTGAGAAGATGACAAACAAGTATGCATGTAAGCGTTTTGTATTTAGACCACAGAGGTTGATAATGGGGCCAATAACTAACATCTTCAGTAATCACTTGCATGATGGAGCAGGGTAGACCCTCATCAGATTTGCAGGTGTGAAAAAAACAGGATGAATTGTTGGTACACCAGATGTACCATTGGGTTGTGCTACCATTCCGTGGCATGTCAGAAGGCTGGAGATCTTGGCCAGCAAGACTTCTTGCTAAAGCCAAGCAAAGGCAAAATGCCAAGTCCTGCCCTTGGGGAGGAAGAAACCCCAGGTACTCACCTGTACAGGCTGGGTGGTGTTTGGCTGGAAGACGGCATTCTGGTAAAGGCCCTGGGGATCCTGGTGAACACCTAGTGGAACATGAGCCAGCAAAGTACCTTTGGAATACAGGCAGCCAGGAGAAGGCAGGTTGCACTAGAGAAAGCATTACGACTAGATCTAGGGAGGTGAGTGAGTCTTCTTGACTGCTCAGCCTCGACTGGAGCACATCTCCAGTGGTCTATCCACACTGGGCTCCCCAAAACAAGGGAGACATGAACATACTGGAGCAAGTCTAGCAAAGACCTCTGCAAGAATGTAGGTACTTGGGCATATCATATGAGGAGACCCAGAGAGAGTTGTGATTGTTGAGCCTGAAGAAGAGCGGACTCAGAACTTCCCAAGAATACCTAGAAGTCATGGCTCACACACTCATAACAGACTCTCATTATGAATCACAGTTGTGCTGTGCAGCGGCAGGTTGAGCCTCCATTAACACCAGGTTTGGGTGGCAGCCATGAGGGCAGAGATGCCTGGCTTAACTCTCAAAACACAGGGACATATGTCCTGCTGGTGTCTGCTCCTTCTCTGATCAATGGTGGGGTGGGGGTTAGGGAAAGAGGGATCACTGCAGAGGGAGGCAAGGGACAGATCAACCAGGGCAGCCACCACTTTCTCCAGCCCTTTGAATTGCTGGGTTGTTTGTTCTACTCTCACCTTTGTATCCCATCTTCTCCAGGGAAGGGCTTCTGGTTCTCGCCTCTTCTGAGCAGAACAGGAGGAGGTGAGTTGAGGTCATGACACAGATAGAGGAATGGCTGTTTTGTGCCTTTGTATTGCAAGTCTCATGTAGGAGGCAAATACTGTGTAGTGCAGGAGAAAAGGGAGAGATAGGAAGACATGTGGGGGAGACAGCGTGCAGGTCTGTTCACAGCCTCCCCTCAAAAAAATTGAAGTGGATTCTCATTCTTTGAAAGCTGTTGTGAAGCAGTGCTATACCTTTCTGAAATAAGCACCCAGAAACCATAAATACTCAGAAGTTGTGACATTCCTTTTAGTGACTGTTGCCCTTCTCTGCCACTTCCTGACCAACTCCCTTCCAACAACTATACTGACCTGAGTCCTGCAGGCTCAGAACTTGAATAAATGCATGGTTTTACTGGTAGTGAGAGATAGGCTCTCAACACAGGAAGATTGTGTATTTATCTTTATGTATAGCTTATGAGTTTTCAATAATATCAATAAGTAATGGCATCAAAAATTCTGAATTATCGTAAAGTCTATGTGAATACAGTAAAAATCCTTTCCATGAGCAATAGGACGTTCCATGTTTATTTGATCAGTAACTTGAAAATAGCACAAAAGTACTTGAGACAACTACAATTTGAATGATGTCCTGACAAAAATATAAGATCCAGTTTAGGGATTGAGAGTATGATATTTCCAGATTTTTTTTTTCCTGGATCCACTAATTCAAAACATTTCCAGATCATATATTTTTGAGACTTTAGCGTTTTGCTTCTTTAGTTGACTCCTACTACATTTTGGTGGCTCATACTATATCTAGGCAAACTTCATAGCTCTGGTGCACTCTTTTGTGCAAAGAACAGTGAGAAAGCCTTCTCCCCATCTGCCTCTCTTGCATATTTAGCTGACTGTCATGGGAGATAATAGTTACTGAATCTCCAAACCAAAAATCACTGGATTTGTTTGCAGTATCTGTCCAGTGTCCTTTTCCCCTCATTTTTACCCCATTGCTTCTGCAGTGCCTTGCAGTTTTGTGTAGAAAGGGTTAGGTTAAAGTTGTTGCCTCTCTCTTTGATTCAGTCATTTGAAGTATATTTCTTGTTGCATTTCAACTGTGTTGCACTTATCTTTGGTCAAACAGGACTTGCAGAAAATGAACAGCAGGGAGTGAGTGCTTTCCCTCCTTGGCTGACTGTGAGAGCTCCGTGCAGCAGTTGGGATATAGCAGGGTCTTGGTACAACTGCAGCCTTGGTTCTGTGGATGTATGTGCAAAATCCTGAAAGGAGCAGTCGAAAGTATGTGGGCATTGTTTTGTTTGGCTCTTGCTTGAGGTTTAAGGTAAATGACATTGGTCATAGAGGGAGGTTATATTGTTGTGGCATGTAATGGCATTACATGCTTAATGCCACTACAAAAAAATCACTGGCTCAAAAAGTAACTCAACAAAGTAAACAACTGCTCCATCAGTTGCTTTGGATAGTTTATGTACAAGTGGAAGTATTGTGCTTTGATGAAATATGTGGTAAGAACAAGGTTAAAACTGTTTTGAAACACCTGACCTGAATCTCCAAGTACTTTTAAGGCTGAGAGAAACTGCAGTGAAAATTCAGTTGTCTAAAGTCTTGGCACTATGGTAAGAAATTTACAGTGAAGGTATGGAACCACTTTGAAAATTCTGTGACATCTGTGTCTTCCTTTACTATGATTTCTGAAGAATTAGGGCACTGTCAGATTTACTAACCATTTAGTTTAACCTTTTAAAGAGATCAAATACCTAAAAATCCTTAGGGGTTAGGAGGCCATCTCCTAGGTGTCTCACTGCTTCCTCGCATGCGTTAATATCTGTATAGGTCTGATGATTTTTGTGGGATTCATTCGACCAAGTGCAACGTAGGTGGCTGCATCTGATAGAGTCACTGTAGTCTCCCACTGGTGCCTACAGTAGTTAGTAGCAGAAGCTTCTAGGGAGTGATTCATCTCATCTTAAGGTTTACCCTCGGCAAGTCAATATAAGTTATGACATACCAATATAAATCACATCAAATTTGAAGTTTTGCACTTCTTTAAATATACTGGGATGTAAAATTTCTCACGTAAACTTAGGAAAAGTTTTGGAAAGCACATGCTATTCTCTACTTTCAGTCTGTGATGTCCACATGACACAGGATTTTCATTTTTCTTCCTTTGCCCATGCTGTCTGTCCATGTTTTGCTAGTTCAGTTCTTCTTAGTTCTATTTTTTTTTCTGTGTGTTCAGTGTTTCTGTGCTGTGAGCACCACCTCTCTTGTTTTCTCTTGTCTACCTCATGGTGTCTTAAGCAGTCCTTGCTGTTGGTAGTTTCCTCACAGGGTTTCCTCCCTGCATTTTATCTACAGAATTTTGTTTTGGAATGGGTCAGGAAGTTGTATTCAAGCTGACTGCCTTCTGATCACTCCTTACCTGTATTCTGGGACATGCTTTTCTGCTCAGAGTAATCTGAATTTCTCTAAAAGGCGAAAAGCAGGAGTCCAGGAAGCTGGAGAATAAATAAACTATTTGTATGTAGAAACAAATGCTGTCAAATCCAGTAATTTATGGGTAGTAAACTGGATGAAACTGATGCTAAACAAATTAGGAAAAGAAAGAAAAGAAAATAATGCTCTGTTCATTTCTAGTGGTTCCTGTGAACCAGCTGAAAAGGAGCTGTATGCACATTAGGAAAAGTATCTTCATTTTTACTACAGCTCTGTCAGAGAGTTTGTCATTTGTGACTTACCTTCTCTTTTCTTATTGGATAAGTGTAAAAAATATACCAGGAATTGTCTCAAACATGTTGTTCTCTTTAGTAGTTATATTTAAAGGGTGAAAAATAAATTTGATGTTCATTTAAGAAATTTAGCTGTTCAACTTCAGAGAATTTCTGAATAACCTGCTTGTAAAACAGACAGTGAATATAACAAATCTTATTTGTTTTTTCACCCAGATGCACAGTGCATTGTTGTTAGTGCATCTCTTAATATATATTTTTTTGATAAAGCTGACTTTATTTTAACTGCAGGAGGTACTTCAAAATTCATAGTGAAACTATATCAGTAAGAAATAAAGCATAATTCCTCAGGAAAAGCAATACACATCACCAATTTAATTTCTAATTCTCCAGATGAATATGAACAGTTTATATTTTCAGATCTGGAATTGCACTGGTCACCTGTCACAGATGCTTTTCATTTTCCCTGCTGTCTGTACCATCATGAGTTTGCCCCATGCAGAGGCAGTAAAAATAGCAGACAAATTCACATTTTTCAGGAATACGTCCAAGACCAGGGTTTGAAAAAAGACCGAAATAACTCAGTAGTACCCAAAATAATAGATGGCTAAGTCAGTAAATTGTTGAGACCAAGCAGACAAAACCATAAGATATGTGGTAAAAAACCCAACAAAATAAAGAACCCCTCCCCGCACAAATATTAACAACTTGGTCAGAATGTTGTATAAAAATAAACAGCAATTCAAGAAACACTGTATCACAAATAAGAGAGCTGAGAAGAGGCGAGTGATTTCAATAATCTCAATTTATTCACTGCACATAGGAGTGAGTAATAAATAATGAAATACATGAGATTGAATTAGGAGAGATGATACTTAAAGCAGCTCCCAAAACTAATAAGCAGTACCAAACTCTAATGCACATCTGACTTTTCATATATGAGTTCCTTCTCCGAAATCAATAAAACTATTGAAATATTTAAAATTAAACTATATTCTCAAGCACTTTCCTGGCTCCATGACAAAGATCAAGCACAAAGCTTGTGAAACGTGAAAAATTAAGGGTACATTGGCTTTAGTACTGTATATGCATATGGAGTGATTTAGTTCTATTTCTATCTCACCTGGAGGGATGTAAGTTATGGAAAATATTGTAAGAAGACCAGGTTGATAAGGAATTTTTTTCAGGAATAGATGGGATCGTAGTGAACAGTTTTATGGAGTAAGTGACAAAAAAGATAATGAGGTCTAGAGAAAACATTCAGCTTTCAGCCTGCAGGAACTACGGCTATGGCAGCAACTAAGGAAAAATGGCTGAGAGATCTAATTGAAGTGTGCATAATCTTAAATGGTGTAGATAATCTTAATGCTTTGTACCCAGCATGCATTCAAAGACCAGGGGCAAGTACTGTACTTAAAATCAAATGCAGGCATAAAGAAACATTTATTAAATTAATAGTAACTGCTGAAGTGACCTGCAAGGCATAGGTATTGAGAAAAACACTTTGAGACTTTCTCGGGCAACAATTAGGTTATGTCCTGCAGCCATCAGCACTGGAAGGAAACATTCATGGCTTCTTCCACTTCCTTGGTGACATTCGAAAGGGGCTTTTTGTTTTGTAACTGTGCTTGAACCAAGACTGCTTGACATTTTTTATTTCATAAAAATGGATTATAATGCTTCATTAGATTTTTTTACAACCTCTTACAGATTAAAAAACACAGAATGCAGCTTTAAGTTGACAGTTTTGTGATTTAGGTTGTCTGAATATATCTGCATGAGCATTTCCTAGCTGCATATGTTGCTGAAAGGTTTTGTACATGTAGATTCCCATCCAGAGCATCTTGTTAAAATCAGTGCTGACCGCGGATTAGGAAAATATGCATAAAATATGCATGATCTTGGTTATTTCTTAGAGGAGGATCAACGACACATTTGACATTTTAATGCCAAATATATTATAATCATAATTGTGATTGACATTTCTGCTGAAGGTTTTTAGTGGCAATGTAACCCAAGTTGCCCTTGCTGCTGGGCAAGCAGAATTTATTTTGCTGGCAACGTCTGTTGGCAAAAAAAGCTCCCTGATTTTTTACCATTTTTTTTCCAACATCTCCCCTCCAGCAAGCCCTTGATTTCTGTAGCATAGCTCTTCTTATCCAGTATTAAAGGTACAGTTCCAGGTGGCTGATGTCAGACTACTCTCTAAGCACTTCTGGTGGGGTGTAACTGCAGCATGCAATGCTGAGATATCAGAAAAGTTACAGACCTGAAAGGAAAGGCAAATTAGCCCAGGCTGAGTAAAGAATTAGTGATAGGGTATTGCTCCCAGGACCTGATAAGTCATCTCTGAGCTATGCTGTTCCATGTAGAATAAATAGTGTCTTTGTGTATTACTACATTGCATAGTGAACCAACCAGTCACCTGTTTTAGCCTGAAAAATCTGGGATTTCTTGCTTAGGTTTGAAACCAAGGAATGAAGAAATAAACAAATCATTAATTCACAGCTTCGGACTGTGAAAAGAAGTATTTTTGTTAAGATTTCAGTAGCTCTTGAGCTAACATGATGTACTTTATTTCTTAAGATGTTGCCCTGCTCCCTATTTCCAGTAGAGTGAAGGGTTCACATTCTCCCAAGAGCAATATTGCACATCTAAGGTATCTTTATGCTGGAGAGATTTTTTCCCCTCTTTTCATCATCTAGAGGCAGAAGAAAAAATAATAAAACAAGATATTTAAAGGCAGAATTTAGACAGAACAGCTGTAGTTTTAGCATGTGTTAGCTGGATGAAATCTGACAAACAAACAGTACTAATAGAATGATAATAGTTTTGGGCAGCCGGCCAGGAACATGCTGTTGTGAATAGGTCTGGAAAGATTTTATTTTTTTTAATGAAGTATGGCAATATAGCCTGTTCTATCAAAGGTGAAATATTTTATGCGGTTGTTGTTTTCCACTAGGTTTTGAAGATAATCTATTATAGAAAAGAAACAAGGAAATTGGGTACCAAGAGTATGAGTGTAGGAAACTTTGCTTGGTTTGGTATAAACAATAATGCTGTGACTGAAGGAGAACAGGGATTTGAAGCTCAATTCTGATATAATCCAGGCCAGTAGCCAAATGCTAAGCGACTGAGTGTGACACACAAAGATACACAGCCCTCTTTTGCAATGTGGTTCCATTTTTGAAAATGCTCAAAAGATTTTGTCTCTTATTTTGTTTGGGAATTGAAACAAAATTTGCAGCAACTTCAGTAGATCTGACATTTAATTTCAACACTGTCCAACCTGTAGCAATAAGCAGAATGTGTGTTAGGTGCAAATTATTTGTGTTTAATATAGATCTGAAAATAGTTTCTGGATTGTAGAAAAAGGAATTATTGATTTTTTTAGACTCTGATAGATCTTTTAAAATGAATGGTCAGAAACAATATGCAATGAAAAAGGATGACAATTGTTTATTTTCCATTAATAGTGAAAGAATCAAGTTAAGCCTAATGATAAATTTTTAATTTTGGATAGGATCCATTGGAGATGATTCTGGCTCATGTTTGTCTGGCTTACCTTCTGAAACTCAGAACCCTGAAGTCTCTATTAACTTTACTGGTTGCACAGTTGACCATTGAATTGAAGGACATCTTCCGTAACTCCATCATATGCTTCCTTGGCATGTCTCAGAAGTAAGGTTAATGTCATAGGTTTGTGAGGTGGTATTTATTAGAACTCAAAATGGATCCCATTATTTGGACATTAATTTGATAAGGAACTATATTTTACTCTGAACACTAATAACTACTCTATTTCCTGTTCACCAGAAATGTTGTTCTAAAAATTCTCTTAACTTTTTTTTTTTTCTATAAAGTTCATAAATGTTGTCTCTTGCTGGTGCGAACAGATGCATGGAAGTTAACATTCTATGTTTAGAGACAGGTGAAGCAGTAGTGCTAGTGTCTAGGTTGTTTTCTTTCCCCCCCCCTTTTGTTTTTTTTTTTTTTTAGCGGATCTGCTACAATTTTCAGCTACTCTTTATCTTTTCCATGGCTTGAAGACAAAAAAGCAACTGTCGGCTGAAAATTGATTCACAGAATTATAGAATGGCTTGAGTTGGAAGGGACCTTAAAGATCATCTAGTTTGAAACCCCCCTGCCACCGGTAAAGATATCTTGTACTAGATCATCTTGCTCCAAGTCTTATTCAGGCTGGACTTGAACACTTCCAGGGATGTGGCATCCACAACTTATCTGGGCAACCTGTTCCAGTGCCTCACCATCCTCGCAGTAAAAAAAAAAAAAAAAAAAAAAAAAAAAAAAAAAAATTAAAAAAAAATTTAAAAAAAAAATCATCCTAATACTTAATGTCTTTCAGTTTAAAGCCATTCCCCCTTGTCCTATCACTCCATGTCCTTATAAAAAGTCCCTCTCCTCTTGTAGTCCCTTTTAGGTACTGCAAATTGCTACAAGGTCTTTCCAGAGTCTTTCCTTCTCCAGGCTAAGCAGCCCCAATTCTCTTACACTTCTCTTCTTGGGAGAGGTGCTCCAGCCCCTGATCATGTTTGTGGTCCTCCTCTGGACTCACTCCAGCAGTCCCCATCCTTTTTACATTGGGGGCCCAGAGCTTCAATCACTGTTCCTCGTCCTAAACTTATAGACTTCATGGGATTAAAAATGTCTAACATCAAAAGCCCAAACTTTATAGTCTGGTCTGCCTTCTTGCATTCAGACATCTACAAGGTCTTACTAAATTATGTTGTGAGTAGTTTGGGCTGCCCAAGAAGGATACAGGACTGAATGCTCCTTTTCCATTAACCTGTAGGCACACATCTTTCAGCTGAAGTACTTCTCATATGGATTTTATCTAAACCAGTTTCTGTCCTCGAAAATATTGATTCGTTCAGTAGCCAGAATTGCTTCGTAAAATGTCTCCTGAGCAAAATGCAGCTGAATATCAGTCTTATTGTGATTGGATTAGTTCACTGGAATGCCATCAGTGTTCAGGCAGGTGCCTTCCAACCTAGAGACCAGCTGGAAGTGCTTTTTCTCTAAACTTCCAGGTGCCAAAAGGCAGTCAGTGAAAGCAATTTCAGACACAGAATTAATGAAGGTAAGAGCGGATGATATTGGGCAGCAGTGTTTGCCAAAACATCTGATTTAAAAAGGAACAGTAGCTTTAATCACGTGGATAATACGTTATGGATGATGAAAAGGATATTCATCCATGAGACTGATTCTTGTCCAGTGAATTTAATACAATGTGTATCTTCATGTTCCCATTTGGATGAGGCATCCTGCCCATGTACCATCCAGTGAGACATCATAGATACTCTCCCAGACTTTTATTTTGCTCTTGCAGCTGTCATAATGAAAACCCTTACAGAGTTATTAGTACATTTTTTAATTACGCTCCTGTTTGTTATAACAATGAAGTTTGTGCAGTCCCATAAAATCTTCTGACTGGTGGAATATCCAGAGCTTTCATTCAAGTATTTGAGAGTATTATATGACAGGTAAAAGTGTAACTATTTACCACTGCTGGAAAAGCATAATTTCTTGTTAATATTTTCTTCTTTTGTCAACTTCTGTCTTCTTTATGTCAACTTATCACCTGTGCTGTTTGGGGGTCAGGATTAGGGCATAGTTAGGAGGGAAGATTGCCACTATGATTTCTAGGTCCAACTCAGAACCTACTTTGCTGTCTATATCTAGACACTCATCACCAGCAGCTGTACAGGTAGATTGTCAAGAAACATTATCTTTGTTTCTTGATCTTTATTACTGTGTTTTGCTTTCAGCTACTTTGAAAATCTATGCAAGCAACTGTCAATGAAATTGCTACACTTACCTTCTTATGTTGACGTATTTCCCAATTTTATAGAAGCTTGTAACCATTTTTGCAATGTTTCTTCCACATTCCTTTCCTCTAAGTCATCCATCAAAGCTGGTTAGAGGATACATTTTGTGCATTGAGGTGGGAAAAGGCATTCTAATATATCCCTTTTCTTGTTATACTGGCTATCATGTATTTAAGGTTCTCTTTAATATTCTTCTAGAATAAATGTATTTTTTCTTATTTCAAGTACTGTTATGATAATAAAATTTATTCATAACTTTGCTAGTGGCAAGATCAAGTTCAGTGGTAGTTTGACTGCACATCTGGATAAGTTGGCTTGTGTAGTAAGGTTACTGTGAATTAACATTTAACCTAAATATTTATATTTTTAATTACCATTCCATTAAAAATGCAGGTTTTTATGCTTCAATCTGTTCTCTGTCTCTGGGTTAAGAGTGTATTGTTTCACTTGTTATATGACATCATCTAATGCTCAAGAGTTGCAGCAAGAAAATCTTTTAACTCTTCATTATTCATTAGTTTCCATCCTGGTCCTTCTAGCTCCTGGGACCATCAAGTCGTCACGTGCTTGCACTTGAGCATCATTACTGTTGGCACAGGCTTGTAAAAGCATTAGAGCTGGCAATGCACACAAAGGAGTGGTGTGCGGTGTCAAATCATGCCGCAAATCATCATCTTCCTGAGTTTTTTCCTTGTTATTTTCATTTGACGAGATTCTGTGTGTGCAATCCTGTACTATTGTAAGAGTATTCTGTGGAGCTTTCTGATGTTCTGCCCCTTTTTTGGAAGGAATTATTTGCATTTTCCATTTTTTGCAGAAAATATTGCTTCCTATCTAAGCATACATGACATGCAGTCTCTAGTTACGATGATAAATGTTAGCAGCAATCAGTTGAATCAGCAGTTTATATCCTGTTTAGAAATGCTGATTTATCAGTGTAATTTAGCTTTCTAGAAAATGTGCAGGAAATAAAGTTGATATCTGGCATATATAAAACCCTCTCCATCAGGACTCGTTTTTCAGCAACAGGGGCACATTTAAATTTCAAGCAATCATTAATAAAATACTTGTACAAACTTAGTGCAGAAACAGGAAAACTAAGCTAATCTCTGTGATGCTCAATAAGCTGATTTCCCATTTGCAAACTTGAATCAGTTCTCTTAGCAGATGACATTTTATTCAAGGAAGGTTATCCTGTTAACTGAAGGCACTCTTATTTCCTTTTCTTTTTCCCCTCTGTTGTATAATACTCCATGAACGCAGTGTGTAGAAATTAAACTCCAAATAGCCACTGCCTTTCCCTTCCCCCCTTTTTGGCAGGAGAGGGACAAAGGCAGAGACCGTGGGTTGAGATAACAATTTACTGAAAGCAAACAGCAGTGGACTAAGAAATGCCTGATGTCAGCAGCAATATCAATAACAAAAGTATACAAGAGGAGGAAGTGCTTTGCACACAAAAAGGTGTTCACCACCTCTACATAGCTCTGCATGGCTGCTGGGACAAAGACTGGATGGCAGCCACTCCCACACCCAGTGCCAATTGGTTCCCCCAGACAAAGGATGGCAGGTGCTCCCCACAGTGCTCTCCTTATCCCTGAGCTGGGAACAGAAGAACAATGGACAACCCCTAAAAGCTAGATTGTCCATGTCAGAGCCACACTGCTACTTCAGATGCTGGACTCAATTCCGCACAGCTACGGGTGGCTCTGGTGTCACCACTTTTGACTGCTCCATCCTGGTCCACTTGGCTCCTTGCAGCTTGGGTCAGACTCAGCTGAGGTCTACAATTTGGATCTACCATAACTTTGCAAAGGATTTCTGTTACTGGGTCACTTTAGCTGATACAGTTCATTTAGATAAATGTGACTCCTTAATAGACTGTCTTGGTTTAGATAGACAGGTATCTGCCAGGGAGGGTTGGAGTCTCCCTTAAAATGTAATCCCCTCCCCCCCCTTTTCCAAATTATCATAAATTTGCAATTAAAAGGCAGTTAGGCAAAGATTTTGGGAATAGGTATAGTGGTTCTTTACTAGGGATATAAAAATACAGATGTTGTAGTACAGAAGAATAAGCAAACAAATAAACAAACAAGAAATCCTAGAAAAACCCTGACAGAGTCAGGAATACAACCTGACACCCTGTTGGTCAGGGTGTTGGAAGCAGTCCAAAGTAAGCCCTCCTGGAGTGGCAGATGTGGTTCTGTTGGAGTAGAGATGGTCTCGTTGAAGAAAAAAGGGTCTAGTAATGGTGAGATGGGTCCGGTCTTCCTCCAGGGATCCGGTGGAAAAACTGGATACCTAGTGGGACTGTGGCTCCTTTTTATCTAGGTTAAGATGGTTTGGCTCCTCTTCCCTGTGTGGAGCAGCTTACAATAGTGCAGTGTAATGTGTAATGTCATTGATGAGCTCTTAATGGTCCATTAGTAGAAGACATTCCCATGGAAGTGGTGAAACAGTGAAGAGAGATAAGTAGCACTCCACCATCTGATAAGTGACACTGATCCATTTGGGCAAAGACAAGCAATTCTGCTCCACCCAGATGGAATAGAACAACATGCTCTTTACAAAACCCATGACACAGACCTACTGCCTTAGATGAGGGCAACTGTTTACCCAGGGATAATTCTGCTCTTTTATTTTCCCCAGACTTCCGTACCCTACTACAGTGACAAAAATTAAACATAAATAATTCCTAGAGATAGTAAAACAACTGAACAGAAGAAGATTACTTGCCATTTCTGGTGGCTTCTTTTCTCTCTGCAGTACATGGGACAGCAGTCTGGCTTCATTCAGCCTTCCAGTTTCCAGCTTCTGGACTCATATATGGGATTTATACATGGGATATAAAGTGTTGTTTCCTTTTCTAATTTTGTTTCTCTTTCTAAAAATATCCCTCCTTTCTTGCATAACTCTTGTTCTTTCCCATTGATTTTATTAGTGCTGCACCCCATTTTCATAAATTAATAGTAGAGCTTATCATCTTATCATTCATGCTTCTGTGCTGACTTTAAGTTGAGTGCACTATTACTTCCTTAGGCAGAAGCACTTGAAAGCACTTCAGATGGATGTTTCTCATTTAATCTACCACACCTCCTTTAAACTTAATACAGGATTATGAAGTTACCTTTTACTCCCCTTCTGCAAAACTGTACCTTTCAACATTTTTGTTTTAACTTCCTTTTTCTTTCATCTTGCTGTCTAGTGCTGATGACAAAATTTCCATGAAAATGTGTGGATTTTCGACTAAATTAACGTTTTCCAAAAGTATCATCATTCTTGGGAACATTTAATTCATCAACAAGTATACCTGACCCCAAACTTCCATAAAAAATTCTTCTGTATATTTTTCAGTTTTTCAGCAGTTCACCAAAGTCTATCCAATACCCTGGTCTATTTGATTCTCACTTTCTACTATAGTTAATACTTTATAGTTCTTGCTTGAATGGTAAATATTGTCTTATTTTCGATTTCAAAATTTTATACCGTTTCATTTCAGAAATTCCCATCTGAGTCATAGCTCATGTTTCCCTACATACACGCATTTTAAGTTCAGATCCATTTGCTCACAAATTGGAGTCAGATATTCTAAAGAGAGATTTCTCAGAGATAATCTAGGAAGTGGCTGCAGGTTTTTCTGACAGTATTCAAACATATATATATATATATATAGAGAGAGAGAGAGAGAATATATATGAGCTTTTTTTTTTTTTCTCTAGAACTGCATACACAAATGCACAGAGCCTGTTTATGTATGCACACACACAAACACCACACACACAGTTATGATGTATCACGTGGTAGCTGTCCACTGTGTCTTCTGCTTTATAGCAACTTGAAAAAAACTGCCTTTTTTTTTTTTTTCCTTTCATTCATCCTTTTTTGAAGTTTGTGTTTTGGCCATCACCTTTTTGCAGTTCAGTAAAATAATTTTCTGTGAAAGAATGACACCATACACCCCACAGGTATTTATTGCCGAGTTATAATCCTGAATATAACTGTTTATCTCTCACTCCTCCTGAACATGGCAAGGCAAGTATAAACACCTATAAAAAATTTTAGAGCAGTGCATGGATATGTATGCACTGAAAATGCAATAATATGAAAAATAGAACTTTTGTATTTTTCAAAGTATTGTATGAACAATATGATTGCCATTCATCCAGACTTTTGCTAAATAACAGAAAATTATCAAAATAAATTTTTGTAGCAAAAAGCAGGATGGCCTTCAATCCTTTAGAATGAAGTTAAGAAACTATGAAAAGCCTTTCAATATGCAAGTTTCGAATCAGCCATGAATAAACAACTTTAGCACTAAAATACAGGAGGAATAATGCTCAGTTAAAAACAGCTGCACTATCTTAATGTACATGTGGGTGGACTGTACTGTGATCTTACTAGCTTTATCACATTAAATAAAGGGGGTTTTGTGAGTATTTTTCCTTATATTTCCGTTTAGCTGTGCTATCTCACATACTTTTTGCAAAATTTCTGCTCATTTCTTAAGATGATCATTTTATTACCATTTTTTTAAGATATAATGAGGGGTTTTTTTCATTTTTCATACTTGTCCCTCTCAAAGGAGAAAATTGAGTGCTGCTGATTTTTGGGTTGAGTTCATTGAATGTCCCAAACTCTTATAGAGGTGATTTTATAAAAAGTTAAATATTTTTAATGACTTAACTTTTCCAGGCTATTTCTCCATCTCTTACGAGAGTCTTAATAATTTTCAAAGTGATGCAGAATGAGACTAACCATGATATATGTGATGCTTGAAAGAAAGACCTCTGAATATATCCTACAATCCAAGAATTGTTTGAGCAATAAATTTACCCATTTTTTATTTTAAGAAAACGTTTATTTTAAAATAAAATGAAGGGGATTTTTTTTTTTTTTTTTTTTTTTTTTTTTTTTTGTGATTTGGTGTCATTAGCTTTACACTTAAAGCTGGGTTCATCTTATCTCACCTCCCATGGCTGAGAAATCTGTTATGAGACTTCATCTTTCTGTTAGCAATGAAGAGAGGTAGTGTTTTGCTTCATTGTTTCCAAGGAAATTTGAGCAATTAGGATACAAATTTAGGTCCTTTAATTCACTAAAATATCACAAGGGATGATTTTGATTTGTCTTGCTTTTATCACGGATCTTCACCCTAAAGCCAGCTCACACATATAGAGATGCTTCTCATTGCTATGGACCTTTGTACTATTGATCCGAAAAATTAGCCATTAAATCTATGAACCTCAGCTAGGTGAACCTTGCTGATATTTCTTGCCACTACTGTTACTTCAGCGTTGCTCTTTGCTTCTTTTTCTTAAGATCAATCCAATTATGTTTGATCCAAACCCATAATAACTTGAAAAGCAAGTTCTTTGCAGTCAGCAGGCTGCAAGCAGCAGGGCTGCTGAGGCGTATTCCTCTTCATGTTGGACTTCTAATGTCAAATTTTCTCTCTTTTTGAGTCAGTGGTACAGGTCCTTATTTCCACCCTCATTGTGCAGTGAGTGCATGATATTCAGCACTGCCAGGCTAAACAGAAAAGCTGACTAGGTCTACCTGGCAGATATTCATTCTTCTTTCCTTATGGAAATGGTTTTGGAAAATCAAGATGACAATATATCATAGCACCTCAAATTGCACTTTTTTCATAAAATCTAGTAAATTATCAGTTGCTATATTAAAACTGTTTTACCTCAGAATTACATGACAATTACATTTTTCATTATCTCCTGACCAGCGAGGAGAAAGTATCTTCTATTTTGAATGGTATACTGTAAACTTTCCAGGTTATGCACACTTTAAGTTGTCTAGATTTCTTTTAATTAGGAAAATAAACCACATTCAGGTCATTATAACAATGCAATATATTCTTTGTGAGTCTAAAATCAGAAAGAGAATAAGTCCTTTCTCTGATAGGCTAAACCTAGATTTTTATAAACTTGAAGAAAAGACTTGAACTGGTTTTTTTTGATTAAATGTTTACTCTGAATTTCAGAAAAGGTTATCTAACCTAAATATACTGAATGCTTGAATAAAAAAGCATAAAAATAAAGCTATGGTTGATATATAGTTTTGAATTCACCTACGTTTTCTGACTCTCTACTGATTTTGAAAGACTTTAAATAACTGTATCAGGGAGGTTATTTTGTGTCAGTCAAACCAATCCGCATTAAAACTTTAAGAAACCCCTCAACCAAAAATCCTGGCTGAAAAAATGCTTGAGAAGCACTTTCCTAGAAGCCTAAAAAGAGCTGGAGGGAATGACCAGAAGTATCTTTGGAGTAGGAGTGTCTTCAGAAAGTGACTGTGCAGGCATTCTCTTCAAAACACTCCCTGAAAAACATTCACAAAAATATGCCACCTTTAACTTGAGCAGAAGAATTCAACAAAGTTTTCTGTTTGGTTTTGTATGTTTTAAAAGGTTTCCTCTTTCTTTTGTAGTAAGTGTTCTCTAACCATGAACAAATTCCAGTGTTTTAGCCACTGAATCCTCTTTTATAACACAAACCACAGGGGGACTGCTTCAGTGCAGAAAGCTGAAACCCAAGTAAACTTCTCAGTTTCAGCCTTGGCTAACATAATGATTTTCTTGTTTTCTGTTACCTGAAGCTGTTTTGTTACATGAAGATAGGAAGAAGTATACTAGAGATTTACCCAGTAATTTAACATAACAAGAGTTTGAGAAAATAATATTCTCTTGGAGGTATTCTCAATTTATATGAATAGAAATTGATGGGGAATTCATCATAGAGATTTACTCCCTTAGGCCTTATTGCTTTGTGCAATGTATAAGATGCATGATTTTAAACAGGGGATTTTACGTCACTGACTTTTAAGTTTTCCTAGTTTAATTTTAGAGAAGGTGGTTTATAGAGGTAAAATATTTCAAAATTCTCTTTAAAAGTAAATGGTGCCGATAGGATGTTCAAGCTGTATGATGATGAAACTTCTCTACATGACAGCAATGCACAGATTGTGTCTTGTTGCACTGAGAAAAGCGAAGTTTTTTTACTCACTGCTAAATGACTTATGGTGACTTTCATTTTTTTGTTCTTTGATTTTTTTTTTCCAGCTTTCATTTGCAGCAACAACTCCAGAGTTGGCTGATAAGAAAAAATATCCTTATTTCTTCCGGACAGTGCCATCTGATAATGCGGTGAATCCAGCAATTTTGAAGTTACTCAAACATTATCACTGGAAGAGAGTAGGAACCTTAACCCAGGATGTACAAAGGTTCTCTGAGGTAAGATTTTCATAATTTCTAGTACACACAGAGAGATACTAATATCAGACTTCTAAGGAGTTAGTTCCTTTAATAATCGCAATTCAGGTAAAAGAAGCAATCCGACTGTTTCAGTCCTGTTTGGCTTTCTCATAGTAGGTCATATTTGCTGTACTGAGTAAGCTTAATTCTCTTCTGGGGTTTATTTGAGTGTCTGTAATGAAAGCTACCCATGCTTTCACATGTCTTTTTTTTACTCACGAGATCATTGTACCCCAGTGCAAAAGGTTCCTTTATACTCTTTGATTTGCAAAAGCACATGTTTTTGAGGGAGGCTTGTATTCTGGCTCTGGTTTACTTAAAAGAGAGATAAATCCAATTTCATCATGTTCCTTTTGTGTTCTGATTTATTACGAGCATCAGTCTGAACACTGAGGAACAAAATCTGGTAAGTCTATGGCTGAAAACATAGGAAGAGGTTACTGAGACAAAAATTCTGAAGCCCCCAGAACTGATAAGATCACATACCATGCACCCCACAGATCTTTCAAGTTTCACCTTGAGCAACATTTTGGTCACAGTAATTGCAATAAAGTACAGACTAAGTGCCATTAAGCATGATTTTAACAATTGAGTAAAAGAAAATATTATATGTAATGAATCAGAGCAAGACGAGGAAAAGAGTTGGCCTATTAACTGTCAGAGAGGTAAAACTAACAGACATGCCTGGTTGTTTGGTTGGTGGGAATTTTTTTCTTCCTCAGCATTGATTTTAAAAAAGGCTGACTATGCTCTTAAGACTAGCATAATTAAAACTAGGGAAGAGGGATAAGAACAGGTTAGAGTCATCTTAGATGAGTCAGATATTTTCAAATTGTCTGGCACAATTAATTCACTATGAAATAGTTAAGAAATCTTAGACTCTTCCCTTATGAGCTTCAAGAATTAAAGGATAAAAAGTAAATGAAATGTAGCAGGAGGGAAGAAACCTTTGTGCCTGTCTTTCCAGAAAACACACAAAGGCCCTGGGAATTATAGGCCAGTGAGGTTAAATTTGATTCCTGGAAAGACACTTGAGCAAATAATCAGTTTGGAATCACACAGGACATAAAAAGATGCTTAATAATGGGGAAAATGGATTTTTCAAGAGTAAACCATGTAAAGCAATCTGATTTCCCTCCAGGACAGGGTAACAGGTTTCAAGAAGGTGTGATAGGTGATGTGTGATATTTCATGACTTAGAAAATGTTAAAATTGGTCCTAAAGAAAAGAAGGGAAACTTAATCTTGGTGAAGATACTGTAAGAGATGTCTACTCTCTAAACCAATGTGCAACAAAAGTTAATTGACGTCAGTTGAATATTTGTGTTTAAAACAAAGACTTAATCAAAAAGTCACCAAAAAGTATGATATGCTTTACCCTTCTCTGTCTTGGAAATAATTTCAGTGAGTAGCTATCAGTGATATACTGTCAAACAAGAAGGATGAGATTCTGTCAAGTGGTATTCTCTAGAAAGAGATAAGGTTTTTTCTAGATAGTATGACAGACAAAATGTTTATAAAATTGCGACAGACAAAATGTTTATAAAATTGCAGTTGATACCTACTTGGAAAAAGCTGCAAGTACTTTGCTGATGGCAGGATTGAGTTTCAGAATGATATTGATACTGACTTAACTCCAGCCAGCAGCCAAGCACCACACAGCCACTTGGTCATTCCCCTGCAAGCAAGTTTGGGGACAGAATCTGAAGGGCAAAAACCAGAAAACTCAGGGATTGAGATAAAGACAGACTCATAGGGAAAGCAAAAGCTGTGTGCACAGGCAAAGCAAAACAAGGAATTGGTTAATTGCTTCCCATGGGCAGGCGGGTGTTCAGCCATGTCCAGGAGAGCAGGGCTCCATCACACATAGCAGTTACTTAGGAAGATAAACACCATCACTCTAAATGTCCCCCTTCCTCCTCCTTCCCCCACTTTATATACTGAGTTTGTCATATGGTCTGGAATATCCCTCTGGTCAGTTTGGATCAGCTGTCCCATCTGTGTCTCCTCCAGTCCACCATACAACCCCAGCCCTTTGCCAGCGATGCAGTATGGAAAGCAGAAAGGCCTTGACTCTATGCAAGCCCTACTCAGGAATAACAAAAACATCTCTGTATTATCAACCCTGTGTTTGCACAAATCCAAAACACATACTGGACACTGTGAAGAAAACTAACTACCCCAGCCAAAACTAGCACATTGATAAAGGTTTTACTAAAAACAATATTTAACTGAAAAAGTGCAAAATGGTTTATGTAGGCAGCAGATCTCCAGAGAAAGATAAGGCAAGAACTACAATGAACCACAAACTGAGTAACAGGCAAAACGTTTAGACTCCTTGATTTACAGTAAAAAGTAGAAAGGAAGCAAAGAGCTCTTGTTGCACTACCCTGAGGTAATGCAATATTGACACTTAAGACACACAGAGTATACTACAACTACTTGGTGTTCATTAGGCAGAAGTTGGAACATCAGGTCCAATATCATCTTCAAGAAGGAAGTAAATCAGAGAAGTCTGTAAAAGACATTGGGTCACCTAGAAACATATAGTGAGAAAGATTAGAAGTGAAAAACGTCAAATAGAGTAGATTGTTGAACTTTTTGTGTGTAGGGTTTTTTAGGATAAAACTAAACAAATGCAACACAGGGATTCTTGGTCTTCCTTTGGGACAGCTGGAGGGACTTCCTGTCTGTCAGGGTCACTTAAGAAGTTCTAAAACTGCACCTTTCAAGGGTTTGCAAGAGTGCTGCACTTGAGTTCAAAGTCTCTCCATTCCTCTTGAAAGGTAAGCAACAACCTTCTGTGTCTGCAAACTCAATTCATTGTGATTCATTGCAGCATTCAAGTAGTGCAAGATTCAATTAAAGCTTCCTTGAATTGCAGTGATTTTTATACAGCATGTTGAGTCCTGTGTCTTCAAAATGATTAGAGCTCAATTTTTCCTTTTTCAATTCCATGTAGAGTTTCTCCTTTCCCCATGCAGACAGTGAAAGCACAGGAAAAAATGCAGGAACTCATTAAATTGCTGTCTGGAAGCAGTGAGGAATGGGAGTCATCAGCAGTAGAGCAGGAGAGCATGTGAAGGCTGGGCAGAGCCCAGTCCTGCTGCAAGAGAGGAGGGCTGACCCAGGGACTGAGGCCAGGATCAGCAACATGTGCAGATCATCAGGCAAGTAAGTCCATGGCAATGAAGCAGGTCCAAGGCCAAGCTGGCAAATGGATCTGCAAGTCAGGGTTAGGTCTAGTGACTGCTGAAGAGGTCTATGGCAGAGACTGAAGACACAGGACTAAAGGCTGGATAGAGCTCCCAGAGGAAGGACCATCAAGACCTGTTAGTGACCCTCAGGTGCTGGTATAAGCCCATGCATCAACTCAAACTATAATTTTTCCCTCTAAAGGAACATCACTAAAAGGTATTCTTCTGACATTTTTTTGAAAGTGACAAAATAGTCGAATAGGATCTAAAACTTCTCTCTCTGTTGTAAAATGCCAGTGAGCTTTGGATGTGAATGGTCTTATCTATATTGAAAATGCATTATAAGCCATTAGATCAGAAGTAACTGAATGTCTTCTCTTAATCTCATTCAAAATAAAATAGGCAGAAACAAATTGATGGGATCTTTAGAGAAGCCTAACTCAGGTGGTTTTACTCTTAGCCGTGAGACAGAGCACTTCTCTCATTTTCCCCATAAAGACTGCATCAGTTTGGCAGATCTCTTTCTCTTTTTTTTAATCCAGAGGAGTTTGGATATCTATCTAAATTTCCTCCAGTTGTCTTTCCACCTAAACACATGGAGGGGGTAGATGCTTGTTCTTGCACAGGGACTTCATACCCATGTAGTATAGTCAACAGGAACCCTGAGTGCATCTCTTTACCTGCCATCTAACTTCAGGGTTTTTTGGGCTGATGACTTTTTTTCTTTAGTTTATCCTTAGATCACTGTCTCCTGTCCCTCTGCAATTTGTACTTTGATCTTACCTCCTGAATAATTAAAGCTCACCTAACTTGTCTACAGGTTAGCTGCCCCTTAAAGTCATCAAGCTGTCTTTTTGGCTTACTTTGCCTTGTAATGAGACAGTTGTCTCAATAGATTAGTTTACCAGTCTCGCTCCAGTTCATCTCTGAAGGCCAAGATCACAGAGGATCTCTTGCTTCTGTTTCAGTTGTTTCCTTTGGGAATCCTTTCCGCCGAGATTTTGGGTTATCACCCATTTCCTTTTACTTGGTGAAAAATCTTCTCTTTCTTATTAAAAAAATGTTGTATCTTCCTTATTCTCCAGGTCAGAAAGAGAGATAAAGAATAGATAGAAAGAATGGAGAACTTTTTGCTAATGTGCTTTCAGATCTTAAAGCACATGGGGAATATCTAATGTGGTTTGAGATTCCCTTTCTTGGCATCACTTGGATTCAACGTTTATCACTTTTCGAGTGACCTGTATTCTATAGCTGCCTATAGCTGAGCTCACTGTTAGCATCCTTTGTGAGTTCTTCAGGTGTTTTTGTACAAAGGATATTTATTTTTGTAAATATCCTTTCCATTGGGTTAATGTTTAAATTGTGTAAGTTGACTTGATATTAGAATAATGTACACACTTCATCAGTTCCGTTACTTAACTAGGACAAATTCATACCTACTGTGCTTCTGTGTCCTAGATTTTATGGATTGCTGCCCTGTTTTCATCCTCTGGGAGAAGATTCTGTTTCAAAAGTTAATTCTGGGGCAAAGATTTATAAATGAGGTTACAAAATATTGTCAGGATTTTCAGCTCAAAGTGTTTGATGTGGTATATAACTGTAGGGTAATTTAGGTTGGAAGAGATATTGGGAGGTCTCTCATCCAACCTGCTGCTCAAAGCCAGGCTAGCTTTAGTGTTTATCAACCCTGAAGAGTTAGGGCTCTTTGTCCTAGTTCCAGTCAGGAAGAGTTAGTTTTTCCAGTATGCAGGAGGGGACATCTCCAGGACCCAGAAGTTGTTCTATACCACCTCACCTCATTGCTGGAATCTGGGGGAAGGGAGTTTCTTCCAGGGAAAAGGGGTTCCTTCCAGCTCAGCATAGTGTGGTGGAGGGTGCAGTCAGGAATTGTTTCCATATGAATTTTTCAGATCTTTCTTGTACCCTCTATTGTTAGTTTGCTGCTGTTGCTACAGTTCCTTTTCTTATCTCATTGCTCTTTCCAGTAAATCATTCTCATCTAATCCCATGATCTTCACCTTTTGTGCCTCTGACTTGTCTTCTTTGTGCCACCACTGGGGAGGAAGAAGAGGGTGTGAGCAAGAGGCTCTTGGTTTCACTAGAAGCACTAAATTGGAGAATAACATTCCTAAACCACAACACTGTTGCACACACAGTTTTCAGGAAAGGCCTGCCTATGTCCTGTTTCTGATTCACAGATTTGCATTCAGTTGATTTAAACTTATGCAGTGGTTTAGTGCCTCAAGTTTTACTGCTTCCTGGCAGTACCTGTTTGGGATTGTGTTTTGAATTAGGCAAACCAAGCAGTATTCCTGTGGTTTGTTCTTTGCTATATTTCATGCTTCAGTGGGAAGAGTCATGAGAAAACAAAGTTATACTTAACTATCAGTAAGTCAAAAGTTTTGGAAGCCACTGGTATTGAAGAGAATGTAAAGGCTACAGAATATGACTGGGCAAAAAAAAAAAGTAAAATCATGTACTGGTTTTCAGATAATGCTTCATTTGCTTATGAGTAATAATAGTTTACTTTGTTTCAGTGTTTTTATTTTATTTTTTGCATATTTTAAATTTTATTTTTCTTTTTATTAATAACACTTTTTTATAAAAAGGTGTATTTTATTAATAGCACCTTTTTATTCATTGTATGTTTCAAATTGGAAGTTGGCACTTGATTGCAATGGTACAGTAAGAGGGCTTCCTTGTTTTGTGATATAGGTTGGCTTCAGTTACTTCTTTTTGCAATCATCTCATGTTGAAATTCAGTGAAGCTTCATTTTAACTTTGCTTTTGGTAGCATATTAATGATATTTCTAGATTTAATAAAAATATACACATTTTCCTCCCACTGAATACCTTGTCTGGGATTGTTTTTAAAATAAGTTAAATTCTGCTCATCTAAAGTGAATCTTTGTTTTTCCCTACTTCTTAATAGTCATCTCTTTATATGATTTCTCTGCTTCTTTGTGGAAATATTGAGAACTCCTAATGTAATTTTATAAGTGTAGGTGGCATTTCAAAAAGGCAGAAGAAATGAGAAGTGTGTAGTATGATAATGAAATAGATTTACAATATCAAGATAAAATACCCTCTCTTTTGACTCTGTCACAGTCTTCATTGAGTTCAGTCGCCTCAAAATATGTTGGTGACAAAAACTTAAGAGAAACAAACCTTATAAGTGGACAAAAAGGCATTTTTTCTGGGGGACATGATGAACACTAAGAATTTCTTTAGATTATGTTGCATTTTGCACACTAACAATGCAACATTTGTGAAAATTGGCAGACCATCAGGGTCCATTTTACCTAACTTTAAAGAATTTAGTATCTCTAAATTCCTAGTCTCATCCCAGAAAATATAATACTGAAAAAAAAAAATGTTCCCAAGAAAAGCAGCTAACAATAGGTCTTCTCAACATAGTATATGTCTGTTGCTGTAGAAGAAGCGGGGTAGAAGTATTATTAATCTAGAATTTCATTTGTTGTAGCCTTGCTTTGTCACTGTGCAGTCTGCAAACTCACATGGTCAGTTCTGATAGGAATTCACTGGATAAGCAGAGGCAATGGGAGAGTTATTGTGGGGCTAAGAGGACTTAGGGGAAATAAATGAGATAGCTGTTGACCTTTCAAATTTCAGCCAGAAAACTAGCTTGAGACACCAGTTTTTGATGACTGTAGGTATATATTATGTAGACTTCAAAGTGTGATTATGCTTTTTGACTTCTTAGGTTTGGCTTCTGAGGATCAAAAAGAGGAGCAGAGCTTTCCACTCTCCATCACAGTTGCCAAGAGGTTTTATGGCAGCAAGAAAAACATTGCTTTTTTTCTCCATGAATGAACTTGGAAGCCTCAAATATACCAAATAACATAAATGTTTAATCTGGGAGCTCTGAATAGTACACAGCAATTTCATCCTAGAAGGAGTGCTATACCTTCAACTTAAACAGAAAAAAGAAAAGGCAGAAGATTAGAGAGACACAGAAGGCAGTAAAAGGAAAATATGGGAAAAAGCATGAAGAGAAGATGTTGAGAGCAGGAAAAGTGAGACATTATAAATGTAATAGTTTAACTATAAAACTCTTAAAACGATCTCTTCCTAATGCTTAGTTTATTCAAGGTGTCGTGTGGCCGAGATCTACCTTCATGTTTCCTAATTCACGATTCCTGGCTGATTTCTATAGCAAAATCTTAGGAACAATTTAATTCCAGTTTTCTTGACCTTTCAGAGAAGAATTAATTCCTCTATTCTGTTTTATAACTATGCTTTCCTATAATTCAAGTTGATAGATTAGGATTTTCACAGAAAAGCAGTCTCTGAAAGTGACTTTTTATAATTAAAGGGAAACTGAAGTACCAGATCTAGTATGATTCTTCTGGGTCCTGGTAAATATTTAGAAGCTGTGAGATTATGGCAAGGTCATAAGACTATGATATAGGAAATGGGAATAAATCAGAGAGATAGAACCTTTGACCAGGTTTCTCCCTTTTCATAGGAAATGGTCTGTGTACATTCAGCTGCAGAACAGGGGTTCATTTTAGGTGAGAACTGTAAATAGTAGTTAGAAGTGACTATGTACTGGCAGCCTTTTAGTGCCTTTGCAGATAAAGACTACACAACCTCCCTGGGCAACTTGTGCCAGTGGTTGGTGATCCTCACAGTTACAAAGCATTTCCCGATGTCCAGATAGTACTTCCTAGGTTTTGCTTTATGCCCTTTGACTCTGATCTTGTCACTGAGCACCACTGAAAAAAGTCTTTCTTCATCCTCTTCACCTTCATGGTGCTTCTCTGGTCTTTCTCCAGTGTGTCCATATCTCTTGTATTGAGAAGCCAAGAACTGGACCTGCCACTCCATATATGAGCTCAGCAGTGCTAAGCAGAGAAGGATCACCTCACCTGACATGCTGTGACAGGACTCTTTCATGCAGCCCAGAATACTGATACCTTCATTTGCCACAAGGGCCCATTGCTGGCTCATCTTCAACCTGGTGTCTACCAGGACCATTTCCACCAAGCTGCTTTCCACTGGGCAGATCCAGCATACATTGCTGCAGGTTGTTGTTCCTCCCCAGTCCAGGACTTTGCACTTCCTCTTGTTGAGCATGAAGTTCCTGTCAGCCCATGGCAGTATGACCCTATTTGATACCAGACACTCATCCCAGTTACATGTCATCAGCAACCTTGCTGAGGGTACCCTCTGACCCATCATCCAAATCCTTAATGGAGATGTTGAACAGGGCTGGAGCCACAACTGACCCCTGGGGTACACTGCTACCTTCCGGGCTCTGCGTAGACCTCATGCCATGGGGTGCAGCCATTTGGGCCAGTTTTCAATTTATCTCACTATTTGTCCAGCTCATACTCCATTAACTCTATGAGAATCTTAAGGGGCAATGTCAAAAGTCTTGCTGAAGTCTAGGTAGACAATATCTTTCATCACCTTCTCAAGGACTGATGTGAGGTTGACTGACCTGTAGTTCCCTGACATTTCCTTTCCTCCAGTCTTCAGGCACTTGTCCCAGTCACCACATTTGATTATTGATGCAATACAGTATCACCTGCATTGGTGTGCTGAGTAACTGTTTGCCCTCAAGATCTTAGTTGGCTCATTATCCATCCCTAGGAAGAGCTCCATATAGCCAGTTGTCCTGCCTCATAAAGGGCAACCTCACCTCCTCATTTTCGTCCCCTCCTTCCAAAGGAGTCTGTATCCCATTGGTTCACTCAAGTTACACGATCCATCCCATCTTATCTGTGAGCCTCATCAAATGGTAGCCCCACAGCAGCTGACTGATACGTAGTCACCATGTTTATTCTCCATGCTGCATGCATTAATGCATGGATACTGCAGAGGGCAACCCCACATGATGATTTCCCAAAACAATGGGAAGATTTCTCCATGATGGTGCCTTGTAGGTACATCCTTGCTTACATTTTGTAGGTGACCCTGCTTAGGCTGCTTAAGCTTTGTTTTGTTGATTTTTTTGATCCCTTTTGGTCGTGTCACTCCAGGCCCTTTGCTTATCAACCCTCCCTGGCCTTCACTGTCTCACAGCGCTTCTGGCAACTCACTCTCCTCTGTCATTCTTAGTTTAAAATGCCTCTTTACCAGGTCAGCCATTCTGCTGGCAATGATAACTTTTTCCCTCAGTGAGAAGGATCCCATCTCTCCCAAGCAAGTGTTGACCCTTAAACAGGGTTCCATAGTTTTAGAAATCAAAACTCTTTCCTCACAACCAGCTCCACAACCAGTTGTGGATATGTATTACCAGCTGCCTCCTTCCCACAGCCTTTCCCTTCACTGGCAGGAGTAAGGTTAACACCAAATGGGCCCCTATGCCCCTGGCTACTGCCCATAGAGCTTGAAGTCATTTTTGATACTCTCCAGGCAGTGCCCATATGGAAGAATAGCAGAGAGTAATGGTTAATGTCAGGAAAGTTTTGGCTTCCACTCAACATTATCCTGGATCCATGTACCCAGGAAGGAGCAAACCTCCCTAGATCGTAGGTCAGGTCCACAGATGAGTTCCTTTGTTCTCCACAGCAAGGAGCCACCCATTACTATTTCTTGTTATTTCTTCCTTGTGGTCTAGCATGATTTAAGATTAGGTTTAGGCAAGCCAGATACTTTGTTTGAAAGCACATTTCGGTCATCTTCAGGATTTTCTACACAGCTGGAGGGTAGTGAATCTGTCATATTTGTAGGCCTTTATGTGAATTAGGAGTTTTCCTTAGAGATCATTGACTTGGCATGGACAGCCTGAGTCTCCACTGCAGCTTGGGGTCCAGGGATATTGAAACTGTAGTGTCTCCAAGAAGTTAGTCAGTCTGTCTGTCTTTCTTTCATCTTTTCTGCTGTTGTGCAGCCTATGTGTCATTACCACACTTGAGACTGTTTATGCTGATTTGAACACAGTTGTGTGCCTCTCTCTCTCCCCCACCTCTCATTTCTTCTGTTTTTTGCACCCTTCTGCACAAGTTTTTGTGCTTGGCTGTTCCTGGGAGCTGTGCTCTGGGTTTGGCTCTTACAGAGGCCTCTCCTGAGCACCAGCTGAAAGGATTCTTGACCCTCAGTAATTAGAAGGTAGCTGCAAGAGGGCTCTAAGCACCCTGGGTCAAGGGCACCTGGTCATGTTCATTAGAATTTGCTAGAGCATTTTGAGGCCATGCTGGCATGGCTCTCCTCATCTCATCCTTGCCTGGCAGTAGCAAGCACCTTCGAGTTTCTCAGAGGATTCCTGAGTTTTCTCATTACCCTGGACCTTGTGCCCAGAAGATCACAAAGCAAAGACCATCAACTGCTGCACAGACTGCCATGCCTGTTTGGGACACACAAAAAGCAAAGTCTGTGTGGAGATAATAAAAAGAGAGGCAGAGGGCAGGAAAAATAAATCACAACATAGTTTTATTAAAGGAAAATTATGTCAGAGATGGTAAGCTAATTGATTTCTTAGAACTATTAGAGTGGATTTTAATGCTTGGCTGAATTTTACTTTGGTTGGTACAGTGCCCTGCAGGACCTGGCAGAACAGGGAAGATCGGATGAGTGCAGGGAGTTCTAAGCCAGTTCAGAAGCACAGCCAGAGGGAAGACTGCAGCAAACAGCAGTATTTTGAGGATAAAGAAGTTGATAATGACTTTTTCTTTTTAAAGGAATAGACCTGGGACCAATTTTTGAAATTGTATTAATACATTACTTTAGGGAGAACAACTTACAAACTTGTCAAAGTTGTAGATGACACAGGGAATAAAAAAATTCCCATTACAAAAAAGAAACAGATCATCACAAGGGTTGTTCTGTATGATCTTGTTAACAGGAATCAGGAAATGAAGTGTGGTAGGCTTTACATGTGGTAAGCTTTCTAGATACTCCAGGATTTTAATTAAACAGATTCCAGCTGTTGCAGAACCGTAAGACACTGGTGATGGTTTCAAATACTGTCTTTTAAACTATCTTCCTTTGGATCATTATAGCTGTAGCTTTAAATATTTTATTGCAGATTTAAATTTTAGTTCTGTAAAATGTTTTACAGCCTACAGCATATGAAGCAACTTCCCATGTGTGGATATTTTAAACCCGTGTATCAACTCTTTAGTTGTACCAGGCAGTCCCTTTCAGTGATAAATTCTTGTGGATTTTAGACACATCCCATTCTTAACAAGAACCTCTTTTCTTGTTCTTTCTTAGATCCAGTCAATCAGAATTCTAACTTCCTTCTGCAAGTGAAAATTTTTGATTTGCCTAATTGGTGTTCCATCACCTTACAGAGAACTTACTAAAAATATTTTTTTTCTTTTTGTTAGAAAATACAGAATTAATCAGACTCTGATAATTAAAATTTTATGATAACAATTGTACTGTTATGATAGTGAAGATACACTTGAAGGTGTTTTAAATTTTGCCAAATGCCTCTTTTTTCATCTAGATCAGACAAGCTACTTGGGCATTGTATTAGTACTACCTGGCTGAATTAATGCATAAGGAGTTTGGCATATACATTTCTAAACTTTGACTGCAATCAATGCTGTCAGAAAGAACTTGAGATCAACCCTTTCTGTAAATGTCAAAAGCTAAATCACATTCATGTTAAACAGGAGTTAAATTCACTAAAACTGTTGCAGTGGCTGTCTTGGCTTCTTCTCCACAGCTCTTTGCAATTGCTGTGAAGGAGCTTTCAAGAGGTTCATAAAGCTAGGTCTGTAAAAGGTCTGTAATAGACTTCTTATCCCTAGCTTCAAAACACGTGGAGTTTGGTTGTTCTTCCTCCTGATGCAATTGATGAGATAGTGGATAAATCAATTTTTGGTGCATTCCCAAAATCAGAGGCAGAGATGACAGAACACAGACCAATGGACTAGTAAAGATTACCAAGAGTCAGCACTGAGATGTCTATGTATTATAAATGCTGCCATTTTTCTCGGAAGTTAAAGCCTTCCTCTGGAGCTAAAGGGATGTACTTCTGTACACACCGAATTCGCCTCCCCAAATAAACTTCTGGACTCCAGAGTGCTACTGTCTGTACCTCGAAGGCTGAATGGAGGTCAGTGCTTTCTCTCAGAAAGCTATTTCTGAAGATTATATTTTTGCTTTAGTTTCTCATGCAAGAACGTGCCAAGGAAGTGATAATTCTCTTTTCTCTTCCCTTCTCTTTGAATCTTCTGAAATGAATTCAAATTCACATCAGCCCACTGCCAGGATGGGGACCTAATCATCAGAGTGGCAGACATCTGCTAACTTTTTTGGCAATACCTCCAAGTACTTTTGCTACTGTAATAAATAGGAGCATACATAACCCATTCCAGAAGGGTACAGTGTAGGTGGAAAACTAGGAATATGTCCAGGTACTCTTAAACAGATGCATAACAAGAAATGGTTATATTTGCTCTGCACTGCTCTGAGGGAGGGAGGTGGGTGGTGAATTCCTGTACTTCATTCTGCAAAATATACATCTACTAAAGGGAGGAGGAGTACAGAACAGAATTAGAGTGTTGTAGAGAACGTGTTGCTTAAAAAACATTTTTTGAAGTTCAGTCTGTATATGGACATTGAGCTGGCAGTGTTTGGATGATAAGAAAGGAGCAGATGTTGGTCTTCCTTCTGCAGAGACTGTTCTAGTCATTCCTTAGATATGCACAGCTAGTGGTAATGTGGCATGAGCAGGAGTGCCTTTGTGCTGCCTTTGTTTGCCATGCGGAGACATATGGAGATTTTTTCTCACATGTTTTACATCCTCAGTCTATATAGGGGTTTCTAAGAGAAATGCAGATTTCACCATGACAGACAATGCAATATATGGCTTCAGCAGGCCCTAACAGGCACACCAAAGCTTCTTTAATAATGCTCTGTGATCAAGTGCAACTTTCCAGACAGGACAAACAGTTGTCAAAGACTAGGGTAATCTGTTAAACCATCTCAGTTGCATACCCAGGATGCAGTTACTTTTCCTAATAAGTAAATAAACAGTAGTATTTAGAAAAATACATCAGTCAAAGTGTGTGCGTGGGAAACAAGGGGCTCTGGGTCTGGCGTTGCAGTTATCAGGAGTGGTGCTTTTCATGGTAATTGCTGAAACCGTGGCTTCCTACAGAAGCAGGAATCTGCATAAAACAAATATCCTATTCAATGTAGAGCCATACACCCCCATAGTTCCACTTGCCTTCAGTCAAGGACACAACAAAGTACTTGTTTGCAGTCACTAAGAAGGAAGCAGGAATGTTTTCCACAGACCTTACTTGGCCCACTTTCCCCCCTTGCTTTGTGCTGAACTCTTCTGAATCTGGTCATGTCTCCTGATTGAAAACTCCCCTTCTGTGATCCTTCTGCCTCTTGAGGTTGCATGTAGTAGAGGTATGCTCTACTATACCCTTCATCTGTCTAAAATGATTCTGAAGATGAGATACTAATTTTATACAGAATGAGTGCAGAATCCAACTGCATCATCTTTTTCAGTGAAAAGTGTAGCCTTTGATTTCCTTCAAGTCATTTTCATCACTTCCCAGCTTCATCAAGAATTGTCCACCTCTTTTCAAGACGTTTTCTCTAAGACTGTAAAACTTCTGTTTATACAGGCACAAAAAATCATTAGCTGGAAGGTATAAGAGGGTGGAATCTGTTTCAAAATGCAACAAATTATATAAATCTTGATTTTCACCATATGGTTTTCTAGCCAGCCCTGATAATCACATAAGAATTCATAGGAATTCAAAGACTCTTAGGCTAGAGTAGATCCAAATTGCCATGCTCATGCAGTGTGTTGCATGTGAAGTTCCCCACTCTATATGTTTCTTTGTACTGAAAAGTTATATTCCTCACTACCAGAGATTGCAGGGCTGTCAGCATCACATTGAAATGATATTCCCTGGAGAAGAGGAGGAGGGAAATATGTGAAATTACCTTTTGATTATGGTACACTGCACTGTAGCCTTTAGCTCTTGTTTTCCAGTCATTTTCTTCATTTTAGCTTTAGCTTTATTTGTTTAATTTCAGCCTGTATGATGTTCTGATGCACTAGCAAACCAATTTGCCTACAGTCTAGTAAAAATCTCATGTTTTGCCTCTGTCAGGTCTAATGATTGCAAAAGTGTTTGGTCTTGCACTGGTGGAACAGACAAGTTCTCTGTGTTACCCTTGCCAGTCTTCTGCAATCAGTCCTGAGGTTTTCACTCAGACCAGCCTTGCTTTGTCTTTTGGACACTTCCTAAAATGTCCAGCTTGATGAAACGAAAACCATGGTATGAAGTTTTCTGCAGTGGATATCATCACCAATGATTTAATGGATGTTTTTGTTTATATGAATACTGGACACTTTGAGAAGGCAAAAAGCAAGAAGTTCTCAACAATGTTTCCCCTGGAAACAAGCTGTTGTGAGCTTTTCACTTCTCTTAAAGTTACTTATCATTTGTGCAGGTCTACAAGTACAAAACTAATGAAATCCCCCTCCCTTGACTGCCTTGTTTAGCTTAAATTTTGTGTCCTTTAAATGGTTTGCATAACTTGTTTCGTTCTCTCCATATAAAATACTTTTTAAAATTTACCTCTAATTGAGACTTTCTTCCTCTGGCAAGATTCCTGTATTTTGTTGACCAACGCCCTTAGGCAAATTTTTGGCTCAAGAAAAGGTAAAGATTAATTCTGAATGGTCTTGATAGAACAGATGACTAGATTCAGAATTGGTCCTCTTAAATATTTACTGTACTAACAGGGTGTGACCCATGTAAAGTTTCAATTTTTCAGATGACTGCAGACATGCCTGCATAACTGATGCTTCAGGGCTGGAGTGCTCCCGTTGCTTACTGTAATTGCTCCGTGTTTGGGATTCATTTTGTGTAACATTAACCAAAGGGGAGGGAGATTATGATCTGTAGCTGAGTGAGATGATGGGTGGGGGGTCAAGAGCGCAGGGTGCAGGGTGATGGGAACAAGAGAAACTACAGGAGCCATAAAGCAGGCTGAAGGGACACCTGCCTCCACTGTCTATAGTTCCTTGCTGAAAAATATAGAAGAGCACTGCTATGTTGTGACAGCTATTCTCATTGATCAGAGTTTAGTGAAAGTAATCAGGCAGCCTGAAATATGGAATATATTGAGATTTGAATACAGGCGTAACATATTTGCATAAGAAAAAAATGGTTAATTGAAAACAAATTGATTAATTTTTATTTCTCTCGTGGAAATATCATTTCTGCTGAATGAATATTAAGCAGCATGTGGTAGTTCATGACGAAGTAAGTGATTCACATTTACTGAAAAGCAACCTTAAGCAAGGCTCCCAGATCCTTTGAATCTGTGGTAGAAATTCTATGCCAATTTAAAATAAAACTGTAGACAGGAACTGAATGCACATTAGTTTTCAATTATTCAAATGAAAGACCTTTTTCCTGTAAAATTTAACATAAGAATGAAAGATGGGGAGGGAAAAATAATGCATGTCTCTTCAGATGTACACAGTATTTAGGTTTGAATTTCAGTCAGCGATGCAAAGAAAGAAAAGCAATCTCAGCTGTAGCTAGGCTTAGCTGCAAACTTTTTTCTGTGAAAAAAATGAAAGCTAAATAGAATTACTTGATAAGCAAATACTGAACTCTATGGGACCTGAGATCCCAGATCTTAAGAATATGTCTGCACCAAAAAAGTAAAAGTCTTTACCTGTGTCCAAGACAGGAGGAATTTTCAAAATGGATTTTGCTTATTAAGGTTAAGATTCTGCAGGTGTCCATAACATGGGTTTGATGCAATGCTTTCTGACTAAAGCATTGTGCCCTCTCTTTTACAGGAATTTCAACCTATAAATTTCTTTTTGGCAATGAAATATTTGTATCCTTAAAAAAACTGTTACATTCCAGATCTTAAGACAGTGTTGTGTGGTATAATATAACAATCTTTCCCTGAGGTTCTGTTGCTGACTATGACATCATATGGTAGGGAATATCCTTTTGGTCAGTTTGGATCAGCTTTCCTGGCTGGGTCCCCTCCCAGTATTTTACCTATTCCATGTTTACTGATTTTGAGGGGCAGGAGACAGAGAGAAATCCTTAACAATGTGCAAGCATGATTTAGCAATAGCCAAAACCTTGGTGGTTTATCAGTGCAGTTTTAGTCACCAGCAACACACAGGCTGCTGTGAACAAAGCTGAGTTGCTAACTTCATTCCAGCCAGACCCAGTACATCATGTTATTCCTTTGTGCTCAGGTTGCTGCCAGAGAATGAAAGTCTTCAGTGTTTTTAATCAGTAGATCTTAAACAGTTAAAAAGAACTTCCTTCTTCCAATATCAAAGAATTTGCGATTTTTATTATCTATGAGGATTTATTATAATTTCAAAAATGTGGACACTAAAGTACAAAAAAATGAGGGGGTGGGAGTTAGACTGGATCCAATGAAAAGTTCAAAATAGGAAAGTTTTTATCTAGTCAAGATGTAGGTTCTTCTTGGTTTGCAAGGGAAAATGCTACAGAACCTAATTAATGGATGTATAATCATGTTGTTTCCCATATATTCATGCTCAGGAACACCAGAAAGCTGGGAAATTCACTACCATCTTTGTCACTGTCTTAGTGGTTAGTGATATGTATTAAAAAATGTGTTTTATTTCATCTTTAACTTTCAGTCACTATATTTTCTGTATTTTTGTCTCTTAGATTAAAGAGATTGAAGTTAGAAAATCTCCTTAAGTAGGTAATTTGTCATGTACAGACTATCATCAAGATCCAGTTCTGTCTTAATCCATCTTAGAGCTCATTTAATCTCTTGCTGTACAGTCTATTTCCAAACTGCAAATCAATCTTATGGTTTTCCTCTAAAGTTTGAGCTCTATCTTGTCATTGCTTTTAGTGGAAAAACTGGATATAATTGGTTATCTTCAGATTTGGGAGAAGAGGGTAGGTACTGTAGTAATACTGTAGGCAGTTTAAGCATATGTCTTTTTTACTAGGCATATATCTTGAAGTGCACATCTTTTTGTAAGTGGCCAGAGATTGCCTTCAATCCATGCTGAAATCCAGATATAGGTTGGCAAACTCTGAACTGTGCTCAGCTAAAGTGTAGGGCTAAAGTCTTCAGATAGGGGTGTCTGCACACTGAGGGCTGTTCTGGGGTGCAGGAAGAAAATTGTCACATTTCCATTTATATATATATATATATTAATCTTAAAAAAAAAGGAAGAAACTAATCTTTACTAATATTTAGTATACAAATTGACACAGGTGCATTTAGCCAGTTCATGTGTCAGATAGTCACAGAGGGTTCCTGAAGTGTCTTGTGGGAAGAGGGGCTACTTCCCAACACTGGGGAATTGAGAGTGGCATCCTCATTCATTCATTCACTTTCAGCTTATTCCATGTATTACTGTTTACATGTGCCCAGTTAAGTGGATTTATGGATTATATTATCTAGTTTTCACTAAACTACAGAATGGACAAGGGGCTTAAAAAGATTCCTGAAGAGCAAGTGCAGACTGAAGATAATACTGATAATGCCAGTAGAAGTGAACAGGAAGGAAATGACAGAGCTGACGTTTCTCCTTCTGCTAGTACAAGCTCTTCATCAGTGACATTATGGATAACAACTACGATGAGCCAAGCAGATCTGACAAGAAGTGAAGGAAAAAAAAGAAACAACAAACCAACCAAACAAAAAAACCCCAAATTATCAAGACCATTTGAAATATAGATTTATAGCTACTGTTGCTAATAGTAAAGCTTGCTCTAAAGGTATATTGTGCCTTGAGATGTTTGCTATTGACAGTAAATGAAGGCATTGAGATTAGAAAGACATTTAAAATTGAAGCATCCAGAAGATGAAAAGAAGTCTCAAGTGATGTGTAAAGTCATGTGGTAGTCTCTCCAGTACTTTGCATAGCTAAACATAATGATAAATGTTTAAAAGAAAATTCTGAATTTTCTTACTTAATAAGAAAATACAAAAGGGCCCATATTATTGAGGCAATACTTGTTCTTCTTGCTCCAGTGAAAATGGCTGAATTGATGCATGGAGAACAATAGGGCGACAAAGTCCATTTGTCAGCAAATACTGTTGCAAGATGCACAGAAGACTTGAGGAGTTGCTGAAGAATTGAAGAAACATATATTAAAAAAATGCAGTGTAGGATGTTGGGAGTATCTGAAAGTACAGATATTTCTAATGTGTCTCAGGTATTTTTTGGGTTCTATTTCAATAATAAAACAGATAAAGAAGTACTTCTTTGTGAGCCAGTGTAGGAAATATGTGCTGCAGAAGGTACATTCTCAGCAGTGATAGTAAGAGTCGTGTTTTATGGAAAAACCGTGTAAGTGTACCCACTAATGGAGCAGCTGGTACAAAAAAAGTGTATTCCAGAGAGTTGCAAAGCTACCACAGGATCATGTGTGAAATTCCTTTGCTGTGTCAGTCATAGGCAAGCTCTTGCAGCAAAGAAGCAGGAGCTGAGCTGAAGTCCTGCAGGGTGCTATTGATGTGGTTAATCTAATATAAAAAGACCTTATAAAGCTGAAACTTAATCTATTAGAATCTATCATATATCAGTTTGGAGAAATGATTGAAAACTAAAAGACGCGCCACGTTATAAGATATTGTTGCTTCCTCCATTTCTCCTCTCCTTTAGGACCATACTTAAGAGTATCACATCATCTGGTAACAACAAGGAATCAGGGCAGGGAGAGAAGGAGGGAGGATTCATTCCTCCTTTCTCTAATATACATTTTTAGACCCAAATGTCAGTAGTAGCTGATAATTCCCTTACTTTGATGTGTTCATGTAATGTGGCGGCAAATATGGTTCCATGTCAATGGGTTGTTGTTTAAACATTTATTCACACAAATCAGTAATGAATGGTCAGTTTCCTAAATACTCTTATAACACCTGATAATAATAATCCTAGATAATATTCACCAATTTTTTTCTGGCACTGAAATAAATAAATAGATGGAAATTTAAAGAACTATTCAGATTGCAGCATCCACAAATGTCACTTCAAAAATCTCTGCAGAGCTTTAGCAGAAATGTTATATAAAGAAAGAGAACATAATTTAAACAAAATTAATGTCTTTCTCCTAACCCCCAGACTAGTACAGCTTCTTCTTGCCAGAACAGAGTTTGCTTGTGTGGACTATGGGACTATTCCCTGTACTTCTAAGTCTCTTTCTTGTTTAAAGGAGGGAGATTAATTTTACAAGCAATTAATGTTACAGTTTGGCTTTGGGGTTTTTAATGCTAAATGGGCATTATCCTTCAGACCAATTCAAAACACATAACAAATGGCATGGAATTTATTTAACACTCATAAATAGATAGAAGTTATTTTGAGGGAGATTATTCAGTTCCAGTGAAGTCAAATGTGTAACCCGTACTGATGGTACATGTATACTCTCCTTCCTAAAAGGGATGAAACAAAGCATTATATACGCTTCTGAAGGTACCAAACATTTCTTCATACCAGATTTTTGCTAGGCCTTGTGGAGATACGGAAGTCTGATTCCAGCTGTTCTTTGAATTTCAGACAAAATCCCTAAAGTTAAAAAGAAAAGGGCAGCAACAATAAAAAGAATTAGGACATAGGATCAAGGAGTGACCACCAGTCCATTCAAGCAGACATAATCTTTACCACTTGAAGTTGCCAACAAGTGGCCCAACACAGATTGACACTGATTCCTTAATTTGCAGCATAAAGCACTTCAAGTAATTCTCACCTGGAATTCTTACCTAGAGGATTTTTTTCTTCTGGTTTCCATACTGAACTAAGGACTTCCTCTCAGACAGTATTGATAGACTGCTTACATTCTTTTGTATGATTTCCCAGTCATGGATAAAAATGTCTTTACTTTCTTAAACCAAACAGCTTGTATTAATGTGATTCTGGAGGATTCTGCAGGAAAAGAGAATGTGAAGCCAATGAAACAAAAAGATGCCACCATGCTTTTTGGACTACATTGCTGTAGTCCAAATAGGTGCAACATGAAAAGGCTGCTTAAGACAATCTGCCAAGATTCAGCACAAGGCCTGTTCAGAATCCCATTGGGAATAATATAAAATAATGTGAAGAACTTATTTAGAAAGGATTTGATATGAGACATACAAGAAATTATTTAAAGAAGTTTTAGGAAAGGAGACTGCAAGGAAGAAACCTCAGAACATAGAAGTCTGTCAAAGAAAAGAAAGAGCAATTAACAAAGGCATGGAAGGGTTCAAAAAGATATGTTCAGGAGCCCCGGGAAAATCTCTTTTCTGGAGACTTTTCATAGGTAACTGCAGTACAGCTTCAGCCAACAATTGAAATCTCAGTGGAGGAAGTATGTGAATAAAACTGAGATGCTCAAGTACAGTAAATTATCACCACCATATGGTGTCCTTCTGAGGATTCTGAAGTAAATAAAGTGTGAAATAACAGTCATACGCCATTGCAGGAAATGTTGCTGCAAGGTTTTCTTCAATATTAAAAGAGATATTAATGTAGTTACTGTATTTTCTTTAATCTTGGAGAACCAAGGGATAATCCCCAAATTCCAAAATAAAGTTTAATCATCCAGTAGTCCTAGAAAATAGGATGAAAATGCTCTAATAGCCTCTAATAGCAACAGTGCTTTTCCTTGCTTCACCTGAATTTAACTTTGATTGAAAACTGAATTTAATTCACTTAGCACATATGAATGGATTACATTAACTGGAATGGGTTAACTGAGCTATTAACTACCTTGCTTTCAAAAGGGGATTGTGATTATGGATTCTATCCATTTTTAACTTTTTTGGTTTTTTTAACAGAGGTGGTTGCTGTCCGAAGCCTTTAGCAGAGGACAGTCATGTCTCTCATGATGAATTTGGGAAAATCACAGATGTAATAGATGATAGTGCCATTATCAGTTTTTAGGGGAAAGAAGTGGAAGGCAGAAAGATTAGAAGGAGAAATAGTAGTTTAGTCTGTAACTTTCTTCTCACCAAGTGATATGAACTACTGTAGCTCCCCTTATGCCAGAGAGGGTCATTTAAACATCCATTATTTTTTCTGTTTCAGACTTTTAGGAACGTTCTGTCACACTCCCTGAAGCAGCCTTGAACTTCAGCTTGCCACTGCATATAAGAGACAGGGTCAACTTTGTGCGCTTCCTAGAAATCACAGTTGGCTATTGTGTCAAATACATGGCACCTTTTCAAAATGCATTTAAGTAGTTGAAATCGTATGCTTTGTCTTTTATTAGTTTTGAATTTTCAAGCTTTACTTTTGAGTTTATCCTTCATTCCTGAGCTCATGGATAATCTAAATGCAACTAAATTTTAGATACCATTAATTTTGAATGGGATCCACTTTGTACGCATTTCTGACATTTTCCAGGATCACCCCTTTTTTTTTTTTTTCTTTTTTCTTTTTTTTCTTTTTTCTTTTTTCTTTTTTTTTCTTTTTTTTTTTTTTTTTTTTTTTTTTGGTTAGTTAGTTTGTTTGGGGGTTTTTTTTTTGGGGGGGGGGGTTGAGGTTGATTTTTTTGTTGGTTTTTTGGGTTTTTTTTTTGGGGGGGGGGTGTTTGTTTGGAAACAGAAAAATAAAATCAAGACATTTCTTCAGGAAGCATTTACTGATGGGTAGACTCCAGCAAGGTTTCGTACAACAATTATGACCATAGCCACCATACTGCTCCTGCCAGACTGCTGCTTCCTCCTACAGGTCCAGCATGTAATCACTTTGTTAGAGGTTTACTGCACTGAATAATAAATTTCCCAAACAGAAAAATATTAGCTGTCTTTGGCCATTTGAACCTTCTCACAACATCAGATGACAATAAAATTGAACTTAGGTAGTATTCTTATCAGAATGTTTAGCTCACTCTACAAAGTCATGTAAAATATGTAGATCTGAATGTAGTAACAACTAAGTTAACAGGTTTGGGCTTCATTTGGGATTTACAGATGGAGTTTACAGAAGTCATTTCTGTAAATAAAAGCATGATTGGTATTTGGGGGTGATATTTTCCCCCTAAGTTATGTAGCATTTCAGCTAGCCTGTGAGATAGTATGTCTATTTTTTGAAATACGGAGTACTTCCAGGAGATCCAAAGGGAAGGATGGTGATCCCATTGTGAAGACTGCCACAACTAAGACTGAATTTCAGCCTTCTTGTGGCTTGTGGACTTGAAAGCAGGGAGAAAGATTTTCCTGTAACACTGACAGTATCTTAGTTGTTCATAGTTTCATAACTCCTCAGTTTCTCCAGTAAAAGTGGGTGAGTGCAGACTCTTAATGCCAACTATTATAGCCAGATTCACAATCCTTCTTTGTTGATCTGTGTTCCTGATGATTTTCTGCATCCCACAGACAGAGAGAAGGCAAAAAAAAATTAAAAAAGTGTGCTCCACAAATATTTGTGAAATTATTTTGGTATTCTGCATTAAAAATAAATATAAATTATGAATCAAGCTAATATGCTGTCTTCACAGAGAGCAGATGCTGAACCATTTTGACAGAACAATCTGATCAGCAGTACTTGCACATGCAGAAGGTGGCCATTTGGGTTTGTTAACCCATTGTTTCCTCAAATAATAATCTCCGTGATCACAGGAATGATATTAATGACCATATGAGACAGCAAAAAATTAATAAGTAGGCAATTGTTTTCACTTCTAAGACTCTAAAGGGTTATTTTTGAAAATAAAACAGTAGTATGAAACTTCAATACATAAAACTAAGAAATGCATCAGTACTTTAATGTCATGTGTCTTCAATGTTTATCTTCTTCTGACTTTAGTTTCCAAATGGATTAAAGTTACAGTCCTTAGTACAATGTGCTACAAAATTTCAGTCATAAGAAAACTGAAAAGGATGGCTCAATTTAATATACATGTGCAAGTGAAAAAAGTTCTTTGAATGTAAACGATGCACAGTGGAGAGAAAGAGGAATATTTATTTTAAAACTCTCCTTATTGCTTGTCACTGCCCAGTAATATCACTCCAGTTAGTATCCAGTTTAGTTCTCTAATGTAGCAGAACTTTTCTGAGTCTGAAGAGACAGAAGGTAACTTCTCATGTATTTTTCCAGAAAGAAGGAACATGGGGCTAAAGCATGGTTCATACAGTAAAATTTTCTTGTAGATTTATAATAGCATTTTCATTGTAATGTGACAACCTTGGATCCCTGAAATGCTTTTCTGTTTTCTGCTTTTCATCTAAAAGAAGAAAGAGGTACATATAATGTTTAAACTGCAGAGTTTTTTTACAAAGTTGATCTAAACAAAGATGTTTGGAGCAGTGGAAAATAAGTTAATGAAAAGCTTTATTAAACTGTTCTCAAATTTTAAGCAAACCTCTCCCTGTACTCCTAAAAAGCCTATAGCCCAAATACCCCACTGTGTTGCCGGCAGGGCAAGTATTCCCATACTTCAGACATAGAACAGAATTAAATCTTAACTTAATGTTGCTGACCTTTCCACATTTAGGAAGTCTGAAGAATATGGATTGCTATTTTGGAGGACTTTTGAAATAATGTAATAATTCCTTGTGACCTCTATCCTCACAGGTTCTATAATGTCCCTTTCATCAAAATGTCATCCAGTTTCTATATTATGTAAATGTTTCTTCCTTTTTCAGTTTCCGACTGAGGCTTGTATTCATAGTTTTCAGTTGATAACAAGACTTACTCCTGGATGCAGAGGTTTTCATAAATATTGGCATAGCCCCCTGAGTCTGATGCAATTAAACCATTAGTGAGGAGCTGTAGCTTTGATACAGTGACTGAGTGCATGGCAAGACTTCAAACTTGATCCAGGTTTTCTGAGAGAAAAGAATTCCCAATACATAAGGACTTAAAAGTTTTTCTCAAACCCATGGTTTGAACAAACCTTCTCTACCAGCCAAGAAGTGGAATAAGGCCCTGTGTGTTCTCCCTCAGCCACTGGATGGACAGATTGAGAAGGGATGCAGGAGGGCAGCTCGCTCCTCTGACCTTGTCCTAAGAACCTTTTATTAAGGTAAGGGATCTTTGGGGTTTCTAAGTTTTAGAGGATGGCAGTGCTACTGGAAGACCATTTTGAGACAGGGTTAGATTTTGAGGCCTGGAATTCAGCTAGAGTTCAGCTGTCTTTATCTGAGTCATCTGAGCTCCGTTTATAGTTGATGGAGAAAGGAGAGAGGTTCTTCCAGGGTGCAATTCATCTCACCTGTTTTTGACATCTATTTGTTGGTGAGATGACTCATTCCTTAGAAATGCTCATTTATCTTAACTTCAGCAATATACGTGCAACACCTTTCCTAGTTAGTGTTGGAATAAAGAAATATTTTATCCATCATGGATTAAGAGACTTCAAATGTATAAATGGTAGGTTGCTTTCATTCTACCTAATCAAGGTGAATTTTACATAAAGATGCTTCCTTATGTAATTATAAATCAAAGCTCTTTTAGCAGTGATAACATTTTCTTAAGCAATATTTAATTATCATTCATGTTTGTTTGAATTATCCCTCTCAATGAATTCTGTTCAGAATTGTTTTAATAAATGGGCTCTTCCTGAGTATAATAAAAGTATTTGAAATGTGCATGTATGTAAGAATTAATATCTACTATACATTGTCCACCTCTAATAATATAGTCAGATTTTGAGTCCCTAATTTTTGGTTCAGTAGTTGAACAGTCTTTGCTACATGTGGACTATTACAGAAGTGGGTTTGATGGTGGTACTACAGTGTGTCCTTCAAAAGAAATTATTTATCTTTTTCTAAGCTGTGATTTATTTTTTATTTCTGTGGTACCATGAGACTTTCCATCTTTTTCTATTCTTATTTCCTAGGCTAGACTAAATTCACCAATGTAAAGCAACCTTACTATGTATTCTAGGGGGTTTTAATTTATTTTAATTTTTTCTAAAATTTCTTTAAGTATTTTTTTCTCTAAACTCATATTTAAACCCTGTGAAATTTAATTTACCAGAAAAAGATGCAGGTGTATTCTATATTTATCATTTGATGTCCTGATTGCACTTCACATATAATAATATAGAGCGCCTTTACTTGTCTGCCTCCACATTCCCTCCAAGATAAAATATGGAGTATTTCAGCACTCCCAGTTACTTGAATGCTTGCACCAACTTCAGTAGTCCTATTGCATTCCCTTGCTGTGATAAACAAGCATTTCTAAATTCTCCCTAAATTACTTGCACTTCTGGCATTGGTTTATGAATTATTAAATAATCTATTCTCAATAGGGCCCCTATTTACTTTCATGGTACCTGACATGAAAATTACTGTTGTATAATATTACAACTTCCAGACCCTTTAACTTTGTTCTGCATTCTCTATGAGTCACGTCTGATAAACTTGTAGAAGGATGGTTGCCCTATTTCCCTGGAAGCCATCAGAAATCACATTATGCTCAGGTCTGTAGATGCTATCTCACAGTAAAGGAATCAGAAATATATTTTTTGTGTATTTTCTTTTTCAGTTTTGTTCATTGGTGCTCCTTAACTCCTCAGGTGAACAGATATTATTTCTTAGACAATATATCATTACTTTCAATCCTTGCCTACTATCTTAGAGATCCTTTCTGGCTTGGCAATGCATTATGTATTTTCTTCCTGTAAGGAATGTGCCATTCCTTTCCTTTATCTCTGTACTACTGAGTTGTGTTTTAACTTCTCTTAGTGTCCAGTCTTAGTGAAGACAGCTGTTTTTTTCAGACTGCTTGAAGTCCTGCTGAACATTATGTGCATGTTCTTAATATGCATGTAGATTAAGTGGAACTTAACCTTTTCATACTTTGTTATAGTGCAGGTCCCTGGGGTTTTTTCCTAGCTAAATTTTTATTTCACTGTAATATGTTGGTTTCTTCAAATACCTCATAGCAACTGATCCACCTCTTGATAAGCTTAATTGATTTCATCTCTATTGGAGAGAAATCACCTTCTAACTTGACCTGCCCCCTTATTAATTTCTCCTCTGCCACAAGAACCCTGCCTGCCTATCAATTCTTTTTACACACAATTGGTAGGTTTAACATCAGAGTTCCTGATTATGTTTAATTTCTGTGATTAAAAATACAAGAAAGGCAAAATAAGGAAATTTCTTTCTTCCTTTAGAGAGTTTGGGAGGAAATTAGAGCATTTTGTAGGTGACTTCATAGAGGTTTATTTTTAAATTGGTATGATCTGTTTGATAGTCACACATATGTAGATTTTATGTGAAACCATATTCACATACTGCCATTCCAGGCAGAAAGGAGGATAATTGACATTTTTAAGTGGAATATGTAGCTATAATACAAATACAACAAAAATATCATGAGCAGTGTTATTATTACTGTAGTCTGAAAGATTCAGTCTGAAATATGTGGGTGTTTCTTGTAAGGGAGACTAATATTGATTGCATTATTTTTCAGGTTAGGCCCAGCTACTAACATCCTACTTCAATGAAAAAAGTAATATTTTTGTGAAAGCCCATACTGTGGCAGTTTACCCAAGTAAAAATCCAATATTATGGGGTTCCTTCTTCCCTTCCTGTCACAATGAAAACCATAAACATGGTACTTTTAAAAAAGTTCTGATTTCTTTTTAACAGAAAAGGAAATCTAAGGCAGTTCTGATTTCATTTCTCCTTTACACAATAAAACATATTTAGTTTTTTAGTTTTCCTCTAAATGAAACTCTTTCCTATTAGCCAAAATAATATTTTACTCTTTCCTCTTGGTGTATTTTTGCTTCATCTTTTATTTTTGCGTTGTCTCTCTGCTTCAAAGAAGGTTCTACTGCGTGTTTCATTTTTGTAGTCCCGAATGATGTGTATCCATGAAAGTGTAGCTCTGCATTTAGTATTTCTTGGATGTAAGTTTTCACTTAATGTTTCAAGGCCTCTAAATGTGAGTAATGTGTTCCATTGGAATGGAAATAGGGATAATTATATTTGCTTGTAACGCATCGTATATAGTGAGATCTCTATCTTTACTAATCCCAAAAATTTTAATCTGTCCTGTGCAATTATTCACAATTTACATTTTGTCCATGTAATGAGGAATTTTTTTTTTCTTATCATTCAAGCATTTGTTTTGTACACATATATTTATATGTCTGTACTGAAACTCCTGTGGTATAACATTTTAAAGTGCACTGTATATTCTGGACAACAGGAAATCTTAGTAAAATATCTGACTGTGTAATCCATCTGGTCTGACCAGTTCTCATTTGTTAGACATCTCTTATGATCAACATCTGGTGGGATTAGACTGCCCTGAACGACAAGGATTTAGCTTGCTGTACTTACATGCAGCTTTAGTGAACCAAAAGGTCATTGGAAATATCTGTTAAAAGCAAAGTAGTATGATTAATCTAAAAATTATTAAATTCATTTTGTAACTGGCAGAGTTAGGATTAACTGAGTGAACCGTGCCTTTAAACGTATAATTTGAAACCTAGTTTGAAACGTTCAGTGGAGACCCCTAAATCCAAACATTCATCACTTGATTGACAGGTCATCAGGAATATCACCTTTCTTTACTATTTTCCTCAAGAAAAAGACAGATAAAATTGGCTGGCAAAAAAATGAAATACTGTGATCAAATGGATGCTAACTATTTACTACTGGTCACAAGATGCTTTCACTCATAATCTCACGGAATTGAGCAATCTCCTCTCACCTAAAATAAAATCACTATGTGTGCAAATTCTTTATCCTTGTTAGGGACAGGGTCATTTATGTATTGTATGCAGAGAATCATCATACAGACTTTATGTAGGAAGTAAAAAACAACCAAAATTCAGTGTCGGGGCTCTGAGAGCACCAACTCCCTTTCTGCCGCTGAGTAGCCCTCCAGGGCTGCACCACCCCCTCCCCTCTTTCCTCATCCCTGACTCCATTTCAGCTCAACTCAGTGCCATCAGTCCATGCCCTTGTGATGCTGTGGAGTGCTGGTTTCTCATTTTCTCCATCACAGCTATGCCTGGCAGGGACTCTTTAGGCTTCTCCCCAGTCCTGTCATTTTGGTATGGACCTGCCCAGCAATCATGGGTTCTCTCTGACCCGCTTGTTTTACCAGACCTGATCATGTTCCAGACTTGTGAATCGACTTCCCAGCTTTATACTGAACCTGCCTTTTTACCATGAAATTGTATGGAGGTGTCACCTCGTGGCTGAAACTGTCTGTTCTCTCCAAGCCTGTCCTGTTCCCCTTGCTGGGTTGCTGGCTGGTGAGGTCCCTGTTTTGGGGGCTGTGCACTTGTGCCCCTCTTCCTTAGGGAGCCAGACCACACTCCTCCCCAACATTTTCTTTCTTCTCTTCGGGCTACATGCACTTCCTTGTACAGACTACAAAAATATGTTACAGTTTTATCTCGTCTAGACTCACCATTTTTTTTTACAGCCCACTTATTTCTTTTACCTACTCTCAATTTGCTAGAGATTAGAGAAATTAAAATTTCTTTCTTTGCACTGCAAGTTCTTTACTCCTCAAAATCCCTGTATTTCTTCTTTCACAGGTGCAGGGTGAGGGACTTTGTTGTTCACCTCTCAAACATCACTTAATTTGATACAAGAGCTATGAGGTAGGCAAGTATTGCTGCCATCCAGTTCACAAGAAAAATGTACAGCCTGACTTGGTAGCAAACTTAAAACTTTATTTCATAGGAGTTGAATAAAAGAGCAGTTCTGGCAGAATGAGAGAGAAAAATCAATTCTCTTGCATCCCATCTTCTCTTTTGTCTAAAGCAAAAGGGCCATCTTTTTCTTCCTGCAAAAGCCTTCCTTAAAAACTCTTCATTTTTTGGAACTTGCTCCTGAGTAAATATATTTGCACCCCAGTAATTTTTGCAGTTGACCACACAGATTAAGTATGTACTATGGTGAAATACTGATTTCATCTAGCTTTGTAGGCAGAACAGTGCAAAAGTGTCTTTCACTAGTTTGTGAAAATCTTTACATTTATTGATGATCAAGGCTGGTAGTTCCTGTTTTGGGAAAATGAAATATTGCTGTCTTTAAAGTACATAAAGTTGATATAAACAGACATAGAGCTACAGACTTCATTAAATTCTTAAAAAGGGTCTAAAACCCTGTGGAATTACACTGCTTTTGTGTTATAGTTGGTGCAAAATTTCCTTAGCAGCTGTGGATCCCCATAAAAACTTAATGCAGTTTTGTTACCACTTTCTACAGCAGTTTCTGAAAGTTAAAATGATCCTATTTACACAACAAAAACCAGAAGCACAGTAGTTTACAGTTCTCTTTACTTGGAGTTGGTGGAATGAAACGATTGCTGCTGAGCTCTAAAACTGCTTGTACTAAAACTGCTGGTGATACGCTTTCCAAGACTGCAAGCATCTGCTGAAACAAAACATGCAGCATTTTGTATTCTCAGTTTCACAGATTTCATCCAAAATAGGAATGTTTGCATCAGGATTGGCAGCTCTAGAGCTGGAGGTGAGGCTTTGCAAATTCTGACTTTGGACCTAAATCCAAATCGTTAGATTTTGTAGTTAAATATTTCTGAAAGAAGTGAAGAACCTCTGTAGAAAGAGAACACCAAGTTTCCGTTTCATGATATATGTAGAGTATTTATAAAGGAAGCGAAGAACCTGAGGTCGTTGGAGGAAAAAAAGTATGGAAATAGGAAGCAAAAATTGGAAAATATAGTAAAAATGCTCCCAGACCAGGGACACAGGATGACATGTAAGACATAGGTCAGAGCATTGAAAGGAAAACATTGTCTTTTAGAAAAACCTTGTAAATTCTTACAAAGCTGCTTATATCTTGTTGGGATAATGCAAAAGAAACACTTTTGGCAAAATCTCCACAACAGATGCATCTGGAAAACAGCAAATATCTGCTTCCAGCAGTCCAGGGAAAAGATTTTCAGCTTCTTTGGCACATAATCTAGTAAGGTGTGTCTTTTGGGAGATTAATCAGTAGATAAATGAAAAGTCTAGGAGCTCTGAAAGCCACAGATACTTTGCTTCTAGCAGATGAGCCAGGGGAGACGTCAAAGAAATTTCTCAGTGGCTGAATTTAAATAAGGGCTGCTCAGAAAAAAACTCAAACATACAGAGTTTAATTCCTCAAGTGCAAAGTTCTGAAAGGATGGAATCCCAACAAGTCAGTAGACAGTCTGAAGTATAATTTTTATAATCATCAGCCTTGTGCCCACCACTGAAGCCTGTCCATATGTATTAATAATAACTATTAAGTGTTTTTTGACATTGTTCTTATGTTTAATGGTCTAATTTGACTAGACGGTATTTGGTAAATCAGCTGTTTTCTGCTCAGTTTAGCTGAGTAATATTAATCTAGTTTTTCTTTGATTAAAAGACTGAGTAGAATTGGTCAGAAAATACCAAAAAAGCAAATCTGAAATGAAAAAACTCTTGTCATACTGAAGAAAGTAGGACAGTATTGGGTAGAAGCATATGACAAGTTGTATTCCTTTGGAAAATACATTGATATTAAGTAAGGAAAATGATACTTTTTGTCAGTAGCAAATGATAGTTCTAGTGTTCTCTTACACTAGATAGGAGGATTTTGGACGTTGGCTAAACTATGATCAACAGAGGTTTGCTTTCTTTTGTTATCACTGATGGTTTGTTTTACAAAAACAATTTTTCTTTGTTTTGAGAAAGACCTCTCTTGTAAGGAGCAGTTAATGGCATTGCTGGAACTAAAATAGCAATAATTCAGTTTTACTAGTATAGAAGCAGAAAAGGAAGTAACTACTGATCAGTTTTTGTGGACACATTTTCACAAATGAATGAGTTTAAAAACTGTAACATCACAGAAGGATAAAGGATGTAACTCAAATCTTGGCAAGCTGACCATTCTGACTTGCTTCTCTGAGATAAAACAATTTTTAATAAAAAGTTACTTATATGTCCATTTGTTTTAATCATTGTCAAAGGTTATAAAGTAAAAAAAATATGTCTTAGTAATTTTAAAGCATGACGAAAGGGGATAAGATGACATAGAGGCCATGAAAGAAGTAATTAAGGCAGCTGGTGTAGTGATGACTGTTAGAAAATGACCCATATCATCAGAAAGTATCTGCATATGTCACACAGGCTTCTAAATTCTCCGGTTTAATATCACATATCTTCCATCCTCTATTTTCTGTTTGCATGTGGATACCTGTTTTACAATGATTTGCTTCTCCTATTTCTATTACTACAAACAAACTAAAAAGACAATCACTGCAATTGATGTGCTCATAATTCTATTAACTTAAAATTGGTGTGCCACTCTCTTCATTTCATTCTGTAATCATGTTGCAGACTAAAATTATTTTGCTTATCTATTAGGAATACTAATGTGAAACTGGTTTTGCAGTCACGTGGCTGGAGGAAAACCAGCAGTGATTAAGACAGAAAACCTTGAAGTAGTTATATGGGAAAAACCCTAAATCAGAAAGCCAGACTGCTTTGTATGTTATCTGTCTTTTTTGTGCTGTTAGACATCTCAGAGAGGACAGTCTTGCCTCTATCAAACAGGTGAAAAAATCTGGTAGTGCCTGGTTGCATGTGTCACCTTCAAGCCAACTATTCCTCTTGCTGCCCCATGGTGTGATGAGTGATCTAAGAGAGGGGTAGGCCACCGAGGAGTTAATGAGGCTTTATCAGACCCTTAGTGATGTAAGCTAAGCTCTGCTGATTCATGGCAGGACCAGCTGAAATAAGTACTTGAGAATGTTTAGAAGTTTTCTTGATAAGCCTTTTCCCTTGATACTGTCTCATACATCACTTTGGCTACAACAAAGTTCTTGGTCCTAACAGCCCTGGAAATACAGAAGAATTGTCCATCTCCATGACACAAAGTGGGAGCCACACATGACACGTGTGAACTTTTTTGACCACACGTAGTAAAGTCCTTTACATGGTACTGCCGTTGGTAGCAGAGTGTGGTCTTAAATAGTGCCTTGATCACATTTTAGGTGAAATGGAAAAAACTATGTGGGTGCATATATCATCGTCAAGATCACTGCTTGTCATTACAGATATAAATACAGTCCATCTGCTTCCTTCTCACTGGCTCTTGGTTCACTAGTTTGCTTTTTTCTCAACATGTGACAGGTGAGGAATGATCTGACTGGCGTCCTCTATGGCGAAGACATCGAGATTTCAGACACTGAGAGTTTTTCCAATGATCCCTGCACAAGTGTAAAGAAGCTTAAGGTATGTGTTGCTGTTTGATGAAAAAAAGAAAGGGGTGGTTTTTGGATTTTTTCTATGAAGAGGAGTAAGGAAACAAAATTTGTATTAGAATGATGTATTACTACATTCCATTGCATAATAGTATCAAAAAAATGGCATTTTGAAGGCCTAGTCCTTCTTAAGTTAATGAAGGTCTATGTGTACAGTAAATATTTTTAATAGTTCCCAGTAGTGATACTAAATAAAGAAAGTTGTTGCTGGCTTAATGTTTGCACTTAAAGCCCCAGTCATAGTGATATACATGTGAAAATTCTTGAGGTTTGGAACGAGAATCCTTTTAAGCCTCTTTCCATTAGCTTCATTACACATTTTAAATTGAATTCTTTGCTAACATCATCTGCATGATTTGAAATGAATCACAAGGAAAAAGGAATGAAAAATAAATTTGGTAGCAGAATAATTTCCCATCCTTCTCTTATTATAATGATTTATTAGATGTCTGGCAGCTCATAAAATTAAAACAATATTTTAGCATTACCAGGCAGCACAACCAGCAATAAACTAGACACAGGAGATATGAATCTTAAACTGCACAGGAACATGAAAAAAATGATTGAACAGCAGGAGAAAGCACTTTTAAATGGCGAAGATCAAATTGTTTCTGACATCAAGTACATATGACACACAATTGAAGCCACAATCCTGCAAGTGCTTAAATATGTGTGAAACAGGTTACAAAAAAATGCTTAATAAACTAAATGATGTTAAAAAAAATAAAATTAAAGCAAGAATATTGACCTGTGTAAGACTAGTCCAGTACTGAAGCTGGAAATGTTCCGGAGCATGGTAAACTAAGTTCTCTTTATTATTTACACAATCTAGAGATGTAAGCCTGAATGTTTAAAGTATTAATAGGTAAAGATTATGTTTGTGGTAAAGATTATATTTGTGTCTGTCCAGTCTAAGCCTGTTTGTATTTCCTGTCTGGAAACCTGTCTGGGTTGAAAAGACTCCAATAGATGTTACAGCAAAGTCCACGTTTTTGACTAGCAATGGTGTAATGACAAGAAAAAATGCATTTTAAGCATGGATCTTTAGGCTGGAAGTCAGAAGAAACAATGTGATTCTAGCTTTCCCCTGCACCAACAACACACTGGTTGCTTTGCCAGGAATACCAGAAAACTGAACTAACAGTATATTTGTTAAGTATTGATATCTTCTTCAAAACAAATTAATAAAAAATAAATAAGCTATTATCCAGAAAATTGCTTGTTCTGGACAGAAATATAAGCTTAGTTGTTGTTAGGTACATGTTAGACACAGAATTTAGCTAAGAAATTCTAAAAATTTCTTTCTTCATTCCTTTCTTCAACATGTTAACCTCATATAGGCAAACTGGTATCTGCTTACCTGGAATACCTTTTATTTTCACAAACACATTTAAATTTATGAAATTGATGTTTATGGAATGGAAACCAGTGAAATCTGGTATGATTTGCAGTAATATATTTTATATTTCTCTCGGTATCACCTTAGTTTCTACTGCATTGACTGCACAGTTATAAGGTAAATTTAAGCATAAGGATATCTTTAAAACTCATTTTTGTGTTCGGAGAAAGGGGTGGATTTGTTCATCCGTATAAATGCTTGAAAATTCTAAGCATGAACAGACAGACTGTAACAGCAGTAACACTTCTGCTTCCAACTTTTTGTTATCTTTCATGTAGGACAAAAAAATTTCCATCATGTTATGATGGTGGGAGTTGATGTCCTCTAGTTCACTTTCACCATCAGTGTTTGCATAGCTAAGGTCAGAGGCTTATCTATAGTTCTTCAAGTGGACATCCAAGCATTTAGAAGGCAGAACATGTGGCTACCTCTGTTGTCAAAGTTGCCCAGGTTTTTGTGGTTTTAGTGATTTCCTCTTGACTGTCAGATGCATGGTAGAGAATAAGACAGAGTATCTGAGCTATTCAATTTAGGTATCTCATAAAGAGCCTGCCAAGACATTGACTTTTCCTGGCAGATGAGATATTGTAGCAATCCTTCTCTGGAAAGCTATATAATACAACATTGTGGTGTTATTCATTAGAAATGAGACAGATTAAAATCTGATCAAAGAAAGGAAGCTCTGAAGGCTGAAAAAAAATAGCTGCCTATTCCAGCATAATATGCATCACTCAAAAACTGAAAAGGCTAAAGAGTGTCTCGTGTCTGAGGCTGTTAGAAATGGCAATGAAGGAGACAAGTTGTTCTTCATCCCTCAGTAGAGCATCTTAGATGTGTTGATCCTCACTCTCTTCAGGGTTTTATTACTCAGCTCCTGGTGCTAACAAATAAATTTTATATTTAGTAGCCAAATAATATCTTCACCTATGTGAAAGAAAGAAGGGAGAAAAAGATTCATTATGTTCTTGGGTTGTGTTATAGTCTTAATTTATAAAACTTGTTTTTATGCAGGGTTTCCCACAACTGTGGGTAAATGAAATGTAACTGTTCTTCATTTTCTTGTTTGAACTTCAGTCCATATGGGAACATATGTATTTCTTACTGAGGGGCAAAGCTTAAATGCTGATATTGCTACTGTAATCTCTGGGAAGAGTAAATATGACAGCTCACCATCTGGCAAACAGTCTAAACATTGGTCTTTTTATGTAAGTGCAGTTTTGGGAGTTGCCTTCCCCCTGGGATGTTTTTAATCATCTTGTAGATCACCTGCCTAGTTCCATTAATTAAAACTTCTTCTGTCAAATATGTTTTAGCTCCATGCTAGCAATGTACAGCTCTCTGAAAAAGAGACTTTACGCTTGCTAGCATCAAGTGGGTGATTGTTTTTGATCCCTATGAGGAAGTTCCACTGTGTTAACTTGCATCATTCTGCAAGGGTTTGTGTAAAGGCATAGTATGTCCTTGCAAGGAAATCATGCTGGTTTATAGTCAGTTGACAGTATGAATGAAGGGGTAAAAAAGTTATGCCCAGCAAGCATCTGATATATGCCTTTGCATGAGTCTGTAATGTGGCCTTTGACCCACAAGTACTGACATGAGCCCAGCTCTGATACAGTGCCCAGTCTGCAGACTTCATTATCCATGCAAATAAAACCTCTGCCAGGGACTTGAGCTATGTGCAGTTGTATGAATTTGAAGCTTCAGCGTCTCTTATGTGGGATGGAGCCAGCAGACCCAAACCTGGCATCCAATGGCTTATCTGTAATCTTGAATGCAATTCTTCAAGAAGAAATTTGGGGATGATGTGGAAGGGGATGCAAAAAATGGCGTTCAGGAGGAAGAGGCTAGCTGAGGAGTGTGTCATTGCACAGAGAGAGACTTCTATGCATGAAAGAGGAAGAGCTGCTGTATAGAATTTCTTAAATTAACTCCTAAATTACATATGTTCTGACACACAATTCCTTGGTTACATTATTACATACTAAATTATGTGATAATCAGGTGGAAGCAACGTCTTAAGTTGTGAAACCACACACCACAGACGCTATGACTTCATTCTGAATGTTGTCGCACAGCCAAGTGGGCAGCATTGCTGCGTGTGCACTCTGGAATTATTATTTATGAAGCCACACAACTTACATATTTTGTTTGTTTTTTATTGGTTCTTATCATGTCATAAAATGGAAAGGAATTTCTTCAAATCTTAAGTTTAATTATTAGTTGCTCTGCCATTTATTTTTGAATCAAACTCTGCTACTCTTTTTTTTCAAATATTAAGTCTGCGTTTTTATGTTCAGAGCAGTCAAGTGACTCAGAGCTGAGGTTCCAAGAATAACCAAATTATTTTTAAAATTGAAAAAAAGAAATTGTACATGAGGTGAGGTTTTTTGTGCATAATTCCTAAATCTATTTATTGTCCTTGCAAAAACTGTAATGCTATTGCTGTAATTTGTGTAATTTGTTTGTTTAGTTTCATGTAACCTTGTTAGATTTGTTTATAAAGAATCTAATCCACTTGAAAAAGATTTACTTATTTTATCAGTCTGTGCCGAAATATAAACATGAAGAGAAGCAGGCTTACTGAAAATGCACAGGTTCAGAATGAGCAAAGCACATTATATTATTTCTGATTTGAACCAAGCTAAGAGTGATACTGTTTTCAGGCCTTTAATTACAGAGGCATTCTAATATCTTATTGTACTGTCCATCATAATATTTTCTGCTGAACAGGAAATAAACAGTGAAATTATCTGAGCTAAAAATCTTTGACAAATTGATTTAATTAAAACTTAAATGTTTCTGCCACTGAAAATCATACAAAATCATATGTTTGTTTTTTTCCTTGGAGGGGGAAAGAGCTGTTAGTAATTCAAAGCAGGTCTCATATGAAAGAAATGAAAAATTAGATTTTCTCAAGCCTTTGCAGAGAACTCTGCCTTTGTGTGAAAGAAAAGGTAATGTGAAGTCATAAAAGTGTGTTTTATGCATATTAAAAGTAATTTTTCATGTTAGGAAGAGGTCAGTCCTATTCCTGGAGAAATATTTTTTTGCATATGCTCCTGAATTTAGGAAGAGTCTCTTAATATGTTTTTAAGTATGAAAGTAAAATTGGCTTTGGACTTCAGTCATAGGTTCTTAAACTGTGATGATTTTTTTTAATGTGTGGAGGTGGGAGGGAGTAGCGAGCGAGTTGACAATGTGTTATAGTGACTACAGAGAAGATGTATGAATAAAACCTTTAAAAATTACTAAAGCAGGCATAATATCAAGGCATTTGATCTCACAAATCTCATTTTTTAATTTTAAAGTTTTATTTCATGCAGACAGTGAGAAGTTTGTCTTCAAGTGGTTCTAATATGCAAAATTGCAAAAGAAATATTGCAAAGAAGCAAAAGACTATTTGATATTTTAATGTTATTGAACACTGATATTTGACTGTAGTATCAGTTTTACTCTCACTAGTACTATAGCCTAATCATTTTCTACGCCTCACCTGTTTTTTCTTTTTTTGCATTACTTCAAGTTCTTGAACTTCTAGAAGATGAAATAGTTCTGTATTAATTCTGTCTGCAGCTGTAATCTTTGATAACTCCCTGCATGATCTGAATGGCCAATTAAAGTGGTGTCTGGAAGCTGGGACTGTGTTTAACTGCCACACATTTTATTCAATCTGCAGGGTAATGACGTTCGGATAATCCTTGGCCAGTTTGATGAGGAAATGGCTGTGAAAGTTTTCTGCTGTGTAAGTAAATAGATTTAATTGCATATCAGACTAAAGAATATGCTGCATTTGAATTAAAAGCAACTTGAGCATAAACATTTCTTCATGGAGTTCAGCTCTGTGAAGGTTTATATCCTAAAAAGAGGTTGCACATGCTTAGTTCCATTTCTCTTTCAATAAAATACTTCGTACTTGACTTCAGTGGAATTTAGGCATAGGCTGCATGGTTAGCTTCTTCTTATTATTACTTTCCTGTAGTGGAATTGAATGCCAAATCGAACTTGAGCATTGCTCTTCACATCAGATCCAGGGAAATACTTACATATGTAGCAGCAGTTAGAGAAAGAACTGCAAGATTTTGATCTTGTCCAAGAGCTGTGTTCTGGTGATAATGTCTGTGTGCATGAGTTTTGCATGTTTTGCTTTTAAAGAATAAGAAATTCAAGCCAGTTCCTATACACCCTAACTAAGCAACACTAATAATTTCTCCTACTGAAAATGTTGCTAATTATACAGTTGTCATTCCCTTCTGACTGCTGTACATTTTACCTGTATTACATGAAAGCAAATACTAATTGGTAAAAAATAAGGGTTTTTTAACCAAAACAGTAAGACTAGCAAACAAAAAATTCCCTATCCTCACCATTTGTTTGTGTGAATGTGCTGCAAACTTATCCACTGTTACTGCCTTTAAAAGTAGCAGGATTAGAATGTGGATCTATACTTGTACCAGCCTGTAGAAAGTCCCAAAGAGAAAGATTTTAGTGGCCTAAGTATTGAATTTTTAGTCTGAATAGTTAGATTAATCCAAGAACACAGTCAATATAATGGAAAAGCAATAATGACAGCACCTAAATTTCCAAGGGCGTTTTTTAATGAGACAGTTGCCTATCCTTGAAAAGAAAAGAAAGGCAGTAGTTCAAAATCTGTGTGCTCCATGTGCCTCAGATGCATTTTGGCTCTTACTCAGCAGCTGTCCCAGTTGGTGGCAAAATTTAGAAAGGAGATTGTAGAGTGTATTTGGAAGGAACAAAATCTGTTTTCATCCAAAAGGAAATGGAAAGTATTATTTTATTTTTCATTCTTCTCATCTCTGATAGGTCTTTGTATATAGATCTTTTTGTACTGCCATTTAAATTAGACTGACAGAGATAATCTCCTATTTTTTCATTCCTGGAAGAAAGAATGGTACTTCTGCAGTCCAGATCCTCTTCAGATCTCTTGGGGTTGGGCTGCATTTCCCCAGCAGAGGGGTTCTGGTCAGAATTATCTTCCAGTCCAACACTGGCACGAGATTGGCCTCATTTCTAGTTGCCCTTAATTCCTAGTTGCATTTCTCTAGAATCCTCTTCCAAATCCATGTGCATGTGAGGCCACTGAAGAAATCCTAGAATTCTTTGAAGGGGCAGGCTGTCCATTGTGGTTTTCTGAAGGGTTCTAGGGAGAGGATGTCTCTGTCAGATGAACGCTGTCTGCAGCTTTCTGTGGCTGTGGTTTGGTGTGAAAGTGGGAAATGTGCGTAACTCTGCGCAGTTTAAAGTGTGATGTCTGCTCCTAAAGTGCATTAGTATCAAAAATAATAAGGTGGATTTTTCTGGAGCCCCCCAGAAATCTGAAAGATCACGCACAGGAGACTGAATGCAGGAGAGGGCAGTTCAAAGTAGGTCATTTATATATTAATGCACTACAATATGTCTGAAAGCTTGTTATTAGTCATAAAATATATTGTTGACTCATGCACTCCTACAGATATATGTCTAAGAGCACAATATTTCAGATATGTCAAGTTTTTTAACTCCTTTTTTCCAGATGTACCTTCAGACAGGTTTCACTTGTGATTCTCTGTTATATTTGGCAGGGTTATTGATGTCAGTCAGACAAAGGCTTTGAATTTGTTAAGGGAAGATGCTTTTTCATTAGTGCAAGACTTTTTTTTTTTTTTTTTTTTTCTGATTGTGATTATATCCTAAATATTTGGCAATGAGTTATGTAGGTGGTAAAACCTTTAAAGTCTGCCTCACTTTTCGGCCTGGATTCAACAGTCATGTGCTGTGAGGTTTCCTCAGGACATCTATTGGAGTTTATCTAATTTCAGAGAACCATTTAGGTTGTAAAAGACCTTTGAGATTATCAAGTCCCACCACTAACCCAGCACTGCCAAGTCCACCACTTAACCATGTCCCTAAGTGCCTCATCTGCACATCTTTTCAATGCCTCCTGTGATGATGACTCAACCTCTTCCCTGGTCCCTGATAATCCTTTCAGTGAAGAGGTCTTTCTTAATATCCAATCTAAATCACCTCAATTGCAAATTCCGATCATTTCCTCCTTTCCTATTCCTTCTACTTGGAAGGAGACACCAACACCGACGCAAAAAAAAAAAAAAAAAAAAAAAAAAAGACTAAAAGATAGTAGCAATTCAGTAGCAAACTTTAAAAGCAGGACAGGACTGGTTAAAGCCAAAGTGAACGTTGGCAGGTATTTCTTACAAGGATTTAAATAAGCTTAGCTGTTCATTTATCACCAGTGTCAAAAGAGTGAGCAATTTTAGTTCTATGGGAAATCTTAGTTTTATAATTAATTTTCACCTCAGTGGGATGAATGTGATATTTTCTTAGAATAGAAATTAGGACCTTTTGGTCAAAAATTAATACTTCAACGATCAACAAATTGCCAATAATTGTTTACTACACATAAGAAATATCTCTTATATTAATCTCCTTGTTGTAAATAAGCATTTATTTATGTATTCAAACAAGAATGAAATGTTTTAAAAGAAAAAAAATACAGTTTCACAAGGGCAAAAATTGTCCATGCCAGTTTTCCTGAGTGCTTGGCAGCAACTCGGGGCTTTGCACAGGACATGGGAGAAAAGTTAAGGAAAATGTTTATGCTGTTCTGGTGGTACAAAGAATGTGCAAACCTTCAGCTTCCCTTGTCTGCCAAAAAATCTTCCCCTTAGAAACTGAAACTTGTAAGTATTGGTCTGTGTGCAGTCAAACAGTTCAAGAAAGAGCCAAGTGTTTCAAGTACTTGCATCAAACTCATGTCCATTTAGCAGAATCAACAGGAAGGAAATGGTGGCAAAAAAGCATTATTTTCCAATAAGTGTGGGACTTATTGGGACCCAAATACTGAAATGTCTGAATACTATCAGCTGTGCTGTCACTAGAAAAATGACTCTATGGTCATGGTGCTCATCTTCAGAGGAGCTGAATTTCTTCCTACTTTTGCCTTCCCTAGATTACCCTTCAAGCCCTGTCGTTCCACCATATCTCAAAGGAAGAGCGGACAGCTCCTAGTGTTTGTTCTGTTTGTTTTTTCAAGCCAGATTGTTGCAGAAATGTGAAAGTATAACCAGTCTTTCAGGCAACCATGTTGGGAATGATCCCTTGTTCCCAGGATGAAATTTCTGGCTATTTTGAAACTTTCAATTTCCAGCCCATTTCCTAGGGCATTCACAGATTATGCAGGAAGCAGTACAAGTGCTTATGCAAACAGAAAATTTCCAGCAGCTCTAATTTCAGAATAGTTCACAGCCAATACTTTCTGGCAACACACAATTTGATACTTTAATCTCTATCGAATGGGGGAAGCTACATAAGACTGTCCTTCTCTAAAAGCACTATTCTGTATCAGTTTGTCTCCTCATGATTTGAAAACTGTCAGATAAAAAACACTGAGTCACTGAAAGGTCTTGAATGACCTAACTGTATAATGCAAGTTCTTATAGATGGAAGTACTGCAGGATGGAATTCCTATTTTCCTCGCGAGTGGCCCTGGAATACAGTGTCCCCATAGCTATGCAGGAGTGGAGGTGGGTAGGAGGACAAAAGGAGATGTGTTTCTGGAAGAGAAGAATTAAGCAAGAGAAAGACAAACTGTTTATGTGGATTGTGGAATATGTAATATGTGAGATGCAAGACAGCAGGTTTCAGACAGGACTTTCAAGCAGCATTGTATACAAAGGCATGAAATTTGATTTTGGCTGAACAAAAGCTTCTGCAACCAGAGGCCAAATAAATCTGCTTTGTGCACAATACTGTTATGAACAGAGCTGGCACCATTATAATAGACTTCACAGATTTAAAGCCCATTTTTAATTTGGGTATTAACATATTTAAGAGGCTGTCCTATTTCATATATTCTGCTATTGATCTTTACTTCTCTGATAGGCTTTTTGTATGACCTTTGGGATACTTCTCAAAACAGTTATTTCAGAATGACTAATATGTCCTGTTTGCATTCTTACAATTTCCTCCTTCTGTAATATTTTCTGTGAAAATACAGCAGTTTTCCTTTTGAGAGCTCTAAGCTTGCACCATGTATTTCTAAAAATTAGAATTTTTATCTTAGGCATTCTATCTCAAGTATTGCTTATATTAGGAGACAAAGAAGCATGAAACCTGTAGTTTTGAAATGCAGTCTGACTGAAATGTCAGAAGAAAAATATCTAGTTGCAAGACAGTGAGAGAAACATCTGAGATAAAATTTGCCAGTTTTATCCTAGAACAGTCTTTCCAATCAAAGAGAATATTTGAGAATAGATTGGCTTTTAGGTACAACAGCATATGTGCCTGACTAAGAAAGTATTTCTGTTTCCTGTTACATATATGTGCTAAGTATTGAAAGGAGATAACTATAATCTCAGTATCTTGGATTGTTGTCAGATGTATTCAGTATTCCAACAATATAGAATTTCATTTGAAGAAAATTCTTTCTGAGAAAAAAAAAATCATTGAGATTTTGCTTTATCAATTCACTATTCACTCATGCTCCTCAGAAGGAACTGCTAAGTTAATGTTACTGTGGTCTGCTTTTGAGCAGTCAACTAATTCACATTTGCCACATGTGATTTGGTGGTGCCTATGATCCAAGTTTTTATGTTAGCCTAGTCCTCAGATTGACTTAAGGGTGATAATAACTTAGTTCAAATGTGGTAGCATGGTGGTTCTATCACTTATTTAATAGTTGTGTTATGAAGAACTTTCTGTGGAAAGCTGTGCCTTCTGTTGTGTTTCTCTTTATCTCCCTCAGTTCAGGAATACAGTTTCATTTTTCTGTTTTTTAAGAAATAATCCACTGAAAGAAAAACAGGGTTTAGTAAATTCTCATGTCTGGAATTCGTAAGTCAGGAGTCTTCAAAAAAAGTCTTCATCATTAGCAAGTTTATTCTAAACTGTTTAAAATACTTGTGCAGCCCAATTAAACTATTATTTTATTAATAATGAAAGAAAAAGTTAACAAAAAGCAATTTGTTTTATGTTCAATATCTCTATTACTAAGTCCATTGTCTTTTCTGTTTTTCTTATTTGCAGGCTTATGATGAAGAAATGTATGGCAGCAAATATCAGTGGATTATTCCAGGGTGGTATGAAAATCTTTGGTGGGAATCCTGGATTAATTCCTCACAGTGTCTCAGCAAAAATCTTCTTGCAGCCATGGAAGGTTATATTGGAGTGGATTTTGAGCCCCTCAGCTCAAACACGAATAAGACTATATCAGGAAGGGTTAGTATTTTTCTTCCATCTACTTTATTAGACCATCAGTTCTCTCACTGCTGGGTTGGCACAGTAAAGCACCAAGAAGGGGGGTGAAGGGTTCTTCTACCAAGTGACTTGGCAGTCATCACAGTCAGTTTCACCACTTTTCACTAGTTTGAAAATTTAAAATATTTGAAAATAAAATCTAAGTTTTACAAGGTAAGATAGGAGTAAAGCCCCTTGCTTCAAATCTGCCCTCTTCCCCCAGTATGAACTTCATAGTTAAATGTGCATTAAAGTTTGGATTACAGTCTTTAGTATCATGTTCTGTGTCACTTCAAGGTAAACAGTTGAGCACAGAAACAGAAAACTCTTTTATTTAAACCTATTCTGGAAATGGCCAATTTGAATGGTGATTTGCACCTCTCAGAACTAGGGGGCAGCAGGGGAGGCTTGTTTTAAATATAAAAATATGTGCTGTTTCCATAAAGCACATAAAATTTTATCACAGAACAAATACATACAAACTCTGACCGATGAATAAACATGCCTGATTTTGCTGCTTTTAATTTTTTTTTCCATCTGCCTTTTCATGCCTTGCTGAGTGAGCATAAAAGGCAACTTTACTAATGGGCAACTCATCATGTGATAGCATACCATCCAGAACGTAGTGAACTTGTAAAATGTAGACAAATTGCCACTCAAAATTTCATATTGAGTGAACAGTTGCTCAAGTAAAGGTTATTTGATTTGTGTTACCCTGTAATGTGTAATCAGACCACTGATTTGCAGGGATACTGAGTTATTCTCTGTTCTGCTATTATGGCTCACCAGTGTACAGTTTTGGTTGGACTGAAGCCTTTTGTACAAAATTTAAATAAAGCAAGTTGTCATTTATAAAGTGAGGCAGTACAGCTGCTTTCAGTCTCTCTGTCTCCTAGTTCTGCTTCCCAATCTCACCAGAAGTTTTTAAATCAGGCAATACATGTTTCTTGAATTTTATTTTCTTTCATAATTTTTATTTTGGTGGCCTTTTCTGTGTTAGTTATGTACATCTCTAAATTGGGGGCTGCAGTTTGAGGTGTTGGTTTGAATTCAGCTCTGTAAAATTTAAAGTATTGAGGTAAAACTGAATTTTATCTCCTCTGCAGACTCCACAGCAGTATGAAAAGGAATACAATGCTAAACGTGGTGATGGGCAATCCAGCAAATTTCATGGTTATGCCTATGATGGAATATGGGTGATTGCCCGGACCCTGCAGCGGGCAATGAATATTCTGAATTCCACCAAAAAGCACCAAAAAATTGAAGATTTTAACTACACAAATCACAAACTCGGCAAAATTTTTCTGGATGCTATGAATGAAACTAGATTCTTTGGAGTAACGGTAAGTCCTCATCAGATAATTGTGGGATGCAGGAAGCTTGTGATTTTGTGTCAGTAGTTGAAACAACTATTAAATATTAAGTACGCTTGAAAAAGAAACACAGTTGTGTATTTCCTCTATCTTCAGAGCTTCCAGTTCCACTTCATATTAAAAATTAATGTTGTTGCCTTGACAGTCTTGCTTATTACCTGACTTCAGATGCCAAGGGATGACACTGTACAGTTCCTCAGTTATCAGATTTTTAAGCATGAATGTCATCTGAATTAACAAATCAGAATGGTCTCAAGGGAACCACAAGTTTTGCAAGCTGCAGTGACCTTTTAAGTGAATGTTTTAGCAGTTAAGGAGTAGCTGGAATGTGATCTGAAAATCCTTATTTCTCTCCATCATTAGGTTTGGTAATAGGTTATAGTACACTGTCTCTAATCTCCAGTGCTGTACATCCTAGATATTCTTGCAACATGCTTCAGTTGTGATTTAAATTTATTAATAGTTTGTATTTTTTCAGTTAAGTACAAAGTGTGCTCACATTGACTTAAGAAGAAATAGTCATATACAGTAGTATCCTCATTCTGATTTCAATTGTACAATTGCGAACACTTAATTTTTTGGTTTTGGGTTTTTTTTTTTAATTTATTTACATTTCTTCTGCTTTTTAGCAGAGTGAAACAGGCGATAGGAGTGTGGTCTTAAAACTTCTTAATTGCGTAATTGTATCTGAGGCAACATCAGTCAGAAGTTAGTGGTGCATATGTGTTCCGGAGTCTGCAGAGCTCACCAAGAGAGATGAACAGACTCCATTTCAGGGAAAATGGTCTTTGGAGTTTCCAAGGGCTGCAACAAGGAACCTACTGGAACCTGCTTTGTCATGCATGTTGTCAAGGTTGTCATACATGTCAGAAACTGGTTCAAGGAGAAAATGCCTGCACAAACACATCAACAAGGTGTAAAGGCTCAACCTTTTGGTGTCCTTGTTAATTGCTGAAAAAGCTTTCTGTGACATGATACAGTTGAAACTAATGCAGGATTTCTAAGTAAAAACCAACCATATGGCAAGACAATATGAATACCTAGTTGCTTGCACAATATGAATTTTGCTTTTGTTTTACACTGAATTTGACTGAAAGTTTCAGTAAAAGAATTTTTTATTCCATTTTATTCACGGTAGGACTGGACCTTTGATGAAGGTTTCAGACAGTAGCAGCTATGAGCCAGACTCTGCAGGGACTCAGATATATTTGTCCTGCATGATTCCGTGTATGGTATCTATCAGTAGGCTTGAAATTGAATATTGCTATGTATCTCCTTTTAGGTTAGGGTTTTGTATTTTGTTTTTTGGGGTGGTTTTTTTAATTATTATTATCCTTTTTGCCTTCTGTTTAGTTTTGCAGCCAATTATGGTGAAATTGATGAATTTCATTAGCATTGCTTAATTACCCTTCACTGCTTCCTCTCCAAAAAAACAAAAACAAAAACAAAAAACCCAAAGACAAAAAACCCCAGAAAACAAAAAAAACCCCAAAAAAACAACAAAAAAACCAACAAAACAAAACAAAACAAAAAAAAAAAACCAAAAAAACCCACCAAAAAAAAAAAATAAAAACAAAACAAAAAAACCACAACAAAATCAAACCCAAAATATCTAAGATTGAAAGAAAGCTCTTTTTCACTAGTTTCAGAGACACCAGCAAAATCTCACAAGCCTCCCTTTAGGGAAGGAATGAATCAAAGTTTCAACAGCCACATTCAGCTATGTTTACTTACTTTATTGCCTCAGTTACAATGGTTTCCAAAGAAATTACTGCATGATTCTTCACAGTATTTAGTACCTGTCTGAGGTGCTTGGTAAAATATTTCTCTTTATCATTGGTCAACCAAGTCATAATAAAAATGCACAGCCCAAATCTGGTAGTTACGTGGATCATGCTTCCTGTACCTGTAATTTACAAAAGCATTTTATTGAGAGAGATATGGAGAGAAGAAAGTCTACAGAAACTACTCTTTCTTACGCCTGAATTACAACACACAGTGCTCAAGCCTTTCCAGACAGCATGGAGAAAAAGAGTTTTAAAAGAAGAAGAGTTTTGCATTGTAGTATTCAAAAAGTTGAAGTTGAAGGAGCAGATTGAATCTTACCGGAAATACTTTTAAACTTTTTATTCTTCAGTCTAATAAATTGTAACCTGATTTTAAACTTTCACTGGAATATGAGGTGTAAGTCTTGAAGTGTTTAATCTAATTTCATTTTTTCCCAGAATATGTATTTTAATACAATTTTTTTATAGTTTATTTTTGAAAACCAATTCTAAACAGGAAAAAGACATTCATTTATTCAAGAGTGTCTGTGCCAAATAGAAAATGAGTTTTGGAAAAAAAGAAGAAACAAAAGTGAGGACTAAATTTTATCAGTATTCAAAAACTCATAATAAATTATGTTGTAATTTATTAGGTAAGAGAAGACAGACAAGATGTAGACAGGAATCTAAAACTGCAAAATCTATTAAGTCTCTTTCTCTATGCTTTCTGTGAATATGATATCAGAGAAATTGTCATGTCATTAATCCCTGTTACGCAGTTTTCATATTCCTTGAAATTTTTTATAGAAAACAACATTAAGTGATGAGGGGGTTGTGGAAATTTTTAAACAATTTTGAACACTTGGGATGAAGTGTGCTGGTTCCTGATTATAAGGAATAACATTCTTTCAATTTTCTGTTCCTTTTTTATTTTAATTTTCTTAAAATTTTCTAGGAGACAGCATTTAGAAAACAGATAAGGTTATTGCCCAGAGACTTGACATGACAAATCCTATTTTTATGCATCAGAAACTCAGTACAAAATGTTATTTATTCTAATTCTGCTGTCAGAAATCTATTGGAAGAGACATTATGGATTTTTCTTAATTATTCTTGAGGGTTCTGCTCTCTTTCTCATTATTTTTTTCTTAGCAAAATGATTCCTTCTGTTATTTTGCCTTTGTACTTATCAGACTTATAGGACTTATAATCATGTTGATTGCCATATAAATTTCTTGTGTATTCTGAATACAGATCAAGAAAACATAAATTCAATGTTTTATCAGAAAAGAGTAATACAGCTATCGTCTACACTCTTTAAAAGATAAACTGGATACTGTTATAGAGGTGCAAAAGGATTTTGTGATGAGAAATGCATAACAAAAGACCTGCAGGGATCTTCCTACAGTTTTGTTAATCTGAATGTCCTAATTCTGGAGTCAGATTCACTGGTGTTGGGCATTTTCCAACTGAGTAAGGCATTTCATAGTTAGAATGGCCCCTCTGCAATGACTAACTTTCAGGACAGGAGTGCTTTTGATTTGGGACTAGCTTGGCTTCCTTGGTGTGCATTCTTCTAATTTCCTTGGTTATCAGAGCATTTGATTAGTTATAAATGAGAAAGTTGCTGAAATAAAAAAAAAAATAAAGTATTTTGAACCTTTTTTCCATTTTTCTTAATCCAGATAGAGACATTTGTATAAACTGAATGCAACACTACCCTTGTGATTTATAAAGTTCCAAGTCCTGTTTCCTGGCTAAATATATTCCTCTTTTCAAATAGTACATGTTCTTTCTGATAACTTAAGTGTCAGAAAATGGAAGACAAGAAAAGAAGTATTTGCACAGGTTTTTTGACACAGTTTAGATGTCTGAGGAGTTCCCTGATGTAGTTGGTGGAGGCACTGCAAGTAATTTAGATTTTGCAGGATCTACTGAGGTCTTTGTTTAACAGTTACTGCTTTGAATCAGTACAGAGTGTTAAAGTGGTGGGAAAAAAACATATGTCTGGGAGATGTATATATCTGCATTTCAATTCTATAGAATTTTACAGCATTCTACCTCTAACGTGTTCATCATGTATGTGTGAAAGCTGAGGAGAATTTTCCACAGAGTCAGAATTATTCTCCTAACGCAGGACTATTTGTCTAAGTTATAATTTAAAAAAAAAGAAAAAGAAAAAAAGTCAAACTTTATTTTATGCAATGCTACCATAATAATTAGTCAAGAATTAGTGCTGTCTTCTCAGGATACCAAATCATATTTAATGTATACCAAATCAAAATCCATCTAGAGAATAGATGGACTTTGTTTTAGTAATGTTTTCCCATTTTTTTTCTCTTTGTAGAAACTATGGATGCCTACACAGTAACTTACAATTACAGCAATAGTTATCTTTATTAGCAAAAGAATGTTGGTTATACTTGGAAAGATGTCGTACAATGGTTTAGGTTGGAAGGGACCTTAAAGGCCATCTGGTTCCAACCCCTCTCAGAGCCCCATCCAACCTGCCCTTGAACACTTTCAGGGATGGGGCATCCCTGATTTCTTTAGGCAATCTGTTCCAGTTCCTCAGCACCTTCACAGTAAAAAATTTCTTCCTAATGTCTAATCTAAATCTGGTCTCTTTCAGTTGGAATCCATTTACCCTTATCCCATCACTACATCCCCTTGTAAATAGTCACTGCAGTTTTCTTGTTGGTTCCCTTTAGGCACTGGAAGGGTGCCATATTAAATACCATATTTGTTCTCAGGATATTAGAAGTTTTTTTTGGTTCCATAGGGGAGCCAAGTAGTGGGAAAAATACAGTGCATCTCAGGGATAATTTTTAATTCCTTTTTTAGTCAAAACAGGACAGTGTTTTTTAAAAATGTTTTCCTGTAATTTTCTTTTTGCTTAACCGTTGTCACTGATGTGAAGTCATGAATGTTACCATTTTCACTGATTTATGCCTGAATTGTTGCAGCGGGGTATTCTGCTCCTTGCATTTATTGCTATTATCTGTTATTATAAATCAAGTTTCAAAATTGTAAATTTATTTCTCATCCTTATGACCTTCTATTATTTCTATGTAATGGTAAAAGAATTGCAGTGGAGGAGTGAGAAAATTAAATACAGTGTTGTCTTTTCCTTTTATGTCAGCCAGAGACTAGCACAGTAGGATAAAATTCCATCACAGTAGCTGCTGCACAATTGAAACCACAGCCATGAAATAGCTTTCAAGTCTGTCCCTGGCATCCTGCATTTGAATGGATCTAGTCATATTTCATAACTGGAAAAATGCTTATTTATATGAAGTTTGCTTTGTATTTTGATGCTGATTGTTTCTGAAAATTTATCTTAGGAGCTTGCCTCCAGTTTCCAGGCTTCAGTAGCCACTGTGCTGTACAGGATTCTCAGAAATACAGAAGGTGTTACCAATGGAACAGGAACAGGGAGAAAGTATTTATTTCATGTCATGCTGGAAAAAATAACATACCCAAGATGGTTAAATTAAAAAATGTGTCAGTCTTTGGCAGAGAATCAGATAAAATTAGCATGGACTTCAGCATGATGAACTTATGCTTAATATGGGAGTCTAGCAAACATTTCTGTTAGTAGCATTGATCAGTGCAGCTAATTTTGCATGAACAGTTCTGAATTAAGCCTCAAGAGCTATTTATACCTGCAGTTAAATTTTCTTTGTTGACATGGCTGAGGTAGGGTGAATAGTAAAAGTATTGGGGGGAAGGCAGAAATCTCAATCAAACAATTGTTTTGTTAATATAGAATAGAGCTTTAAAAGAACATTTAATTTAATAAAAAGGACGGGAGATAGAGGTTTAGTGTGCAGTGGAATACTTAACACTATAAAGACATCTGTTACTGAGAAATGCTTTTGAATGTTCAATCAAATTTGACTTAATTTTGAGCATTTGAAAATTTCTTGTTGGACATTAACCATAATTGGGTGATTTGAGGGAGTACAACAAGCTAGCAAAACACATAGTCAGGAAAATCTATAAATGTATGCACAAGCATGCTCATGCTCACAACCCCACTGACTCTGGGCAAATCTAAGGTTTTTTCTACACCTGACCCTTTGAGTGTGAAGTGTTCTGAATTTAATGCCTTCCTTTACCTTTTCATTCTTCAGAACTTGATTCCTGTTAGGGCATTTCTTGTGTAGCATAGAAAAGAGAAAAACTTGGGATCTGGCGGTGTGTGAGACCCTCTGCAGAGCTTTTTGCTTTTCTTTTGCTTCTGGAATCTCTGTTTACCTGAGAAGAGAGAAATATGCTGAATCTCTTACTACATTACTCCCTTGTGACTTCCAGTAAATTATCCAACTCCCATGAGCAAGTGAGAGCAGTACAGTGGGTTGGTGAACTAATTTGCTCTCTATGTGGCCACTTCATTTAGGAGACTCCTCAAAATAGAGAGCTGCTAAACTAAGCCATCAGCAAGTTTGCATAAGGTCATAAACAATGTTTGCTCATTAGGAAAATTCATTGCAAATGTTTTCATCTGCCAACAGTGTAAAACTGCATACAAAAGGAAATAGTAACTTTTAGGAATGAGATCTGAAATTAACTGTGACATTTCAAAGATTAGCCCTCAAGCTAATCAGCAGTTGACGATTTAATAGTTATAGTAGGTGTCAAATAAAAAAGGCTTTAGTCTGAAGTTGTAGAACACTTACTACAGCATCTGTCATTTTAATAGCTGGATATTTGATGAAAATAAATGAACAACATACATTTATAGAAAAGCTAGTGAAACATTTTCTGGCTGATATCTCCTAGTTTCCTCTGCTTTGTATTCAGTTTTGTCTTTTCTAGACAGTGTTTAACAGAATGCTTAATATGCTCTAGAAGCTGCTTGGCTGCTACTTTTTGTACAAAGAGTGGAAGTCCCTACAAATAATAAAGAAGCAAAGCTCAAGGGAAGGAATTTGCACTGTCTGAGTGGTGATGCAGGTTTGTACTTCACAGGGTAGTTTTCTTCAAGCTTCTAAAGAAAGCAAGCACATTTAAGTAGTACCACAACCTTGTTTTGTTTTGTTTTGTTTTTTCCCCTGAAGTGTGACTTATTTTTTAGCTGCATGTTTCTAATCAACCTTTACATTTTGGGATTGTTTTTTTCCTTTTGTTTTGTTTTTCTTGTCTGTATTCCCTGAATTTGAAGGATGAAAAGACTAAAGAAAAGAGTTAAATTTATAAAGGCTCTGTCCTGCTCCAGGTCAGCAGTTAAACTGGGAGAGGGTATTGATTGCTTTAAAAAGCAACTTTTCAAGACAATTTTTCCCTTTGCCAGTTGGGCTTGTCTGAAATTGTTATAGAGGGCTCTTTGAAAATAACAGGATACTGAAAGAGTGGGCAGTGTATATGTGTTGGACAGGCAACATGGAACTGCAGGTTTTGGTGTCTGTTGAATAAGCAGGACATTGTTTTTCCTGATGATCAGATGGCCTTTTATCTTCTGCTTAGTCAGAAGTACTACTAGGTTGATTCCTTTGCCACCTCTTCACCATCTATCAGAAAAAGAAGGAAAAATGTTATGCACCTTCTATCGCTGCATTGAAGCTCTGTGCCCTGCTTCAACAAGTTGTTTGTTTGGGTTGGTTATTTTTTGGTTTTGGTTTGGTTTTTTTGTTCGTTTTTTGTTGGGTTTTTTTAATGTATGAGATAGGAAGTGTTGTGTGCCTACTGAGAAAGGGTGATAGGATAAAATTCTGCAGACACTTACATCCTGCTTGCAACAAGTGTACCACTGAAATACCATCTCCTACAATTATAGTAAACCTGTAGTAGCTCCATCCACCTGTACTGTGACATCAAACCATGTCAGTATCTTGTGATCAGTGGCAGATAACACATCAGTGTGGATCTCTGGTGATGATCCCATATCAGCAAGAAAGTATCAGAACCTCTCTTCATCATATACAAGTCCATAAAAACAGTTCAGGGTTCGCTATATGTGCTGTAAGAACTGCTTTGGCAGAGTCTCTCCTGCCATAATATCCAAAATGGAAATGTGGTGGGAGTCACGTGGTATTGACAATGTTGCAAATTTCTAAATTTCTGTTTGGAATTTTTCCGTTTCTGTCACTGATTGGCAGATACAAACCCCCTAGGAAGGACTGAAACATTGCTGTAAAGGGAGGTGCAGAAGGAAAGTGGAGTGTGATGGAGAAGGGAAAGTCTGAAGTGCTTTAGCTGCACTGAGACCTGTTGCAGTTCTTGGTAGCTGTTGTAGCACATAGTGTGTCATTCAGTACAGCAGCCTAGCAAACAACTGTCTTGAGACCTATGATTGCATAGCACAGGTTAGAATTATTTCAAGCCCCTTTAAAGTAATGTTGTCTGTAAAGGAGGACTGCTCAGAAATACAAAGTTCACATTTCTAGGTCACACTTCTTTCCCAGTCCCTATGCTCAGTATTTGCAATCAGCAAGTCTCTAGTTCCACACATAACACACCCAATAACATTCTGTCTCCTTCTACCTCTAGTTCTAGTTTTCTTTTTCCTCTATCACATTTCTGTTATGAATAACAGGAATTCTAGTTTCTTGAAGACATACTAGAATGGGAAAATATCCTTAAAGCAGAGGTCCTCTTTGGGAAATAACAAGTGCAGAGGGAACAGATGAAGTATCAGCAGGGTCTGTGTTCTGGGTGGAGAGGCCCTGGAGAGGAATTATATCCATAGTTACATCCCTAACCCACACACGTGTTCCTTTTAAGAACAATGTTTCTGGAAAGGAAGACTGCAGGAGAATGTGTATTTAGGAGAATACAATGTTAAGCAAAAAGACTTCCTGGAAGGCTCTTTTCTAATCTGCATCACTGAACAGTTCTGAATTTCCAGTCTCCAGTGTCTCTTGTTCTGGTTCTGATTTGTTTATTAGTGCTTAGAGTTTAACGAAAATCTTCTTACCTGACTGAAATTGATTTTACTGTCTTTGTTGAAGAGAAGATCAGTAACAGATTATGTCAATTCCACAGAAATATGTCCAGATAAGCCAGGTGTGCATGGACCATGTGTTTAGTCGCTGGGCCATATAAGTGTTTACTAGATGGAGCTTGATGGTCTTAAAGAGCCAGTGAGGCTCTTTTATGGTTACCTGGCAGACATTGTGTGACTCATCCAGGTGCAGGCTGATACAGGCACAGCTGAACCATACTTCCAGGTGTGTATTTGCAGATTATGCAATGAAGCTTAGGCAAAAGTAAACCCCAAAAAACAAAACATCTGTGAATTATGGGCATTCCAAAACAACCGTGTTTTTCAGTGGTATAGTTATTCCTTCATTCAGTGTCCCTTAGAGAAGAAAAAAAGATGTGTGGCAAATTTAGGGATGCTACTGTTTCTGTCTGATATGTCTCCATTTGAAATTACAAGCAAAGACATCTTACACGGATATTTCCAAGCCCTCAGCTGCCCAGTGGTTTAGGGATGAAAACCACCAGACAGAGCCTTGAAGTGCAGCATATTTTCTCAGTGGGCACAGTGGTCAGAACAGCGAGATTAGGTATCCTGCATCAGCCTCAGTCTGTAAACTCTTTCCTCAGAGCTAAATCTGATTTATATTCCTTCCCTCCTAGAGGAGAGCACTAGAGAAGTACCTGGTTTAGCTCAATATTTGGGATGTGAATGCTCTTCTGTCATGATTCTAGAGTTAAAAAGCACTATTGTTTCGAAGTTAACATATTTTAGAAAGAGTATAAAACTGAATTCCTGAGTGCTTGAGGGAATTGCAGTTCTTGTTTCATTTTCCACAAGAACAGATGTTAGCCCTGCTGCCTTGGGATTGTTCCAGCCCTGGTAATTCTGTTCTGTGTACCTAAAACTCTCACGGAGGTTTCAGATGGATGAGGAAGTTATTATTTACTAGCTTTTCACCAGGACTCCTCTGAGACAATAAATGCCATAAAGATGCAAAATTTTAGTATTACTGTTCTCCCTTCTCTAAGTAGACTTTCATTTTATTATTATTTCACTGTACAGGCTAAATATAGTAAGATTTTACTAGTTTGATCCTGTTTTTCTTTCAATCAGGGACAAATCGCCTTTAGGTTCATTGTTAGCAGGAGGTGGTTCTTACTTAGCAGAGTGCTCTAATAAACAATTTGCAAATATAACTCAAAATCTTATTCTAAAATCCTTTTTTTCTCACAGAAAATGTAGGAGAAACCTCTTTTGGGATGCTGCCTGGAATTAGTGGAGATATTTTAAGATTGCTTATCAGGTATATTGCTGTAAGTTAGTAATGAATGATTAGGCTCAAGATCTTGTTCAAGCACATTTGGAGAATTTGTTGAGTGTACTGTATGGAATTACCTGACTCAGATGTCAAATAACTATGAGTGATTAAAATAATGGGGTGGAGTATAGCAATTGAAAAATAATGTCTAGTGATGACTATAAGAGCCTGCGACTTTAAGTGCAGATCATGTAAATCAAAGAAATGTTTTGGTGATCAGTTGTGCTCATTGTAAATATTCTTTAGGCTCAATGGTGTAATTTGTTACTGGGTGTCAGATGGCCGGGAAAATGAAACATGGAAAAAAGATAAATGAGAAACCTCGAAGCACACAAATAATACTCTGAAGGCTGAAGCAATAGGAAGAATACTCATCAGCCAGTTTGTCAAAATCTCAAGAATATATTTTCCACTGCTTTTTGAAGAGTTGTCATCATACAACTCTAAAATCTTCTCAACATCTGCTTTTCTTAGGCGTTTAAAAAATAAGCTCATAAATGATAAATACATTTCTAAATGTACTTAGATCTGAAAGCAGGTTCATTTAGTAAATAAATTTTGAAGTATAAAATTATTTCTAACCTGTTTATACTTAACCTTTGCAGCACTGTTTTGGATACTCTAAGAAAATAAATAAAATACGTATTTAAATAAATATATATATATTTCTATTACAGTTTTTGTACCACATTTACAAAGATCTGTTGATTTAGGTTAGTTCTACTCTTCTCCATTGTTGAATAGTTTCTTGGCAAACTTTATGTTCTGCTTTCATCTAGGTTACCCCATCACTGGGAAATTTAAAAAAGGTTTTAAAATGAGCCTTTTTTGTCTTCAGTGAAAGTGACCCACTTGATGTTACAAGAATTAGAATTCAGCATGATGGGAATTTTTGTGTGCACCTAAAAGCGAAATTTCCCCTTGGGGAATATTTTGCAATGTGACAATTTTACTTTATGGCCAGTAAAATACCCTTAACTTTTAAAACTATATTTATTTTAATTCTCTGTTCACACTGCAGCACTTCTGAGCTTTTAGTTTCACCAATTAACATATCCTCCACTGTTTTTAATCTTTACAGCAGCTCTAGGCAAAAATATTCCTTAACTTGAATGTAGGATTCTACTGAGCGTGAATCCACCTGCAGCAGTGTTAAGAGTGGTGTTACTAGCTGACTTAGCCTGGAAATGCTCTGAGGTTGTCAGGTCTGATATTCCGTGGATTATATTTTCATACATCACTGCTCGTCTTTTCTGGCAGTCATGATTTTTATGATGAACTAGTTTTCTTCCTTGGAGATGTGCTCCAGTTGCAAATAGGATTCTTGGAGCCTGCAAGCATTTTAGTGAAACACAGGAAAGTTAAAGCATTATAACGGCATTTATTGCAGGTAAATGCACAGTACATTTTCAAATAGTTTTCTAGGATTTTTGAAGTCAGCTTTTAGAACTTCTGTATTTGCTACCCTCTGCTCTTCTCCCCACCATCCTCTCATAGGTTGTTTTCTCAGCTGCTGCTGCTGCTGCTGAGGATGAGTTTGGCGTTTTCTAGCCTCTGCTAGAGCCACATAAAGATAGTTATTTTTTACGATTTCATAAAACAAAAAAGATCTTGCACTTCGAGTATATGGCATGATAGGATTTCCCCCTTGGAGCTCTTCACATAAACATTTGGAAGGTGATGAAGCAGAAAGTGCAGCAGGGCCCTTGATGGAGCCTGTTCAGTATGGGACAACATGCTCCGCTTGGGCTGTGTCCCTGCTTCAGTCCTGCCATGACAAAGCAGGCCAAGACCAAAGGCAGCACTTGGAAAACTAAAGTACACTGCCTTTCTTGTTTTCATTATTTTTTTCCCCCAATGACGTAATTTGAACAATTTGTAGGTAATTCTCTTTTACATGTTTTAGAAAAATAATCCTAGGGTTCTGATTTCTGCATTATCACCCACTTTATACCTGGTCCATAGTGATGGCCGAGGTTGCTGGCATATGAAACCAAAGCAGTGAACAGGAACCAGACTCTTTCTTTTTTTTAGTTTTAATCAAGCATGAGACCTGTTGTGCTTCACTTGTTGAATCTTTCTGTGTGACAGTAACTTTTTCAAGTTTTGTGATTCATATTGGCCTCAAATACACCAAAACTTATAACTATGCCTCCTACTAACCACTGTCAGAAATCACATTATTCTTTTAGAACATGGTCTATAAAGAAGTTCACACATCGCTCTGCTGTTGTTACTTTTAACAGCATCTATATTTTTATATATTAGCCTCCAACATCTAGCCAAAGCTTCATTAAACCTTATTGTCTCTCCTAAAAAAATCTTTCTGCCCTTCATCCAAGAGCTTCTCAAACTGCTTTGACATCAAATCTTGTGTATGTGGCTAAGACAAGTAGAGCTGTACCCAGCTCTCTCACTTACATGTCATCAAACCTTTTTGGCTCAGTGACCCTTCATCCTGACCATAACCTGCGGAGTTTCTGTGTGACACCACTTTTTTAGTATCAGTAGGTGTTATAACAGGAAATTAGATGAAAACAACCCAACTCTAACTAAAACAAGATAATTTGAATACAAAGAGTGAACTCACCATCACACAGTATCATACATTGTGTAAATAAAGCTGTCCAGGGCTGATGTTTTGTCGTCATTGCAGAGTACACTCTACATGCTGCTTGGTGACATGGAAAATCCTGAGTATGACTGTAATACTGAAAAACTGAAGAACTTTCAAGAGTAACTCAACACAAATCAAGAGATTATAGAGAATCATTTGAGGGAATAGTGTTTCCATAATAGCATATTTAAAAATCAGCATGGTTTTCCATCTGTGATGGATTGACACAGGAGGTTTTGTCAGCATAAATTAGCTATATAAGAGCCAAGACTTTTAAAGGAACTCTTTGAAAAATAAAGGTACTATTTTATAGTTTGTAAATTCTACACTTTTTCTACCTCATAAATAGTACCTCAAAAACTTCAGATGAAATTCTTCGGCCTGTGCAATTTCAGTTCTGCCTCATTCATCCTGCCAGCTGAATTAGACAGAGGTTCAATTGATTTTGACCGTGTAATTAGGATGATGTTGTGCATAAGCAGTCATCATTGTCAGTGCTGCAGCATAGCCAGAGCTGAAAGCCACACCTAGAGACTGCAAAGAATATTGTCCCAGAAGTTAGAGACAGCAGCAGAGCCTGGCAATTTTCCCTCCCTCAGCCGCCCTCAGTGAAGGACAGGGTCCTGCTCCATGCAGTGAAGGAAATAGCTTGTTGAATTTTTGTGGAGTCTCAAGCACTGAAGATCTTCCCTCAGGTGGCTTCTTTGTCCTTCATGCTACTGCTTGACCTGATTTCTGATACGCCGTGGGGTTGCTGCATTTGCCTGGTGACTACCAGGCGTGGTGGGGCTACAGCTTCACCACGTTTGTATTGAGCTGCTTTGGCTAAAATGTTCTTCAGGAGTTACAAAGGGGAGAGGAAGTTTCAGTGGTCAGAAGTGCATGTCTCAGCTGAATGTGAATTCTGTGAGACAGAGGTAAACTTCTGTAGCCTGGAGGTTCTTGTTCTGCTGAATTCAGATGTTTCCTGCAGACCAGAGAAGCATGTGAGCATGTCCCAAAGAGACTGCAATGACATTTTCTGTTAGATATTCTTAATGCTAAGTTTCTAAGATCACAGTAAAATCTCATAAATTTTATTTTTGGTGCTTTTGTTATGAATGACACTGAAGACTGGAATTTGAGACGCAAAATATCTAGCTTGTCACTTAATTTCCTTTTTTTTTTTTAAATTGCAATCTCTTCTCAGTGTCAAACTACACAATTTCTTCTCCATTATGACAGTCTCGTTGATATAGGAGCAAGGCAAAAGTATAAGAAAAGCAATTATGACACCACAAAATTTGATCGGGGATTAGAAGTATAAATTGCCTAAGGTAAGAACACATAGATCAGTGAAATTGCATCTAGAAATAAATCAGTCAAGCTACACATAGAGCTGAGGGATAATTGTTTGCTGGTCCCTTTGGATGAGTGCACAACAAACCAACACAGCATTAAACACTGGGTCACACACTGATTGCTCTGAGTAGACCTCAGCAGCGTCACAAATGCTTTGCAAGGACCTTTCCATTGTAAATTCTGGAATTGTTAATTGATTCATGATTTTTTCTGTGATTTTAAAGCTATTAATTTTAATGGGATTTATCCTATAACCTACTCTTTTAAAGCAAAGACTGTGGCACTGTGGAAATTTGGATCTCTTTGCATCTAGATGGTGTTTTCTGCTAGTTTCCATTTTGAAGATGCAAGTTATATTATAGATGCCAAAGAGCCACAATTAGTATTCTAGAAAAGATTCAGTGCTCAGCTTTCAGCCTAATGTTCCAGACCTACGCATTAGTGTAAGGTTTTCCCCCTTGCAGAAAGTAAGGGGAAAGCGTATGGGAAAGAAAGACATCCTTTGGTGGTTATTTCCTAACAGTGTAGAGCAAATCAAGCTTTCTCTCTGCTTTAAGTCTATTTTCCACACCACAGCTGTTAAGTCCCAAGGGATGCAGCAGGGGCCATTTCCCCAGTTTGATTCCACCCTCAGCCTGTGAGAAAGGGGAGGGATCCTGCTCCAGAGCACTTCTAAAATGCATCCCAGCTGCTCCTGGGCTAAGGATGAAGCTGTGACAGAGGGAACAGAAATCCCTGTAGATGTGGTTCAGAAAACATTTGGATAAGTAGCTGTTATGAATCATGAATATTAAGTGTACTTTCCCTTAAAACCTAAGTAGTGGCATCTGACTCATTGGACTCATGAATTTCTGTAGCTATTCCTGCAAATAGCATGTACATGGACAGAAGGAAGGAAGGAAGAAAGGAAAATGTAAATACCTTGCCAATTATTTCTTTTCATATCTGTTTTTTACGTTTGGGCATTTGGGGTTTTTAATATCTGGGCGCTTTAATTTTCTGTTTTTTTATGTTGCACCAGTGAGTAAATGTCAGTTGTTAAAATGTTCAGGCAACTAAAGACACAGCTAAGCACCTAGAATATTGATTTCATTTTGAAACTTCTTATTTAGTATGTATTTAAACATAAGCATCCTGTATTGTGTTTCTGATTAGAATACATCTATGAAGTATTTCCCCAGGAAAGTGGATGATGAAAATTATGTATATCCTGATAATCATGCTATGCATCTTATACATTTTTAGTGTGTTTTAGGTAAGGATTTTGATCAATTGGTAAGCTGGTCAAAGGCTCACCTAATGATGAGTGATAAAAAAGTGGGATATTAAAAATAATATAATAATAATAAATAAATATATATATAATAAATATATATTATAATAAATATAATAATTATAAAATAAACCTGGAACATCCTAAGTGTTTCCCACTTACAAATACCAAACTGCATGTCTGCTGTAAGCCGAAGGAACACGTAATGCAAAACCAAATGTTTAAAAACTGCAGAGTATATTTTCTTTACTTAGACTTAAAAATATCAGGGGCAGAATACCTGTCTTTCATATGTTCTTTCTAAAAAATATTTTCCCCAAGGCTTTCATACTGCTCATACTGATCTTTCTGTTGGGGTCTGATCAAGCAAAGTGCTTAAAAACACACTGAATATTAAGAATGAGTATTCCAAATGGGCTGGTGAAGGGCTGTATTGAATCAAGTATTTAAAGAGTATGTTCCTTGTTTTGCAAAGAAACATTTCCCTTATAGAGTTAATGTTTAGTATCCCTTCTTTTTGGAACTGTTTTACAATAACTCAAATGTTAGCAGTGAGAGAGAATGAACTTTTTTGTACAAAATGTGAATATTATACAATTTTTAATGTGCATCTCAGTGAAATTAAAGGCATGTCAGGCTTAGGTTTTTCAATAAAGGCATGCCATAGCCTGGGGGCTTGATATGGCTGAAAATCTAGTCTGTGACATGCTTTCACTTCACTGAGTGACAGGCGAGGCAGTGCTACCTCCAAAACATAACATGTTAAGAATTTTGCAGACTGTATGTATTTTATGATCTTAAATTATAACAGAACCACAGAATATCCTGAGTTCAAATGGAGATAAGAAAACTCTAAAGTTAGTGTTTTAATTTTAGGTTGGCTTTGTTCTTTGAGGTGTGCAAACCATGGTCTCCTCTCAGTCACAAAATGCAGCTGTATATGATGCAATCCCAATGCACCACAGCAGCCTTCTTTTCTCTCGTGTCTTTCATACCGACTGCATCTCAGTCTGCTTTCCACAAAGCTCAGCAACTCCTGGCAGTACATAGAGAGGAGCCAGGAAGAAACTTGCTCCAAATGCCCTGTGTGTCACTACTATAATCTCATTCAGCAGTGGATCTCATATAAGAAAGGGAACAAGTGAAAAAAATTCTCAAACAGAGCAATTCCTTTGTGCTTTAATGAGATTTTTAAGAAAGGAAAAGCAGGATGGCTATCTTTCTCTATCAAAGTATTATTATTATTTTCTCAGTTTAAAAAATTAATTACCTCATAATGATAATAACATTTAATCACTTTTATGTTCAGAAGATTTAGTTGTTGTTTCAATTGTATTTCAGTTATAACAATGAGAAAAGTTACTTTTAATAACCACAACCTTTTAGGGAAATGCAACTTTAAGTTCATGTCCTTCTACATTTTGTTCACTGGCAGCCAAAAGAAATCCATTCGGAAATCAGACATCACTGTCTGTTTGACTTAGAGACTGATTTTAGTTATCAAATGTGAATGGTTTGCTCTGTAGATGTTGTGGTGCACAGCCTTGAGGCCCTCCCTCTCTCAGGATATGCACCTTACTACCATCTCTACAATTTCTCTTCCACTCCAAGATGGCACCATCTTTTGCTCTTATGTCTGTAGTTGAAAAAAATCCTGCTGGGCATGGCCAAAACTTGAAGTCTTTATTAAAAAATATATTTCTCCCTCCCAGCCTTTGTGCTGTGATCTAATCAGCTACTCCTGCTACAGTTCTTCTTTACCTTTGCAGTTCCTAAATGAAAAAGCATTTTTGTCTTCTGATTGCCTCCTTCAAATATTTGTGACAATATCTCCTTTTACTTGTTATTCAGCCATTTGGTATAGATGGAAAGGTCTTAATCCTCTCCAGGAAATTAATCCCTATGTACTTAATTTGATTTAAATTCCTCCACCAATGCGTATGTTAAGAAGTTATGTGGCAGTGAGCAGGCCATTGATTTAAACACTGCGATCTGAGAGGGGAAATAGTATTTGACATGCATGATGTTGGCAAAAGCTGCTTTTGTGTTGTGGCTTTCTGAATTTCCCTTCATTAATTCACATCTTTCTGTAGTGGCAGTGTTTGTGTGTGATAGGAGTTTTCTCAATGTACATTATACCAGAGCTTACTCCAGACAGATGGAGTACTTTTGCTTATCCTTCTCACTATTTCCCCTTTTTGCCTTTAGTTTGAAGATTAATTTGTTCAGATCTACCTTATGTTGAGATATACATTGACTGGCCATTTTCCTGTCCTGATTTCCACATTCCTGAAGCCTGCATGATGTTTTCAGCTTAATCTTGTAATTAACTGCAGGAGGATAGTACTGATGTAGGTGAGTACAGCTGGCACACTTCCCAGCCTTCCTTGGTGCAGTCTCTTTGCAGGCAGGGTAACAAGGATGCCTTTACTGACAGAGTATTTTCAGTTTGTATGTTTATAATGTTAATAAAGGCAAGACTTTCAAGTGATTCTCATATTTGGTGTATAGTGTTTCTAAAATGTGCAGTAATTCGCATGCATTTGTACTCACTGATGGCAAGCTTTTAACACTAAAAATACAAAATATTTCTTTAAAAGCTGGATGTGTCAAAAATCTCCCCAAATCTAGAATGTTATTTTTCACATTTCAAAATTCTACATATGTCAGTATAAAGAAACTGTAAATTTGGCTTGGGTTTTAAGTGTGGATGAAGTGGAAACCACTTTTAAAAACTCTCCAAACCCCAAAAGAGGTTATCAAGGATTATAAAGCAACAGGAGAAGTGTAGAGCTTGTTCCTACTAGTTATGTAGAAAAGCTGAAAAATGTTGAATGCTGCATTTAGGAAGTTGTTGACAAGCACTGTTTTTATGATCTGTTTGAAAAACCTGACCCAATATCACTGTAGAGAAAGGTTAAGTGTAAGTTTAAAGATGATGTAATTTGCAAGCCACCAATTTTTGAAGGCCATATATCCCCATCCTGCTAAAAAAAGGTGAAAACAAGAAAAATTAAAACCAGATGGTGCTCTTTGCTTTAGCAGAAGCGGTCATAACTCTCTTCAGATTAGCCATCTAGGATATGAAAGAAGGAAAGATGATTCATCTTTATAAATGCTGTTATGTTCTTATTTCAGGGCTGCTCTTCAGCTCTCCTCCATTTTGTCTGGCTGTTTCCTTTTTGATTCTGTAATAGCAGCAAACTCACCATGTTGGGCAGTGGGTTGAGCTGTGGTGGGAACTGGGAGTTGAGAGCAGTTGCTCCCTTGCCACTCACGGGGCTCTTTCTTGGTGGAGAGGTCGACTAACCCAGGAGCAGTGGGGTTTTTGGGCTGGTTTTTGTGTCCCAGGATACTGCAGCACGTGTAGACATCACTTGAGTCAAGCCTGCTTCAGAATAGGCACCAATTCCCACTCTATCTGAAGATAGATTCTGTGATAGCCTCTAACAGTTGTTGCATGGTGAGAGGGCTCTGTTTGAAGGTCAGACACAGCAATCAGTGCTCTGTTGTGGAGTGTGTTTGAAGTGTAGCCAATACATTTGAATCTGAATGCATTTTCTTACTGAGTGCATATTCTTATAACAGCTATCTGCATGATCTTTCTTTTCAATGAGTGATGTTTCACGCAGTGTGTCTGAATGAAAAACTTCTCTTGTGTTGCTGCACGCTGAAGTGAACAGCCAGGTTTGGCAAAACATGAGAGCTTTTTCTGGATCTGGTACTTGCTGAAGTTTTGCAGTGTTTGTAGATTAAATGGGAAAAGGAGAGCTAACACAAGACTGTAGCTCTGCTGAATGTACTTTGCTCTGAGGAAATCTGTTGTTTATTTCAAATGTTGAGCAACAGTATTTTTGTTCAGTTGATTTTCTGTTTAGGTCATCAGGTAAAAGAGAAAAGAAGCAGGAAAGAAACAAAATGCCTGAAGTGTTGGGAAGGGCTTCCTACAACAGGATCCTTAGTTCACTGCGGGGAAGGCTGAAGTTATGGAAACACAACGTATCTCCCTGATAAGCATCATCCTGAGATATATCAATTTTGTTTGACTGCATACAGTCACCAAACAATCTTCATTTTATTTAGTAAGCATAGAAAAAAAGGACAATTTTACTATAACTAATATGCGTTTGGAAGAAGAGAATTAGGAGAACATTTACAGCATTTAATGTACAGAAAAATTAAAAATAAAACTCTAATAGGAGGTTGTGCATTTAAAGAATACTTGTTTTTCCTACCATAGGTTCCGTAGATAAATTTGAAAGTAAAGATGGTTCATCTCAAGCTACAATTGAACTTATTCTTTTAGGAAATCATTTCTGATAAAATGAAAATTTTAGAGAAAAAACCTGTAATACTAAAATAGCATAATAGTTCCTAGAACATATTGGATGTGCTGGGCTGCTAGACTATCACAACATGGAATTGGCAATTATTTCATTAAATATAAACTATCAAAATTGAAAATACTTTGTCTGCCATTTCCCTATTCCTCACCTGTAAAAAAATATTCAGTATATCTGATGTGTGGCAAACTGATTCTCATACACTTTATCTTATTTTATTGAAATAGGGAATATTTTATACTCACTGACCATCCTTTTCACTCATGAGGAAACAAAGAGTTATCATAGTGCTGTGTAAATTGTCTAAATTAAGCACTATTGAATAAAGACTGAAGCTGTCTTATATCTAAATTTCAGTGGGAATATGTAGCTCCAAGTGAAATGGATGTTGTTTGGAAACAAAGATTACAATGGCCTCTGATATCCACATGCAAAACAGAAAGTCTTATCTTTTTCACTTCAGTTAATAAGAAAACATCTTTTGCTTGGCTGTCATTAAGAATATTCTTTATTTTCCATGGGAAAATTCCATTAATAAAAACTTGGTGGAGTGAGAAGTGGCTCAACTTCTAGGAATAAATCTTAAAGATGTTCAGAGGCTCAGAAAATCCCCAAGTTATGGTCTTTATTAATAAAGTAGTACATGTTGTGGATAAAAATAGTCATCATTTGGATACATTTTGACCAAAAAAAAAAAAATGCTGTCTTGAGACAGAAATTTGTATTAATTATATTTCAGTGATGTCAGTAGAAGACTTTCTATGATGCTGTTGATCAAATACTGGTTAGAATGACGGAGACATGAATTTTCTCTCCAGACACCATCTTTAAATAGGATATTGATAGTCTTCTGGGGGTTAGATATAAAAAGGTTTGCAGCTAGGTGCAACTTTATCTCTGGGTCCTCTACTCCCTGTGTGCACTACACAGGGAGCAAAACAAATTTCAGTCTTTAAAAGTATAAGAGTATGAACACCGTGCCTGTTTTCAGGAGTATGAGCATACCCTGGCAGAGAAGAGTACAGACACTGTGTCTTTGTCTGTCAGACAGACTATGTCCACCCCGGGAGATAAGTCAGAGAGTGCTGGAAATCATTCCTGGCTTCCAGCCACAGAAATTACTGTCAGGGGTTAGTAAGCAAAATTCCTTTTCTGAACACATTGAGTCAAGAAAGTCACATCAGATGCAGTAACCATCTCACCTCTTCTGCTCCTGTGTGTTCCCCATGCCACATTGCAGAGGGAAGATTTCTGATGAGAAAAAAGAGAAGAGTGAGATAGATAAAGCCCTCTCTGTCTCTAGGGGTTACCAACACACCTTATCTGTTGGATGCTAATAGAAGAGAGAGAAATAAGATTAAAAAAAAATGCTGCATAAATTCCTTTTTCTAATGTGAACAATGACATAGCCCAGCAGTACCACCTGATACCCAGATCTGCATTGAAACTTCCCAGTCATTTCCTACAAGTACCTTTACAGAGGGTAAAGTTTTTTCTGATACCATAAGACACAGCAATATGGCCCTTCCAAGGAAGTTGACTTGGTTTATAGGCTTCAGAAAAAATAATCTGGAATAAGTGGTGTCTTCCTTATACGAGTGTTCTGAGTTTTTGAAAACAACATAATTTGTATGCTAATAAGATTTCCATTATTGCAATGATTGCTTTCTTGTCCATTAATTACGTATGCTTTGATCAGTTGGCATAAGTGCTGTGCATAAAATAGCTTTACAAATATTTAATAAATGGGTTCACAATATTAGTGTTTTTAAAGATAGTTATTGCTACAAATGAAGAGATTCCTTTTCCAGCTTAGAATATGAAAATAAATATGATCTAATTTGAGAAGCAATTGTTAGCTGTTTTGCAGTTATTAATTCCTTTTATGAGTGATAGAAAGAGAGTAGAATCTTCTTTTAAGTGCTATATCCTCACTCTAGCTGGGATTCAACATTGTCATATCACTGCAATATAGTGAAAAACAGCATAAATATTCATTGAATGCCAGTGGCAGAGATGGAAGTACTTTCTTATTCTAATACCACTTTCATTTAAGATAGATGAAATAAAAGGCTTCTCATTAGTTATTTTGGGACATTTAATACTCTATAGGCATGCCATACACTTGGCCAATTAGCATTGATGATTGATGACAAGAATTAAAAAATAGAAGTAGCTGATTTTTAAAGGCAGCTCTGAGTACAGGGTTTGTCTGCTATTTTACAGAGCAGTGCACTTTGTCAGAGTATTAAAAAGAAATTTAGACCCATTCCATTCAGTGTGAGCGTGTTGACCAAGATAAGGAAAAGGTTATGATACTGGAGATAGCCAGAGAAAATAATGGAATATGTCATTTGTCTTCCTTCAGGCTATTTAGATATTTTTTGCTGTCTCTCCAAGAAGCCAAGCATCTGATGCTGGAATGCTTTAATTACAGAGGTGTCAGCATGAGCTTCAACTCACGGTGCTTATTTGGAACTTGTAGCATTGGATCTTTTGTAGGAAAACAAAGAGTACTGCATCTTTAAGCAATGGTTTCCTTGTTTTCCAGTGAGATCTCTTCCAAGTTTGACGCTTCCTAGATCTTGAAGGTTTGATCTCTTCAACGGGGCTGAAAAAAGCAGCCAAACTTATAAGAACGCTTTTGGGTATGAGGCAACCTTCCCTTTCACTGGGAATAGAAAAACAGGCAAAGCAAGGTCTGGACCTCTGCGCTTTCCTTGAAAAATCTAAGCTTAAAATTACTTCAGAAGCCCTGCAGAACAGTTTTAGGACTTCCTTCAGCACAAGCTGAGGTGCTGCCAACAGTATTCCCAGTGGATTTACACTGGCATCAACTTGCTCAGTTGCTAGAGCACTGCTGGGCCTCAAATACCAGTTCAGCCCAGCTCAGTATGGTTCAGGGGTGTGGGGCTGCTCTTGAGAGGGAAATGAAGGCTCACCTTGTATTCAAATGAGTCCAGTCCTTTCTGAATATAAATTAGGGGAATTAGTGTAGGTTTGTGTACATTATTGTGTAAAGAGTACAGTTATGAGTTAGTAAAGATTATCTGCTCTTTTGAATGGTATTCTGCCACCCTCAGCCTTTTGATAGACACACACTTCTTTTTTTTCTAAATTTAAATGTCAATATTTTCAGTATTTAGAAAATTGTTTTTACAGTTCGAAAACAAAACACTTTAGATTTTCCTTTCAAATAAAATGTTTTTAATGTCTGAAAACTGATTTTAGCATTTTCTCCATGGGAAAATGTATGAAAGTTTTTTTCTTATTTTCCAGCATTCTTTGTATATCTTTTAAAAATTCGTATTTTTTCCTTTTCATTGCAGCTAAGTAGGGGATATACAAATTTCAAATTCTCTTATGTGTTAAATAAATGGATTGTGTTATTCTGCCAGATTATGAGAGGAGAGCATTAATCTGTCTGCTTTAGGCGTACCAGAGGCATTTAAAGGGAGCATAGATGTCTGAGGTTCAGAGAACAGCAGCCCAGAATGTTTCCTCTCCAGTCTCACTTTCAGGATGCTGCAATTTAATCCCTGCTTCCATTCTGGAACATGAAGTTCCAACACACTTTGTGCATGAGAGAGACATTTCAGAGTGGCCAGGTAAAAATCTTCCTCCTATATAAAACCAACTTTTGTGGTGGAAAGGTAACTCAGCTGTTTTTTATTCCTCTTCCTGTTGCAGCTCTGAGAATACCTAGTCTGCTGAGTGGAGAACTACTTGTTCTCTGCACAAATATAATTTAAAAAAAGAACAGGGGAATCTCCTTCAAATAATACCGTGAGCCTAAAAGTAAGCATATGGCCAATAATAAGAGTAACCTGAAAGCAAGAGGAAAGCTTAAAATGATAAGAAGATTCAGGTTCAGAAGCAGTCTTCTGATGGCAATAATGGAAGTAAAAAAGCTCCCCATACTGAGTTTTATAACTCCAGGCTCTCAGATATGAATATAGCTCGATGAAATGCATTGATGGGTAGTAATTCTCTAATTCCCTTCCAGTTCCAAATTTACTGATTCTGATTCTGTCTGCGCTCCTCTTGAAGCAAGAACTAAGAGTAGTACCTTTAAAATAAATGCAAATCTTTTATAAAGTTTTTTGGGTTGGTTTTCTTTTTTTTTTTTAGGGGGAATTTTTTGGGGCGGGTCTTTTTTGTGTTTGGTTGGTTTTGGTGATGGTAGAGGATTCTTTGGTTTTCTGCTTGGTTTTTTGGAGGTTGGGGGATTTGTTGGTTGGTTTTTAGTCTGGTTGTTTTTTAGGGTTGGGGTTTTTATTTGTCCAGAAGCAGCTTAGTGGTGTCTGAGCTGAGAAAGGAAATTCCCTAGTCTAAGCTTGGTAGTCTGGGAATCTGCTAGTACTTTAAGGCTGACACCAATCTGGTTTTCTTATGTTTTCTTGTTTTCATTTACCTGAGTGCATCTGAATTAGTCTGCATGGCATGATATAGATAACATCCTGGGTGTGGAAATGCTGGGGGACACGGGTACAAAGAAGATGTCTAGTGTGTAGCATTTCACAGCATTTGTTGACTTTAAAAAATGAACTTTATCTTGAGTTAGAAGAAACCCAAAAAGAGGATCACTTTTATTAACTTGCTCTTATACTAATTTTTGCAAATTAACTGATGAGACTTAAGGGGTAACAAGGGGATATCATCTGTTGTCTTGTTTTCATCTCCCATCATCATGTCCGTAGGGAATCCTGATGAGTTTTCAAGTGGTATATTTCATGGAAAAATACAGTTTATCTATTGAGTGGCTAGTTATGTCTCAAATTTTTAGTATGAAATTTATTTTTAATTAATTTTAGGAAGAGAATGTATTTAAAACAACAAAGTATTTCACAAAAGTTTTTAAAAGCATCCATCACAGTGGGGAGACATTTAAGTATCAGGAAGCCTTAACTTTAGTGTTCTGGAGGTGTAGGAAGAGTGATCCCAAAGTAACAGTGTTGTTGTAAGCATTGCTTTATGCAGTCTGAGGAGAGCTACGCCTTTGAGATCAGTGACCTGTGCCAGCTGGAAAGCTGCTGTGTTGTGTAGGGTCTAATGGCGTGTGGCACTGATCTCTCAGAAACCAAACTGAGCCTCTGCAGCATCTTTGGATATGAGTGTTTTACAAAGAACCTCCAATCTTTCCTCACCAAAATTGCTACACACATATTAAGAGAGAATCTTTAAAGTGTCAAAACAATGCCAGTTACATCTTACTGACTCTCTGTGGGATGTTGGCACAAGTTAGGATAACCTGAAGGATTAAAATGGACAGTGAAAAGGGCTGAATTTGCTTTTATTAAGAATATGCTGGTTAGATCTCCTTCATGCCACTGCCAAGCCTGTTCAAATCTCTGTGCTCAGCAATGCTAATGCTCTTCTCTGCAGATTTCAGTCAGAATTTGATGCTGATGAAAGCATCACCTGGAGGGATGCAGTGCTGAAGAAAGGGAAGAGGATAAAACTTCTACTTCATTATCATCAAACATAGCTGTCTTCAGGAGTCCTTTCTGATGGCCATATAGACAAAATTTGAAATTTTAAAGAAAGGTAAATTTGAGAGTCCTAGGATTGGAAATAGCTTGGGACAGGCTTTTTAGCTTTCCAGAAATGGACATCTTAAATGTCATAGCAATTCTGGCAATTGTCAAGTAAAGCCAAAACCACACTGGGCTAAATTAAATGGTTGTTAGAAGCTTGCTGAAGATTTAGATGAACAAAAAAATTATTATTTCTTTCTGAAATGAAAAATGGACCCATTTCAGTGATGGTTATTGGGAAATGTATTAGAAAGTCAATAACCTGGACAGTCAGTTCCCATGTGCTTTGAACTGTCTTAATTGATTTGCCAAAGTAAAGTTTAAACTACTCTAATAACTAGAAACATTTTATGAATATTGAATTAAACAGTTTGAATTCCTGTGTAAGACCTTGTACTGTGCAAAAAGTGGGAATATCGGTGTTAGTGTTCCTAGACCTAGATGGCTGCTCGCTACAAAAAAACACCTTTTAGTTTACTCAGAGTCTTCCCTGGTCAGCGTCAGTTTACACTTCTGCCTGCATGGGAATTTTCAGATGTAAAGTAGCCATGAAACACTGGGAATGAGTCTGCTATCATAGTCATAGTCTTTATCCAGTAGTGAAAATCATCCACAGCTGACAGGTATACATACTTAGAAAGAGATTTGTTAAGCCGCCTGGTCTTTGTAAATTTTTTTAATTCCCCTTTCCTGTTAAGGTGGTTTTGAATTGAAGTTGGTCTCTTGGAAAGATAATAGTCTGGAGATACTGTGCTCAGCACTTGCACTTTGGTAGTGCCAGTGTATTCTATTTTGGGTATGAAGACCTTGCTAGTAACAGAGGCTCTCTGCTCTCTTACTAACAACAGAGGCTGGCTACTCTTTAGAAGGAACAGAGTAAACAAAGTAATCTGCTGTGTCCAGCCAGTGTGACAGAGCCCGGGCAGGAGGTGCATAGAGAGGAGTCAGTGGGTCCTGCAGTCATTGAGGCCGTCATCAGAACAAATGAAATACAGCTCGTGCGGTTCTGCTCTCTGCTGAGATTAATGTAGTTTAAAGAAAATGGAAGAAATTACTTCAGAACATGATATGAAATTGCACTGTTGAAGAGATGGAACTGCTGCTTAATGCAGTGTCCTTAAAAGGCCTTTTGCCATCTCTTCTGATTCATTCTTACAAAAGCAGTGGGGAAAAAAAAACAAAACGTGGTGGAAGATAATGCGCTGTTACCCTGTTTGTACAGACACACAGAGTTAGAAACTGAAATCATCAGGGACTCAACCTCATAAGAACAATTCTGAACATCACATCAGCAGTTCATATTTACTCTTTTATACACACTGGGAACAGCTTGAGTTCCTAGTCACAGTGCTTCAGACTGTTTCCTTTTCACTTGCCACCTTGAAAGACAGGTTGTTTACATCAATGTTTTTACACACTCCTGGAGGAGATTGAGTCAAGAGAAAAGGAATTATAGTTCTTGTGCTTCAGAGGCCAACCATAGATCAGGAAATTGGCTAAATACCAACAGTCAGCGCTGATATATATTATATATATATCACCAGACTTGAAAGCATTTGTTGCACACTGTTCCAGGGCCTGTCATTTAGTTTCTGAAGTACTCAGAAAAAAAACTTGCAAAATAGCTTCTCAAGTATGTATGTTTCATTTCAATGTCGTTCCTGCCATGCTTTTAAACCTAAGACCACTAATGGTGTCCAACATAGAGCTTACCTGGCCATTGACAGATGACTCACAAAAAACTCTGTCACTGGGTGGGAATGATATGGCCATAAAAAATAAAAGAGCAACTAGCTGCTTTGCCTTGTGCTGGCCATAAGCCCAGATGAGTGTGTAAAAGCACATTAATGAGTAAAAAGGCACGAAAATTTCATCATTCTTCACCTGCAATGGCCAGCAAGTCTGATACTGTTTGATGCATGATTTCCTGGCTAGAGTCCTTTCCTTCCCCCTTTTAGCTGCTTATAAATTGCTGGTACCTTGTCAGGGACATTATTCCCTTAGTCTTGCTTCTGTGTGTAAACGGAGTGCTCAGATGTTCGTAAATGATGCCTTTGCTTGCTGTGCTGAAAGAAATGCCATGATTGTGCTGTCTCATTTCAGCGTAGCTGTGTAAAATTGTTTAGATGCATCTAAATGCTAATCTAATGGAGCAGCTTAGTCTGGGCTTATGTCATTGTGCTGCCAACAGCACACTTTTATGCAGTGACAACTGATGATAGAGGATGCTGATGAGATTGAGGGAAGAAATTTTAACTAAAGAAATTCTGTCTGTTCCCTTTCTTATTCCTTCACTTTCCTGAAAAAGAAAGGAAAAAAAGTGAAGTTCTCCCTGAAATATGGTAAAGATCAGCTAGCAAAATATTAGTTAGAAACAGAGGCACCCTTCTGCACAGAAAGAGCATCTGTGTTTCAGTTCTACCTTTGTCAGGAAATAAATAAAATTGTAACAGGAGCCTATAGATGGAAGATAGGCAAAATAAAAAAAAAATCCCCTTTCCTTGGAAGAAGAGGCTGAATGGACTGGAACTCATTATTTAGAAGGGAGCGTAGTGGCAACATGATGAAACCAGGAGGTAAGGCTTCCAGTACTTTGTATTTCCACATAATCCTAGACTGAGGATGTATGTGGATGATAGGTACATAAAGATGTTACATTTCATTTGAAACTGTAGGTGTTGATCTTCAGTTTTCATTTCTTCCAGCCCAGCTGTGGAATATAACTCATTGTTGTCGTGATATTAGGAGATGCACAGTAGCTTTTTCTTTTTTTTTTTTAGGAAACTTGGTTTTGGGAAATGATTTTAATTTGAGATAGTCTACAGAAATAATTTTAAATACCAGGGATTTTTTTTTGTTAAATTTTGAGAAACTCTATTACTTATTCTGTAGGCATTTGAGGTAGACAAGTGCCAAAACAGAACACAATGGTTAATGCCACGGACTACTTGAATTAGCTGATGCTAACAAAGATCTTGGCAAATATGAGACACAAAGCCCATTTTTTTAATTAAAATTGCCAGATATTTTTGCCCAGAACAGTTTTTGCCACGGGGGAGGGGAAAAAAAAGGAACTTATATATCTCTCTCCTGTGTTCATTATTTCCAAATTGCCTCTGATGTGAACCTTTACATCTGCTTATCCCATACTTCATTCATATGAGAGCAGTTTCTGTAACCTATTTAAAAAATAATTAATATTTCCTGATCTCTGAGCTATCTCTGAGATATAATTTTCCATCTACCTGTCTGAATACCACGAGTTCACAGAAGCTATGTAAGAATTTATGAAGTGTTGCATGAGATTTGTAGATGGTCACATCCTAGTCCTCTGTTTCTAAATGAAACAAATCTATAAGTAATCCTCACTGAATGTAATTTTCAGAAGGTCATTACCTGCTGTGCAAAGGAATAATGCAAAAATCATCACTGATTTTTCTGTTTTAGACCAAAACCATAATAGATGAGTGCTGCCTAGTTCCAATGTTGAGGGACTTGATGAATGCCAATTCCTCATTCTTCTTTTCCCATCACTGTCATGAATAACAGATTTTTTTTTTTCTCAGCAAATTTCTTCCAGCAATTTAGCTTCCTTCTTCCACACTGTTTTTCTCCAAAATCAATGTTTTTGTGTGTGGGAAACTAACGTGTTTGTGAGTATGTTTTTAAGTGTAACACAGCATGCTTGCTATGGTGCAGATGGAGACTCAATGTATGGAAGTAAGCCTGTACATTTTATTCCTGCTATTTTATACCGGCTCTGTCATGGCTAGAAGAAAAGTTTCTGTTTAGATGAGAATGGTGGTATTGTTTCATTTAGAAAATGTTAGCCAAGACCAAGGTTTTATCTAAGCTTCACCCTGCTCTTTGTGCTGCTCTGCTGCTCTCCAGACAACCATGTTCAGTCACCCAAAGCTCTTGGAAAATGTTATAAGAGAGAAAACAGGCAGGGAAAAGACATCCCAATGAATTGTAAACGATTTCAGATTTTAGTGTTTAATCTTGAAAATTTTGAATAAAACACCTTTTCTGAAAATAGTCTTAAGGCCTGAAAAACAGCACTCACTGAGTCTGTTTTGATCAAATGTTCTAAAAACATTTTATCCACAGCAGTCTAAAGATATTAAATCATGGGCTGAGGAGAATTGTTGATTTGATGGAGCATTTTGATCTTCTTCACCCTCTGCCTTCTGCTCTCCTCTCGTTTATCCAAAGGTGATGGTTATTCTTTATCCCACAGGAGGTTACACCTTCACTGCTGTCTCCCTGGTATCCTCTCTTGCACTCTGCTTACATCTCCTGTGCTTAGCTCTTTGTCTGCATATGAATGAGTGATGTAACTAGGCTGAAAAAGAAGAGTTGTGCACAAGCTGCCTTCAGCTGGAAGCCTGGTGTTTTGTTTCAGAAGTGAGGTTATACTTGCAGAACTAAAAGCCTGTTAGGTAGAATAAATGATATTCCCTTTCTCTATAAAACACTACTGTCTTGGACATGAAGTTTGGAGGGTGGAAGAGGCTATGAATTCCAGTGTGTAGCTCTTCACTGCCCACAAGTTGCAGAATCAAGAGCCACAGAATCCCAGCTTGCTGCTTTGTGCATGTCAGGGAAGGTGTGTCAGTAGCTAAGGAGTCCTGAATGAGTAAATGGAGTGCAACATGTAAGTAGCAGGCTGTGTGGATTGCATGAAAACATAGAAAGTCTTCTGGAAGGATCTGGGGCTAACAGAAAGTGTCTTGCTCCCTTCCTCCTACCTCCTTCTGCCAGTACCTGCATCCTTCCAGGGCTCCTTTGTGCTGGCTCTGGTTCAGCAATTCATAAATAACAAATTGCTCACTTGCCAAAGCAGTAAAAAAAAAAAAAAAGAAAAAGAAAAAAATCCAATGAATGCATTTTGCTGGTTTAATAGGCCACTACAACTCACACCGGAGTCTGATGAATGCTGAGCTACCACCAGGTAGGTGTAGAGCTGTACAGCTAGGAGAAATGTGAGGGGACAGTAGGCTGCCCTCTGGGTGATAGCAAACCCTTGGGTTCCTTATCCTGGTATGCTTCACTCTCCTTGGCTTATACTTTTATTGCACATAGTCCAATAAGAAAACTGCAGTTTCAGAAGTACACCTTGACCTCAGCAGATGTCACAGAACTTAAAGAGACAGATTTAATTTTATATATTATATAAATATATAAAGAATATATTAAATTATGCAAAACATTATTTCAGTTGTCGTAGTTATCTTGCTGCCTTTCAGGTATTTCTGTATGCATTTATTTATATTGTTTACTTGATATCAAACATCTCAATCAAGTACCCCAAAAGTGAATGAGTTAATGGTTACTTTTGGAGCAGGTTTGACTGTGTTGTCTGAGATGTTTCATGGAAAGCCACTGGCTTTAAACACTGTTATATGAGGAGATGACTTGTCTATAGGGCAGAGTAGCCAAGATTCCTGGGCAATGAAGTGGAACTGAAGCAGTGTCCTGAAATGTATTGGACCATTGGAAAACACTCAGGGCACAGAAGTCCTGTGGTATTTAACTGTCTTGCATCCAGCTGTGGTGTTTCTGTCAACATTCTTATGGTCTTTCCTCTGATGAAAGGTTATTTGTGTTGCTAATTTAGCTTGAATGTATATTAATGACATTTTAAACCAGCAGTAAGAGAACAAGTATAGGCTGAATATATGATAAACACTTGAATAAATAGTTGTTCAGTGGCATGTGGTGGAAGACTGCTGAAGGAGGAAGTAAATATGGTCCAAAGCAGACATTTCTTGTAGGGATAGTACTGAAAATCATTAAGTAAATGCTATGCACTTATTTCTCTGTTTAGTAAATTTGAGATACTTGGCAGAAGATAATGCAAAGTAAATTAAATGATGATCGAAGTGCAGACTTGGCCATGACTGGGAGAGTAGTTAAGAAACCTATGAACTCTGGTTTGATTGAAGAAAATGAAAAAAAATGTAATATTAATTTAAAAAATCTGCTGGCTGTGGATTTCAGTGCATGATGAATAAAAGAATTCGTACTTTGGCATGGGTCTCTGTCCAGAGCTGAATAATAATACTGTCAAAGATAATGCAAAGAAAATTGTAATAAATGTCAGTGCTCAGAAAGAGCTAAATGACATGTTCATTATATAGCAAAGATACCTACTTTTTGACCACCAGATAAAAAATATAGAGGCATAATGTTCAACTTCTTCCAAGTAGAGACAAATGACTGCTGTAAAGACAGGGAAAATCCCATGTGTCTTAAGTAAGATTAAGATTGATGCTGTTGAAATGTATGGTCCAGTCTGGTTTTCATCATTTGTAAACGATCTTCAAGCACTATAGCTTTTTAAGGGAAGGGAAAAAAAAAGACAAGCAATTACAAGGGAAGCAGGTCAGAGTTGTATCAAAAAGCAAATGAACAAACAAATACAAACTAACAAAAACCTAAAAAACCCTACAACATAAGCTTCTATTTCTATTGTTCGATTCACTTAACTTGTAATGTGAGACTAATATTGTTTATACTTGTGGATGGTAGTACATTTAGGAAAACTAAATAAAGTACACCTTTGTAAGGTTGTATGATTAATTATGCAGCTGCAATGAATCCCAAATACAGAGATGTATTTGGGCCAAAAAAATTGAAATTCTGTGTGCTGTGGTGACTGTACACACCAGCAGCAGTATCCAGGGGGGGCCAGACTGTGCCAGACTGAACTCATTCAGCTCCTTTTCCACCCTAGGTTCACATTTCTGTCTGTTGGACTCCAAGCCACAAACTTTCTATTTCTTTCCCTTCAGCATTTCAAGGGTCATTGCTAGTGTGAGGATGCCTGTCCACAGCTCAAAGTTGGGCAGATGAGCTGGGCAGATTGGTATTTACTCTGGCATTCACTTTTACAACTAGTAAAGAAAGAAAAAATATAGATGGTAGGTTGAAGAAAATTAAATAGGCACCAAAACACCAGTGTGGTTTCTGTTGGTCTCCATTGGGATGACCTGTGTGTAATGGAAGACGAAAGCTTTGATAATTAACTATTTAAAATATAGTAAAATGTGGGGTTTGTTCTAAGCACAAGTTATTCACTTGTGCAGTTAATTTAAATTCTTGTTCAGGATCCAGGTCTTATTTTATATCTCTTGAAGTAAAATATTTACTTGATCAAGAAATATTTTTTGAATATGATGATCATGTTGTGAAGCTAGAATTAACGTTAATTCCATTATTTAATTCTCTACAATCACTGGTCCTTTTGCTAATCGATATCTAAATAGGCATATGTAACATCACCCAAAACACAATGGAAGGTAAAAGAGGATTTTGTGTGTTGCTATATTCACATAGATTTCATAAGATCTAGGTTTTATGGTGGATCGCACCATGACTGCAGTTTGTACTGGCACGTATGCTGGAGTGTGTGGTGAGGTAAAAAGAAAGGACAAAATAGTGCTAAGACTGACTTTTGGAATGTCACATATTAATGTATGTATTAGTAATATCTATTATTCAAAATCTGCCACTTTAAATAAAGAAAAAACACTTTTAGTAATTTATGGATCTCAAGTGTAAAGAACTCAACTCTCCAGCTAAATCCTATGGTATGTTATCTCAGTAGCAAAGAAATGGCTTGATGTGAGCTGTAGAACATCATCAGAAAATAGCTCACTTCTCATGCCATAAATCAGCACATAATTCCTAAAGACAGGTTTCTACAACGCTGATTGGCTTATTTCTCTACCAGCATTGCTGTAGTTTATAAAATTAAATTCAGCATTTTATTGTCTATTTATATTGCTTCTTTTGCTTCAAACATAATTCTCTTATTTTTTATAAAAGAGCCAGGAGACTGGGGGGTTGATTCTTTAAGTTTAGCACAATGTGGCTTACACTTTTTAAGGTTTCCCATTTATCAAAGGGAAATGGTGTTTTGTGGCTTGCAGAAAATGGGCAGGGAGAGGTGAGTGTGCTGTACTACAAAACTGTTGTACTGTTCCTGCCGGGACCTGACTTCAGTATTTCAGAGGCCTTCAGTGCATCCCTTCAGTGACCAGAAAATGTTATCCAAAAAGTGACGGGCTAGCACAGAGAAATGTATTGTAGCCTCACAGATTTACCATTTGGTTTCTTTTACTCTGGTGTCTGCCAAAACAAAGATTTATGGAGATGGTGTTAATAAGCCAAACCAGGGATGAAGTAGAACGGCAATCTACCTTGACAGCACTCTGCTCTCCACTACAGGTTCAAAATATTAAAAATACTTACCATGAATGAATGAAACGCTCTTCTTTCATACTCAATTATGAAATAGCTGAAGTAAGGAGGAAATTTAACAAGATCTCTTTTTTTTAATTTAATCCAGAAAGATGGTATAAAAAATGAGAGTAATTTCCTAGGGATATGTGGGAAGGTTTCAGCATTATATGAGCATTATATTGAGACATGACAGTGTATGGCACCACAAAGTAGTACTGACTTAAAGACATCACAATGAAAATAAATACTAGGACATACATGTTGGTATAGTACAAAACCAAGCCATAGGACCTGCTGGTATCCGTAATCTTGTAGGATAAATATATCAGAGAAGATAAATAGCTTCTAGAGCCATTTGGAGAACTATGTGATAGATGAATGAAGTGGAAAATATTTTCTTGTGTGATCTTTGAAAATTTTTACATATCCTTTGTAAAGCAACCAGTGAAAATCAGTTGTTTGCATATCTCTCATCATCTGAAATTCAGTAATTTGCTGGCATTATTGTGCTTCCATTTCCCTGAAATGAAAAGTGGGTGGTAACACTGGCCAACTTTCTAAGGCCATTTGAAATCTGTAGAGGAAGGCCTTAAGGAGATGTTCTTGAGTTATTTTGAATCATTTTGAATCTGCTATCTTCAGAGTTTAAACATTGCTTTGGTAATTTTAATAGTCAATGGAAAATTAAAATGTTAATGAAAAACTTGAGATATTATGAGAGATTTATAAAATTTTTAAGGTATTTATTTATTTTATTTAGGGTGAAGTTGTTTTCAGAAACGGAGAGAGGATGGGAACAATCAAATTTACACAATTCCAAGGTAAGTTGCAAACAATTTTCATTGTATTATGTATGCAGTTTCAAACTTTTGGGTCAGTTGAATTTGTTTCAGGATTTTTTAAATATGTACAATTATTTTGGAAAGGAACTGTTGCTCTGATCTTTTTTCTTCTGATGTTTGCATTTTTGTACTGGAGTTTCTTACAGACTTTCAAGCAATGTTATGGCAACTGTCCTTGTTTTGGAAACTGTTCTTGATGTTTACATACCTCTCTGGAGGAAGGACAATTGATGGACTTCTAGTTTGACCAGTGGGGTCAGAGGTTTCAGCCTCATTGTCCAATATCTGGTCACTGTCCGGAACCTATATATACCCAAGGAAAAAATAAACTGTCTCTCTTTTTGCTCTGACACCTGACTGAGTGACTGTCATTCTTTTCATGTCCGTCTAGCGACAAGGAACTGCTTGGAGGATACAGAAAGAAACCTAATAAGTTTTTCTTACCTGTTTAAAATGCTGTGTTCTGAACCTTGAGTGCTGTGAGGTATTTCCAAGAATTTTTCTTGATGACAATCCAAATATTTATAGAAACTACTGATCTATAGCAACCTGTAGCTGTTTAAAAAGCCTCACTGGTCAGCTAAGTATCCACTTATTAACACAGTTGTTTCTTAAAAATTAATGTGAAATTGAATTTAGAAAGGATTTTTGTTGTTAAGATCTTTCAAGTTAGCTTTTGTGCCCTCTGAAGACTCACTTTTGACATTCTGCAACTGCTTGCTAAAAGTTGCTTCAGGAGTCAGTCCCTCAGCGTGCAGAGGACACAAACTGCTGACCCCATCCCTTGGAGGCAACGTGCTCCACAGCACAACTCCCCAAGCCTGCTGCATCCTCTCAGCCTGAGCTGCTCCCGCAGGGAATGGTCTCAGCGGCAGAGACTGCAAATGAAGCCGCAGGGATTTGTCAGGGGCCATTTGCAGCCAGGATGAGGCTCTTGCTGGGAGAGTTTTCTGCAGAAATGGTGACTCATGTTGTAGTTGTTTCTGCAGTTTATAGAATGCAATTCATGTGGTTTTTTCCTAGGCTGCGATAAAACAGGAGGTGATTGTGTTTGGATGGTCTTGTGAGGATAGGCGTAAGCTGGCAAATTGTTTTCATGCAATGAATGGAAGAGAAGCTTGCTCTCCCTTTGTTTTCAGGAGAGCGCTTTAAATGTAATCCTGCTGACCAAGTTACAAAGGCTCATTCTTTAAACAGAAATTGTCTGCTGTATGGACATTATTATTAATGAACAGCAATGCACTTGAGAGGTTCTGTTGTTGCTCATTCTGAATTACTGGATCAATCTTCAGAATTGCTCTTGCTTTCACAACTGTAAGTGATGCTATTAACTCCTGTTCCTGGAAGCATTTTGACACACTAAAACTTTGCAGACATCTCAAAGTAATGTAATTTAGGAGTTCTCGCTCAACACTAATGATAAATATTGATTGCTTCCTCTTCTTCCTCCCCACACTTTTTTTTTTTTCATAATAGCCGTGTTTACAGCCACATGAAAGAATCATGAGAAAATTTTTACAAGAGGTGTTTATTCCTTGGAAGTCCAGAGGAGCTCTAATGCATTTTGCCTAAGGTAGCTACATGTACCCTCCTGGGACACCTGAACAAGAGGGAAGTTTGGCATGTTCCCTCTGCACATTACGGATGTAATTTGGGATCATTGGGCGGTGCAATATAGATATGTTCTGAACTAATCCAGAAGGGCAGTAGAAGTCCAGGATAGCTGATTTTTATATTGATTTTTTTTCTCCAACCATTCAAACTGGGGTTCTTTATAATATTTTCAGTTTCATGTCAGATACTATTTAACACCAGTGGTTTTACCATCATCTGAAATATTGTTAGTTCAGTAAAAAAAACCAGGAGATAGCCACCCCTGTAAAATCCCTTTCAACTGCAAAATTACAATTTCAGAAGTGATTCAGGCACATACTCAGTATTTTGATCATCAAAAAAAGATTTCCAATTAACCTACAGAAAAAAAATAACTCAGGCATCCTATGGAGAGATGCCAGACAAGGGCTGGATTTCTACTCATGCCAGCAATAGTCGGTTAACACATCTTAAGGCTCATCTCAAGTTTTGTTTACTTTTTCACTCATTTTGGAAATAAAGAGAATCTGCAAAAATGTATGAGAAATTGAAATAAGTATAACAACAAAGGTGAAAGTTTTCATTTTTTTAACTACAAATGATAATCTAAATGTTATCAAGGATTTTTCTGTTCTTCTTTTATTGGTATTGTTTTTGTTTGAAACTTTTATATTCAATACTTGTGGTATAATTGTAGACATTATTAATTTGTTCATAAGAATCCTTTCTTGCTTAGGAAACTTTCTGAAACATTCTCATTAACTTTTAATAATTCTTGGACTAATGGGAAAGTTCCTAGTAATGTAAAGAAGTTAATTAAGTCCAGTGCTTAAGATGGTAAATGGGCTTTTCCTTTATAGTTATAGCTGTTAGGAGTGATCAAGCATGAGACAGATATACAACTCATTGGATAAAGAGGGTTTTTTAAAGAATATAATACAAATCATGATGATTTCAAGGAAAAAAGACCACATCAAAGATGGGTTGTAGATGCTTTTGTGATTCTGTGTTAATCTGTGATTCTGTGATTCTGATTCTGTGATTCTGTGTGTGATTCTGTGTAAGATTAATTGTAATTATATATATAGCTTATATTAAATGTACCAGTAGCTTTTTTATCCAAACATAATAATTAGGAATCACCAGTGTAAGTGTTCCATACTTCAAGAGTCATTTTTTCAGCTACGCAGCTTTATAATTCTTTAACAATTTGAATGAAAGTTGTCACAGTTGTTCACAGTTGAAGTAATTCAATGCAGAAAAATAAAGCAGATAAATAGGTAATCATATATCAGAATATGGCCAAAACCTCTTTTCCTCATTTGCTTGGGTAGAGAAATCAGCAGGGCAGTCTCAGGAGCTAAGTGTTCTGTTCTTTTCTGGAAACTTTTGTTTTAACGAGACTATCTGCAAACATTTTGGCTATGGAAAAAGCAGACATGCACATCTGCCAGACGCAAGAGAAAACCAGCCTGTCAGGGTTCAAGGGGTAACTGCAGTACGGCTGACACACTGTGATGAAATTCTGAATAGCTGGTTTAATTTTGGATCTAGATACAGTTTTTCCCAAACTCATGCTAGTCATGCCTCTTTTTCAACTTCTGTGCAGTCTGTTACTTTTGCAAGTGGTCAAACAGATGGTGCCAGAGATAGCTGTGACCAAACTGCTTGCTGCTTTATAGATCACAAATACCTCCCAGGAATTATTTAGTATACAACAGAGAATACAAAGCACACATAATAACATTTTCTCCCCCTCCCTTACTGGTAAATAAAGGACAGACTGTTAGTTTAGCTGAGTTTAGCTTCAAAAATCCAATTGATGTTTGAAGTTGTCATCCTTCTGAATGAATGGTGATTTTTTCCGTGGGTGCAATTAAGGAACTCTTCTCATAGTCAGACATGTAGTTGAAATAGATGGTCCAAGTATTTTGTCCAGTGAGAGTTCAAAAAGAGTCCTGACAACTTTTGTGGGTGTATCAGGGAGCAAGGAGGGCAGTAACCAAGCTGAGATTGTAGATTGCTGTGATTCGGGGAGGTTTCAGCAACAGATCTATACCTGTCCTTCAAAATGTTTCACTTTGGTAGATCCTTTCTGGTTAGTCTGACTGGAGCCTAGAAGGCACTTTGCTTTCAGTCAGACTCCTATTTCTGTCGGGCATTGAAGAAAACCTAAGAGACATCTGTGTTGGAAGAGGTTAAAAAGGAAGATCAAAGATTTGTAAACAAATACAAATGAAATGTGCAGAAATCGTGCCTTGTGTGGATAGGAACAAAAGTCTGTGGTACTACATATTGGAAAAAACTTTAAGGAAGTGGGTGATCACCTGCTGTGTCTTTCTGGGAAGAATTTAAGTGTTTCAGCTCATTTAGCCAAGTAATGTGGTATGACATTTGTTAGTGTTGAAAGCTGATCTGTGCACCAGGCGAGAGGGAGAGCATGACTTGTCAAGTGTAACACCTTTGGTCTTGTCAGAAAAAGCCTTACTAAACTTCTGCAGTAAAAGCCCCAGATATTCTTCTCTGAGTTTAATCAGAAGAACTAGACAAACAAATCTACTCTGCAGTCAAGAGGAAGGTACTCAAAAACCCCGGATTGCTTTCCTGGATCCTCAGTTCATCTATAACTTGCTCTCCAGGGTCATCAATCCAACCCTGGAAAAGTTTCCTTCTATTATTCTAAATAAAGACTAGCATACTCTTAACTACTGTTCTTCTTACTTCCACAAAGACTTATGTAAATAATGAGAGTAATTGCCTTTGAATATTTTTTTAATATATAACATCTATCTAGTATATAACCCAAAGAACCAGTCTGTGGATTTTTTTTTCTGTGATAATGTTGAAGGAATATAATCCAATGAATAGAAAATATTTAGGAAGAACTCTGAAAACTCAGACATATATATGTATATGAAAAATGTGGTGTCACGTATCCAGAATCAGTGGATCCATATTTCACTGCTTCTGCAAAAAAATTTAAAAGTCAGAATAAAAAATCCTTATAAATATTAAGATTTTTAAGATTAAGGAATACCTTCAAATACCTAGATATGAATTTAGAGAGAAAAGTGTGTAAAAAAAATCAGAATTCTATTGTTTGAGCAATTTTTTATTAATGATCAATAAATAATTGTTACTGTCATGTAATGAGTAATAAAGATGTAAATTAAACTGTGGACTGTTTATCCTGGGCAGAGGATTCTGAGCTGGATTCTTCTGGAAAAGATCACCTTATCATAAAAAACTATAATTTTTCAAGCACAAAAAGGAATTACTGAAGAAGTCAGACAGCTTACTTCTGACACATCCTAACAGGAGCTCTGGATTGTAATCACATGAATGTGTATTTTGTAGACTTCGTGCTGTTCCGTACGCAGTCCATTTTTATCTCCATATGACTAGTGTACTATATTTTATTGTAGTACTGTAGTATCATCTGGCTACAACCCCCATGCCATGGGCAGGGACACCTTCCACTAGACTGTGATCTATAAAATCTATCAAAGCATCCAGAAAACTGATTTAAAGTCCCATTTCAATATGGAGAGGTATACCAAATAGAACTCTGAAAGGGTGTGGTTAAATCTGGAGTCACTAAATATTGACTTTACTGATTAAGAAGATGAACTAGAATATATAATTATCAAAATGTACAATGGTCTCTGGGAGAGTCCGCAAGGCCAAGGGGGACTAGGCAAGGATTCAAACAAATATTAAGAATTTGAAGAAGAAATCAGAAGAAAAAGAATGCCGGTTTTTTAGGTCGAATGTCTGATGCTACACTGGGAGAAAACTTCCGGACAAACACAAAATGGAGAACAATTCACCAGTTCATAGTTATACATAAAAAGGACTAACAATTACAGTAGATGAATGAACATGAATAAGCAAAAACTCGAAAAAGTAAAAAAAAGGAATTTTCTGCACTGGGATGTAAAACTAATAGTATCCTTTTAATCTCCCTGGTGCACCAAAGGCTATAGCTAACTACTGTGTCCAGCGCTGATTTAAGAAAAATGTCTAGAGCAAAGAGAAGATTAAGTACATACCTCAATACAAAAAATGAAATATCTAGGCTGCTTGGAGAAGATGGTCAAAATGCATGACAGCTACTGATAAAACTGTTTCTTGTCCTGTCCTCATCATCTGGCTAAGAATTACGAGACTTGAATAGGAGTGGAGATTTGAGCCAATGTTAGGAAAAACTTCTTAATGAAAAGGATATTGAAACACTGGAATATATATAAAATTTCTGTATTTGGAAGTCTTGAAAAACAAGTTAAGCAGACACCTGAAATGCTGTAGACATATTCATTTTGCCTTGAGACAGACAGATTACTTCTATTACATCTTGAGTTCTCTACTACTACAGCTGTATTTCTTCTGGGGCTGTTACTCCTCTGCAGTGTCTATAATGTGATTCTGGCACTTTATTTACAAATACTTGTCCATGTTATGCTATTAATACCACTTGTTATACTTCTCTGTATTGTTTCTAGTAAGACGCATAGGATGGGCATGTAACCCTAGACTTGTGATTAGTTATTTGTAGGGAGGAAACATAAAATTTAATTGCTCCTCCATCTGTTCTGTGTTCTGTTGTTTTCTTTTTTCCTTTAAATCCAATTTATTTGAATGTAAATCTTTTGATCCCTCAGCCAAGTGAGTATCAAAACTGCTAATGGGTGTCAGGGCCACTCACCCTCTGTCTTCTGGACTATCAGTCTGGATTTTTTTTCTATGTTGTACAAGAATTTAGCAAGACAAATAGTGAAAATCATTACCATATGTATCTATCAATACAAACAGGTGAAAATTACAGTTCTCCTCAGGCAGAAAGTGAATTGAAGCTGGGATTTCCCAAGCATATGATGAGTCTACCTTATGGGTGGGTATCTGTATCAGAACAGGTGCATGGTTTACACTCTGATATCCAAAAGGCAAGTGTTTTCATGTCTGTTTGAGCTGGAGGGTGTCTTTGGACCATAAGGTTTAATCATTGCGCATGGATTTATTGTCTATCAATTTGTCATGTCTTTCATTAATCCATTTTTACTTTCAGCCTTCAACAGATCTACTGGCAATGAGTTTCACAAAATAATGATGCATATAATGATTAAAGCCCTTCCATCTGTTTGTTTTAGATCAACTGTCTTAGAATTTCACGGGGCATACCCTGCTTCTTGTGATGTGATAAGCAGTGAATAACTGTGCCTTAGTTTTTGCACATCGTTCATGTTTTACAGATCTCTCTTTTCAATGAGTCTCTTTAGAAATGCAAGTCTTTGTCATCCATTTAGTTTTTTCATAATGTAAGAGCTGCTCTATATTTCTAATAAGCCTCTACTTTTCCTGTGGGTGCTTTTGCTTTTTTTTTTTTTTTTTTTTTTTTGGGTGCCAAATGACAGCCATCCACAGCTCTTAAAGATCCACCTTGATAACTCTCCTTTGCTGAATGACCTTTCTGCATTATTTTAACGGCTTTCACAATATTCTGTCTTGCCACATTCATCCTCTTTTTGGCTCTTTGGCCAACAATGAGCACAGCACTGATGTTTTCAAAGAGCCAGCCGCAGTAAGTCCAAGGCCTCATCCTGGATGTCCTTAATTACTTAGTACCAACAGCTGCATTTGTATATTTGATATTCATTTTCTCTTGTATGTTATGCTGTACCTCACTAGCACTGAAGATCACCTGTAATTTTATTATCAGTATTTCATTCACCTTTATAACTGTCCTCTGTCAGATGAAACCATAGAGGAGATTATATTTAATATATGTTTGTAGCTGTTTTCCCCTTTTATTGTCAGATTTTTTTGTCGCATATCTGAGGCAGAACAGAACAGTTTCTATTCTGTTCCATACCTACCAGCAGCAATGTTTCCCCCTGTGCCAGTTATTTCTCTTGTAATCTGTTGGCATTTTTTATTAGGAGTTGGGGTTTGTGTTCATTTCATTTGTTTTTATAGACACAGAAATGTGTATTAAGATTCAGGTCTCCAAGTTGTGTACTTGTGCTGTCAAACTGGAGAAAGTGCAGATAAGGGCTATAGAAATTGTTTGGGGTCATAGGGAATTATTTACAAAGTCAGAATAATGGGATTAAGTGTGGGGAGTTACTTGAGTCACCTCATTTTGAGCAAGCTGTATTGTGTGGATATAAATTGCAAGGCCAGGGAGGACATGCTGGAAGGGGACACTGATGTGCAGCTGCTGGTCATCATGGAAGCTTGTCTTGTTTTGTTTTGTTTTACCTGAGCTAGCTTTAACCAGGCCAACTGCTGTGCTGAGAGCAGTGTAGCAACAATAAAATGGAGCACACTGGAAGCTGCAAATCTGACCGGGGCAAAATCAATGGTTTGGTAGGTAACCTTTCCATTGGGAGCACAGCTACAGGAGGCCACAGCTTTGCAGCTATCAGCATTCAGGCCAACTAATTTCAGGCTTGCTGGGTACTCCTGTGCCACCCAAAGTTGCAGTGGGCATGATAGGGTTGCTGGGAAGGGTTGCATTCATTGTTTTCCCCCAGGCACATGTGAGAGGCAGGGGAGACCTGTTTATCACTGTGTTTCTGTGCCTGTGCTTTACAGAGAGGTTCATCCCTTGAGAGGTGGTTTGAAGTGTGCAAATAATTGTTACTGGGACAAGCACACGCATTACAGAAAAAGCTGTTGTTTTCATAGGATTCCACTTCAGTTCATTCAGTGTACTCTTAGGCACAAAGTGTTTTGCAGGATCTGATAAGTCTCTGTCTCTATGTTGTGTAAAAAATGTCTTAGGAGATGTCTTAATTACCGAGAAAAAAAGACTAACTTTCAAATGTAACAGCAAAGAAAAAATGTTGAAAAGCAATGGAAAATATTTTTACAAGAATTAATTTCTACCGAAGACTGAAGTATCCAGCTTCAAAAAGTCAACAGAAATTAGTACCCCACTAAAGAAATGGTATCTAAGAAAAACCTGAAAGAATTGTCAGGTCTTTCCTTCAAAGGTCTCTGACTTTCACTGTAATTTAAACTATACTGGTTTTTGTTTTGTTTTTTGCAACTGGCGTTCAGAATCCTACTTCTGCTACAGTTAACTTGTTCAGATGCTCCATTTCAGGTGATGTGGAGTGCTGTCCCTCCCTGTCGCCAACCAGTCCTCCCTGTCTCTTGAAGACAGACAGAGGTTTTCTTGAGGGCTATGGGGCCACCGTGAGTTGCTGCTCTCTGCAGAGCTGTGTGCTGGCACTTCTCTCCCCTTGACATCTCAGAGAGATGCTTTTTCTTTGAAGAATTTCTGATACGCTACATGGGGATAAAAAGAGTCAAAAGACTTACAAGAAACCCATGAAATTCTGGTATATATTATGGGAAAATATTTAATTTGGTGTAATTAATAGAGAATTCAGTCTATTGCAATGACATCATCCTTATTTGTAGTTCAAATATTTCAAATAGTAGTTCAAATATTTCCTCAAGATATACAGAACCGTGAAATAGAATAACTTTTAGTCTTAATGAATGAAAAAGAAGGAAATTAAGTTTATCTAGGTCACTGAAAGGACATAGATTCATTATTTGACATTACCATTTGAACAGACAAAACAGAGTATTGTTGAGTAGTATACCAAGCCAGCATCTTAAGGTTTATATAGTTGTAGACTTCGGATGTGAAGATAATCATATGTCTAAAAGATCTCTGAATCTGTGGAATTTTATAACAAAGTATATTTGACAAAAATTTCCTTCATAGACCTACTTTAGGGATGGCAGACAATATCATCACGGTGTTATGAGAAAACAACTCTGATCTATTACAGATAAGGGAGGTGAAAAAGGAATATTTTTTTTTTAAATAGTGAAGATGGATTTTTTTCACTGCGTAGGTGACCAAAGGCAGTTGTGAGTTGTATGCCGCAGATTTTGTATAGGTATTTGTACTAAAATTTTGGGAGCACAAAAGCAGTTTAAATCCAAGTACTAGCTCCTTATTAAGGGTACAGAAAGGCTAAGTTGATTTTCAAATTTACAGTTCCCCTTTTTTCATCCTAATCTTTTTTTTTTCTGCCATTACAAATTCTAATTTAATTTCAAATCGTAGAACATCCTGCTGTCATTGTATTGGCACCTATTTCTCGAAGCTGACATTTTAGTTTTTGAAAAAATAATCTATTTCAATAAATCATCACTGAACCCTGGTTCAGAAATTAAAGAATTCTGATTCTGTCAACATGTAATAGAAAATGAGCACATGTAATTAATAGATTTGGGAGAAATCTTTTGAATTTTTTCTTAATGTCTGACCTATGGTAGTAGTTCACAATGGCACAGGTGTCATTTTCTGGCTTGAATTGCATTATTTAATAGAATTAAACTGTGATTGTTGCACATCTGTGATAAACACCTATCTGGTTTTTTTCAGTGAATTGTGATGATTTGCTCCAACAGGAATTTCTCACCCTCCTTTTGGAAAGAAGTGAAGTGGGGATGCCAGTTCAGGAAATAGTGGCTTTCTATTTCTCTGTTCTAAGAGTCAGTAAAGACCCTTTGTAATGTCATATTTGGACTTAGAATAAGCTCTTTTTTAAGTTTTCTGTTATAGAGTCTGGGAGTCAAAAAACCCCACAACAGCCACACCCCATACATTTTGGACTTGGGCAAAACATTTTTAAAAGCTTACCATGGACCCTAATGTCCCCTTGCCCCTGCAATGGAAGGACTGGGTCGTACTTTTCTTACTCATGACCTACTGTTTCAAAAATTGAAACCAAAGGGAGAACATGAGTATGGACTGTTGAGAAAAATGTCTGTTAGAAATTCCATCCATCTTGGTATTTGTTATCTTCAACTGGACCGCATGCATAATTTTTTTCCTTAAATGGTTATAGAGGACAAGGGATGAATTCCTCACAAGTAAATTATTTCATTAGATTGATCTACTACATCTACCTGCAACAAAGTGATTCCACCACAGATGATTTAGCAGCGATTTAGTTCAAACTACTGCCAGAATGAAAAATGTATTGAATTAATACTGTTCATGTAAGGAACAGGGTCAGGCAGAGATATAGGGAACTGTCATTTGTACATAAATCTAAGTGCTATTTTATATGATCCCCAGCTACTGACACAAAGCTGTTTGATAGCTTGCTGTGTTCTCCCTTTATTCCTTCCCTCTTTCTTTAACCCTTATGCCATGGACACATTTTTCCTCCTTGAGCTGCTTTCTGCATATCCAATTCAGAGGTATTCAGGCCATGCTTAACCTTGACAGACAGTACAGTCTTTACTGGTTAATCTCTTGTGTATAATTATCAATTTACTTTTATTTTACCAGATCTGGGACTTGACTGGACTCACTAGGTGGTCTCAGAAGCCACACATGACATGGGAAGCATGAGAACAGTCTCTCTGTCAGTGGCTTGGCCACTGCAAATCATCCGCGATCTACCAATAAAGATCAGTTTGGAGGAGGAGGAAAAGAGCAATACCTCACTGAAAGGGTATCCCCTATACTTACAGAATCTTTTATGTTGGAAAAGGCCTCCGATATCATCACCTTGTAAAATAGACACTGGCACTAAGTGCCAGGTCCAGTCATTTCTTGAATACTTCCAGGGATAGTGACTCTTCCATCTCCCTGGGAAGCCTATTCCAGTCTGTTCCAGTCCTGCTTCTGCACTGAGCAGGCTGGATAGCTCTTCCCCAGGAAACCTATATTCCCATCTAAAATAGAGTCATGATGGATCTTTGCTTCTATTAAAAGTATGCTATAGGATCCAAATTAGTAATAGACATACCCTGTTCTGGCCATTTTAAAGGGTCAAGTTATTTATAGGCTAGGTAAGGCAAGTTGCCCTACATACTGCCCTGACCTGTGTCAAAATGGAAAGCTGAGTACATCAGGGGAAGCAGATCCCTTTGCTCCTCAAGAAAAAGGTGTCTGGCATACACAGAGACCCTAATCCTCAGGCAATCAATTTTACTGTTTTAGAATGCTGCTTGTACCACACAGGCTGTAGGATGGAGCCATGGAGAGCTCGGTGGATTGCAGGAATGTCGCATGTTCATAAAAACTGAGAACTCCCCCTTGAAAATGAAGCATGTTTTTCTCGTGTTTAGGAGAAAAATAAGGAGAGGCTCCCTGCACAGAGCAAGGGGAGTCAAGCTTTCCTTTCATTCTAGCCCTTCGAAAGGTCATTGCAGAAAGTGTTGTAACACAAAGTGATTTTAACCTGACTCTGCTAATGTGACATTTGGAGCACGGCTGTGGCAGTCTGATGTGACAGCGGGTGAATGTTGTGTTGTGCTGTGTTAGTAAATGGCAGACGGCCTGATAAAAATGAGGGACTTATTCACATTTTTAGTCTGTGCTTCCCCTCTCCAGAGGAAAAGACTTTGAAAAGTCTCTGAAGTGCGAATCCCAAAGGTCAGTAAATGCACAAAGGGCTTGTAGAATTCAGAGAAGAGAACAAAATTTTTTTTAAAAAAATTGTGAAATTTCACACCTGGAAAATGTTAAGTAGGATTTAAGGCTGCAGTTTTGTACAGAAGCTATAAATCACCGAAAGCTTTTTAACTGCTCATATCCAGGTTTGATAAATTCAGCTGACAACCTAAGTGATAACCTGTAGCCAAATGCTAGATTATTGCCTGTGTGTTACAGGTTCATTTTTCAGCACTTTAGAACTCTTTTAATCCCGGAAAGACTCAGGTAGCTTTAGTCCATCTGATTTACTGTGCTAGATAAAATCAGTGGTGCACATAACTTCAACTGTGGACTAACTCTGGAGGTAGTGGGGTTTACAGAAGCATTAGTTCTGGAAAAGACAGTGGGCTCGCAAGCCATAAATCCATAAATAGGTAGATCGGTGTCCTTTGGGTATAGAATGCCCTACTGATGCCATGGACCATTGTGTAAATTAAATATTTCATCCCTTGTCTGGGCTTCAGTTGGACTTCTGCTTCTGTTTCTCTTGTAAATACATATTTCAATTATCTTTTTTTAATGAAAATTCAAATTACTTTTCTTTACCCCTCTATGATCTATTTGTATGGAAGAGGCTGACTAAATGAAAGGAATAAAAATTATGAAATGTTAGGGGGAAAGACAACTGAGTTGTACATTTTAATTTTTAAGTCACTCAAGCATTTTGAAAATATTACGCAAAGTGGATTTTCCCAAAGATTAGCTCAGTTGGTCAGAGCATGGTGCTACTAATGCCAAGGACATGGGTGCAATCCCCACATGGACCATTCACTGAAGAGTTGGATTCAATGATCCATGTGGGTCCCTTCCAGCTCAGAATATTTTGCAATTCTGTAAAGCTAGGTGGCAGCCAAGTCAGCCTAGACATGCCCCATCCAAATGCAGCAAAGCTGAAACCTAACTTTTTTTTACAGATGTAGTAGCCAGATAAATGCATCTCCCTTGGCTCCCTTGAGCATGTAAGCATTTTCCCAACCTTTTCTTTCCTTAGAACTTTGCTGTGATTGGCGATGGAGATCTGGCCAGAATAATGATAATGGGGTTTTTTGCTCTTCTACTGAATACAAAAAAGAGAATAATAGTCTAGGTAGGAGCATTGCAAAGTTCTTCAGCTCTGCCTTGTGAAATTTAACATAGAGATTTACTTAGCATGAGATCCCAAAAGGAATAAAAGTTTATCTTAAATGATCTGTCAAGTTCAATTTATTTGCATTAATTTGCTTGGAGCTCTTCCATTTAGCAAAACCTTGGTTGCTCTTGCATGGGCAGAGTGCTTGGAAGAAAAAGCTCTTTTTGCTGCCTAGAGATGGGCCCATGCAAAGCAGTCCAACTAGCGTCCCTGGCAGGACTTCGTATCCCACAGGGCCATGGACAGATGTACTGGGAGAGTAGCTTTGGGCCTTCACAGTCTGCACACACACCTCCTGGTGCTGGGCAACATATCCTACAGAAATGTGTGCTGCCTCTTTCGTGACAGATCTGAGGATTTCAAGAAATGTCTGGACCTGGCACCTAGGGCCATGATGAAGTTGACAAGGTGGAGATCAGTCAAAGGTCTGACTCCATGATCTTGGAGATCTTTTCCAACCTAAATGATTCCGTGATTCTGTCATTACCAGCAGCCTTCTTGCCTCAAACAGCACAGCCATGGCCAGTCATGGGTAATGGGGGCAAGGTGCACTCAAGCATTTGGGCTGATGCCAATTGTGGACTCTGGACATGCATTAAAATTGTTGGAACCCCAGATTTAGCAGTGCTTCTCCTGAACTTCAGAGAACTACAAGCTGCAGAAGCAAAGGATGGAGACAAGAGATGATTTCTAAGCCTTTGCAGCATCTGTTGCTTTGCACTTTCACCTGCTCTCTAATACATATAGACTAAAAGAACAGGTGTAAGTGTGGCTCATCAATATTTTTCATCACAATATAATTAATTGATCTCATGACTGTCTGTAATTTACACTCATTCAAGAGGTAAAGATTCAAGATTCCAGGTGACATTCATATTCTCATCATTTTGGATAAATTTAGGATGAAATATTTATGCTTTATTTAAGACTACATATATTCCTTTTGTTTGTTTTCTTTTCATCTTGGCATTGCAACTATTATTTAAAAAAAGAAAAAAGTGGGAGACAGGAATAAGGGAGTGAAATGTTACACTTGCATGTCATAAACCAAGTATTCAAAAGACAGCAATTACAGGATCAAAGGTAAAAACTCACAAACTCGTTTTCCTTCCATTCTAAAGTATAAAATTACTAATGTTGAAAATCTCTAGCAATGCAAATATTACAAGCAGCTGAGGTAAATTCATTCGAGGTCCAGATAAGGAAACTGGAATAGCCTGTGCTGGCAGACCTGATTTTAACTGGGTGGGAGATTTGGTCATAGGGTGGCTTTTAGTCACTTTCATTAAGAAAGTAAAATTCTGTCCCTGCTTTACATTGCTCAGGATGGGGATGGAAACACAGAGTTGTAATATTTCATAATGTTACTCCAATTCAGTCAGATTGTTTGCCACTTAGCATTCCAAACAGTTTCTTACTAAAACAGAAATGGGAAAGCTGCCCAATATGCACAGCAAGGAAATACCATGTTCAGGGTTCTCTGAATTTTCCCTTTGTCAGTCTTTCCTAATTCATCTTTGTTGATATCCTCCCAGACGAAAGAATGGTTCAAAAGCTAGATCTTGAAAACTAGATTTAATTCTTGCTGTGGTAAAAATGCTAGCAATTTTACAATTGGTTAAATTTTGTAAAAAAAAAAAATAGTGATATGCATATACTGTCATCCCAGATTTGACATAAGCATGATATAATGTCCTCTGTCACCACCATGTGTGTATTTCTACTCTTTGTAGAAGGCCAGTAGCAGTCTGTGAAACAGTGGTATACTCCTTTGTGCTTTGACTAGAATATCCTCCTGTGTATTCCCTTTTCTCAGATGGTATGAGTTTTCTGGGAATTGTCCTCATCTGAGATTTGTTAATTGCTGTTCAAGGAATTGCCACAGATTTCCCATACTAAAAGATGTGGGTGCCTTGTAAAGGTCTGAAGCAGGAGGAAAGCTTCCTAGCTTGTACACATGATAGGTTTCCATTCCTATACTACAATTTAGCAGCCATTCTAAATTACGGGATTTTTTGCCTGTGGTCCATAATTATGATGGTAGAGAAGGACTTAGGGGACTATTCAGATTACATGTTGGCTAAATCATCAGGTGACTGTGTGTAATGGTCAAGTAGTAGAAGAAGCTGCCAGGACAGTTGTGCTATACACATTTCATTTTCCAAAGCAAGCTGGCTAGATGATGGTGGATAATTAATCTCAATGGAATAACCAAGGACAAACAAAATTGAGTAGCTCTTTCTCATCTGGAATGGTTCTGTAAATTGTGCTGTTACCTAGAAATCAATAGCTGATCCGTTAGATGGATAAAACCAGCAACAGATAAAATAAAAATGAAGCTGCATCACACTGAATTGGGTCAAATCCCATTGGAAATGGGTCAAACATTTAGGAATCCTTCCCTACTGTTGATTATAATGAGTGCACAAGGTTTTAAAACCAGCTTACAGCTTTTAATCAGCAGTAGCTTATGGTATAATGAATTACTGCTGTGTATGTGTTGTAATTAAACAGTGCTTTATAAAGACAGTGTAGTTGGAAACTCTGATACTGATACAGTAAAGTTATGAGTCCATCCTGAAATGTTAAATTGATTGAGCATTCAGGGCTTTCAGCATCTCACGCAGTCAAACCTGTAATGCAATAGACAATGCAAAACACCTTATTTTGCACATGGATTAAATACTCGTCTGTGACTGTAGCAGCTTTTAAATTTTGAAGATATTGACCACAGCCTACTTTGATCTTATAGTATATAATCTGAACCAATATTCATATTAAGTACCCAAATACAGAATCTCTTTTTCAGGCATATGAAATACAGAACTTTATTTCCTTCAAGAACTGAAGTTATTCCAGACGTGTGACAGTCTGCTGCAATGCCTTCTTCTAGGACTACAAATGAAAAAGACTTACATAGAATTTAGTTCTTGCTAAAGTGTCTATACAGTTAATCGTGTGTCATTTGGAATAGGTTTTTTTGTGGTCTTTTTTTGTTGTTGTTTTTTGTGGGTTGGTTTTTGTGTTGTTTTTTTTTTTTTGGTTTTGACATGTACAAATTGAGTGTGCTTGCCAGGTGAAAATTAACTTCCAAATTTCATTAATATATTTGTTTTATTTGATAACTGAATATTACAGATTTCATTGAATGCGATTTTATTTAGTTTGCCAATTAAATGGTAAGAATGTAGTCCTCAAGCTGTTCCTCAGATGTTTGCTTGATCTTTATTTCCCTGCATGCCCATATTTACATCAGCATTTATCTGCTCTGGAATTACACTAAAATGTTGCACATCTGAGCCGCATCTAAGCCCTCGTACCTCAGGACAAATTGTTTTCTGAGAAGATGCAACATTGCTCAGGATCTCCCCATGTGCAGCAGACAGACCACCCACATAGAAAGTACATAATTCAGATGTAGTTCCATCCTCTGCTCATTGTAGAAAAGGAAATTACATCAAAAACTCCTTTATTCTGAAGTTACTGAACTGCTTCTGAGATATATCTGGGGTAAATTTCTAAATCTTTCACACTTATTCTTTTTTGCTATTTATAAATAACTAAATTTTAATTTACCACAAAGAAAGAGCAAAATGACAGCCCAGAAGCTGGGACGTTCATCTAAACTAAGTTTGGATCCCTCATCCAGATTTTTTGAGGGGGAACATAAACCATTATTTGATCTGTCTCAGAGGAATGTTCTTGTTGCTGATCTAGGAAGCTGAGTAGAGTTAGGAGAAATTCCTCTTTCTTCTCACAAAAAAAGTATTGGGTCAGATCTAGAATGTATCTGCACTATTAATTATGCCCATATTTCTTTTTGATCTTGGTGCCTAGGTCATTGAATCTCCTGGCTAACACAAGTGGAAATAGAAATGGAAATTCCTTAACCTATATCTAACAGTCATAGACCTTTGAATTACTTTATCAACAGGAAAAGGTAAACAATTAGCTTAAACTAGTTAAATGGTAGGAAATTTCAAGAAAAATCTTAAGCCCAAAAATATCAGTGCAACAGGAGTCATCTCTGGCGGAGCTCAGTTTTCCTTGTCTGTGTGCTGCACTCTATTTGTACAGGTGTGACAGCAGGATTAATTTTTGTGAGCAGGTATTTTTTTCTTTAGTGGTCTTTTTGAAAACCTTTCTTTCAAACATTTGTCCTTCAACTCTTTTCAAAGCTGTGCTGCTACGTGCGCTAAATCACTGTGTAAGAAGGGAATCATGTATTAGTTCTGTGTTTGTTTTCCTTCACCTTTTATTTGTAAGGAGGTCATCTCAGGAGATGAAACCTGTGCCATGTGTGATATCCATGAAAATTCAAACCGATATTTACATCTGGGCAAGCGGTCTTGTACCACCTTAAAGAAAGATGCAGGTAGCTCCAGAATGAAGCTAAATCTTATCCTTTGATATGTGTCAATAGGAAATCAAGCAAATCATGCTCTATAAGGAGTGCCTGTCTTCCTCAGCTTCCTCACAGAGAGCCTGGTTAAGGTAGCTGTGATTAAAACACATTGAAGTTTGGACAGAGGAACCCCACCAAATCATCTTCTAACTAATAAATAATGTAGTGGCTGTAAAACGGAGGAATTAACTGCGGCAATAATAAAAAGTTAAAGGTACCCAGTTGCTTCTTCTGCAGGTTTAAAATCATCAGTCACTTCCCATATAATAACATTTAAAGAACCAAGTTCAGACACTTACTTTTTACTGGCTTTAGATTTCACAAAAATAATTTAGAGCTGCTGAAGAATAAATCAAACAAAATTAAATCTGTAAATATGAGAATCCTTGCTGAGAAAGCTGAAAAAGCTCAAACTGTATTTTTTTAGTAACGCAAATTGAAATTAAATTAATTTTAGATTCCTCCCCAGCACAATAATTTGGACAGCACAGCAAATCTGAAAACTAGTTCCTCAGTTCCTAGAATTGGTAGGTATATCACCGTGAATGACTTATTGTAGTAGGACAAGGGAAAAATAGAGACTTTACCATTCTAACTTATACTGCCTTGATGCATGAAGTTTTCTTGTACATGCAAATGATGGTGAATGCCCGACAGTACAACATCCAGAAAGCAGGAAGCTCTCAGTGAGGGTGTCAACACCAGGCTCTGTTGCACTTCTTACCCTCTGTATAGTGAACTGTGAATGGAAATATTCATCCAAATTTTTCACCTCTTAGGCTGACATTAAACCAGTATAGAATAACAATATGCTTCAAAAAATGGAGAAGATTAGTTTTCTTAATAGATAATTTTCTGATAATTTGTGTATTTGTGATGGCTGAGCCAAGGTAGCTGAGTTGGTGACCCAGCAGCCTCTGGAAAGGTGAGACTTTTTTGTATGTGGTGCCTTATGTCTTCAGCAGTCTTGTGGGATGTGTTACCTCAGGCTGATGGGTTCAGTTTTGGAGTGAGTTTTAGAAGCACAGAAATTGTTAGTGCCATACCTGGGGTTTGGACACTTTGTGGGCTCCCTGAGGCACCTTGCTAATTGCTTGTTGTCTTAGGCTTGGAGGAGAGCTGTGGCTGACTGTGTCCCCTTGTGCCTCTTCCATGCAGAAAGCCAGTTTGGTATCTAGTCACCTCAGCAGAGATTCCTGTGTTTCTCCCTCTTAACACGTTTGTTACCAACACAGAATATTTTAACCACCACATCCCTAGAGAAAAAAACAACCAACCAGAAAAAAACCCAAAACAACAACAACCCAAAAAAAAAAAAAAAAACCACACACACACAAAAAAAACCCCCAGATGCTGGTTGATTATAAGTATATAATTTTATTTTTTTCTTTTTAAAAATATTCATTAACATTTACTGCATTTTGCTATATGTAGTAATCGTGTTTAGCATTTGGGAAACAGATGAAATATTTCAGAAACTGTATTTTGTGTTTGTTGGTTTTGCTTTACAATCAAATGAAGTTGCAAGATAAATTTATTTGGAGTAAGAAAAAATATTTTATACAGTATGTAAGCCTATAAGTTGATTTCATTAATTCATTATTTTTTTTCCACCAAAGATTAAATACTGACAAAAATCATCATTTAATTTGGAGACAGTCCTTTTAAAACTGGCTTTAAAACTTTCTTTTATTTATGATTGCTATAAAACTATATTAATATAATTTTAGAAAAATATCATCTTATCTGGCATGCTCTTACACAAATTTATTGTGATAATTCTGTTCAACTTTATTTTCAAAAGGCGTGTTTTCTTTGTGATATAGAACTAAATTAGTCATACAGTTACTCTAAGAAAATGTCTCATGCAAGAAGCAGAGAAATACAGATGGTTTTTCACCACTTCAAATTATGTGTATAGTGCTTTCTTGAGTGTTAAATTACACTCTAGGCTAGGTCAAGGTATAGAATAATTTTTATTTTCAAGTGGATGGGAATTAGATGATTTAGAAGTATATTACTGGGTATCAGAGAGCAGGTAATTTTATGTTTAAACTCAATGAAACATTTGTATAGGGTGTAAAGGAAGCTTTTATTAGGAAAAGAGGAGCAGGAAATTGGACCTCTTCAAAACAGATTTACCTGATTTCTCTTCCTAAAGTCAGTGAGTGGGTTTTCACAAAACCAGTATCAGCTATTGAAGGAAACAGACAATGCACAAGCTAGATCATGATGGATTTAGCTTTTGTTTTCAATTGAATGCAATTCTCTTTCATCCACAGAGGTTTTACAGCATGTCCTGGAAAAATTTCCTAAGATGTGGAAATCCCCACTGAAGGAAATAAAAACAGTATGTCTGAGAACATCATGTCTCAAGTTAAAAAAAAATATATATATATAGACGTTATCAAAAATGCAGTGTCAGTGTATATTTTCTGTTTGTTCATTGCTTCATTTTCATATGCAAAATGAGAAAACTCAGAAGAACAGTCTTATAAACAAAAGTCTCAATCTGAGTAGTTATTGCTGTTCTGTTGATGAATCGCCACTGTTGAACTGGACCTAGCTGAATGATACCTGTAACTCTCTCCTTGGACTTCTTCTGAAAAACTTCAGAATGGTACAGAAATGCCCCAAATAGTTGTTTGTTTTAAGAAACTCAGATACAAGATTAGGCACTTAACAATAGGTAAAAATGTCTGTACATCACATCTCTTTTGGAGGTATGCAAGCGTTAAGGATAAACATGGCTGTCTCTCAGGGCTCTCGTCTCTCCAGCAATGTGTGCTATAACTTTTGGCAATGAAGCATGATGAGGTTGTGTCTGTGGCCTCCCATCATTTCTCTGTGCCTCCCACCACCTTTGCTACTGTTCAGGCTCAGCATGGTTTCCTGGCCTGGCCACTGGGCTGTGTGTGTCCTACAGCTGTACCTGTGTCAGCCTGCTCTCTGGCCTCTCCCATCTCTCGTCAGTTCTCCCGGTCTTGCAAAGTATTTTTTGGTATGTTGAAGAGGTGGGGTGGGGCATGTGTCAAAGCTGTGAAAGAATTCAGTATTTTCAGGGTAGGAACATGAACAGGAAAGGACTGTCATTATTGGCTAGTCCAGAAGAGTCCATGAAGTTTAATGGTAGCTCCACTGTCCCTCCCACATACATGCACAAGAAATACCATAAAACCCATGATGTGCTACCCTTGTATAAAACAGCAGCTTCAAAATCTGCAAGAATGGGGGTATTCTGCACAGAGATGAAACAACAAAAGTGATGCAGCAGGCTGACATGGTCTCAATACCAGTCACAGAAGTGAGAATTGCTTTCCCTATGAATTGTAATAATCCTATCCTTTACAGCTCAGGGTTGAAAAGCACCTGCAGTAACAGTCCATGAATAGGATACATGAGTTATAGAATATTTTCCATTTAACTAAGAAACTTCCATTTCTAGGAATATATCTGCTGGTGCATGCCAGAAATAATTCAGCAGAGCAAAGGCAAAGCGAGTTGGTGCTGCACATGGAAAACAGAGGTGCTGCCAAACAGCAGCGCTCTCCCCATCAATGGTGTGATTGAAAAGGAGGCAGTGGCTCCTCTTGCAGCTAGGCCAGCACAGAGGATGATGCAACTCAAGCACTGTTCTGTTCAGCAGCTGTGTTTTCCCCCATTTTCACTCGTGGTACTGCTGCAGTGAGGAGTAACATGATGTGGTTAAGTGAAAAAGTGATTTAAGCAGGGTGGGCTCAAACCCAAGGCAAACCTTAGCTAGAGCTCTGAAATATGTGCTCTAAATCCTGACCCCTCTGTTGTCTCCTTTTTCCTGGTACTGGTTCTACCAGGACTGTGGCCAGGTAGACTGTTCCTCCTAGAAAGTCAGATGGTAAGACCATTGAGGTGAGGAGGGCATCAGGTATAAGGAAAAAATTGTAGCTGGAATTTGAAGGTCCCAGATTTCCAAATATTCAAGTGAAGATCCAGGGACTGCTCTCACACAAGAAGTATGATTTCCTCTCTAGGATGTGTTTCATAGGTTTGTGGCTGCTGCTTGCTTATGAGTTTATCTTACACACTCATTGTCCTTACAATTGTCTTACATCCCATTGTCCTTGCTTAAATCAAAGTTACTTAAATCTAGAAACAAGAGATTTGTGCTAGATTTTTCTGTACCTGCCCAAAACACAGTGAAAATATTTTACTGAAAAGCAGTAAGTGCATTTGACTTGCAATGATAGCTCCCATGAATCTGAACATGCTATTGCAGAAGAAGGAATTGTTTATAAGACAGTGAAGCGACAAAACATGTGCCCAAGTACTTTTTTAATACAGTTTTGTACTGAGATTCTTAAAATTTGAGTAGTTGAAGATTTTTGGTCAAGTATGTAACTATATAAAACACATGACAAATTATCACAATATGTCTAAAATCGACAGATTATAATTCTGTTCCAGTCTTTCTTTTTCTTTATTTTTAGTTTTTTTTTCTTCTGGATACATTTTATGACTTAATTTTCGATCAAATTCTGTAAATATGAAGGGATTGGTAGAAGTTACTCAGATGCCTATGCCTGAGATGTGTACTGACTCACTTCAGGTAAGATTTAAAACCCCTCCTCACACTTTAATCATTATGGTTTTGACTTTCAGACTCGTCAGAAATAAAGTTAATTGGACAGCTGACTTTTGTAGGTAGCTTATACTAAGACTTTTCTGTCAGTTTCAGGGAAAAGCTTTTTAAAATATTTTTAAACTGTTTTTAGCATTACCTGCTTCCAAAATTCATCTTACTCTCATACTCCAAACAAGCTTCAGCCTTCTTCACCTACAATTTTAACATTGCCTTAGGCAAAAGGCAAAAATTATTTTAGAACAGTTAGACACTAATCCCTCTCATTTAAAGCATTACTATTTTTTGACTTTTGATCCCACTTGTAATGACAAACCATTACCTCAGTTTTATAAAGCAGTTTTCCAAAGTTTTGTGCATCTTATGGAGGTTATTTAATCTAGTATTATATGCCCAAGCCATTTAAAAATTTCTACCATTCTTCAGTCTCATACTTCAATATTCATACATGATAAAAAAAATGCATACTTCTGCTTTTCTAGTTTTAATCAGCTTTGCAAGGATTTTTGCCTTATATTGTATTTAACTCCTACAGGCATAAGTCCTGTCCTAACAAGACAATGTCACTGTATGCTATCAATTTTCTGAGCAGTATAGAGTCTCTCAAACTAGGAGTGTCTTGTCAAATTGTTTTCTCTTAGCACCTGAAGTATCAGTTTTAATTCTGGAAACTCTTAGAGAAGTCTGTTAAATGTTATGCACAAATACAATGCTATGCTTATGCATAAATGCTTTTGTGCTCTGATTGTGCTTTGCCGCACAACTTTATTCTAGAGTTGTCTGTCAGGTGTATTATATAGCTACTCTATATTAATTATTAAATCCTTTATTATTTAGAATGATTATAATTTAATGGCTGTAGCTTTCCATGGGAGGCTTTTCTCTTAATGCTAGTTTGCTTCCTGTAGCTATTTAAACTCAAGATGAAAAACTAAAAGGAAAAATAAATCAAAATTTAAAAGGAAACAGCACAACAAGGATCTGTACCATATTTTAGGAAATTTTTTCAGCAATCATTAAAGATAAAATCAATGAGTTTCACTTTAAAACTGTTTTTGTGTCTTAGTCTTTCACACTGATTTCTTTGCTCTTAGTAAAACACGTTGTTCCTAATTAGTGCTAAAAGGAAATCACTGTTGGACCTTTTCCTCCTTTTTTATTTTTTTTTTCCAGTGGATTAGTACAAAAAGATTACTCAAAAAGGTTAAAGCAAGTGGAGGTTTGCTGAAACAGCAGGAAAAAATGAGTTATTTCTCTGAAACTTTGACTTTTAACCAGTTCCAGTTGGAGTGATTTTTTCTCTTGAATATAGGACTAGCTTACAGGTGAAAAAACCCAAATCTGACCAAACCAAAATATTTTTCTTAATGAGTTTTCTTTTGCAAAGATTATTATTTTTTTGAGGATTTTTTCCCCTGTAAGTTTTAACATCTTTAGGTTTTAAAATGAAAAATAATGAAATAGTAGTGGTGATAAATTTTGTAATTCAAGACTAGATTTCACCCTACTAAAATGTACTGTTAGGATCTGGAGAAAGTCAAACAACTCTATCAACATGAAAGGTGTGGATCAGGGTGGGCTAAATTTAAATTTGCCATTATCTCATGTTTCACAACTGCTTTGGTCTCATGCTGACATACAATTCACATATATTTATATTAAAAATAAAAAATCATGAAATGGAAATTCATAAAGTGAGAAAAATCCTTGTAGGAGTCTGTTGGGTGGGGCTGCTACACAAAATATTTCAAATGCTGTTGTTTGAAACCCCACCACTTCCTTTGTAGACAGCAGCCTCTCATGAGTGGGTTGCATCTCCTGGATCTGTCTCTTAAAGCCTGTGAGAGCTGAGTGGGCATGGTCATTTTTTCTCTTCTTCCAGTGCTTGAAGTCATGGGGCTTCACAGCCTCACTACCTGAACCCCTCAGCCAGGGCCCCAGGCTCTGGGGTCTCTCACGTGTGTTTGCCATCTCACAGCATCCCTCCTCCTGGTGAATAACCCAAACTTTCCAAACTTCTCTGGTGGCCTGATGGGGGTCAAAAAGACAGTCATTTTGAAGAGGAATTTCCCAGCAGCCACTACTACTTGTAAAATGTATCTCTGACCATGGCATTGGGGCTGGAACTAGATGATCTTTAAGATGATCCCTTCCTGTGGTTCTGAAACACTGAAATTTGCAGTCAGGCACACACTTTTCTCACTCAAAGAGTCATGGAGTTCTTGGGTTAGACAGGCATCTTGGCATTGTGTAATTCTTCTTGTTCTCTCACTCCCTAGAGTGCACTGTTGTAGCAGTGACAAGCCCATCCCTTATGGGAGCAGAGCATACCTCCCTGGGGACAGGGAAATCCAGTCTGTGATCCCATGTGATTTTTGCATGGGGAGCTGATTGTCAGGGGAAGGCTAGAGCAATCTTCTAAAGTCTTAAGGTCTCTGGCTTTCGATGGCTCTGTGAGTGATTGTCTTGTTCATCTCAGCAGCAGAAACTGAAACAGTGATCTAGGGAGGGGGTATTGCCACTTGGGGGCCTTTGTAGTTTCCCTGATATGTCAGTAAGAGTTCACTTGTAGTTGCAGTTTACAGCTCAAGTGGGCTTTTTGTTGCTCTAAAGCTTTTCCTGAATTATTCCCCTGCAAGTCCTGAATAAGGTATTTGGAATAAACCAGCCTGGATAACTCAAAACTGCATTTCTTGTACAGGAAAAAAACTTCGGCAGCTACTATACAAATCATAAGACGGGAAAGAGCGTAGAATTTGCAGCTTTGTATGAATGTGTGTTCAGCACTGCCTCAACTCCCTTATTTTGTATCTTAGGATAAGGACAGTGGGAATTCTGCATTTGGGTTTGACCCTGAATCGTGAAGAGTGCTCTTCATGAGCTACAGTGTTTTCACAGGCCACCTGGTGTAATGGCAAGAATGGGTATTCAAGGACATAATGAGTAGTTGAGATCTAACACACATAATATGCACAGCAGCTGCTGCTCTCCTCCATTTTCAGGTTTGGTAACTGAAACTACAACCTTTAAATGACACCCTCTAAACTCTGTAAAAGTTTAAGGATGCAGTAGGTAAGGAAGAAGCCAAAGCATCTTGGTTTAGGTCCTCTCAGCTGGAGCAGAGCAGGCACAGCCGTCTGAGAGGCTGCTCAGCATGTGCTGAGCCTTCCTCTGCCAGGGGAGGGGCAACACAGCGTTGACAGAAGGTGAGGGAAGGCCCTAATTATATTATCATAGGTATGCATCCAAATGTGCTAAAATGGAGTTTATGTTTCTTCCCGGCATGGAATGAGATCAGCAGAAAGCAGGCATGCCCTGCTAAGTTAAGGGAAAACAACCTTCCTGGGGGGCGTGATTGCTGGCATGATCCTTTGGTCAAGCACGCATCTTCTGCTCTGGGAGACATTTTTATTTCTGTCATGTTGTACAGGTAAGTTTGGTTATAATTTAAATTAGCAAGGGCTAACCAGCCCTCAAAAGGAGAACTGCATCGTGCAGCTCATTCTTTACATCTGGACAGCCACCAAAAACAGTGGCAGAGACTTGGCAGCCATGTGCAGGTCAGCTGAAGCTGTCCACAGACCAGGGCTACTGTCAAATCGTTGTGCTGTGCATCACCACACGGACAAGAGAAGCCTCTCTGGGAAAAGGTAACTACATCAGGCTTTCTAAGTAACTAATGTGGGGTTTTAAATCTGTTTTGTCTACTGCAAAAAAATAATTGATATTACACATTGGATTTAGAATTTCAGTTACATAAGTAATGGACTTAAGTGGTTGTAGCAAAACATTTCTTTTGGTCATGCACAAGAAAATCAAATGAAATGCTAGAATATTAAACATACCAGAGGAGGAAAAGGTCATCTTGATCTCCTTTCTCATTCAATCAGAGTGTGTAGCTGGGCTGGAGTCAGGGTCATCCAGGTCCCTGGGGACCCTGTCTTTCCTGTCAGGATATCCCTTATCACATCATCTGTCATGTTGGTATGGAAAGCTTAAATGCTGAGCTAGCAGATGGAAACTGGGATTAGGTCACTGTCTTGGGTGTCTTGCATTTTTCGGCTACGTGTGTACTTTAGCCTGGTAAGTCAGAAAAGACTGACAGCAGTGCTGTTCCCAGGTTTTTTTCTTCCCTAAATTACACTGCTTGGTGGATTTGATTTAAGTTCATGAGTAACTTTTGTTTTCGCTAAAAAAAATAATCTGGTCATTTGACAATGATTCAAATCCCTATTTTGCCAGACTATACTGATAGTGCACACTGTGCCTGTTCAGACAGAGTTTTCAGGACACCAGGAACATAAAAATTGCATTTATTCCCCTTGGATAAAAGATGTGGATACACTAATGCCCTGTCATCTTGGGTTTCTTTGGAAACATCATAGATTTTTGAAATGGGTACACTGCAGTCCTGTGGTTTGCTGTCTCCTACCTTTGAATGAGCGCAGTGCCATGGTGTGTCTTGAATTGTACCTCACAGTCTCTGACATTTCAGTGCTCTGAAGTCAAGCTGAGGAGGCAAGAGAAGGTAGCCACTGCCTCTCCCACTGGCATCTCCGTGCCCTGCATGGTCCTGCCTTCAGTTGTCCCTCTCCTGGAGAAACTCTGACAGATGGAGCTTCTGCTGGGCCCTGGGCTGCTGCCAGGGGAGCTTCTCTGCAGATCAGTGGCATCCATGTCCAAACCTGTCAGTGCCTGGATGGCCTTTCCAACCTGGGAAGCTCCTGGGAGTTCTGCTGGGAAGTCAGCCCAAGCTTGCACAGGCTGATTCCCTCACACACCCCTGCAGAAAATGGACTAGTGTATGACGCAATGAGTAATGAAGTTGAGTTATCATTTATTAATTGAGCAAATGTCTTTTCATGATTGCTCTCTGTAGTTTTATATGTACCATGTTATTTCTCACCGTAAATTCTGAGTCAAGAAAAGCCTGCTGGGTTTGGACTCTGCCAGGAGGAAGTAACTTCAAGTGATAAATGGTATAAAAAGCAATTTTTGTAGACCATGCTACGTTTAGATAAATATTAATATTAAAGAACACATATAATTGCACCATTTAACTTCAAAAAATAATTTATTTTGGCAAATAAACTCCCAGAATGATGAGGATTTGCATTGTCTGAAAAGTTAATCACATAATAAAAGACAATGAACAGTAGAACAGAAGAACCCATGGCTAGGCTAAAATCTTGCAGTTATTGCACATCCACGTATCCTAGAATATAATCATACCATATCTCCTTGAATATTTTTTTTATCTTTTAACTTACTTACTAGAGTTGATTCAAATTACTGCCATACGTTTCAGGTTATACAGTTTGATACAAGTCAAGGTTTTATGCTACAATTATTATATCCAAGAAAAAGTATGATCTCATGTACAACCTCATTTCAAACTATCAAGGATTTTATTAAGCACCCTAAGAAACAGGAACTTCTATTCAGAAGGATCAATATAAACTCTGTTCACTTGCTTCATCACAACTGTTGTTATGCTTCCTGGATGATCTGCCTTCATTTCTTTGTATTTGTTTATACCTTTCTTAGTTTCCTGAACGAAAGCTATAATGATAGTGTTAACAATTCACATTAAAAGAAATAATTGTTTTAAACAGAGTCTTTATTTTTTATGTTATTATATAGCTCTTCGATACATAATATATAAATATCTAAATTTTTTTAGGTGTTAAATCCAAATGAACTATATTGTTAACTTTCTATACAGAGATAGAAGTCAGTCTAACAAACCAAGTAAGAGACAGAAGTATAATAACGAGGGTGAAAACAAAGCTTAAAAAGAATCAGTAAAAATAATTTTTGTAAGCTCGTAAAAATGCAAATTCTCGGAATTTTTATAGAAGAATCTTCTTTGGCTACAAAATTACTAGTTTCTTTACGAGCTCAGGTTACTTAATGATATTTTATGTGCTATTTGCTTTCTTGCTTGCTGTGTCCTTTTGGCAAAATACCATTACTAACATAGTGACATATGCCCAGGGTTGAGACTCCTTAGTTTTTATCCTGACTCTAAGGATACCCTGTTTGGCCTTTGTCTGGGTTGAGCTTTCTGTCTGTTTTGCTTTATGGATGACTGAAAGATTTACAGCCAGAGAACTGGCTATGAGGAGTAATTATCACTTACTATATATACTGCTTTCATAACTTGAGATTTCCTGTATGCTGTGTATATGTTTCCAAAGCAGTGAAGTCTAGGATTTCATAAATAAAACTTTAAATGAAGGAAATAGCTATGCAGTAGTTAAAGATGAAAGTAGTATTTCTTAGGGCAAAACAAATTTTAACTAATTACAAGGGTAAAAACTGTAGCAATTCAAATCCTTGCAAAGGTAGCATGTTTTTCTTCCTTGAATCTTTATTTTCCGGCAGCTTCTGCTGAAGAATAATCTTCTATCTGACCTGACATTTTCTTCCTTATTTGAACTGTGATTCTTAATCTTGACGTATTTGTCTTTAAACAAAGAAATGGTTGCCTGCAAGTGGATGAAAAAGGTTTTGCTCATTCATTATTTATAAGCTTCTATTGTGATTCTTTTTTTAAATTAGAAACTTTCAACTGGTGTTGCTTATTGCTGATATGTGATAAGGATAACTGAAAAGCTTCTCAGTCCCATCTGACAAGGATATATTATGAAAGTTAAGATTGCATTAATTTGCTAAGACTTTCTACATGATCCACAACATGAAATGATTCTGTATTTATTCTGAAGGAAATTAGCTTTCCTGACACTTAGCTTCATTCATTATTGTAAAGGCACTTCAGACAACATTTCCAGTTATTTGGTAGGTCGTTATTTCATCAAATAGCTTTCAAAACGAGTGAGACAGGTAGAGCAGGTTAGCAGAGACTTTGCAGGCAATTTGCACAGGATTGACTGAAATATGGGACATGTTGTTAGGTTTGGCATCAGTTTTCAGTCGCCACCTTAAGTTTTTCACTGCTTGTGTTTGGCCAGTCTTCTTACCCATGACTTGCTCTCTGAATGCTCTTGGCCACAGGATTGCTGTCGCTCAGTGCAGCACATAATCTCTTCAGGAACCTTCCCAGGAGGCAATAGAGGGAATGAGAAAGAAGACCTAAGACCTGTCAGTGACAAATGATTGCTAGGTGACTGACAGTGTGAAGTGTTAAAGAAAAGCATTCACTCTTCAAAAGGGAGTGTGAGCAGAAGCTAAATTGGAGAGAGAGAAGCCTTAGGACACCATAATGTGATGTGTCAGAACACCCTTCACTCCTTCTTTGGACTGAACCTATCAACAAGTTGCCAATAGCTTGCTAATGGTGAGCTTTAAGACAGGTCAGATGTGTCTTTGAAAGCCGAGTGCTTGTGCAGTGGCATGATTTTTGATTCATGTCTAGGAGACTGATTAGAAATTTGAGATTAAAATCTGTTGTCATTTAAACCCAGTCAGCGGCCAAGCCCCACAGACCCACTTGGTCACTCCTTCACCAGCAGGACTAGGGAAGGAATTGGCAGGGTAAAAGCATAGAACTGAGGGGTTGACATAAAGACAGTTTAATAGGCAAAGCAGAAGCCATGCACACAAGCAAAGCAAAACAAGGAATTCATTCAGCACTCCCCACGGACAGGCAGCTGTTCAGCCCTTTCCATGAGATCATGACCTCATCACATGTAGCGTTTACTTGGGAAGACACATGCTGTCATTCCAAGTATCCCCTTCTTCTTCCTTCTTCCCCCACTTTATATCCTGAGCATGATGCAATATGGCCTTGGAATATCCCTTTGGTAAGTTGAGATGGCCTGTCCCAGGTGTGTCCCATCCCGTGTCCCTCCAGCCCCTTGCCAAGTGTCAGTATGAAAAGCAGAAAGGTCTTGACTCTGTAAAAGCCCTGCTCAGCAAGAACAAAAACATCTCTGTATTATCAACCCTGTGTCCAGCAGAGATCCAAAACACAGCCCTGTACTAACCACTGTGAAAAAAATTAACTTTATGCCAGCTGAAACCACCAGATAATCTTTCCAAATTTTAGAGCCATTCTCTTCTTCAGGTGTTTCAGGTACTTAGGGGCCATGCTTTGTTTCACCTGTTGGCAAACACTTTTCCAAAATTCTTCTGAGATCTGATGACTAAGTATTCCCTATAGCTGCCAGTAGTCCTGTTGAGCTGTGATGCATGAATAAGGAATAATGCTCAAAAACGAAATGGTTCTGTTGTAGGACAAGGTTTAATAATATTGGTTCCTGAGACAGGCTGCTGAGTGCTGATTATGCAGCAAGGTTTTCTAAATGGCTAAGCATCTAATCACTCCCACTGAATTAGCATAGTTAAGCAAAAGGGGCATCTGGAAGACAGTGGGAGAAGGGATTGTTAAACTGATGTCAGGGAGGGTTTAAGAGAGTACAGTGATCATTTACTGTGTGGAGAAGCAGGAGAGGCTATATAAAAAAAATTGAAAAGCTTTTCAAAGTGGAGTCATGGAGGCAGCACCTTTTGCCGGCATGGTTTTTTCAGAACAAACTAAGACCTAGATATTTTTTGGGCTTTCAGCTATATGTAATATTATTTTTCTGCTACTTCTTAGTCAAGCATAGCCTGTGTCCTCTAGACGAAAAACCTCTGTCACCCTCAGTTAATCTGGAGAATAGTCCACGCTAAGTTTATTAAATTTACTTTAAAATTCACTTTGTACTTGTTGGAAAGCGAATACTAATCACTTGCTCATGTTTCTCTTTGTAGTTTGCATGGAATTCTAAGTTTATAAAGAGCTGCAGTGACATAACAGTTCTTAGTACTGTCAAGCTATGGTAAGCTATTATGAGCTTTGAAATCCTTAATCTTCATTTGGAGCCATGTGCTTTGGGCCACTGCAATGATGTTAGGGCAGACATGTGATTTGGCTTTATAGTAGCATAGATATAGTTTTTACATGAGTATATATCCAAGCAAACATATAGGAGTTGATGAATGGATATGCAAATCAATATGCATATTTTTTAAACTTTTTTGGATACAGTGGTTTTTCAGAGGGGCCTTTATAGACATAAATTGTACTGGTGCTTATACTGGTTTAAACATTTTTATGTGGTCTTAGCTGCATCACCATGAGGGTTATTTGCAGTCAGACTGACAGAACTGAGGGTGCTATTAGCTTTAGATACAGTGTCATTGAAAGCTCGACAGCACTGTGTACATGGAGGAAAATAAAGGAAATCCATCTGTCCCATATTTTATGCATTGCAAGTGCATTTCTCTCATCCTTAAACACTCTCAGTAGAAATTGTCTTCATAAAGTGTGAATAAATACACTTTTAAAATGTGGTGAAAATAGAAACTATGGCGTGTAGTGAAAGGAACAGAAACTAAGCACAGTCTCATCTGGAAATTCTCAGTGTAAGTGGGTAACAGTCAAACTAGCAATCATAATACTGCTGTGTAATTTGGTAAGTTTGTTGTATTCTGCTGATATCAGTTGCAGGATTTTTTTTTTTTTTTTGCTTTTGTTCAACAATAACATATATAACTACCTGATACGTTCTTGAAAATCCTCTGTACTAACTTTGTGAAATGTGAGCTAGTTAATTAAGTGGTAGTGAGTAAATTTGTGTGGAGTTACTTAAAGTGGGCTATAAAATTCTGTAACAAAATACGTAGAGAAAAACATTTCAATATACCCTTAAGAGCATCTCATTCTTTGTTGGCAGAAGGCTTTCATCTTGGCCATATAAGTAATCTATTCTGTGACAATTAATCAATAACAAGGATTGTTTATAATTCCATGAGAATTATAGGCATAATTTACAGTCACATTTTTCTGGGCCAGTTTTATCTGTGTTGGTTAGTTTTCATACTTTGTTGTCGCTCTGTGAAAGAACAGCTCCAGATTTAAGTTCTGAAGTTTCTCCGCTACTGTCATGGTACTGACAAATATTATCTCACAACCCCAGTACGTTTTCACTCATGTTTTTCTTCTGCATTTTAATGTGAGTTTCAATACAATATCTCTATTATGATTATCTAGTTAAAAATAATAGAAGCACTACAGAAAGAAGCCAACATCATATCTGAATATTCTGAAAAGCACTTTGTTGGTGTGTTTCTTTGAAGGAGTTCTACTGTCTCCTGTGCTTTTGTTGTTGAACACTCAGAGGTTTTGACAGATATGAACTATATTGTACAAATACTATACTAACTTTAATAATTCAGAATTTCCAAAGGAAACTGAAGGAAATGGCATATAGAAAAGTCAGCCTGCAGTCCCCATCCTTATCTGTATTGACCTGGGGAAGAGAGAACCACAGTCCTGTCTCTTTGCTTCCTTTGATTAATATTTGGAGGTGGCTCTGTCACTGATCAGCACTTGAGCTTGGGGATCTGAATAAACAGCAGCTGTAGTTGTCCTTGCTGGGAGAACAAAAGTTCCCAAAAAATCCTTTTTTGTGTCTCCCCCTCAGCACCCCTGTAATCACACTATAAAATGGATAGAATATCCTTCTTCTCAATAAAGGTATGTTTTACTTCCCTCACAGACTAATTTCCACAGTTATCACTACTTTAAAATATCAAATATCTTTATGGCTCTTCCTGACTTCAATAAAGTGTGATGTGTCCTCTATGAACTGTCCTTTCCTTTTCGTAAGGAACAAGGCATTGATCATGTGGTTGCCTAGTAGTAAATACTGGGGGATTTTCCACACATTCTTGGGTTTCTAAGTCCAAAAATCTTGCTCTTCAGGCTGCTGTAGAAGCTTGTTTCTTCAAATACTGAGCTCTGTTCCTGCAAGGGCTAGCTCCTGGTACCCAGGCTAGCTAGTTATAGGGCAGGCACATTCTCAGTGGTACTTCACCTGTGAAGGAAACCATGTAAGAATTTATAAATGTTGAAAAGAAATGGCATTGTCTGTCACATGAAATAATCACTGAAAAACTTCCTTAATTGCAGTACTGTAATCAGACCACAGATTTACACTGGGTTTTGTGTATGTTTCTCCACCTGTTATATGCTTCCCACATCTCATCTAGTCCCAGTAAACTCTCCATACAGAAGTGATTGCAGAGCAATTGCTCATTTCCCTTCTATGCTCATCAGAGAAATGAGGCTTTAGCCTGTTGCTGTGAAGCTGGGGCTAGACCAACACCAAGGCATGTGTCATCCCCTTTTGGTGTCAGGAGAGGCTGTGGACTATCTGGTATCTAATATGTCCACTGTATATCAATATGCATCCTGATGTTTTTCTCTCTTCTCTCTTGGTTGTGTTTTGATGTTTTAGATTTACAGGTAACTGTTGTCATGCCGCAAATAAAAATGGAAGTAGATTGGTTCTGGTTTTAGCATCAATCATTTTAGCCTTTAGATGACTACTGGGAATATTTTATTGTTTAAGATTGTCAAGAATTGATTCATGTATCGATTTCACTGTGACTGTTCAGTCTGTGACAGAAATTATAAACTTATGTTCACTTCTAAGAGTATATGATGCCATGTGGATGGTCTTTTCAAACTGCTGCTGGACACCAGGACATTTTTCTTTTATTCCAAACAGTTTTAGGTCCATCTAAGTGGGTCATGCTCATGGGAAAGGCAAATAAGTCTTCAGAACTGCAAACTCCAGCTCTTGATGGGTGTGTAGTAAATGCCTAGGACCCTCTGCCAGATTTGCAGCCCGGTCTACAATTTGTTGTAGACAATTTTAACAATATAACAATACATATGACAACCTAACAATAAAAATAGTGGTTTGTGTTAAGGAAACTTTTGCCTCCTGTGAGCTCTCAGATCAGTATTAGTCAGACTGTAGATTTTACTAAAATGGAGCTAGCTGCTCTATTCAGCAGAGCTGAACAAGCAAAATCACTTTGAGTGAGAAAGGAGAAAAGGTTAATGTGAAGCTGTTGGGTGAAATACAGTCTTTCCAAATTTGCCATCTAGCTCAAGATCATCACCTCCCAAAATCAATGTCACAAATAGGGTCATGAGCTCAGAATTTAAATGTAAATTGGATTGTGCATGCCCAGACAGAAAGGCCTGAAAGAAATTTTTGTCTCTGCTGAGCTGGCTCTTCAAAGAAATCTTTAGCCAATGGGCCTGTGGCTTGTAAGTCTCATCAAAATGTAAAACTTTTAGTGTAAAAATTATAATTCAGTAAGCTCCTGCACTTCTAAGCCATACCAAAATCTCGACAAAAATAACAGAAAATAACTGATGGCAGATGTCATCAGAAATGTGGGATAAATGCATGTCAGAGTTCTAGTGGCCAAGGCAGCAAACAAACAAATTCCTCTATCTGCATATTCGATTCTGTCAGGTACAAGATGGCCATAGTTGTGACAACAGTCCCAGAATACCAGATGAGACCTACTGCAAAATTTCAACTCAAGTGCGCATTGGCTTTAATTATGTAACACAGTATGTTTTGCAGTCAGGGTACTAATGAGTTGCTAATTCCCAGTCAGAGTAAGAGATTTGATTCCCAGCATATCTGCTAACTAGCCAGTCTGCTCCATACTGGCTGGAACCTGCCACCATGACTCTCCTGGGAAATACTTCACAAGCAAGATGTCCTAGATGTCTAAATGGGAAGGGAAGTGTGATTTAGCTGTGTTTGTTCTCCCGGTAAAAATGTCCCACATAGTGTGAGCAAGTAAGAAACTGTGATTTTTAAGCTGGAGATGACTGTGTCCAGTAACAGTTTCCTGATTATGTAAATGAGTTCTTAAAAATGCTTTACATTCCTTTCAAGAACCAGAAATGTTTCTTTTAATGATGTTAGCTGTCTGGAATTCTGATTTAATTATTCATGCCCTATTCTTTCATATTTCTTTTCCTTTTGACGTACTGTCAAAAAAGAAAAAATCAGTTAAACAGTTGAGAACATGTGAACTGCCATAAACAATCACTCTTTTTTGTTTCTTTGCAGAACAAAAGGAAGTAAAGGTGGGAGAATACAATGCTGTGCATGACAAATTGGTAATAATCAACAACAGCATCAGGTTCCAAGGTAGGAGACAAAACTGGAAAGAGGTGCAGGAGTGACATGGGTAGCTGTATGTAGTTTGTAAGACTGTGCGCTCTTAAAACTGTTCTAGGATTTTTAATATCAAATGCTGTGACACTGTAGAAAAAATGCTTTAAAATATAGAATTCTGATCAGAAAATTGCAGTGTTTTGATATTGTATACTTGGTTTTTATTCCAATGATATGGCAAAATCAAATGTATATGTGTACACAGATTTTTTTTGGTATTTCAAGAAGCAGGTTCTTCACCAATGAACAATGTTCTATTTCATCCCCATTTCCCACTCCCCCAGTTCCTCTCACCTGAGGAATGCCCCCATGTTCTGTGTTTGCAGGTACAAGAAGGAAGTAGTTGTTTTTCCTTGGGAGGTGTCTGTTAGGTAGTTATAAAATAGATTTTCAAAATACCAAGGCTGGCTTTAGCATGGCTTATAGGAAATGGGGTCAGAGAGGGTTTTCACACCAGCAGCAGACATACAGCATTTCTTGCTGTATCTTCCTGCCATTTTTTATCCCATGCTGCTCCAATATCACATGGGGACTTCCTCGGCCCTCAAGCAGCTGCTATGCAGGCGTACTTGTGGTTTTCAGAGCCCATTGTCATGGCAGCCAGGTATGAGATGAAATGAGTTTTAAGGGTGTCTCCTGTTGAATATAGGCATATACATTATTTTGAAAGCTTATTTTAAGATTTAATCTTAAGCTCTGCTATGGTGCAGTTCAGTGAGAGAAAGTGAAGTCAGCTCTGTGAGTTCTGTGTGGTTTTCCCCTGGGAGTGGTGAGGTAGATGAGTATCAAGCTGTTGTACTGTTGTACTCTACTACACCTTTTTCAAATGTCCCAACACCCAAGGTTTGCATGAGCATGGGTGGAGTTTCACTGCAGTGATCTAATTCATGACTACTTGTCCATCTCTTGGAGCTTTCCACCTTTCCTTTTGATATCCCTTGCTGGACTTAAAAGTACACAGATACACAACTTTTTCACATGTCACTGGGGAATGAGGCTTTGGAAATGAAGAGTGCAGAATCTGTCCCAGTTGCCGAAGTCTGGGACCCAGCAGATTACTTTTACTGCAAGGAGGAACTAATGATGTAGTTTAATACTGATTCAGTGCAATTAATTTCCAGAGAATATATGAAGTATGAATCAAGTTACAGGAGACAGCATTTGTTCATAACTTCTCACCTTTGGAGACAGTACATGCTGGGCAAAAGTCTCTGTACAGTCTTTTTTCAGGACAAGACTGCTAGGTCTTGTTCTGACTACATCTGAAAGTTATGGTCTTTCCACTCATAACTTGTCTTATGGTTGTCTTAAGATGTACTATGTGACTCACAGTGAATCTTTCCTTTGACTCATCTTAGCTTTTCATTGAGACAGTTGGATATTCAATGTGGAGGATGCTGACTTCCACTCAGTATAAGAAGCCTGGTAACTTTAAGTAATTGAAATAGAGTGTAGTAAAAATGTTCCTGTTTAAACCATTGCATAAAATCCCACAGCAACAGGAAGCAACAGGATTGAATGACCGGTGCACAATCAAGAAAATAATGTTTGTAGATTCACTGTTTGTTTCTATTTAATAAATACAAACCATCAATGTACTCTGTAGAGTGTAGAAAGAGTAGGGTAAAGTTTTATTTTTTAGTGTTAGTGCTTTTAAATCAGACGTGTTTTATTGGTTTTTTTGGCTTGTTACTTGTCTGATTTTATTAATTGCCATACACTGCAAATACAAGCAATGTGAAGGAAAAGAGGAAAAATCTCAGGTACTTCCCTCCAATATTAAATCAACAAATGGTCCCTTCACTGCCACTTTTTTGTAATCACCTAAAAGAATTCTTTTTTTCTGAAAAGTTGGGCATAAAGACCAAAGGGTAGCAAGTTTCCATGGTCTGAATAGTTTCAACCTAACTCTTGAAGGTAAAACTGTTTTATTGTGCAAATCCTTGAATATTCTTTTAGGTGCAAGGCAGATGAGTGGATGCAAAATTTAGCCATGGCAGCTGCTAGTCAGGTACTCAACAGCTCCACTTCTGCAAAGGAAGGAACTGCTCAGCCCTGTGGCCCTTGTAGCCCCATCGGAGAGCCGATGCGAAAGGACATACTCAGGAATTGTAGAGCACGCAAATCTGTTTCTGAAGGAAGACAGTGATACAAAAGGCCTTTTGCCAATCTCCTGCACCAAGGAAAAAATTAGTAGGCAGGTGAAATGGAGTGTGGAAAGTCAGGGATGCAGAGTTTATTGCAGTTGTCGGAAAGCGTTTCTCCTCATTAAACCAAGAAGCCTTTAATTAGTTGGAGCTGACTGTCGATGAAGTACACAGCTTTAAACATAGTTTTTAAGTTCAGACATTCAAATCCACATCTGCAAAGTGGGTCTCTCCCTATAAAACCTTTGTCATCCATTTTCCCATATTCTTCCCTTCTGTAGAATCCTGAAGGCACCAACAACTCTCCCTTCCCTCCTCCCAGGTCTTCCTCCATCATGCCCACAGCCCAGGACCACATTTCAGCCCCAGGGCCATCAATCCCTGTCCCAGTGATGCTACACTAAGGCTGATCTCCAGACAAGCTGTCTGAATTTTCTCTGGCAACAACAGTGGGCACAAATACAATGCTTTCTCTTTTCTACTTATTGCTCTGTCAATTGTTTCAGAAAAGCATAACCTCCTGGTAAAATTTACGCTCAAAGTATGCATTTTTGTGTTTATTTACTTTAAAATGAGGCTACTTAGCATGTATGGGGTTCTGCACTGGAGTTTGGTTGTGTCTTTTCTTCCAGTGAGGATATTTACCTGCTCCAGAAATGCAAATCTTCATGTCAATCAATGTGACTAACATATGTCTGTCAAAGTCAATGATTTCATCAACTACTGATGTGATTCACAGTTGATAAGTGTGCTAATTCAAGGTATAGTACTTAGGTGAGGCAAAGTTTCTTGCAGAAATTCTGCATCTGGTTGAGCTTTAGCTTTTTATTTCTTCGTGTAATTCTAGGACTCGAGCCTCCAAAGGACAAAACCATTATACAAGAGGAGCTGCGCAAAATCTCCCTGCCTCTGTACAGCATCCTGTCTGCCCTCACAATCCTAGGAATGATAATGGCCAGTGCTTTCTTGTTCTTTAACATCAAAAACAGAAATCAGAAGTAAGACATTCATGTTACTTTTATCACAAGTTCTTTTGTATTTAATGCTGTGTTTGTAGAACCAGTTATGTATATAAATATATCTATATCTACATATATATGTAAGGAAAATGTAAAACTGTGGAAAGGTGGTATTTTAGAACTATTTAATTGAAATCACTGGGTAATATATCCACATTGAAACAGACTGTATTTAAGTTCTTTTATACTGTCTGAAAAGTGTAATTTTCTATTTTATGTTTGACGGTCTGCTAATAACATTAACCCTAGCTAATTAATACATCAGTAAAAGAGGAGGTCTTTTTACTAAGCATTCAAAAATCTGAAACAATGCTAAACTACATAAAACACCAAATACTATGCATGCCTTTAGATTTCATTGGGTTCTAGAAGAGTTATCTCTTTGCCTGGTTACAAAAAGCTCTTCTTTATTGCTCTAGTATGCTAGCAGTAATCTTTTCCTTTTTAATGCACTATCACCTTTTGTCCATAGACTAATAAAGATGTCCAGTCCCTACATGAACAACCTTATTATCCTTGGAGGGATGCTTTCTTATGCATCTATTTTTCTTTTTGGTCTTGATGGATCCTTTGTCTCCGAAAAGACATTTGAGACACTTTGCACAGTAAGTAATTCTGTATATTCTAGTTCAATTCTAGTCGAATTCAGTCTTAAAGGAAACTTTGTGAGAAATGCAAGCGGAAAAATTCAGTAGCTGAATGTGTCATTCCGTTAAATCACTGATTCTTGTAGTTCTTTCCTGGCATATTTCCTGGCACCAAATTGTAAAACATGCACAGAGCTTCATTAGGATGGTGGTTGTTGTTGTTTTATTATTGATATTACTATTATTATTATTATTATAATAGAAAGCTTCAGATGCATTGGGATTTGACCTCAGACTGAAAGGTAGATGTATATTCTTGTTTTGAAATCATATCTAGAAAGGTGATTTACTAAGGGTTGTGTTTGTAGCTTGGAAACTTGTAATACCTGTAAAGCTGCTGTGTTTTCTTTGTATGTTCCATATTATTTTAAACTACATGACTGCTGCTTATCTAGATCTCTTTAGTCACTCTCTTTGGCCAATTCTCCAAAGACTTCTACTACTATTTCCAGGCTACACAATAAATTCTCACAAGCCTAGATCCATATAGAATATATTCTAGTTAAATGAAAATAAGCAACTCTGAAGCCAAATTAAATATGTCCACCTTGAAACTTGTCTTAATTGTTCCCTGTAATATGCACTTACTCTGAATTACAGAGATCTTTTAAAAGAAAGGGATAGGGCAAGAACTTCACTGCAAGGATACTCCTTCCAGAAGCAGTACAAAACAGCATTTAAATTTATCCAGTATCTTCTGAAAAAATTCTAGGACTCTGCTTCACCTCTTACCTAAAAATGTCACACTCAGAAGTTACCTTCACTATAATTTTGATTCTTCTTCACATCTCTAGAAAGTTGCAGTTCACAGCACCTTCTTCTTTAGGAGTCTGAATTTCTGATGTCATGAGTGGAAAGAGAGGAATTTTACTTCAAGAGGATAATTCAAAGCATGAAAGTTTAATACCTAAAGGTAGTTGATGCAATTATGTCCCAATATATAAACTGAAGCCCTCCATACTGACAGGAATCCCTATAAAAGTGAAACACCACGTGATCTGTTGAGTTAGACCATTTCAAAACACTGGAGATTCAAAACACTGGAGATTGCACAGCACATGCCAAGATAGACTAGAAGACATACTATGGGTGAATGTATTGTCTGAGGAAAGTCTTACCTTCCTTTGCTGGGCCTGGACACAGCTGTATTTCAGACACTTAAACTTCAGCAGCAAAGGAAGGGAGAAGTAAAGAACATCCAGTCTTCCTACAACTACAGCTGTAATTCTCAATACAGCTAGTAGAAAGAGATGCCTTAAAGGCTTTAGAAGGATGATCCTGTCCACTTCTCATAAACTAGTCTATAACTCTGTGAATACAGTGGAGACAATTGGAAGTAGAAGATTACATCATCCATTTTTTATCCAGGAATTATGCCCTTTTTTGTGAAATAGGTACTGATGGAGCAGAAGTGTCATTAGGAGTCCATTGTTGATGTCAATCCTATTTTTTTTCTCATCCTCCTTTGCAGAAGGATCTAGTGGCATGGAGCACAATTTTTAAGCCTTGATGTCTGCTCAGTCTTGAGGGGCTTGTATCCAGAGCCCCTGAGTTCCCTGCCAGGCTGCAGGCAGGGATGACTGTGTGACTGGGCTACAACTCTCCTCTGGAAGCAGCCATGCACTGCTGAACAGAAGGAAAGTGGGAACCAGAGATACTTATCAGCATCTAACTGTACTAGGAAACAGATTTCCAACCAAATGTAGCTATGTATGACTAAATTTGAGTCCTTTTTTACATGTGAAATGGCTCAGTCTTAACTTTGAAAAATGAACCAATGTCCAAAATCCTGTGCCTCTGAGCTAGAATATTTCTTCTATCTGATTTTTTCTCCAATCTGCCTCTCAAAATGTAATCACTAGTCTTATTTTCTAAATGCAACAATATTTTACTGTGGGCTGCTTATTTTGTCTAGCCTTACATATCTCTCCCTTTTATTAAAATTTATAACTGTAACATTGTGTTAGGTCTGTTTGTCTGCCATAGAGGGATAGATCTTCACTTGAGTAAAACACTTACTTGACTTAGGTGACCAATAAAAGAAAGGAGTGGGGGAGAATGCTGTGTCCTAAACCCAAACTTTGATTAAGAAATATCACCTCGTGCCTTAAGCAGAGATTTTTTTTTTTTAACATAGTTAAATGCCGTATAAACAGAACAGCATCTAAGATTTCTTGCTCAGTCTTGGCTTTCCAGGTTTTCAGTTCAGTACAGAAGCATTTCTGATTGGGTTTTCCTGTGCATGGCAACTGATGTATCTTATGAACCCCAGCTCTGTCAGCAATTAGTGCTACAGGCATAGATGCAACAAATCTTTCAGTAGCCACTATAAGGAAGGGTTTTTCAACATCTACTCATTGAAAAGGTTCTTTTAAATTTTTTTCCTCTGATTATATTCTCTTAAATGGGATAGCTTATGCTTCTCTTAGATATCATTTCTACATGGCTACCATTCACTGTGGCAATGCACTTTTCTCGTATCTAGAAAACTGTGAATTAGTGCTGAGAAATTCATAAATATGGGAGGCAAATATGCTTACCTGTTGAATAACCCTTCTCTCTCTCCTCCTCTCGTCAAAACATCCACCAAGTGCTGGGTACAGAGTATACATTTGGCTCCATGTCACGAACATCGCAATTCCCATGTGGGCAATATGCTTAGTGGTTTCATAAGGTCTGCTTACAGATAACCAGTGCTTATAGGATCAGGCCAGGACAAATCTCTCTTCATCATCCATCTCTCTTGAAATGCGTGATTTTGATTACTCATTCTAGCCATGAGAGATTAGTTTAAAACTCCCATTTTATTTCAGACTGTGGCTTAGTCTTTAAAAAAATAGTTACAATTGAGAATGATCATAAAAAGCCATTGAGGCAAATCATCAGGGTATAACAACTGTATCTCAGATACAGCGAAGAGTCATACGTCAATGAAGGGAGGTATTCTTTTGGAAGGGAAGTAAAAGTTTTCATTCAAGTTTTGTAAGCACATGCAAAACTATAAAACTGTCATTAGTGTTATCCCCTGTCTAAGCCAAATAATCACCCTTATTGTCTTCTGTATTTCAGAAGTGATGAGAACTCACCACAGTAGCAGTATATACACAACAGCCAGTGTACTTAATTGGATATGTTATATATGGTCTTTTTTAAAATTTCTTACAATTTTTGACAAACTTATAGGAAGTCCTTAAAACTTCTGTGTTTACTAAGGTGTTCCTGCTGCAGCAAGGGGATTGGAAATAAGTGGTCTTTAAGGTATTTTAAAATCCAGGCCATTCTATTATTCTATCCTGACAAATTCAGGAAAAATGGTTTCCAAATTGTAGGTATTGCATTCAACTCTGTTGGGTTCGTTTCCTCTGGAGCATGTTGTTTGTAGTGCTGTTTGGAGGGTGAAATGCTTTGCGAGATCAGCTCTCTTTTTTCTTTTCTACAGTTTATGTTTATATGTGGCATATGCCTAATGCTATAATATTCCAAGGACACTGAAACATGACTTACACCAGAATTACACTAGTAACACCTGAAAGGTTCAAAGGATTTATTTACTAAGTTTTGCTACCACTTTCCACTCTGTAAGGCACTGGGTGTAGGAGGAGGTGGTCTGTTAGTCATTATGCTGAAACACAGAAACCAGTGTTAATTGTAGTTAAGAGTCAGGAAAGCATTTTAAACATATAGTAAAATTATTTGATGAATAAGGATATTATATGAGTCTTTAAAATATAAAATGTGGACTTTGTGACACAGTGATAGAGTTCCCAATTGGTTCCCAAACACACTGATTTTTATCTTGGTATGCCCATTTTCTATGGAAAAGTAATCAAGTATATTTCAATACATAACAATTCTGTGCTTTCACTGTAAGAACTTGTAATAGCAAATGTAGCATAATTTAGTTCCATGTCAGAATTAGAGATTAGGTACCATATTTTATAACTCCAATTATATGGAATTAAAATTATCCAGACCAGTGAGTTCTGAGAAAGTGGTCAGTGTATTATTGAACCATTAGATCATGTCTTAGTTAATAGCAACTTTATTGGTTGCACAGAACAAGAAAAAGCAATACAATATTTCATTACATCCATATGTATGCCAAAGTACAAAGTGTTTCAGAGAGAGAGACAGAGAGATTGAGAATGATTTGTCTTTGTTTTTAATCTCAGAATCACCATGGTATCATAGCAAAAAAAAAAAAAAAAACAAACAGAGAATTTAGAAGTAAGGGTGTGAAATAAGATGTGATGCCAACTGGAAAAATGCAAGCAAATGGAAACATATTTGATAGCAGTTATTATATGGAAGAGAGAGACTCAAAATTAGCAGTGCTGGTGACATATCCTATGAATAGAGTTTAAGATGACATACTAAATAGCGATACTTAAAATAGAGAGAATATTGGATAAGATCATAACGCTTAGACTTCTTTAATACATTCCACTGAGAACTTCATGATTTACATTTAAGATGAGTAATGTCTTTCCAAGTTCTAACTGCTATGGAATGTAAGACTACTATGGGCCTGAGGATAACCATTGTCTTCTCTGTTATACATCTTTCTCAAATAAGTAAATCTAATTATTAAGTTGGGGCCAAATATGTTTTAAGTATTCTACACTGCTCCCACCCATGGTTCCACAGAAAAAGGCCTGGTTCATGAGGTATTAGTGGAGTGATGTGTAGCAGGACTTTCTCCTGGGGAGTGTGGTGCACTGTGTCATTGCAGTGATTAGGAAGGGGTAATTATTAATTGAATAATTAAATATAGGGTTCATGCTTTGATACGAGATACCTATTCTGCAGACAGAAATTATCTTTCAATATTCTTTAAATTCCAAAGTGTTCTACAAGGGTGTCACATAAAATATAAGAGGATTTGAGTCTTGCAATTAACATAGGCACTAAAATGAAGCCTGCTTTTTCTTGTTCATCTCAGTAGTTAACATAGTTTAAATGCATTGTCAAAGCCAAGCAGTGTTTTGGCTTGGATAAAGTAAAAAAACAAAACAAAACAAAACAAAACAAAACAAAAAAAAAAAAAAAAAAAAAAAAAAAAAAAAAAACCCAAGAAACAAAGGTTTGAAGACTTTTGCACACCACAGGCTGTGCTCAGGCTCTTAGATTTCAGTTTGTTGCTCTCAGCAATGATGTGGGCATTTAGAAACACTGTACAGAAAGAAGAAACCAAACAGTGGAGTGGGGTGGAGAGACAGAAAGAGAAAAGGAGAGAGTACAGACCACTGACAAGGTCCGACTCTACTACAGTGTGTGTGTGACTGCCCAGAATTAGTGTTTTTCTCAGAAAAACATCTTGAGGACATGTGCATTCATGGCAAGGGTGGATGTCATAGACCTTATATCTTCTCAAAGGTTGATTTTAAAATGTGACCTTTAAATGTATCCAGATATTCAGACGCATTTAGTGCTTTCAACTAGTACTATTCCTAATTATGGGTCACAAACACTTTTGACTCTATTCCTTGCAATAATGTGAAAGGCAGGGGTTTTTTTCCATTTTTTAAAAATTTTTTTTTTAATATTCCTATGTCTACCTTGCTGAGAGAACTGCTAGGCAAGGTGGAACTCCATGCTCCACATTTCATCCTTTCCAGGGAAATCCTGAAGCTCTTAAGGGTGGGGATTGCAATGTGGTATAAGAGTGGAGAGACATCCTGCAAAACACATTAAACAGAGACTTATAGACTGTAGTGAGGAACAGGCAGAAAGAGACAATTTTGAGCTCTTATGGAATGGGTTCCTAGGGATGGAAACAGGCTGCAAGGTGAGGGGGATGGTGGGCAGTTTGCCAAGACTCCAAACGCTGGCTGAGTACAGCTCTAAAAGGAGGGACTTACCTCTAATGGAAAAGGAGGGAGAGAGAGAAAATGTATGAACTTTCTGTCTTTTAATTTATTTCTGCTTTGTCTTTGCTTGTCACTTTATGTTTACTCTGTTTAACCAATTTTGAGGCAACAGACTGAAAGGAAAACATGTGGGCAGCACCACCACTAAAGCCGTGGCTTTCTCTGTAGGCAAGAGGCATTTGGACTAGACCCTGTGCTACCAAATAGCATGTGGCCTTGATATTTGGATAGTAGTTGATGATGTGATCCTTATTAATGTGCTTATACGCTTCAGGCATTCCCCAAAACTCATGGTTTTTAGTTTGTTGTAGGATTTTTTTTTTTTCTGGTGGAGAGGGATGTTTCCTGTCTTTAGACTTTATATTTGCCTAATTCTTGTGCTCAAATTGTTTAGTTTTGGCCAGGAATTTAAAAGAAAATCCAACAGACAGACACTGAACTTTGATTGAACAAAGGATTTAGACCTCTAATCTATTCCTTTGTCTCTGGAAACCAGAGCCTTTGTTTGTGTTTTTCATCTGGCCTTTTTAATTTTGTGTGTATTCTTCAGTTTATTTCCTACTTAATTGTTTAGCTGTTAATTTTCATCTCCCTTTTCTGTATAATCACTTCCATAATTGTTCTCACTGTGGTTCAGTCTGAGACTGATCTCACTGCTATTTAATTCAACAGCAGTTATGTTACTGAGCTTAACATGAGCCTGATCAGCTTCTATTTTAGTAAATGACATTTTCTTGAGGGTAAAGAAAAAAGAGTACAGACAAAAGTTATAAGGCTAAATAGATCCTAGAAACAAAATTATGTCGTATACTGAAGCAAATACACCACAACCTTGCCAGAGATTTATTAAGGTAATATTTTTAGAATGTTTTCCTCTCCTTTAGTAGAAACAACAGACAGTTTTTAAAGCCCCCTTACAGAAACAGGAGAAATGATAACATCTTTTACACTACCCATAGATTAACTCTGAAAAATGATCTAAAGGATATTAAGAAATCACTACAGGAGATCTCACAGCATGCGATGAACCTCTGTATTTAATTTATGTGAAAACAGCAGGATTCAATTCTCTAACATCATTGCCACTTATGTTTTACAGGAATCTGCTGGTGCCACAGAAATTCTAAAAAATTATCTAAAAGTCATAAAAATTTGTCAAAAATGTCTGATATAAATGAGAAAAGTATAATTCAAAGGGATGAACTCATTCTTTGGGGTCTGCTTGTGCTCACACTCTCAACTTTGCCATCCAATGCTCTCCCATTCAAATATTTGTTATTTAAAACAAAAATGTCACCTAGAGAAGCGATAGGAAGTTTGAAGCTTTTAACATAACACATGAAGGTTCTTTGAGCTGATACGTAGGCTTCTTTATTCATCACTCTGTGTCTTTAATCCCATCTCCTTTTTTCACTTGAGACTGGCAAACTGGATTAACATAGCATTAACAAAGCTGCAACACGAAAAAACAAGAGTGTGTAGTATATTCAGTTCAGGTGGTTATATTTTTTTCTTTCAATTTGACAAAGCAGTAGAATGCATCACTTCCTTGATCAACTACATTTGAAGTTGCTATTACCGTTTTCATTAACTCAAGACCTTCCCAGGCATTCCTTGCCAGATTGTAACTGTGTGGTCTTCTGAATGCATAGGCAGTGGTGGTCAAATAAAGGAAAACAATGGAACTTCTTGAAAAATGAGAGTTTTAACTTTTCATTAATTCAGTTGATTTTCCAAGATAACCTTATAATTTTATATAGAAATGTAATTATACTAAAATAAAATATTTAAAATTAATTCCAATAATATTGTTGTTTATCTGAAAGTTAGCAGCACCTAAAATGTTGGATTTATTTGTAAGCTTCATTCTTAGAATATATAAACAGAGATTTTTAATTCTTTATTCAGTGTTTCAGGCACTTTTCACCACTTACTAATTTCCCCTTACTAGCTCATTGTTCTCAATAAGATGGCTTCTTTTATTAATAATGAGTGGTAATATCAGGTAAATTTTATGTCTGTTACACAGATTTATGATTAGTAACCACTTCACCATTCCCTTAATGAGATGATGGGAGAGGCTCAGATAGATTTGTGTGAAGATATCAAATAGCAGCAGATATAGACTAGCCAGCTAAAGCTCAAGATTGAGAGGAAAAAGGATTGAATTTAAAGTAATTTTACGTAAGATTCTTAACCTATATGTGCTTATTATGTGGAAGAAGAATTGTCTCCCTCGAAAAAATAAAAGGTGTTTAGCACCTTATGTATAGGTTAAAAACAGAGGGGGTTTACTGCCAAAGGAAAATAAAAATCAATGCTCCTGCGAGATGTAAGGAACATCTTGTTCATAGATGCAGTGACTCTTTAGCTGAAATATACCATATTTAAATGTTTAGAGTTTAGTATTTGACATAGGTAGGGTTTTGGGGTTTTGTTTGTTTGTTTGTTTGTTTTGTTTTGTTTAAATAACAGTCATATCTGTTTCAAGTCTGGAACATTATCAAAAAGATCTCTTTCTTTGTGGAGATACTTTCAGTGTTTACTTTTTGTCAACTGTGATAAATGTTTTCTAGGTTGTTTTTTTTTTTAAATTGTCACAGTTAATGCACCTGTAAGAGCTTCTATCAAGTAATTTAGAAAAAGCAAAAATTCCTACATGGTGTTTTCAAAAATACACCCTAAACCAAAATAGTGTAGTACCTAAAAAAAACCAAAAAAACCCAGACACAGGAAACTCTATTTTGCTATCTGAGAAGGAATTCTTGATTGTTGTGTAGGAAATTATATAATTTCCTTTGACACTTGCATGGCTGTATTTGAATTATAGAAAACAGAATATTTGTATGACGTATTCAAATAGTCAATACATCTTATTTAAAAAAAAAAAAAAAAGGAACCAAGCCATATAAGCAGAAAGTATACCCTAAAATAATTGAAGGCATCAAGAATTTTGTAATGACTTAACCATTTAAGAAAAAAATAAAGAATTTTTTCAGGCCTTGTGTCTAGTTAGGAACAGCTATTTGAATACAAGTTCTTGTCTGCTAAAGAGACGTTTTCCTGCTTGTTTGGTGAGTACTGAAGGAAGGGTGGTTTTCTTCAGTTTCTGGCAGAACACATTGTTAGAAACTTCCAACATGAGAGAATTACTTATCAATTGTATAACATCATAGTCATGCTCTTCAATTACTGATATTTTTATCGTGTTCTTGCAAATGAGTAGGACATGGAGGTATAATACATTTAAGAATATAAATGACCAGAAATAAGAATTTCAGAGACTTTGCTGTTTTCTAAATTTTTCATTTTGCCAGCTGCATTAATGAATTATAGCAGACAAATTTGAGGTCATTTTCTTCAAAATTAAAAATTTATTTTCATCTGAAACTTACCATCTCCTTAGCAACAATGATCTCATTTTGACAAAATCCTAGTATATTTAAGCTAGAATGTTTCCAATACAGACAGTAGTTATGTTGTTCTAATATGCACAATCCCAATCGGGAATGCATAGAAGTTTTTTTAATCAAACATGCTAGAAATAACATTTTTCTGAATATTGAGTTAGAAACATATTATGAGCATAATTGAATTTATTAGTATTCCCAAGAGACAATTACTGTTTCAGTGAGAACAAAACAGAGTCTTATTAGAGACATGAAAATACCATGTATCTGTTTGCCAAATATACCACTAAGCTGTACACAAAAGAGCTGAATACTTATTAATAGCAGCAAAAGGATTGAATGCTAAGTATGTTTATTGATGTGAAGTCAAAAAAACTGTAACTGGCTAGTATGAACATGATGATGTGAAAAGTATTTTTTAAATCCCTCAGTTGATTTAACTGTGGTTTTACTGAAGCATAATGCACGTGGTTAATCAGCAAAGATGGTGGTTAATCAGCAAAGACTTGAAAAATATTGAAGTTAAAAATAATGCCTTGCTGGCCTAAATATCTATTCCTTTTTTTCTATTTTTTTGTTTGTTTAGGGGTTTCTTTTTCAATATTACATTCAAGACTGCCACAAAATGGCAAAATTCCTATAGTTTGACTCTAATCACAGTTGTTTTACTGGCTTTATTAATAGCAAGATTAAGCAGCAATGAGTCAACTTTACATTCAGGGTCAGTATCAGCAATGCAACAGATAAACCACAACATTAAATGCCACTAAGTCAATAATATATACATACAAATATCTAAACAGTTTTCTATACACTATCACTACATTTTCAATGTTAAGACTCATGGTAATATGTGTAGTTTTCATAGACTTCTAGAATGGCTTGGGTCAGAAGATACCTTAAATATCATCTAGTTCCAATTCCACAGCCATGGGCAACAATGCCACCCATTAGACCAGGTTGCTCAAAGCCAAATCCAACCTGGCCTTGATCACTTCCAGAGGTGGGTCATCCACGACTTTGGGCAACCTGTTCTAGTGCCTCACAACTCTCATAGTGAAGAACCACTTTTCTCTTACTAATTCAGCATTTTGGACATTTGTCTTATTTGTTTATTTTAAGGATCTGCAGTAATTTTATTGCTTTATCAATAGTTTTTGAATAAGTACGTATTTTTTCTCTTTTCCCTGCCTTTATACCTGGTCACTAAACACTATTAAAAATCAGAGGTTTCTTTCCACAGAAAATTTTGTGCAAAAAGATCATGTTTTTGCATACAAAAATGGAAATTCTGGAAAAGTTTGGAAAGGCAAAAAAATAGATAGCATGTATTTAGACACGAAACATTTAGATTATTCCTAAGGTTTATCGTAGATGTCAAGTTTTGAATTTCACTAGAATACCAAGTAAGTAGGTGATGTTTCTCATCAATATGCATATCCTGAAATTACAAATTAAAAATCCCAAACTCTCCAAAAGTTGGTTTGTAATGAAAAGCATTGCCTTTAGGTTCTCTAAAGAGTATTTCCCAAATGCCTTCTTAGAACATCCTAGTTTCTCTAAATCAGATTGGGTTTTTACATCACAAAACAGCTCTTCTAGCCAAGGATGCATGGTCAACATGGCCAAAAGAAGGCTGCCGTTCCTTTTTTCTAGGTTTCCTTTCCCTGAATTTAGCCATTGTCTCTCCCCCAGTGTTTTCATCTGCAAGGTAGAGTACTTTGGATTTTTGCTGCTTTGTTCAATTTCGTGCCGTCTCCCTTGTGCGTGGTCTCCGCTGGCGCGTGTGGAGTCTCCAGGAGGATGAGATTAATCCTCCTCCTTGTGATTTCTCAGGCTCTCAGGTTCAACTGTTGACTTCCAGCTCCATGCTGTGCCTCTCAAACGGTCTTCTACCTGCTATGCTTTGTAGTCTCTGATCCATCTTTGGGAAGAAAATGTCCTGTTCAGGGAAAAAAATCTTTCGAACAGCCAAACCTGCATGGCAATGAAAACAGAAACTTCCAAGGAATTAGAGAGGGCTCTGCAGAGCTTACTGCTACTGTGAAGGTCACTGTCCTAGCTCAAAACAATTCTGAAAGCAAGGGCCTGTGTGCAGGAGGCTATGGGCAGGGGAGGAAATGCTCAGGTTTTTCACTGAGTGATGCGTATCTCACATAGTACAATCTTATTTAGTCTGAATTACATCTTTATTTCTCTGTTCATTTCTGTTAAAAATGTTGCTGTTAATATTAGCTCCCTGAGTGCTTTTTTAGTCTGTCTCTTGAGTTTCTCCTCTGGTTCTTTCCTCTATCTGCAAAGAATACAATAAAAGTTAAAAAAAAGCGGAATATTTTAAGAGATTTATGGGTTTATATATGAAAGAGATAGTGAATTCAGCATCCAGATTTGTTTTAGTTAGGGACAGAATGGACAGATGAGTAAAAAAGCAAGCAAGCAGTGAATGAGAAATTGCTAAATACCAAGTTTTCTGAAGTTCTTGAGATTTTTTTTTATCTCAGGGTCTTGACAAAAAAGTTGTCTGAAATTATGATATCTAAGTAACTTTGTCCTTTTTTTATGTATATACATTTTTAGGTCCGAACATGGATTCTTACAGTGGGATACACAACTGCATTTGGAGCAATGTTTGCAAAAACGTGGAGAGTCCATGCAATTTTCAAAAATGTAAAAATGAAGAAAAAGGTGAGGGGAACTAAACTCTTTTTTTGTTGACCTGTTAATACAATTTTCTAATTGTTTTCATACCTTTCCTGGATGGCCATAGCTGTGCTGACTGCTCATGTGTCACATCTAAAGATCCTGAATAGTTTGATATTTGGGCTTTTTGGTTTCTTGTTTAGTCTCTGAGAGGTGGAGTCAAGCATTAGCCCTCCAGTCTTTATAATAAGAGGTGGACAGTGGAGTTGGCTATAAAATGTTGCAGTGGGTTGAGCACTGGCTAAACGTCAATTCACCCACTAGAATTATTTACTCCTTTTCTGCTGTGAGATAGGATTAGGAGAAGAGCAAAGCAGGTTCAAAACTTTAAATGGCATAAAAAACACTTTATTAACAGAACTAAAAGAAAAGAAGAGAAAAAATAATAAGAATCAGAATTAAACCTTCAGAACACTCATCCTACCCCCACAAGCTTCTTTTGTTTCCCACTGACAATGTATAGAGACAAAACTTAGGACTTAGGTCAGTTGGCCACCTCTAAAATAGTCTTTCATCAGTTCTCTTAGGGAGAGGAGTCTCTTTCGCTATGGCATTGAGTCTTCTCTGCAAGAAAACAGTTCTCTAGTGACTTCAAATCTCACGAATGGCGGCTGCCCAGAAATCTGCAATTGTGAAGTGCCTTCCATCTCATGCAGCCTTCCCACAGCTGTGTTCATGGGCCATGTCAGCCTCATGGAGTACCATGTTAAGGATGAGCTGTTCAAAGCAAAGGTTCTATTCATCTATCTCTAATCTCTAATCAGAGATCATCTCTGGGAACAGAGGTCTTCTTTCCCTGGGGGCAAAGGGTCTTCCTGACTCTCATCTCTCTCTCCGTTCAAGGTTCTCCTGAGATCACAGCTACTTCAACATTTACTTGCTTCAGCACAAATGCCTTTTCTCATATCTGCAATTTGAACACTCCATCTTCTCATACTTTTTTTCATGAATTAAAGGGATATTCCAGTCTACCAAGTCCATCACCATGGCCTTACAAAAGCATTTCAGCCTAAGACTAAGGCATCTGCCCATTCTCCTCCCATCTGGGACTTGACTCCTCCTTCACTGACCTTGCTGTCTTCATGTTTCTCTGCATGTCTTCACTCTGTCCTTTTCTCTCACTTGAGAGAGAATCAATGTCCTGCAAGTTTCTTCTGTGCGGTGAAAGAGTCAATATCTTGCCTGAGGCCTGCAGATAGTCATGATGGCCGAAGCAGTCACAGTGATAGTTTCAGGCTGCGCTGGGGGCTGTGCCAGGATCTCAGGGGCCCCTGGGCCAGAACGGTGGCAGCCACTCTGGCCACATGGCTGGTCTCAGGCCCGTACTGTGTTTAATTCCAGCCGCAGGTCGGCATGACCATGCTGGGGGAGCAGGGGGAACGGCAAGGTGTTAACAGCCGCTGGGTCCTGGCCCTTCAGCGGGAGCGGGCCAGGCTGGCCTGTTACCTGTTCCCAGGCTGGAAGAAGAAGAGATCTTTCCTGGGGTTTGTTATTTTTTAGTGTGTGTATTCAGAGGCATGTTCAGCTTTCTAGTGTTTTAACAAAGTGCCAGTATTCAAAACTTGTCACTGATTGGTTCTGTCAGGCATGGAGGAAACTGTTAGCAGCTTCTCTTAGAAAAATCATTTCTGTGGGTGGCTTCTTCTCTCCTCACTAAATGTCAATCAATGCTAAACCAGCACAAATGTCAAAGTGAATTTTGATCTCTGCTCCCTCTTAGTATGTTGCTTCAGCATCCAGAGGTCTCCTTCTGATAGATTCATTCAGTGAAATGTTTTCTGATTATGTCTGTCTGAGACATGGGTATTACCTATGAACGTCTCACAGAAGGGTAGGAGGAGGCAAGAGAAAGTGCTGCTTATAGCTTCCAATTTCTAATTATCATTGAAATTCCATAAGTTTACTCTAAGACTGATCAGAATTGAACCACAATAGTTGTCTCTGTCATTTTTGGTACAGCACATTTTCTGTAAAGGATTAGGCTCAGCTTAAGAGTAGTGCAGCTCTTCATTATATTTTTTTCCATTAAGCTTCTTTTCATACATGAAGTACTTTTTATCAGATGATTTTTATTAAAAAATTGGAGAAACACTGAATTGAAAACATGTTGCTGGTAAAAACATTAAAAGAAATGTACATGAAACAGAAAAACAAAATATTTTTATCGAGTGAGCAGAAGTGCCAAGTGCATTTCCTATCTGAATAGTTTATTCTAATAACCAATAAAGAGTTATATATAACCAAATTAGGTTGACCAATGTTCAAAAACCTTGTCAGATTTCTCTGTTTTCCCCTATGTGTGCTCATAAAAGAACCCTATTGGGGTTTTGTTTGTTTGTTTTTTGGGTTTTTTTGTTAGCATTATGTTATTTTTCCACAATTGCAATATGTAGGGAGTCTCTCACAATGAGATGCATCATTCCCTTAGAAGGAATGGAGTTTAGATAGAAAAGGAGAGAGTTAACTCAGTTTCTAAGAGGATTTCTGTCTGAGGTTATTAAGGAATTACATGCTGTCTGGAACTGGATCTATTACTCTGGCACCACAAAAACACAACCACCTAGTACTTCCCCCTCCTATTTGATCATGTCAGCTTTGCTCTATTTCATTATCATTCATTGTAAAAAAATAATGTTGAGTAAACACAGAATAACTTGAAACTAACTAAAGCTATAAAAAATTTCTATACCAAAACCAGGATACTCTGGGTGGAGTGAAATGGAAATGCCTCTTTTTGCACATGTGCAAAGAGCCCACTGTAACAAACCAGTTTATACTACTAGAGTCTTTTATATTTTTTCTTTTTTTTCCAAGGATCTTACACTTCCTCTATTAAAGTTTTTTAACAAAGATGAGCCAGGATTTTACCCTCCTGAGAAATGAAATTTTACATTGCAAATATGTTCTCAGTTATATTGGTACAAATCTTCTTGAATTAGTGAAGTTGCACAAGACACGACAGTCTAACACATACAAGTCTTTACTTCATAACCTTTATTATCCTCAGAATTTTGTATTTCTCCAGTACATACTATTTCAAATAGGAGTGAGCAGGTACTTCAGTGGACTGCCACTTTTGCTTCCTTTATTTTTAAACTTTACATTTTAGATCTGCAACCTGCTACTCAATATTAAATTTAACTGTCTGTTAATTAAACAATCCTAAAATTCTTTATTCCCCCTGTTCTGCAAGGGGTACATCACCAACTGCAAATTCAAATTGATTATGCATGGCTGGATGTTAAAAATTATTTAAGATCAGTTAAACACTGACCAGTATAAGGGAGATAAACTCTCAGAAATCTGGGTGAGGACCAATGAGCTGCTTTGCTCTGAGCAATACTGGAAACATCAAGGCTATTCGGCCACCTTCAATATTCTGGGATTAAGTCAATAACACATTTGTTCTGTAAACGTGAAAGAATTTTTATTTAGATATCTCACTCCAAATCACAACCATGAATCATGAAGTACAACAGTTTTCTTTATGTGAGACAAATCAGCTATCCATGATAAGTCTTTACTAGTCATATATTTTCTGTCTTTGATTTGCCAAGATAGATAAAAGTGTTTTTAGGAATTGACTGAAAAACATGGCATTGTTTACTTATGTCTTGCAAGACTGACATTTCCATTTTCTGCAGATGTAGTTGACAGCCTAAGTATTTTTTTTTTATGGATGCACAGAAAATAGAAATTTTTGCAAACAATATCTTAACTGACAAATGCACAAAGGTAGTGTCGCATGAAAAAAGAACATTAATGTTTTCTGAATTAGTTGTGCCATGACAGAGCAGACTGGCATTACAATCAGAGAAGTACAAAGTCCCAAAATTATTTAAGTACTGTGGATCTTATTCATTTTTGATCACTTCAGTTACTACCTGTATATAAGTATGACAGTAAAATCTGTATGACCTTTAGGCATACCACCTTTGCCTGTCATCCTCAAGATTTTCATCAGGAAAATGTTTGCCAACAGTGAAATTTGTTCACAGAGTGAAAGAATCTCTGTGTGGCTTTTGAAAATACTGGTTAATTACTTTCTTAAAAGTGGGTGTTAAGTGAGAGAAAGAATATGATGAGTAAACCTGTTTATCTTCATCAGATAGGGTATGCTTGTACTTTGGTGTACAATGTGGCTTTTTGAAGAGATTAGTGGATATCTGTCTCAGTGTGAGAAAATATACAGACTTTTAAATAATAATAATAATAATAATATGCTCCATATTACTGCAGTGGAAAGTGGAACTTAGAGTGTCTTGAATTAGTTGAAGATTCTTGTTAACTGCTGTTTATAAAGCTTGCAAAAGTCTATTTTATTTTCACCCTTTTATATATCCACTCCTCTGTTACTGGAAATTAATAAACAATAAAATTCAGAATACACGCATTCTGTTATCAGACTACTAAGGACAAATTTTGCAAAATTCCCAGAGCTCTGTCACCATCTTTGATCTTGCTAGGGCTCAAAGGAAGCAAATTAAAAATGCATTAGTTTTAGCTGGAAACAGAGGGGTGCAAGGGGATCAATTTTTGTCAAATGGAAATGACAAAATCAGTAGGGGGAAATTATTTTTGAGTTTTGATGTAGTTAGCAGAGATAATGGAAGGTGGAATAGAGTTAGTATTAAAAATAACTGTAACAGTTATAATTGAGGTGCAATTCTGGTTTTCATACATCTCCTTTCTGTTGTTTTGGGCTGCAGAATGTCTTCCGCTCAGAAAGAGGTGGGGACTGTTTTTTTGTTTCCCTTGGCAGAATGAGGGCTGGCAGTGGATAAGAAGAGAGAGAGGAGAGTATCAGTGGCAGGAGAGCATGTGGTGTCCTGGGGAAGCTTTAGCTAGCTGAACCATTCACAGAAGCCAGCCCTTCTGGTAAATTTAGAAGGATGAGAAGCTGTCTATTTTGATGGGTTGTGCACTATCTTGGGTTTTCGGGGGTGTTGAAGCAGTGACTGCTTCAGTGACTGCTCCTGCACAGTGACTGCTCCTGCACAACTCCTGCATGCCAAATAAAGCCCATGCACTTTTATAAATACCAGAATAGTAAGAAATTCAAAGCCAGCAGTATTTAAAGCCTCCATAAAGTTTATAAATTCTGCTCCTACAAAGACAAACATTTGACCATTTGTAGATGGCTACACTAAAGTATGAAGATGATCTAGATCACAATTTTGCCTTGTTGCATTTGTTGTATTTGAAAGTACAGTAGAACTCCACTGATGCTGCCATGATAAGCTTGTCTTACCCATGACAGAGTACACTCTGGCTTTGTCTGTTTGGAGTTATTTCTTCAACTGTGGCATCACAGAAGGGATGTTTTATCTTCAATTTTCACTGAAAATATTATAATTGTACTCAGTTATTTCTACCGCTGTAGACTTCTGGTGGCATATGTCTTTATGTTGACAGAGTTGTTGCAAGATAAATACAGAATATAGTGATAAAAGGGACGTAGAGCAGCCTCCTTTCTTGAGGCTTGTGCTGCTATAGTTTTGCCAACATTATTCTACTCCTTCACAATAATGCATAAGCTTTTCTCTGTATTGGTAATATCACAGGGTAAGAAAGCTACAACCAATCACAACAGACAAAAATGGCTTATCAGTCTAACCTGACTTAGCTATGCCTGTCAGGGTGCCATCTGGCAAATTTATTGTCATCCATTTGGCCTACTAGGTCCTTATCAGAGTACTGAAGAGAACTGAGGTCTTCATGCCTTGCAGAGGTGGGTAGGAGATTGTATAGGTTGTGTTTTTGACAGTAGGATGGGGAAGGGAGGCCGGCAGTGCAAGGGAACTTCAGGGCCAAGAGACTGGGAGCGGGAAAGACTGCAGAGGAGAAATCAGCCTTGCTGCTAATGACTTCAAGAGAGAAGCCTGTCCAGATTAAAAAAAAAAGGAAAATCTTGAGATTATATACTGGAAAAGATATTGAAGAGAGAGACTAAATTTGGATTAAAATTCCCTTGGAAATTAAGTTTCAAAGAAGCAAAGGCAGGAAGGTCTGTAAGAAATGATCAAGGAAGCTGAGTATGATAGAATGCAGAACCTGAGTATGGTACTTAGGTGGCAAACTGTAATTGAAGGATTAGATCTGGTTTAAAATTAGATCAAGACTAAAATTTAGAGGCAGAATGGGAGGCCTTAAAAGTAGGGATGTAGTCTAGGAAAGAAAAGCAGGAATGACAATGGAGAAAGAGGCAAGAAAAAACTTGAAATTAGGACTGGCCAAAATGATTGCACAAGAAGTGTGGGCAGAGCATAAAATCTGAACAGAGGATTTTGGAATTTTACTGGTTTTTTTCCTATTACTATGTATCTATAAAACCTACAGGCAAAATATGTACCTTGTGTTCCTCTTATGCAATTGTACAGATCCTGATAGCTACTAGTGACTCTTTTAGCTCAAGCTGATGAGGTATGCAAAGATGTAAAGGCTCCTCTTGCTGATGCGTGCAGCTCTCTTTATAATTGAATCCTCTTTCCATTTTCTTGATGAAGAATGGTCTCATGAAAACTTTAGAAATTTTATGTTGTGGTTAAAAGGTCAATAATTGAAAAACTACAGCTTGCTAGGATCTCTACAACGTACATTTCTTCCCCTATGTGGATTATTAGGACACCGGTAAAGCCTTAGCTTCCTACAGGATGTCACTGTCATGGAGCAAATGTAGTGAGTCTGCTCTGGGCATGGAATAGGACTGTGCAGTAAAAGAGACAGCTTTATGTTACAATCTTCTTCACTTAAACCGGAAAATACGCATAAGGAAAAAGACAGTAGCGGTTTTGAGAAAGGTGGTTCCATGTATAAGTTAAGTGCCAAAGGAAGAAAAATAACTACTTTCCAGAATTAGTATGCTCTAGAAATCTCTTTGAGCATATTTTTTCAGAAATTATTTGTTTGTTTCTTTGTTTCTGAGAAGCAGATCTATTACCTGAGTGAAGCAGTGCAGGAATTCTCTGACATTTTAGCTCATTGCCTTCACACTCTATTTCTTAAAACAAATCTGGCCACCTTCATAACCTGTACATTTAATGGTTCAAAAACAGGTGAATAGAAAACTGGGAGGGGTAAGGAACCATCCAGGTTCTTTCTGTGGATCAGGGCACATGAACTATTCTGAGCAGTGCCCAATCCTCATTCCCCCCAGGTCGGAGTGGGCAGCAGCTGGCTGTGTGCTCCTAGCCTGCATGGTGCCAGCTGCAGGGAAGCTGCCAGGTTCTGTGATTGCACAGTGTCCCGGGGGGGGGGGGAGGAAATAGAGAGAAGAAAGCAGCTAGAGGCTACACAGTTATGAGTTTATGTGCTACTGCCTTCTCTTCTCAGCCAAGGTCTGTTGATTGCTATCCCCATCCCTCACTTGAAAACCTCTGTGAGGAAATCTATTGAATGAATGTCATCTGTAGCTATAAACTTTTCCGTAAGTTTTTCAAGCCACTTACAGAATTACGAATTTATTACAATCTATATTTTTCCTCACTAAAGTCCTGAAGAGGTTTTAAAAAAAGTTAGCCATTATCTGAATCTTTTAAAAATAGATGAAGCAAAATTCTCCAGATTACGTTGACAGAGGGTTTAGGTCAGAACCTCACAGGCCACATCTCATTTATTCACTTAAATCCTGTGTAGACGTTGTTCTGAATTAGCATAAATGTAGTTTGTGTTATCTAATCAGTTCTTTCTGTAGATTCTGTTATAAAATATTTTTCCAGGTCAGTTTTCAGACTGTAAATGTTTATATTTTTCCAGGATTTTTTTTATTTTTTTGAATCTCAGTAGGGCTTTTTGTGTGTATAACAAAAAGCTGTATGATTAATTTCCCCTAGGATACACTTGTATTCTACTAAATATATATATGAGAGATCATAAGTCTGGAGAAGAGATGTGTCAAGATCCAAAAATTTGCTTTGGGTAACCATACCAACCGTACAACAATCTATTAGGGACCATCTGCTGAAAATGAACCAGCATATGGATACCTAAAGAATGTTCAGTATTATTGTTGAGTCTTTGAGAGTAAGAAAGAAGACAGTTTGAAATATGCTTATGTTTAGAATTTTTTTTTTTCATTATGAATATTTACCACTGGACCAAGTAATCTCTGATACTTACAGGGCAGTGTAAATTATTCAGGTATGGTTTATGGTTTATTAATATACAGATACAGTACTTCCTAAAGTGATATAAGTGGAAACCAAATTATTTTGATTTTTTTCCCCCAAATAGCTGCAACTATAAATTTTAAGTCCAAAGCTTTAAAAATAGTCAGTGTAATCTTAGAATCCAAACTTAGATGTAAAATAAGCATCCTGGTTTTCATGAGAGCTGATCAGCCAAAATACCAAGGAACAACAGGAATCACATTTCTAACATTTACATTCATATAAATATGGAATGTGGAGCTAAATCTCAAGCTCATGTCACAAAAAGAAGCTGAGCTAATGAACTGTACATCTAGGAGAAAAATCTGCTTTTGAAGTAATTTATGTATGGAAATTTCTGCATGGTACTGCTTGATAAGGGTAAACCTCAGTAGCGACAAAAACAACGAAAACTCTATGTGAAATGTAAGTGCTCATAAATGGTGCTACAACCATAATTTCTATGTATTATGAGACTATTGGATGACAGAGAAATAAAGAACATGTCGCTATACAGTATGAGGCAATTTATTCCTGAATAGCTTGAAATTGGATTGTAAATGTAATCAAGTGCATTGATGTTCCCAGCTATTTGGTAACGATGAAGTATGCTTTCCTAGAGAATTTTTCATTAAGGAAAACATTAAAGTCTAGGTATTTTAACATTATATCAAACAAAATCAGAATATTTCTTCCCAAGCATTCAAATCCTTCATGAGGGATTTGAGGAGGCTTTTTTATTTTTCTTGAAGATTTGGGTTCATTTCAATGCCAAAGATGAGAATTCACACCTCTTGTAGAAAGTCCTTTGCATTTATGGCCCATGTGAACTTTGGTTCAACAACTTCATTCCTCTCAAAGGTGAATTTGACCTGCTGTATTGGTGGGATATTCAGCTTTCTCAAGGCAGCATGTCTTGTTTTACTAATGGTTGTGAGCAGAAGTTAGCACAATGTTGAGGCTTTTTTTCTAAGATTGTTCTTCAGAACACCAGCAAGAATGGTTGGTTCTAATGCTGTCAAGTTGGATTTCTTAGTGCCATTTTTAGACTAACATGTTTTTTGTTTTTGTCTTTTCTAAAGAGTTTTTTGAAAAATAGTCATATGTGTGCTCGTATTGGTTGGATTAACAATGTTAGTAAAACAATCACCTCTCCAATTCTCTGGTGCATTGTAGTCATAACTGAGGCTCAGGCTTTCAAAACAGAGGATTTTTATAACTCTTTTTAACCCATCACTTATTCTCTCTCCATCTATAACCTCTGAAAAGTTTCTGTTTTCTGCTTCCCCTAGGGAGCATCACCACTAGGATATCCCCACATTTATTTTAATATGAGTTGGGAAAGAGGAAAGGTGTCTTCTAATCAATAGCTTCTCCTAGCAGCAGGGCATAGAGTCAACACATCCACATTTGCAAGAGCTTTACTGGGAGAGTGAGTCTGCCCAATGATGCAATTATCCTAAACAGGAGTCACCAAAGAAGACACATTTTAGAAATATGTGCTTTAGTAGGCTAGGGACTGTAGCTATTTAATTCTCAAAGCCAAGCTTTGAGATCATATCCAACTGTCCATTATTATCAGGAGTACCACATACTCCACTGTCCTGAAAGGTGGTCACCACGTTCTTGGACTACAGGTGTCACAGTAGGTCCTCACAGGAAACAGAAGTGTATTTTTTTTTCATTTACAAGTAGATATACAAATTTTCCATCAAATCAGTCAAAATACCTATAGAAGAATAAAACTTATCTTTTTACTCCTAGTGACCTAGTGGTCAAAATCCTTAATACTACAACACGTTTCTTAAAATGTTAGCATTCACTCATTAAAACCAATGAAATTGCAGCTTGAGGCATTGCCAATACTAATCATACAATCTATTATAGGAAGGACTCATAATAGCTGTTGAAAAAAAACCATTGTGGAGTTATTGGGAACAATGCATAATGTGTTTTCAATGGCCCTTTTTTCTCATTCCATTACACAATAGAAATTAAGAATGTATTACAATATAGTTCTCTAAAATATTAATAGCTTTAATAACTCTAAGATTGAATCTCCCTCAGCCCACACAGGGTAAAGTTCATCCACCCACCACTGACTTTGCATCCCCAACCTCCTGGCACCATCCCACTTGTGCCAACCCACTTAATGTAAGTGAGCAAGCCAAAGGTGTCCCTGAACCACACTGAGAGAAATGAAAGGTTAGCTTATGCAGTGGAGAGAGTATCCTGGAGGCAGGTTCACAAGTGGTTTTGTGGTCCCTTTTGCAAGCTCACAGACTTTACATTTTTTTTCCCCTGAAAATTCTATTTTCTTTCTTTCCCCTCCAGTTCAGAGGGAAGACTCTGATCAGCAGGATTTCTGTATGTATCAGGGAGAAGAATATTTGGTTTCAGATTTTTGAGGGCTTTTATAATTGATGCCAGCGATATTCAGTTAATTGAATAAGGTCTAGGGAGCTTCACAGAGGGATCTTTAAAGATAGTTTCTCTCTATAGATTTCATCCCAGGAGTCTGGGGAAGAGACAACCAAAAAAAAAGTTAATTAATAACATTAAGTGTTTATCCAGCTAGTGCCAGAAGGCAAGGGACTACTCTGTTGGCTAGACTAGACAGGGTTGATCTACATAAACCAATCCAGAATTGCCTTCTTAAACAAAAAAAAGAACCTACATTTTAAGTGAAAAAGAAATAAATTTATATCAAAACCTATGAATAAATGCAAAAGCACTGCAAGCATTTCTATGTTTCTATGAATTCAATTAAAATCCAAACAAACAAACAAACTGCAAAAAATTAGCTAATATAGCTTTAAATTTAAAGAACTTTTATTCTGACAAAGGGAGGTGACCTGGTAACAAGAAAACTAACTCTGGAGAAAAGACAGGAGTAAATTAACTCTTCAGTCATGCTGGAAAGCTGTTTGTGGAAATCAGAGAGTACAAAACTAATGTTACATTCTGGAGAAAAGGGTAAGTCTTCATTTATAAGACCCTTCATGGTTTAGAGTGGAGTTCAGCTTTAAGGTCTATGTCATAAGCATTTTCAGAGTTGGTTTCTAGTAAGGTAAGAAATAATAGAAAGTTTTCCCTAGCTGTAACTATAAAAAACATACCTAATTTTTAATTAGGTTGATTGTCAAATTGCCAAGTAATTCCACAAACTGGTGGATGATGGGTCCTCCAGGACACAATGGATATGCTTTAGGAGGAAAATTAAAAAAGGGCAGCAAAAGGTTTGTGTAATAATAACCAAATGGACATTTGAAGTTGCTGTGGCAGGTGGTATGGCCTGTGATAGTTCTAGAAAATCCTGAAGAGTTTCCATGAGCAGAAACTTTATCCCAGAGCTTTAGACAGATTTTATGTCTCCTGTGATCAGACGGCAAGGTCTGTGAAGAGTAAGGACTTTGATCTGTCTTCATGGTCTCGAGTTTTCGGAATAATTTTGATTTGTTCATACAGTGATGTTGCTGAGAAGAAAATGGGCTACCAGCTTTTGTTCTTAGCGAATTTGTTTTGAGGACAGATCTCTTCATACCCAGATATATAGTCCAGACTGGTGGCGATGGCATTTATAACAGTGTGCAGATCTGCCAGGATGAGACAGATTCACCTATCCAATCACAGATGGTAGAAAATATGACTCACAGATGCTGCTGTGTGAGAGCTTGGCTTCAACAAGGATTCAGGAGCACTTGCAAAAATGGATTTTATTAGCTACCATGTATTTCTCCAAAGGCTGATTTACTGTTTGCTAGAAGGAAAATGAAAAGAGAATACAAGAGAACTTTCCTCTTAAAGAAAAATCACAATTTTGATTGTGAGGAGCCTCAGTAGTTCATGACTGTCTTTTGTCAGACAGAGAATTTGTTGGATTTGCAAGATCTGAGTCAGGACTCCTTCGGTGCATCTGGTGTTTCCCAAGAAGTGAATGTACAGAACTTAAGGATTTCTAGTGGGTGGGATTGATGGCTGTGGAGAGAGGGAAAGCTGGGCTTCCTGCAGGTGGAAGGGGGAGAGCAGCAAGCCTTTTAGAAGTTCTGTTAATCATATACCAGTGGCATTTCTCAGGGCAAATCTCTTTTAGGACAAGCTGCTGATGACTGGCAGAAGTAAAAATAATTGAACCTCAGTGTTTTGTTCTGAAAGCTAACATTCTAGTGGAGAGTTGTGCGTCAGAGCTATATTCCAGCAGTGGTTTTACCGAGGACAGAGCAACGCTGTGATGGGTGTGGGAGGCAGCCCCAGGTTCCCTGCATTCAGCCCTCTCACCCTGCAGCAGCACCAGTACCACTGTGTTTTACAGAGGTCATCACAGGGGTGTAGGTCACTTAGGTTATCTTATGGGCTTTCTTTTGCTTGCCTTCCTCCTAGTTGCCTGGCAGAAGTAATGGATGAGTACCTGCTGCCAGTGACAGCTGCTGTCATACAACTCCCCTTCTGTCCAGAAAAGGGCAGAGTAATGCCGGAAAATTTTCTCCAAGAGGTATCCATGAAGAGGTCCACTGTTTGCTGTATCTCTACTTTTATTTTTTTCTTATAACTACCTGTCCAAAAAATGGTTACCAAACTTACAAGTGATCTAAAATACCGATCTGCAGTAGTGCAAAGTCAGGTATGAATGATGAAAGATGTACAAGAGGAAGAAGTGATGTGATCACATTAGCAATGTGATCATGAATAGGAAGTTATTTATTTTGATCCTGTGAGTGGATTATCAGTATTACTGCTTTTAATAATATCCTTTCACTCTTTTGCTTCTGGCATTGCTGTACCAGTTTGATTAATATTACCAGGGGTTGGTAAATCTGAATCCAATGCAACCTTACTTTCAATATGAAGATAGTCCATGCAAATACGGAAGACATTGGGCTGCTGCTTACTTATCCTAGGTAAAATGTGCACTGTTTTCATTAGAAAGATAAGATATTTTGGGGTTTTTTTCAAGGAGACTTTTTGGCTTCGGAGAGCAGAGGGAGACATTTCTGCAAGATGCTTTCACATAACTTTTAGTTTGTCAAATGCATATTTTTATCTGAAGTTAATTGTCTTCACCTCCTCTTGGGGAGCGGAGAGTGAGGAAGAGAGGGACATGTTTCAGAACACTAATTTTTCTGACCCTTTCTTCTTATCCAGCATAGGTAGGATCAATTGTCTTTTAAAGGCTTTTTTCCCTGCCCACTGGCTACTGAGAAAGGCTAAACACGTAATAGTTCAACAACCAGCTTTGATAAAATAGACTACATCAGTTAAAAGGAAAACCAACTGAAACATGCCAATAAAATAAATTCCCTAGCCATTTAAGAGGCAGGAAAAGAAATCTGAGTTAAGATGTCAACATTTCATCTAAATCCAAATTCTCTATGGACTTGATTCCCCATTGTTTTCTTTTCCATGTCTCCACTCATACTAGGAGCAGTACTAGGTATGTTTCATCCAAGGCCTGTTTGCAGGCATTTGAAAAGAGGTTAAAAAACCCATGGGCTGTTTTAACAAAGGCTAACCTGTTCCTTTTCAGCTTTGATTCCCACTTCATAAACAGCTAAAAGGTCAGACATAGATCTGTTTTCCCAAAGAAGACAAGGGACCAAGCTGTTTCTGAGAATCTTTGCTTAATACCTGCTTTCATTTTAGCTTAATGAAGAAACACATTTACATTTCAATGGTCTTCCTCCCCCTGCACAGCACACCCAGGCACCTTTTCCTTGCAAAGTTCTCTTTGCCAAGTCATCCAGCAGCAAGACATATCACCGTGAAATCTGCACCCTTCCCCTTCACCTGTTCTCTCCAGGCATGCCTGTGCTGTCTCTCCTGAAATGGGTGTACTGCTTCATTGCTGCCACAAACATGTGGAAAGCATCACTTTCCAGTCTTTTATGGCAACGGTACCTACATGGATTTGCATATCTGGTCTCAGAAAATGAAAATAATGTATTGAGTCCTTTAGCTCATTCCGATTTCTAGCGTTTCTTTTACTCTAAGTTTATTCCAAATTATCTATAAAATAAACCAGCAGATTAACAAAATAGTAGTGCACAATGTTACCGAAACATCTTTCAAAGTAGAAAATATATCACACCAAGCAATATGAAAACCGGACTTTCTATAGTTCTTCTTACATTATTTCAAATTTTTGTCATTTTTATAATTTCCTTCAGCTTGATAAGAATGTAATGCAAATACAATTTATTCTACACAGGAATACTAACCTTGCCTCTATTAAGATTAGCTGACACTTCTGTCTTTTTAATGCATTTTTGAAATCCTAATAATTTCATCAAATTGAACTGAAATAATCACAACTTTATTAAGCTTCTCAGGCTTAATATTTTTGAATATTTCATTTGGATTAAGTCAACTGTTTCCCAGAATGAAAACTTAGGGGAAAAAAATGGATTTGTCCATGTTAAAGCAAGTTGGCAATAACTTTTGCCTATTGGATGAGTGTTCTTAGTAATAGAGGTAGATATTAATTGAGAAAACATGACCATAGACTCAAGAGCACTGAAATAAAATTAATTTAAGCCTGATATTTCAACTTGCTTACAATTTTGGAACTGAAATAATATAATTGCAATGTATGTTTTTCTGTGTTGCTATGTGTACAACAGTAGAAATGACATAGGGGTTGCATGCAGTTATAATAGACTCTAATACATGGTTTGGATTGTTATTTTTATCAGTGACTCTTGTTTTTCTTTTTTTTTGACCTAAACCCCAAGCTAAATTAAAAGCATGTTTTACACTAGATGTGTATTAAAGCCTCTGACCTTTGTTATATAGAAAAAATACATCATTCCTTCCTGCTCCCTGGGTAACAGAGGCAAATATTAAACACATAGACACAAAAAACCTCCAAAACAAACTTGTGATAGCTTCTGTGTTTTCCACATCCAAGAAGGTTATGAAACAGTGAGCACTAAATTTTAGTGCAAACTACCTCAATGCCTGCCAGTCTGAGATGCTGATGAACATTTTCCCATATTTACATGCATAAACACAGCAGTGGCTCCCTGGAATATATTTTTCTCATTTTCCAGGAGTTAATATTAAACCTGGATTTCAATATAAATGTTTAAGGGTCCTCCAAAAGTCCTTTTAGAAGTTGGAAGGCACTTCAGATTCTTCTAATAACCATGAAATGAACTAAAATAATTTGTCTTGCTTTCATCTTTCTATATTTCTTTTCTTTGTTCATTGTTAAAAACCTTTATTATTAGCAACCTGTGTTTTTCTCCCGATATAGGAATAAACCTGTACAGGGTCTATCTGTGGCTCATGGGAATTTCCCTGCTTCTTTTTTTTCTTTTTTTTTCTCTATCTCTCCAGATCATTAAAGACCAGAAGCTACTGGGGATAGTTGGAGGGATGCTACTGATTGATCTTTGCATCCTGATTTGCTGGCAGGTTGTGGATCCTTTGAGGAGGACAGTGGAAAAGTATAACATGGAGGTATGTCCTCAAGCCCAAGTAATACTTATGGTTGCATTTCAGTATCTACAGCTTTCCATAAGATTAAGCTAAAGATGCATTAGGTAAAATGAAAGCAAGTCAAGATGTATATTTTGGGAGAGAAAGGATTCTGGTTTTTAAAACCAAATTGAACAGAACCAACTGCAACCAAAAGAAATTGTGTACGTAGTTTCAGGTGCCACATTTCTGTCACTTGTGAGACATTTTATTTGCGAGGGTTGTAAACACAGGAGAGTCCTCTGCTAAGACTCTCTATTAGAGTTCGTTGCAATAAATAATAGATTATCAGAACCCATTAGTGGATTTCAGTAAGAGCTCATTCAAGATAAGTGCAGAAGAGGTCACTGCTTAGGCTGCATTCTTTGTGGAGATAGTCAGGAGTTATGTTACCTACCACTATATTTATTTGTGGTAATTTTATGTGTGTGCGCCCATCCTGATTGTTCCTCTTTTAATGGTATTCCCAGAAAGGTCACATAAGCAATTTTTATAGGCAGGAGATAATAGCTTAATGCCAGCTGTAAACGCTTTCCAATACTCTGGTTGATTTCTAGAAGTGGAGCTGAAGTAGAGCTTCAGCAAGAAACATGGACAGCAAGGAACATGGCAGCAACAATTCATACCTAGGAAAAAAACAACTATCTATACGTAGATGTGCATTGTTTGAGAGTTCATTTCCTCCAACATGGAAACTGGTGATATCTGAAAACTAGATTATATGAGGACAATCTAGAAGTGTTAGTCTCTTCTCCAGTACTTGGCAATCAGTAAGAAAAAGATCAATAGTTTTCTTTTCTGATGTTAACATTTGCAAGAAAATATATACCATTTTACTCCACTGTTTTTACTTCATTCTTACTTTGCAGTGTAGCTCTGGAATTTTATTAGGAGAAGATTTTACTTTTTTAGTAAAATTTGTAGATGATACCCTAGATCAATGACTGCAAGGGATTTCTTTGAAGAAATCATTTTATGGTCTGAAAAGATTTGTCTCAGTCATTCCCTAGACTTTGAAAGACTTCCCAGCTAATACAGTTGTCAATAAAAAATAGGAAATGTAAGAAATTTGTCTTCTGAAGACACTTCTGCTCTGTGTGTGTATAGCTTGAAGACATAGCAGCTTGTTGAGAGCCTTGTTTACTTCATTTTGCTCCAATTGTACTGTACGTGATATTTCAGTTGCCAGTCTTAACATTTTCTCTGATCATCTAAATCCAAACATATTATGACAAATACTCACAGAATTCAATTAAAATAATCTCAGATAGAAGAAAGTTTACTTTTTACTTTTGTTTAAACTAAAGATCCTGCTATCTAGTCTTACTAGATTCACTTGAGTAAAATGTCCATAGGCAGCGGCAGTAACTGTGAAGGTAAACCATAAATACCATATATTTGAAGAACAATGTTTACTGCAGTTTTAAATGATTGCAATTTCCATCTGAACTTCTCAGTGTATATTCTTTGATCATCTAATGTATAATGCTAAAAACTTAGTGGGTTTTTTTCCATGTTTGGGGCTTTCCAGACTACAGGGCTGCACACCAGTTGTCTGAACTTTACAAAAGGGCTGAAATTCTCCTGGAATTGTATATGCCCATGCAAAGTGACATTCACTGAATGCACATGTGACAATGTTTGATATTTTGATCCCTCAGCATAGAATTGACTTGAACTTACTGTTAGAGCTCTTAGCTATTACTGTAAATTATGCAGAATATTTTTTAAACTAATGGATTTGGGCTGGGAAGGAAGTAAAAGTATACTGCTAGCAAATATAGTCATTAAACTATTGTATGTGCATAAAATATGTTGCTATAAAAGCAGTGAGGTGAACTGCAATTTGCTTTCCTGAAGCACACCTCTTCAGGTCTCGAAAACGCCTGTGTAAAAGCAAATGACAATTTCCTTTGCTGCTCTTGTTGTTGCTGTTGTTGTTATTATGTTCTTTTTTAATTTTCAGGTTTTTAAAGTGTAATGGTGAATTTCTTAGTTGAGTTTGATTGAACACATCTTTTCTGTGTTTGGAAAAATACTTGCCACGTTGTAAACACTACTAGTGGCAAGTTTCTGTTTTATTTCAGCAATATTTTGGAGTGGATATTTCTTGTCCCACTTGATTGTGTGAAATAATTTTAAAGGGACTATTTCTGTCAGTTAGAGCTAATCCAAGTGATAAAGATTAAACTAAATGTAGGCTCCAAAGTCATGAATGCAATCATTCATTCAATCTAATGAACCATTTGAGTTCTGTTTATGAATACTCATCAGCTTCCTACGTGATAGTTCTGCATTTGGCTTCTATCAGGTGGTCCTCTGTTAGTTGTGTCTTCATAAACACATCAATCAAAGGAAGCAAGACAAGAAGCCTAAAGACTGGTAATGTCCTGCGCTGTTTGCTATGATTCACAAAACAGTTCATTTTAATGAAGGAACAGCACTAAATTATCGAGAACTTTTTAAAAGGGTTCTTAAACCCAGAACTTAAAAATCCAGGGTCCTTTTTTGGAGTCGTTTGCAAATTCTATGCAATCCATGCCTTATAAACTGAGGATAGGCAGTCTAAATCTAAAAATAAAAGGGAAGTGAAGGCATTTGTAAAGACTTTCTGGTCATTACAGAAGGCAGAAATCGTATGGGATGTTGGGTCTGTCAGTTTTCAGACCCGTTTATGGCATCCTGACCCCACAGGTACGGCTTCTCTGGGAAAAGCATGTCTGTGGCTGCCATAAGACACCATGTTAAAAGTTTTAATGACTGAACCATGAAGTATCCAGATCCTCCTGTCATCAGTGGGGGAAGTAGTTTATGGTACATGGATAATAAAGTTTCTGGATAAAAGAGGTTAAAGACCAAAGCAGGGACAACATTAAAACTTCCCTAACTGTATGCTGATCTGCAGAAGAGCACTAACGGTGTCCCTATGTACATTTCCCAGGAGTGATGTAGGCTTGATTTTCACATAATGCAAAAGCATTTAGTGACACAAAGGGCTTCTCAGCTTCAAGCAGCTGTGTAAAAAAAAAGGAATTGAACCATAATGTTACCTCCATTCATGTTTTCCTAGTTGCACTGGCTGTAACTTTTCTCCTTTTGCTAATTTTTCAGATCAGTGGAGGGACCAATCACTTTTTTTCTTGCTAAGATCTTCCTAGGCTGAACTAAGAATTTGCTTTTTTCATCATAATTCACTTTTTTTGTCATAATCAAAATGATGTGCAGTTATGCTCAGATCTGAGCTAGTTTCCTGCCAGACTAAGTTGCTCCCAGTCATGTGAACTGGAGTGCATCCTTCCTTCACTGTCTCACTGGCTGGGCTCTTGGGCTCTATTGCCCATGAGGAATTATGGTGCTTCTGTGGATACAGCTGTAGAAGAGTTTGTCAAGGCTCTACCAGTTTTTGCTTTTTGACCTGCTTTCTTAAGAAGGCAATGTTTGTGTGCTAGGGTGCTCTGTGTGATTTTTTTTTTCTTACTAACAAACTTTGCCTGTTTCAGTCAAATCTGACAAATTAGAGCAGATACAGCTCTTAAGGACATAGGACCGCAACAGATTTGCTGGAAACAGCCAGCTGTGTGGAGGAGAGGTTCTGGTAGTGTCTCCTCTAAGAGTAGGGTCACAGAGTGAGTTTAGCCATTTGTCTAAAGACAGATATTTTAAATGACCTGCTACAAGGGAGCTTCACTCTTAGCCCAAGAGAATCCAGCCACAAGACAAAAAATACTTAGGAAACCAGCTCGCTCTGATTTCAGTTGCTCAGCTGCGTTGGAATGAAACCACAGTCTGAAATAGCAAAATCCTTTAGAAGGTGGAGTCTGTGCAATAGCCATATCATAATTCAATTATGTACTTAGTACAGTTGAAAGGGTCCATGTGTACACATGCACCCACACTCACCTCTTGCTCATAATTAGTTCACTTAGTCAGAACGTGGCACTAATAATGCCAAGGCCATGTGTTCAGTCCCTGTATGGTGATCCTTGTGGGTCCCCTCCAACTCCGAATATTCTGTGATTCTATGATGTAGTAACTCTTTACTCTAGAGTTCAGCTTGAAAGCCTCTGACTGGCTTATCTTCTCCCAACACAAATATCTATGAAACAGATTGGATCTCTGTGGCCTTGGAAGGTAGACAGTGAAAATGTTTAATAAATAATAACTTTTAGGGGAAATGGACCACCTTTTATAATTCCCAAGGTAAAAAGACCTTCCATTAGTGTTAAATTTAATGAAAGTAGTATCTTGCACACTGGATGCTAATATTTCTTCTAAAATGTTAAAACCTTTATCCAGGGCAGCAGTCTTTGCATTCTTTGATGTCTTAGTACCAATTAAGTAGTTATTTCTGTGATGTTTCCTCTTATGCATTCTTATGATAGCAAGATCAATATTTAAAAATAAACTTCATTCTGGAATACCAGTATTTAAGGTTTTACCCTAATTTGTCCTGGGATGATAATAAACATGAAATAGAGGAAAAAAATCGGAATGAGATGCCATTTTAGGAGACACAGAAGAGAAAAAGACATCAATGAAACATGTCCTATTTGAGCTTTTAGCATTGATATAAATGTAAAATGCAGAAACCAATATGTAGAAACCATATATGGTGACGTTGCAGTAACAAAAATACCAATATGCAGGAAAGATTAGTAGGCCAGTGTCAGAGTAGTGCCGTATGGTAAAGAAAAGTCAATTCATGTTACCAAATAAATAATTTCAGTGCGTGAGACAGAATTCCTATGTATTACAAGTATATAACAATGCTGCCGGACACATATTACTATGCAGCAAGCCAGAAAGTCAGCTTTGACTGGTCTGTTGAGGGTCTCATAAACATTGCAAAACCAAAACAATGGCTATGTAAACTGGACAAATGTGCTGCTCAGACTCATTTGTAATTCAGCAGATTAGAGAACACACAGACAGAGAATTAACCCTTTATTTCATTCTGAATAGCACACAGAATCTGCTCCAAAGTCTTGATATCTGAAAGAGTTTTCCATAGCTACAAATAAATCATTCTTAGTTTTGATGGCTTTGAAGAAGCAACAACCAAAAAAAGTCTGTAGAGTGGCACTCAACTTCAGAAAGGAGAAGAACATAAAATTGAGGAAGCCTCTTAAAGAGAGGCTGAAGAGAAAACTGTAGAGTTAAATCTTTGCAGGTGGTTTAGAGAGTATTAAGAATTTCATATGTGAGACACAAAGTAAATTCATGCCACACATCAAGATTTAAAAAAAGAAAAGACTCAGCATGACAAAACAGCAAGAAGACATCTTTCAAAAAAATAAAATTATATCCAAACAGGGAAAATACAGAGGGTCATAATGTCTGATAAGTTAAATGTATAAACAATAAAGCAGTCTAAAAAAGCATGTTATAATGAGTGAAAAAAGAATAATAAATCTTTCTGTAAATACCAGTAATACCAAGTTTGCCACAGAGTCTTGGGAATAATATGTAAGCAGAATAGATGATCATTACTTGAAGAAAATAAGGCTATATAGAATGATTTAATGATTGCTTTACTGCTTTGTTCAGCAAAATTCTGAGTGGAAGGATTTGTGGAGATTGCTGTGCTAGAACCCTTTTGATGAACTTGCTGAGGAGGGACTGGAGTTGTTGGTAGAAATAGGGAAACTGATCAGAAATAAATCAATGGAAAAAAATCTTTTCTCCCAGATTTTCCATAGCAATTCAAAAGAATAATTGTCAAACTACTGACAACAGTATGTAATCATTAGCTCAGAACTGCTTTGATATCTGAGCAAAACTTTGCAAATATCTTGCCATGTTTTCAAGAGAGTAGAAACCTTAAACTTGTAAGTTAATGCAGTAGGCCAACTGACAAAAAATATAATCAGGAGTAGGATTAGAAATTGATATGCTACATTGAGGAGGAGTTGACATAACATTTGTGAAGGAACAAGTCATTAAAACTTAGTGAAGTCCTTTGAAGAAGCCAGCAGACATGAATAGAAGCTGACACAGCCAGCTAGGTCTCAAAAAAAGGACTCATCAATTTCCTTCATCAAAGGCTCTCACAGAAAGAAAATAGACATGGAATATGAGAGAAGCCCTCAAATGGGTATGAAGTTCTTTAGAATAAGGAAACAGAACTAAGAAATAAATAAAAGTTCAATTTCTAGTAGGAAGGCATGTAGCCAGTAGAGTACTTCAGGACAAATCCCAGTCTTTGTGCTGGTACCTGTATTGTTCAGTGGAAGAGGTTATATCAAGTTATTTCAGAAAATAAAAATGAGGGCTGACTGTGAAGAATTCAGGACAGACATTGCAAAGCTTAACATAAAGTGAAAAGCTCTTTCCTTATTGCAGCTGCAGGAGTAAAAATAAATATTGTCTTGTTTGTGATGTAAACTCTTTCTGATATAGAGGAAGATGGAATTATAGATTTAAGTTCAGCTAGAGGAAACCCATAAATAGATTAATTAGATTGAGTACATCTTACATCTTTTTAAATTTGACAGAAACACCTGGTTTAAAACAATTATAACTGCCTAAAGTTTTCATTTAAATAACTAACCCAGAATCATGTTTAGCTGGCTTGACACAGCTCTCTGAGCACCCAGATATGTTGAGTATATCCTCAATAGATGGGTGTAAGTACAACAGGACTGGAGGAATAAATATTGTTCCCGGGTATCTGATTGTCTTTTGTGTGGGACTGCTCCTAGAACCTATCAATAATACTAAGCTGTTATTTGGGCTGTACATGCATTTAACAGTATATAGATACACAATTCTAAAAGTTACTTGCAACAGTAATGCAAGGTCAATGGCAAATGAGAAAGTAACTGAGATGGGATGTAAAGAATACTCAGGAAGGAGTGCATATATTATGTATGAAAGTCCAAGGTGACCATGGTACTATACACTGAGGGACTGGTTAACTAAGAGCTGTGGCCACCAAATGTAAAATCTTTCCTTAGGACAGACTTTTGTCTTTTAAAATTGCTTTGTTTCTATGTTTTTTCAATGAAAGTTATGTGAGAATTTGGATTTGACTGCACAGGTGTAGATGTTTTTCTTTAATATCCATTCTCATTAATAACACTGCCATTGAAGGGACTGGAAAATACTTTGGTCCAAAATTATACACAGAGGAGTATGGGGTGGGCTGGTGGAGGGGGGAGTGGTGTTAGTATTCACATGATAACACTGGAGTAACATAGGTATGGAACTGGTGAAGATGTCTGGCTCAAATTCATGCACTCCAACAGACTTTTGTAAATTCTTTGGCGTTTTGAAAAAATTGGATCACGTTCTTTTCTCTTTTGGCATATGTATATATGCATAAACAGATGTATTTATGGGGTTTTGTTTATATTGTGCTGTTCAGTCAGCTAACAGCTGGATTAGAGAGAACTTTGTCAAATGTGGATGTGAAATGAAGAATTTAATTGGCTGCAGTAGTTTCTGGGGTGTTTAGCCTAATGCAGGTCAGAACTTGTTAGTCAATTTGTTCTCTAAATATCATTAGGCCCATCTGTTTCCCCTACTATTTTTTAAATAAATTTAATTTCTTTCCTTCCAATTTGAAATATTGCAGACTGTGGGAGCCAAATGTCTCCTGAAATCTGTAGTCTGCTTTCAAACCCTGCCATTGTAGCTCTCAGCAGGCGGCCCGCCAGGAGTAGCTGAAACTGAGAACTCATACTTGCATCTGCTGGGATGCTCTGGTGGCTGGCAAATGCTCCAGAAAGAAAGAAAATGAATGGCCATTAAAGTCATCTCTAAACCTTCCACTAGCCCAGAGGATCTAGTGCAGGTCCAAAGAAAGAGTAAATACTAAAGAGTAAAAGCTGGTTTACTTCTCTCTTTCATTTGACATCAGTTTCCAAGGAAACAGAACAAAACGTGAGAGCTGGGAGCCCGCAGCTGAGATTGACTCAGCTGGTGGCTAGTCTTGCTTCTGTTCCCATGGAAACATGTATCAAATTGGCAAAAAATAAGGAAATAGGGCAGGGTCAGTTCCAAAATGGCAGGATGAATGGCTGCTGCTTAACAACAGCTACTTAACAAGATGAGGCTTGCTAGTACTTATTCCTCTCCAATAAATAACTCCAGTTTTAGTTCTGCCTCCCAAAAAAACCAGTACTTCCCCACCTCAGGAATGTAGGAACCACTATCACTGACCAGACTTGTAACTCCTCTTGTCCAGAACCTCATTTAAAATAATGATTGACCCAAATACTTTCAGAGGTGGATGCCAGAAATGTGTAGCGCACATCTGAAAGTTCGCCTGTCACACTTGAAAATTTCAGCTGTGATTCCTAATGGGTAGTAACTTGAGCAGTTGTGTAAAGCTCATAACTCTTATGCTCTCACTAATGGAACACTTTTGTTATTCTCATAAATGTCAGGGGGGTTTGACTCTTGCAAACTTTGTGCAGATCAGTGTAATTGCTAACTAGACACAGTGTGAAAAACTTCCTTTCTCAGTTTTGGAAATGTTGCTTTTTAGTCTCATTGAACATACATTATTTTTCTTTTAGGGAAAAAGAAGAGAACTGAGTCTTCCACATCTCCTTTGGCAGCACCAATCATTACTATGCATCTGTGTGTTTACAACCTTATTGTCCTCTTTTCTCTTTGGTAGACAGTCCCAGTCTTATTAAGCTCTTTTTCATGTGGTATTGAAACTCTAAAGCATCGTTTTTAGTTAGGATGACTAATATTGCATATTTTAGAAGATCTGTGTAATGTGTTTTATCTATTATTCATTCTCTTCCATATATTTAGTGTATTACTTTTCACTGTTGCACACCATTGAACAAAATTTTGGACTTCACTGTCAAAGCGATTCCCAGATCATTTCCATGAACTAATTATGACTCTGAGGAAATGTATAAGTAGTTCCACTGTTTTTACGGTAGCATTACAGCTACTGAAATCAAATTCCACTTGTCATCATATGGCCCACTCAGTTACTCTCCTCAAACGTTTTTAGACTCAATTAACCTTGATGGTTTTGTCTGGGTATTTTCATGCTTATGCTGTTGGGCAACACTGTTTTTAGTATGGAATTATGGTTCTTAGAGTGGAAGTATTATTCTGGAATATGGAAGCATGATAGTGGAGGGGTTTTATTATATGATTATTGTTACTTGTGCCAGTGTTGTGTAGTCACATTTCTGGCCTGTCACTGCTACTTAGCAGTAGCTGCTCCAGTTCTGAGGACTCTGCAGCCAGAGGTACCCGACAGGACCCATCCTTTCAAATAGAATTCCAGACTATTGTTCCCCCTTTGGGTTTTTAAGGCATAGTCCCTAGTCCTCAGTGAATTAGTCTATTGTAGGAAAGGAAATCGGATGTCAGATATCTAACTCCAACAAGTCAATGCATACACCCGGACCTAAGCAGCCATTTACCACTTAATGATAGCAACACTGCTGAGATTGCTGTGTGAGACAACCAGTGAATGAATCACCACCTAACCATCATTCAAAGCAGCAGACACAGCAGCAATCAGGGATTCCTGGCAGCTTCACACAGAAGGCACTGTGACAGTTTTGTTCGTTCTCTGAGGAGGCTCAGTATATGTTAGGCCCAGTGGGACTTCTTCACTTTAAACTTCAAATACATAGGAAACAATCATGCAGATTTCTCTGAAGCCAGAGCAAATCTTAACACTGATTGTATGCTGCTTTATAAGACTACAGTGTTGGTATAGGACAATGCTGATATTTTTGGCAGTTAGGAACTGCCTACCAAAGAGAAACCAAGCTGGATTTAGGATATTTCAGCATTTGTTAAGCGGTACCACATTAGCAAGGTCACAGAAGCTCTTTTCCTCACTTGCTTACCTTCTTCTTTCAGAGATAAGTCTCTATGAGATATCTGGATGCATTTTTACTTGAACTTCATAATGAATGTCAAGGTTTACAGACTTCATTATCCAGACAGGAATAATTTTTGCCCTTTTTTTCAGTGATTTCATTTGTTAATATTAGAAGTAAAAAAAAGATAAGAAAACTCTTCTCTCTGTCAATTACCAAAACCTGATGAGGAAAAACTTCCAGAAAACAGTCTAGGAGCTTGATTAAGCTTCCTTGCTGCATTTTATCCTGGGTACTCAATATTCTACCCTTTCTAGTATTGTAGCATCTCCCTTGTTTTCTGGAAGAAACCACCACTGTATAAAGACAGACTTTAATGCTTATGCCCCAAATCAGATGCTGATATGGATAAAAAGAACCATACTGAATTACTCCACAAATATGAAATGGCTGCAATAGAGACCAATAAAATCTTTCCATCAGACATCTCTGAAAATAAAGAATTCTGCATTATACTACCTATTTAGGACAGAAGATTATCTAATGTAATTTATACTTCTTTGAGGGAAGAATATTCTCTTGTTCCTTCAAATTTTTAAATAGGCTGATACTGAAAAGATACAATCTGGATATTCTTTAAAACCATTTCTTTAAAACCATTCTTTCAATCATAAGCAAGTTTATGGAGAAGGCTAGCCTCAAGTTTACGTTATAGCTAATTATAGGTAGTATCATTTGCCTTGAATGTCCTGAGTTCTGGCCAACAAATTGTACTAGTGCGGATTAATGGCAGTGATTAGTCCTGTTGTCAATTTGGAAAAGCAAGCCGTGAGTCATCTGCCACAAGGTCTTTATGCAGTGCTTGACCAAGAAGTAATGCACTCTCACTCAAAAGGAGCACCTTGACTTTGCACTAAAACCACTTCAGTGCTGCTCAAACTTAATAGGAACTGATGTACTTTTCCTTCGAGGTGAAGTGCCAGGTGGAGCACTTCTGTTTGTAAGCAGACCCAGGGAGACAGGGAGAGCTGGCTGGACAGCAATGGCACACACACTGGCACCAAGCAGATGGCAGAGTACTACAGACTTAACCCAGACTTCATGCAGGTGGGCAGAGGGCCTGAGGAAGAGCTTCCTTAAACAAAGCGATCCTCTTTATGGCTATGCAGTGTGGGTCATTTCACTTCTGTGTTTGGTTCTCCTGGATTCCTCATTGTTACTACACTCTCTTAACAGAGCAGCATCTGTAAGCAATGGACTGTATTTCTGCCCAAACCTTGAAGACTTTGTCCTTCCATAGCAAAGCAATGCAGTCGTATTTTGAAAACTTTTTTAAAAAGTGCTAGTACCAACTCAGGACATTTTCTGCAAGTGCCTTGGGCCATTCTCTGCTGGAATTTCCCATATGGTAGTAAAACAAAGCCTTTATATGATTATATCTTAGGTATGTAAAATTGTTTTGCTTTAGAGGGTAAAATTGTTTCTTCTCTGATAGGCATACTCTAAAATTTAAATGTATATTTCATATGCAAGTGAGAAAAAACTTTTTTTTTCTGGCTGTGGTGATGCCTTAAGTTTTAGCTTTCATATTTTTCTGATTCTGCACTGCATTGGTATATAACTCTGAACTTCATATAAAGTGTTAGCAAGTTCTCTGCACAGGGTAGTTAGACTGAACAATCCTTTTACAGCAGGACAACCAAGGACATCGTTGCAGTTTCAGGCCCAAAACAACAGCCAATTGAGGAGAGCAAACTGAGAGGATGGGACTTCATAACCTGATGCTGTAATTGGACAATTAACCCCAAAGTGTAAATGGACCAAAACATGAAAGTGTGAAAAGTCATGACTGGGGATCCATCTTGGGTGGAGCCACGGCCAGGCTCTTGTATTACCCAAGGTGTACCCTTTGAAGGCCTTTTAAATAAATACCTACTTTATTCCTTTAACTCTGTCTAGCCTCTGTTCCAGGTAGCCTCACAAGACATCACTGGCAAACAATAGAATGAACTTTCCTATAAAACTTGCAGATTTTCACAAATCTCAGCTGTGCAAAAGCAAAGATTGTTTCTCAATTAGCTTTCTTCTGCCTTAATATCCAGCAGAATGTGTTTATGCCTATGCATTTTTATTGTAAAGTACTCTCCTGTATAGACTTCTCTCCCTGGATGAAAGAGAACACATAATAGCTGTTAACCACATTATTAATGGGGCCAATATGCATTAGCAATACTTTGGTTGCATATGTGTTTTTTAAAGCTATTAAACAGAGGGCATCTTGCTTTTGAAAGACATGAATCACCCTGAAGTCTACTTTCCAAACTGTCTTTGTTCTTAGACCTTCAGCAGCTCTATTCTGGGAAGTGCATTCCTTCCTTCCATGCTTCTCTACCCTCCTTTCTTCTGCCTGTATCCATAAACTCTCATGCTTAACAAATCTTACCTCATGCTAACTTTCACTACCATAATGAGCAGGTCATTCATAAAACTGACTGTGTGAAAGGACAGCAAACTTGTGGCTTAGGCCAGCTCAGCTTTAGATCACCACCCGCTCTTGAGCAGCTGTTAAAGACTGGTGATGACCTGACTGTAGTTAACCATCTGTCAGAAGTAAGAGGAAAAAGTGAAAAATGGATGCAGATTGGACAATTTCCCAAGAAAGGTGCTCCTATTTTTGTTAAGAGTGCTGAGACAGCTCAAATCCCATAATTCATCTTTTTCTTTCTTTAAAGAAAGAGTTATGAATCAACCATGAGCTACACAGGTTGGCATGGACACACTTCTGGACAGTCAGTATAAGGCTTCCCAGTAAGACCTGATTTAATGGTTTGTAGTTAGGACTCAAAAATAAATGCTTGCTAATTAGTTATGTGGAAGTGGAGGGAGTTTCAAGTGCAGGATGGTGCCTCATAAAGGGAGAGACCCAGTCCCCACAGCTGTAGCTGCCTGGCAGCCCTCTTGGGTTTTTTTTGGGGGGGCATGTTTTTTTGTTTGGGTTTTTTGGTTTTGTTTGTGTTTTTTTGGTGTTTTTGTATGTTTGGGGGTGGGGGGTTGATTGTGGTTTTTTTCAGTGGTGGCAGTCAACAATCTTTTCTACAGGAAATTCTGAGTTTTCATTCTATTGTCATCATTACTTCTCACCTTAACAGCAATGTCATAAATCCATTTTTTTTGATTTTTGGGTGCATTCTAAAAAAGACTTACTGTTTCCTATTAGCTACTTGTTCTTAAAAACTTGTATTAGCCATTCTAATTTTTCTCATGTAATTTCTGCTATAATATAAAACTTCCTTATTATGACTCCTGGTTATAAAAGACTCCTGGTTATCTCAAATAACATTTTGGATTTTAGTTATTGGTGTACTTAATTCTTTGGAATTCCCATTTTATTCAACACTTTCCATTGATTCTGAGATACTTCTGTTGATTTCTCATGAAACATCTATGACCCAAGTAAAAATTTTAGAGATCTGAGTATCTTTCTAAGCAGTTTATAATTTTTTTATCACTTTATATCAGGTTAGAGTTTACAAAGCTAGAATCCTAATTTTATGGAAATACCCTGCTTATATTTTAAAATTATTATGTCTACTTTTTTATCAAGAAATGAAATATTGTGTAACTCTTACCAGTGCGGAGAGTCTCTTCAAATCTGTTCAGAATTAAATGCTTGAAAAGACATACATTTGTGAAAAAATGCTTTTCTAAATATTTATTTTCGATATGTTGCATATAGATGTACATCTATATGTATGAATGTGTGTTAATATGCACATATATATATTTAGTATCTTGACTGTTCTGGTTTTTCAGTTCTGATATTTGGTCAGAGACATAATGGAAACAACCAGTGGTTTGGATTCTGGTTGACAAAAGCTGGATATTCCCTCTGTTATTTCTTTCTGTGTGCTGGTTACTTCCCTGCAGAAAAGGAATCTTTAATCTAACTGCTCTGATTGGTTCTCTGGCATTTTGTGGGGCTGTTGCAAACATAAGTGGAACAGCACACCTACATCCTAGATTTGTAGGGCTAATGATAGAAAGTTCCATTTACTATGGAATTTTCTGTTTGCAATAATACTATTGAGCCATCGCATTACTTTGAGGAGCAGATGAAAGGAAAATGAGTATTTCTTGCTTCCAAAATGGAGATGCTCTTCAGCTTTGCTATACAGGTTGAAGGCACAGATCTTTAATGCTTTAATTGGGATCTAATCTTACAATAAAGCTGTGAGTAGTTTAAACCAAAGTATTTTTAGTTTTTTTCATATTTTTCATTTGCATACATTAATATAGAAGAAAGAACAGCCAGTTAAAGCACTCTGGAGACACATTCAGGATGGAAAGGTATGTGTGATGGCAAACCATTAAACAATATTATAAGAAATGGTGTTACAAAGGAATTGGGCTGGAATAAGATGGAAAAGATCACTGTGGGGGCAATTTGGATATTTTTTTCTTCTTTTCTAGTGTGTGGAGTGTTTTTAATAAATTAATAAAATTTTAATTAATATGAAATGAGATCCATATCAGAAATTATCAAAGTAATTAGTTAAGCAGTTAAAATTATGAACTTTGACAAGTCATTTCCACAAGTCACTATGACACTGATTTCATAAATTGAAATGCCAAACAAGATTTCTGGTTTAAGGAAAAATGACACAATAGGTGAAGCTGTATATAAATAAATGCCAGGTGATGGTTAGATCTTGATACAAGAGCACTTAGTTTTAAGAAAATATCATCTTAATGAGAAATAGAAGTCAAAAGTCAAACCAAGTATAAGGAATTACAAGGAAAGAAGTAGGGGACAAAATATAAAGCAATTTTATGCCAGTGTTTAAATCCAGAGTGGAGTTGTACCTATACTATGTACAACCCTTGCACAGTTCCTGACCTCCAGGAGATGGAAAACATCAAGAGCTGTGTAGAGCCTTGAGAAGTATGGACCAAACACCATCCAAGGAATAGGCTGGGATCACTTCTGTCTGGAAAAGAGATGGATGAGGACAGGGAAGAATAAAATTTCCAGTGGCTTAGAAGCTGTGATTAGAAGTGATCACGCATAGTCTATTCCTATACAAGAGCTATGGAGTGTAAAGTGAAACTGGCAGGTTCAAAGAACAGACAACACATACTGCGGATGGTCAACTTTTCCTGCAAAACGTTGTCCATCCTAAAAGCTTCCACGGGATTAACATAGCAACTGGGAACGCTGATGAAAGAAAAAGCTATCAGGTGTTAAATAAGCAGATTTGACCTCACTCTGAAGAAATCATTGTCTGACAGACCTTAGAATATTCTAGAGAATTGTTTTTATATGCTTGGCCTTTTTCAGATTCTTCCCCAGGGGAGGCATGGATAGGACTTGAGACATGCATTGGGATAGATAGATTTTATGAGTACATCTGTTATATGCATCAGCTAGGGAGAGAGGGGATACCCATGTATTTTTAAGTTCTCTTTGCATTTAATTTAATTTCTATTCTTTATTGTGTTTTCATAGGATAAAGAGAACAATTATGACAAACTGCAGATAGCATTTCTGAACATTGATGGAAGAATGTTTAGAATGTAATTCTTGACACCAGGTGTCCTGCATTCTTTTCCAAGTATGTCACAATATCATAGTTTTAGAGCTTTTGATAGTTTTGCTGTGATGGGAAAACATATTCTTCTAATATGTTATAAAGAGGAGGAGATCTTCAGTGTTTACCCAATTTTTATTTAATTCATACAAACTGACTCCTGAAAAAGAAATTGAGGTTAAGAAATAAAATATAGAATTATAAAATCTTTGAGACTGCAGGGGATCTCTGAATATTTTCTGCTTAAAGCAGAGTAACTTATTGTTAAGTTTAGGCATTGTTTAAGACCATGTCTAATCATATTTTGAATATATTCAAGTGTGGACTCTCTACAACCTCTCTGGGCAAAATGCTACAGTGTTCGACCACCTTCATCATCAAAAAAGCACTTTTTTTTTTCTCATGTTTAAATGGTACTTCCTGCATTTCAATTTGTGCCTTTTGTTTTTTCACTGAATACCACTGAGAAAACTCTGGCTTCATCTAGAAATATATAGCTAAAAATTGATCATGAGTAACGAGACACTGTGTGTGAGAGTGAGACTATGTTTCTAAGGCACTAGATTAGTTGAAGATCTAGAATTGTCTTCTTTTGGAGGGTTGATGATACAACTTGAATTTCAGAGTTTAATGATGATATGAGATTATGTGATGTGAAGACTGGCCCCATGTTTTTTACAAAAAAAAAAAATCAGATTTTTACAAAAAACCTTGTGAGAACTGCTCTCATCCCTGCTATTTTCCAGTTAAAGGTTGGCTAGCATCATCTGGATTTTGAGATGTTTTTTCAGCTGCAAATGGCTAACACAAGAGAGAGAATACCACAGCTATCACTGCATCTCCTTTAAAATGGTTCATTTGCCTCAGGCTTTAGGATTTAGCTGTAATGAAGATGAAAGATTGATGGCTGACTGCTGACCTACTTTGAGGAAATGAAAGAGCAGGTGGCATGCTGCTGACTAGGAAAGTAAAAGACTGTACTAAATGCAGAGAAATAAAGCATGGCTGAATAAAGTCTCTTTTACATTACAGCTTCTTTTCAGTAGCCCAATACAGAATAATACACATCTGGAAACCTCAAAACCTCTTTTATATCTCTGCATGTGTAAATATATTTAACCTATTTGAAATAGTTATTTTCATTTTACATAAGAGGGCTCTATCACTTATTGCTAGGGCTTTGAATCTGTCCAACTGTCACAGTGTATTGTAGAAACTAATAGGAAAAGCTAGATGAGGCAAATTACAAAAAATGTAATGCTTAAAGTGTGACAGATGTGTCAGTGTTTTCAACAAAGTCTTCTCCAAATTTTGTTTAACCTTTGGCAAAAGAGAGACACGTTCATCTAAACTCAGAATTAAGGTGCTCCCAACTGTGTGTCGAAAGTGTTTAAATATTGTTGTGAACCAGCCCTTCAGAAAAGAGTTGCTACCTTTCAACTGGGAGCAGTATGCTCTACTTTGTGTCAGGAACTTCATGCATGAAGCATGAGAAGGGCCTGGAGAAAAATATTTTCAGCTTCTTGGTAGCACTCTTGTGTTTCAAGCAAACCAGTAATACATTGGTGAATGCAGTTAATGTTGAGCACCAAATATGTCTGTACCTTCTCATAACCCATAAGTTTTTATAGAGAATGGCCTGATTTTTAAGCTAATTGTTTTCATTAAAAAGCAGCTATCTTCCATGTTTTGGAGCAGGTACAGAAGAGAAGAGCTATATTGCCTACCTAATGGGAAAAGGACTGAGCTGCAAGCCCAGAGACTGAGTTGTAAGCGATCATATTCCCTTTACAGCTTGCATTTCTGCTCTTGCAACAGCCCTCATTGATAACTGCAGTGTCATGCTGACATCCTGAAATGAGAGGAAGTTTTACAAACTAAGCAGATCCCTCTGTATTCAGCTTCAGATGGCAACAGGACCCTAGGATGTCATTTAAGACATCCAATTCTCATTCCTTTGGAGAAGAATCAAAGGGGTGTGTCATTTGGAGAATAGTCAAAGGTGTGTAGCTCTGACTTCCCCTTCGGTAAATTATTATAAAGGTCCAAGTATGTGACAAAAGGCATCTTCGTGTATCTTTACACTCTTTCCCTTTAACTGCGAGAGTTTTTAGCTTATTCTTTGGGTGCAACACATGGGAAGTACCAAGCTATGAGTCTGTCAATTCTGTAACTATTCCCAAGAACTTTCCTTTCTTAAAGTCTGGAAATAAAAATCAGATTTTATCTTCTGACATTCAGCCCATATTCTAAAACAACCTAGTAACTCATGGTTATTTTTGTACTGTCTTCCTTTGTTCTGCATCATTGAAATAGGAGATGGCTAGAGGAAGTCGGCCTTTACTATTTTGGTGTTATTCAAAGCTTGAGAGTGATTTAGAGGGACAAAGGGGGAGAAACATGTATGTTTCTGTGTGAGTTTATGTGCTGAATCCTTTTTTTTCTTCCTTCCATCCTGTAAAGCATTCTAGCTAGAAGAAAACTTATCTTGGGGTTGGGTTTTTTTTGTATTTTTGGTGAGTATAGGACAGCTGCAGGATCTTTTTCCTTTGTGTACAAATAATAATAAGTATTATGTATGTGTATCCTGTAAAAGACAAAATTTCATTGCAAAAATCTTTTTACTCAAAAGAAGTCTGATTTCCAAGTTGTTGTATTAATACTTATGGGTGTGGCTGTCTCAGGGTGTAGGAGTTGTGCCATCAAGACTTCCTTTTCTCTGGTTTTGATCTGTCTCACCAGGTGTCTGGCAGCTATTCATACAAGGCAAACTCGTTTGCCTGCACTCCTAGAACACACTTGATAGACTCTCCATCATTTGTTTGCACCATATATAGCTCACTGAGAACAGACCCTTGTGAAGCTTTGCATAAAAGCTCTCAGAAGGACAAAAAAATTACTTATTTTATAATGTTAAATTTAACTTATGTAACAAATTGAAACCTAATATTAATATTTTGAAAATAATTTGGTGTTAGGATGATTCAGAATCTTTTTAATCTTTCATGAATAATAAGGCTGCCTATAAACAATAGTGATATGGAAAAAGGAGAAGCCCTTTTTCTCTTGTTCTTGCTTGGAAAAAGCCATGAGAAACAGGAGTGAAGGTGAGGGTGACCTAAAAAAGAAAGGTAAGAGGAGCAGAAGATTATTCTTTGAATCAGAGTCCCACAAGTCATCAAATGAAGAAACCAAGGCAAAAAATACATGTCTACCCGTGAAAAGGCTTGTGTCTGGGCATAAGAAGGAAACATCTATAAAGAAAATACCAAGATAATTATTTATTGTCATAAACAGACTGCAAAGTGGTAACTGAATAGATGGTTTTTAAAAGGTTAATGAAGTATAGCCATTAAAATGGTGGGGCTTGGAGTATTTTAGAATTTAGGACTATTTTAGTGCAGTTTGTAAACATAAATTTAAAAGACAACTGTAGCTTTAAAAGATTTATTCAGAATATTCCATGGAGAAGTGATGTCAGTATTCTTCTGTGTTAGAAATCATAGAATCATGGAATCAGAATCATAGAATAGTTTTGGTTGGAGGGGACTTTAAAAATTATGTAGTTCCAAAACCCTGCCATGGGGAGGGGCATCTTTTACGAGACCAGGTTTCTCAGAGCCCATATTTCTCCTAGGTGACACAGATACAATTTTCCTTTTGTATAACATTAGAAGGAAATTTACTGCCATTGCTACTGAAAGATGTAAAATATGTCTATCCCTAGTTGTGATTTGAATACAAAGCTGAGAGGATTAAAGTAAAGGTGAATCCTGAGATGGACATACTCTGTGGCATTTCTAAATTGATTTTGACCTAACTTACATCCATTTAATTCACATCAGAACCTTGCTGGTGTACAGGTATTAATATAAAACCTTTTTCCAATTCTGCAGTTTTTTCAACAGTTTAACTGACTTATTTTAACTTCTATAAATTAAGCCAGTGGTGTTTTTTATGCAGACAAGCTACCATTTTCCAAGCTATCAGGTTACCTGTCATAAAAGCATTCACTCTAGGTGGCACAAATTGAAGGATTGGAATCTTGTCTATTAGGTATTTTGATATCTATTCGAGTCTATCAGTGTATAGAGATAAAAAGTATGACTTGTAAAAATTTAGTTTTCTTTGGGATTCAGTTTTTACTTGATGTTGTCAATGGAATTATTCATCATAAACAATTTGTGGGATTTATGATAGGAGTGGTCTGTAAAAAATCGTTTGGTAGTAATTTCATTACTGTTTTCCCACATTTTCGGTCACAACACTCCTTTTGCTTTTCCTCCATGTTTTCCCAGCTCTTTCAATGAACAGAACTGTAGCTTCTTCTCTTTGATGTATGTCCCTTTTGATTAGAAGATCATCAATTATTTAGATTGTTCCAAACCTTGCAGCCTTATACTTTGAACATAAGACTGTAAGTAGAGCATTTTGAAGATCAGTGCTTAAAAATAGGTCATGTTTTTCAAGAGACCAGCCAATAGAGTGCTTGAAAATCTGGAAAATCTCCTGATTAACATTCAGTATTTGTTAACCTAATATGGACTGTTTTTTCAACATTAGCTGTATTACTTCCTCTATTTAGAGAAGTCATCTAGCTTATATACAACATTTAATGCCAGTTGTATTATTAGCAGTATCTGTTAAAGAACAATGATAGTCAAGGGGTTTTGCTGAAGGAAAAGAAAGTATTTTCTCACCTTCCCTTTAACATCCATTTCATACTGTTTGGTAACCTTATGAAGTTATCAGCGTTGTTTTGCTAGGATAATTATTTGGTGCGTGTGCTTTATTATTATTATTAATAGTAATAATAATATTTTGCATTTCTGAAGCACTTTTCATCTGCCAACCTCACTTCTTTTTACAAACAGCTAATTAGACTTCAAAACACAGTAAGTGGTGCTATACCCACTTTTCTGCAGGGCAGTACTGGAGGGCAAACCATGCTGCCTCTCAGTAGGCAGTCCGGGATGCTTAAGAGGCTGAGTAGGAACCCCCATGAATATGAATTGTGAATTAATATGCCATGAGGCAAGTTTTCCTGCTTATTCCAACTAATTAGCTCATGGCCGGATAATGAAAAGGACAGAAATTTCAGACTGTTCCCTGCAACTGTGTGCTGAAAAGTTTTCTCCTTATCTCATTATATGGGAGTGAAATCATGACAACCACAGAGCTTTTCACAGTACTTTCATACACCAGAGAGAAGTTCAAATGAAACTAACTACTTACACATATTTGTTGATTAAATGATGTTTTCCATCCTAACCTGTGTAAGTGGTGATAGTTCTATTTCTTCCAGCTTTGCTTCTTTCATTTTATTGTTCTTCAGATGAGTCCTGGCCGACTGCTTTCAACAGTGTTGCTACTGATACTTGTCTCGTTTCAGTGGCTCTCCAAGCACTGGCTGTCATTCTCAAGTATATTAGAAATGTACACTGCACATAAATGCTGAGAGAGGATCAATTATATCATCAAACCACAGATTCAGTTTATCATCCTCCTTTCAAATAAGGAGGGTAAGGGGAGTGGATACTATCTATTTACCTCAACTTTAGTCAGGCTTTTGACCCTGTCCACCATATCCTCATAGAGAAACTGTTGCTGACGATGAGCAGACAGCAGTTTGAAAACTGAATAGCTGACACCGGAAGGTGGTGATCAGCAGCAAGAAGTCCAGCTGGAGGCCAGTAGGTAGTGGTGTACCCTGGGCTCAGTCCTGGATACACCCTGTTCAACATCTTCACTGATGATCTGGATGATGGAGCAGAGGGTACCCTCGGCAGGGTTGCTGGTGGTGTGTAACTGGGAGGGCTGGCCAGTACGTAAGAGGGTTGGGCTGCCATCCAGAGGTTCCTTAAAAGTCTGGAGAAATGGACTGACAGGAAGCTCAGGCAATTCAATGAAAAGAAATGACAAGTCTTTCACCCAGAGTGAAACAAGCCTGAGTACCCTGGAGGCTGACCAGGTGGAAGTAGTTCAGCAGTGAAGGACCAGGGCTTCTAGGAGACACCACATCAAACATAAACCAAGAATGTGCCCTTGTCATAAAGGTGGCCAATGGGACCCTGGGCTGCATTAGGCAAAGCACCGACAGCAGGTGAAAGGAGGATCCTTCCCTTCTACTCACCACTGGTGAGGCTGCACCTGGAGTGCTGTGTCTAGTTCTGCGCTCCCCAGTACAGGAGAGACAAGGACATTTAGCAGAGTCCAATGAAGGACCACAAGATGAAGAGACTGGAGCATTCCTCCTATGAGGAAAGGCTGAGAGAGCTGGGACTGTGTGTAAGTGTATATGATACACACACACACACACACACATATATATATTACACATGCTATACATATAGCTATGTATATAAATACCTGAAGGGAGGGGACAAAGAGGATGGAGTCAGGCACTTTTTAAAGGCACTCAGTGATAGGACCAGAGGCAGCGGGAACAACCTGAAACACGGGAGTTTTTTACTGAACATCCAGGAAACACCTTTTCACTCTGAGCCTGACTGAGCCCTGGCACAGGTTGCCCAGAGACACAGAGGAGGTATTCTCATCCTTGGAGATATTCAAAAGCCACGTGGATATTGTCTTGGAAAACCTGCTGTAGGTGGCTCTGCTTGGGCAAATGTGTTGAACAAGATGACTTCTGGAGACCCCTTGTTACCATAGCCAGTCTGTGATTTTTTGATTCTGTAAAATAAAAAAGGTGGATTTCCTAAGATTCTACCTCAGGGCTACTTGGGATTTCCTCTCTGCTACTAATTTTACCTTAGTTTCCATGGAGCCAAAGCAGAGGAGCAGAAGAAATCAAGTAATGAAGCCTACAACTAGTTTCTCAAGGGAATGAGGAGCTGAATAAAGTAAATTGATATGAAATAAAACAGGAACTATTGCTCACTTCATTGAATGCTTAAAAAAATAACAGAAGTATGTCTTTGAATGCAGTACTCTCTGGACTGATATTTCCCATCATTTTCTAGTACCTTTAATTTTCCCCTATTATATTTATTAGTAGTATCATTTTTAAACAACACCATTTAATGCTTTCTGAAATATGTTACGGACACAGAGGATATTAAGACCAGTGACATCATTTAAGTCTTGTTTTAAGAACAGAATGAGATATAGATGGCTGTCCTACACACAGGTGAATTTCAATATAATTTTTTACTTAGGTTTTAAAAAGAAAGTATTCACTGTTCACAAATATTTGTCCTAGAGACTGGGTGAAGAATCACTGTGATGTGAAATGAAATGCATCATGTACATAGTCAGCACAAATAGTGAAGTTTATTGTACCTCATGTTTAGTATTTGAAAAAGAGTAGGGTAAAAATACTGGTAGAATTTCCTGTTCTTAACAACCACAGTACAGACTGTCATTTTGTTATCTGTGTCTCATGAAAGAGCTCATCATAACACATACATCATAGATTTTTGGTCTCTGCCTTTTTTTCTTACCAGTTATACTGCTGATTCAGGCCCTGACTCTGCAAGCTATTGTGCACAGCTACCAGCATGTGCTCACTGCCCGAACTGTTGCTTTTCTGAACACTCGCAGTATTCATTTTACCATCAGATCCTGCATTAAGATATTGGACATTGTTTAGGGGGTCGGGGCGATATTTTTTTTGCTTTTTTTTCCCTCTTCTTTCTCCTTTGTTTGTTTTTGTTTTTGTTTCGTTTTGTTTGACATTTTGGTTTTTTGTTTGTTGTATTGCTTCTCATTAAAGAAAATAAATATTCTGTGGAGAGGGTCCAGGTGAAAGAGTGCTACTTTAGTGCTCCAAGGGGGAAATATGGTTAGAGGGCAAAAACATTAAGGTGGCATGTTGTAAAGTCAGTAACTACTGGGAAAACTCCAAGGAGAGGCTGATAATCAGAAACTCTAATGTATTCTAAGGAAAAGAGTTAGGAAACTGGCAAGCAGACCAACTAATTTATTAAAAAGATGTTAAGAACTCAAAAGCCACCAAGAACCACTGTAATGGAAAATTACATGGATCATCAAATACAGACTATAGACTCAGTGAAAACCAGTATTCTATGGATTTCGTTATGGACTTACATGAAACTTGGGTGAAAATAATTCACTTTTTATAACACTAGAAAGAGTGACTTATCTCAAGATAATGACTCCAAGGTCTTCAAGCTTCAGAATAACAATATTCCCTTATGTGACCTATTTTATGTGTTTTGGCTGGTACTGCTGAACAGCTGCAGTCACTCTGATCTCCTCTCTTAGTTTTGCAGAGAACTGTTTGGTCTGTAGGAATGACCATTAATCATGCTATCCCTAAGGTGCTCCAAGGATAATTCAGATGGAAAAAGGGCTATAACAGTAAGTGATATCACTTCCTGAAAGAACAAACTATGAGTAATAAAAATGATCAGAGAGTTTTGTTTCGGAAAGCTTCAAATCCATCTTTTTCTTCTCTTGCTTGTTGTTTTCATGTAACATATGTCTGTTATCAGGACTTCTTCCCAATACCCAGCAATACTGAATATTGGAAACAAGAACACACTGCTGTATATTGTGACTTTTTAAAATTTTGAAAAGCATTTTTTGCATGTCCATGTTTTAGCAAGAAAAAGTGTGTGTGTATATATATATATATATATATATATATATATATATATATATATATATATATATATATAATTTTTTTTTTTTTTCATTTAGCATTATGGCAATACCTGTGGGTCTCCTGGCTGGGACACTAGAATGATTAACAGCTAACTTTGCTGAGTGTTTATCTTGCACATCATAAAATACACTGGGCATGTACAGGCGTAATTTTTACCTCAAAATTCCCCTGATAGCAGATGTATTTGCTGAATTGCTTCCTGTAGTGTAAAGCAAGTGCAATGGCGCTCAGTGCAAGAGCTCAAACTGGTCATCGCTCCTCCCAGAAATCCCCAGGCTGTGTGCTGTTGCTCATCTGAGGCCAAAATAGATGCTGTCCTGAGAAAGTGTTTTGAAATGACTTGTAGAAGACTTTTATCTTCTTACACATGATATTAATATGCTATAGATTTTTCATTTTCCACTAAGTGCTTTTATTGTAAGAAGTCTTGCTTGTGCTTGTGCTTTTCCCACTTTTTTTTTTTTTTTTGATTCATTCATTCAGCAATTTGTTATGCACCCTGTCAACTTTCAGATCGGATGTCTCCTATCTGCTCTCCTCCTCTTTCCCCTGTTTCCCTCCCAAACACCTTCTCCTCAGGAATGTAGTCAAAAGTTTGGCTCTTTCACTTTTGCCATAAACTGCATCTGCTCCTCAGTCAGGTTCTCCGTGGTTGTGGTCTTTGGTGAGCCAATGTAATGAGTCTCTTTTAAACTTTTCAGAAAAGGTCATTTGTCTTTTTGGGTTGATTATTTGAGTTGACCATGAAGGAAGGGGAAATCTGAAACTTTCTTGCCTGGATTTTATTTGCTTCTTTGAGTGGAAAAAAAAAAACAAAATTAAGTGTCACTAAACTGAAAGAACTATGGATTTTGTGTAAGTAAGTCCTGAAAGGGTGCTGGTTTCGAAGCCCTTCTTCACTTAAAGAGTACATTTGCATCTCAACATACATCTACTCTTTTTGTATTGTAAGTATCTGATAAAACTGTACCAGAATTGTCTGCTATTTCTTGCTTCCCTCCCAGATCCAACTTGTCCTAAATGAACTTCTATTCCAAAAAAATACAGCCACTAAAGGAGCAGTGACATGTGTATTCAACACATCTGCACAGACTTTCCAACTGAACCCACAGGAAACACATATAAACCATTTTATTGCTTATGTGAGCAGAATTGTTTTCTTCCGGACTTGTCAGCCCAGCATTCCTGTTTATTTTGAAACAACCAGGTCCTGCAATTTTTTTTTTCCTTTTGCTGCGCACAGTTGCATGTCTAACAGAAAAATGAACTCAAGTATAACCCTGAGTCAATTCCTGTTGAAACAGATGAGAAAATATTGTAGAAATTAGTGTCTTTGAACTGATCCAGATAAGTATATAAATGTTCTTCTTTCCTCCCCCTCATTCCCTGGGTGCCTCTCTCTCATCTTCTCTTTTCATTCTTTCAAGCTACCTCCTTTCCAGATTACTTCTTTCCTCTTTATTCATTCATTGTTAACCTACTACATCTCTTAACTCAGCTTTTGCCACTGAAAGCTTCCTCTTTCAAGGAAAGATATTTGTTTTTCTCTCCTCTGCTGAGGATATACCGGTTGTTGGTTAACTAGAGTACTTCCTTTTCTGCTACTGTATCTCTGCATGCACCAACTTTGCCCAGCTAGTGTTCCATAATGTGGAAGAAAAACATTAGGAGCACTGCTACTGTTTCTTTCTAACTGTTGTAATTTTAAAGGTGACCATTTTGCCGAAAGACAAGCTGTAAAGCATACCCCCTGTTTTGTCACTGGAATATCTGCATTCAATACAGATCAAGTCTATCAACTTCTGAAACTGTATTTTCTTTTTCCCTTGCCTTTAGTGTGTAACTAGATGTAGTTAACAATGTGGCATGAAGATGTGCACCTGTAAGTGGGAAGTTATTCTCCTCACAAAATTTTTAATCTTAAAAATAAAATAGAAATAAAAAGCTAAGAAAATAAATTAATCTTTAACTAATTAACAATACATTTTCTTAATAGAACTCTATCATAAATGTTCATACATGCAAAAAATGCTTGTTCAGAGAGAATTACAGAAGTGCACCCTTGCCCTAACTGCAGCATCAAAAGTGCATTTTTTGGTGTTGGAGCAAACAAAGCACTTGTTTTTCCAGACTACTCTGTTCAGTGCAGTGGTTCATTCTATTCTAACACTACTGTTACCCTTCTCTAAGGCACTTCACCTGAAAGCTTTTCCAGACACTGACAGTTGTCTGACCCAATCGTCGCTTCAACTTAAACTTTTATACAAGCTTAACACCTTCTCTGGGCCCTTGATTCATGTGTCAACCTTCAAATATATCTTCTTGTGCTGAAAAAAAAAAAAAGAAACCAAAATATTTTATCTCCTTCAAACTGAGAACCCCAAAATAAATAGCAGAATGAAATGTTTCATATGACAGCCTATCTCCTACAGGAGAGCTGTGAAGTGCATAGACAGATGGCTTCTGCAGGCAAAGCATATTCTCAATGTGCAATAAATCAGATTTTTATAAGTATTCTTGTCTTTTTTTTTGAACTCCTGTTATATGAAGATTATTGTTAACTGTTAAAGAATGGGCTATCGATTTCATCCTCAGTGCTGAATGGGAGAAGATCATCATTCACTTGAGACTTCTCACTAGCAAGACTCTCCTGAGAGGCAATCAAGAGTGGTTTGTTCTCCAAAAATATTCTAGTTTTGAAAGTGACACACAGATTATACATTTTTAGAGTCAATCACCTTTGACAGTTCTAGCTCCATTCTTTCCGTCAATGTATATAATGGTTACTTTTAGAGTACAAACATCTGACGCATAAGGAAAAGTTTTTCTTCCCTGGAATAGAGAATTTCCACTGCTCACTGTTATCTGCTCATCCCAACAATAGTGAACCAGTGATATTTTAGGGTATGACATTTTATAGTGCTTATCTTCTTCCCTGTACTCAACTCTTCTCTATAACTGCTGCATATTCTACACTGCCTGCTCAGAAAGTAGAATCCAGTGGACTGTTTTGCCTTCTTTTCCTTTTCTTAATAGTCCCCTTGGCACTCTAATACATTTTGAAAGAGCCATGTCTGCTTCTGTAGCCAGGGGGAACTGTCAGACTTGACAGACTGCTGAGCTTCTTCCCTTTAGCAAGCCAAGCCAGGTCATAGATTGGGGAAAAAAATTTAAAAAGCAAACCACATTTGGGAAAATTTGTAACTGAGACTTCACCCTGGCAAAGAGAAATCCTGAGCCAGATCTGGGTGAGAACCAGGAAGAAATGGGTCAGAGAAAGCAGCATAAAACAGAAGTGCTGTTAAATCTGTCATGGTGAACAGAGTAAATGACCATGGTCAAGCAAGGTCAGTGTTTGTCAGCACTGTTCAGTAGGCTGTGATGAAAAGCCTCTCACCAAAGACAGAAACAGTTCCTGACCTACAAGTCTAACCTGGAAGGGAAAGGGCCTGTCCCTTATTCTTGCAAATGTAAGTGGTTTTGTTGATAGAAGTCTCCGTTCTACTGGGGTATTAGTTTTGTGTCTTCTGCATCATCTTTTGTATGAACTAATTAATCATTAAGTTTCCACCTGATTTCAGTGGTGAAGGTTTGAGCAGTGCTTGTATTCAGACTTTAAATCATGACTTTTCAACTAAGAACAAGATGTACCAGTCAATGGCAAGCTTGCTGCAATAGCCGAGCTGTTGTAGGAATACAAATTCCACCTGTAATCTTTCACATAGATAAAAGCCCTATCCTTAGAATACTACTTGGCAACTTTATTGGTCTTTTATAGTGCAGGGGGTGTTGTACGTAAGATGTAGGTAGTAGCATTTTTTTACTAAAACAGAATCTGCCAAACATTGCCTATGCCATTCTGCTATTAACCTGAATTCCTTTCCTTATCTTTTTATTTCTCTTTTATTGTTAAGATCCTGGAATATTATGAGAAGGACAGTGCCTTTCTGGGTTTTGGTGCACACAAGAAGAAAAGCAGTTGGGAGCCCAGAAGTGAGAACTAGGAAAAATATAGACAAAGAAGAGCACCAGTGATGCTGGTTGGTTATGGTAACTGGCAAAAGTGAATGAATAACATCTACAACTTAAAGTTTCTTACCTTGAGTGAAACACATGTATTTCAGTGTGTGGTTTAGGCTTTTTAATAGGCTTATCTCTTATGAAGCAAGAATAGTATTCTGCCTGTGCATGCAGGACTTTTCTCAGTGGCATGTAATCCTGTACCAGTTTTCTGAAGCGCTGTCATAACCAAAATAGGGATATTTTTTGCAAATACTTTATCTTATGGTTTACTTTATCTTATGGCCTTCACTCTATGTTTTGTCATACTCTTTTAATGCTACATTATTTGCTTTTCAGCCTTTGAGGGTGGGCTCTGGTGGCTGCTGTGTACCCAGTGTAGCTAGTATATTTGTCTAATTCACAGTTCACATGTAAATTACACCATAGTTTGCATCTCTTATATTTAAGGAAAAAATCAAAATTATCTTTCATTGTTTGTTTGGTATTTCCTTTAGTTCTGTCCTTCCCTTTGTTTAAGTTTCTTCTTCTGAGAATACAAAAGACTTGTACTTTTTCTGGGGAAATTTCGCAGTATTTATACTTCGTTTAGAAATCCCTTCCCCTTGGTCTGCAGACACTTAGGTTTCACTGGTTAGCTCCCTCACACCTGAAATTCTGCACCTGGGCATACTCCACCTAAGTGGATGTTCACCACCATGCTGTATCTCAAGCTTTCCTCTACGTATACCTCTTCAGGCATTTGGTCTAGTATCTTGTTGTAAGAGCCATTCTGATACATACAAGCAGTATAAGTTCCTCTGAAAGCATAGCAGTGTCAGATGCTTTGGCTAAAAAAGTAGAGGGACTCTTCTTGATTCAGCCACTCCAGCTGGGGTGTGCCCCATCAGCCTGCCTTTTGTACTCTACTGCCTTTTTCTTTCTCCTTGTAGCCCAGCATAACCAGTTTCTGGTTTCTGTTAGGACCAACAGCAGTTTCTACACCTGGGACTGCAGGTGTCATGGTGGTTCAGCATCTCCTCATCTACAGCTCCTTGTCCTCAACAAGACATGTATTATACGACTGGGGGTTCCTACAGCTGCCCTATCTGGGTTCCCCAAAAATGTTGGAGTAAACTCTCTAGAGGTTTTACCTGAAGCTAGGAAGATGGTTTTCTGTACTGGAGAAACTTTGGTGTGTGACTTCCTAGCATAACTCATCCTTTTCTGGGAGTCCAAAACCGAAGGAGGGTGTGATATCAGACACACCTCTCTCATTAGTTTTTTTTCTTGGAGTAGTGTTTGTGGCTCACTGCTCAGTGTGCTGCTGCTTTGAATCTCGTTCAGAAGAGTGCTGTGGAGAGTGCAGGCAGCTGACACAGCATGGTGGATTGCACTTCAGAAGAAGATGCCAACCACTTCAAAGTCAGACACCACAATGCCGGGTCCCACACTGTGTCTGCATCCTTTTAGCACAACACACCTTTACAATTTTAATTTTGATCTTTTAATCTGGCACTGACAGAAAGCACTTAAATCATCTCTTTCACCTGTTGTGTATTGCAGAAATGCACTTTCATGCTAAATGACTTCACTCAGTCCTGCATGCAGCCTGTCTGGTCCTCAGCTCAATAATCAGGCAGGCTGGGAAAAGGCAGGGCAGGTCTGCGCTGCCTTTGGATAAGCAACTTGGACAAGCCAATGAGCTACAGGATGTTGAATTCCCTGACTGGAATGCTGTTTTCTTGTTGAGCCATGGTATACTCGTTAATTGTCACTTCCCAACTCTGCTCCCTCAGTGTGCTGGGTCTTTCCTTTGCGTGCTGGTCCTCAGAAATGTCAAAGAATTCAACAGTAGCCCCACACAGTGTCAAATATCCTCCCAGATCACTGTACATCTGGAGACGTCACTTTTCATAAAGCATCTGCTTTGATCAGTCTGCATCTTCCCTTGTTTTAGTTTACTTTTAAAGAGCTTTTGCACATACTATTAATATAGATATTTTAAAAATCCACTTTCTTGAAGTTTATTCCTTTTAAATTCTTGCAGGCAGGTATACAGGACACACATCATACAACTGTGCTAATTTTGTTTATTTCTAGATTCATTACTACAGTGCTGTCCATCTTAGGATCCTTTCTTTTGTTACACTTCCTATTTCATCCACTGTTCTGTTTCTGAACAGGGAGAATCTTACGTGGAAGATCCCATTGTGACTCTTCTAGAAAAGTCTATTGTCCCCATTAAACTGAGCAGAGGGGTGAAGATTTTGTTAATATTTCACTAAAAACATTTCTACTCAGTTCATTCTCTTCAGAGTTCTACTATTACCATTATGAGTTTCTGACCTGCAGAATTTTTATGGGCATTGGTATTACAGGTATCCTGAGGATAGTTTTCCTTTATATCCCCCTGTATTTCCTGTCCCTAATTATCCTCTGCGTCTTGAGTCTGATTTCCTTTTGTGGGTAAACACACTTCATAACTTCATATCACCTTGAAATTTGGTACAGTTTTTTCTATAAGGTCATTAAAGAGTATATTATTAATTCAGACCATTTTAACTTTGTGTGACAGGCGATACCACACACTTCAGAAGATGGTGTGAAATTTTCTCTCTCTCACGCACATACACATCAAGCTGTTGTGTACCCATAGTGAAAGTTTATTTCTTTGCTACAGCAATCTGTGGCTGACTTATGGCTGCAGTGTCCTGTCACTGGTCCTGTGACCATTCCTGCTGAACTTGCAAACGGGTCACCTGCAATTGTTTAGTTCCCAAAGATGGTTGTGTTCCTTCTTCCTTTGAACTCCCAGGATTTTGTCATCTCATTTTGTCATCCTCTTTTATTAGATTTTTCTTCTTTTAGATTTTGACAGTGTAATTGCTGAGTTCTGAATGAAGATACAAATTTTTCAGGGAAATTAACTGAATTTCTCTATTCTCTACTGTGTGATCAAGTATGGAACCATACTTGACCACACAGTAACAAAAGCTCAAGGGTACCTCTGAACCATTTCAGCTATATTTCACCACAAAAAAAAAAACAAAAAAAAAAAAACAAAAAAAAAAAAAAAAAAAAAAAAAGTGTACCAAAAGCTAATTTTTCCTAGGAATAAAAAAGCCACAAAGATTAATAATTCCTGGTCAAAGGGAGTACCAACTGAAAAAAGGATTAAACATGAAACAGAGTGTTTCTAACAGTGTCTAAGGGACCATTTTTCCCCTCTAACCTACAAACCAAAGACTACCTGTGCTAATAATAGCAAATTTACTCTTTCAAATTCAGCAATTAATTTTTTTTAACGGAATGATGAGTATATGTTTTGCTAAAAAACCCTGACCGGTTTTAGTATAGACCACATAACCTTGTATTATTTGAATGTTATCTGCCATGAAAATAAAATGCAGGGGGTTTGCTTTTGTTTTAGCTCAAACAATACTGTCTATCAAAGACTAACACTTTTATTTTTAATTTTCAAAAGCCAAAGATTTTCAATTCTCGTCTATGCAGTGGGAAAAAAAGGAAGACAATTACAGATTTTAAAATCTTGAAGTTACTTATAAACATTCTCTACATATGGGAAGTATGCTTCATATCTGTGAATGTATTTGCTTATGTTAGTATACTAAAGAAAAAATGGTTACAATTATTATTCCGGATATTTTAAGGCCAAAAATATATTTCCAATGCTGATTTACATTTCTTAAAAGACTAAAATACAAATAGCATGAAACTGTAGACAGAGAACCAACTGCAACAATTTAAATGCATGTGCTATGAAAATGTTATTTGATTTAACAGCTAAAGATGTTTCCATACCAGACACAGATCTAATAAGACCTTAAAGGAAGTGAGGCTAAATTCAGATAATGCTTATGTACTGAGGATAAGATGTCTTTGTGAGCAGTCTCTGGCAATAACACCAATTTCTTTGGATGGAAAAGGGAAGATGGAGGTCGCCTCACGGGGCAGGGAAGGTGCTCCAGTGCCTGGTGTTGTCCCTGTTGCTCCAGTACTGAGCTTGCCCCTTGCCATCCCACTGATCTGCTGCCTTCTGAGTGCATCACATCCCTCCTCACCAACCAGACACACTGTAGCTACAGATGGGCTTAGGCTGGGGTGGGTTAGTCCTCACATAACTGTAACCAAACACCCAGAGCTGAAAGTTCTTAGTAAGATAGTAGTACAGAAAATGAGATCAATACGCATTTAATTGGATCCTTCCACTTAACAAGCCCAGCTTTCTTTGGTTTCATGTAGATAATGGTAGAGATGACTCAATATATTTTCTAGCAGTTTAAAAAAACCCCCAAAACTAAAAAATCTTACTACATTTGCTACTCACTATGTAAGTTAATGGCCACCACCCCAGCAACACATCACTAGCAACCTAACCTACATGTTTGATAGTTTTTTCACCAGTTGAAACATATTGTTTCAGGAATTGTTTTCTTGAGAAACAAAAGGCTAATTAACGCCCAATGTTCTTCACAGAACATTTTATTGAATGAGTTCTGACAAAACCAATAAAAGAAAACAATTTATTACTTCCAGAAGGGTGTATTTATGGACAGAGAATTTTAGTGATTTGTCTCAGACCTCAAAGAATTGGCTACAAATACCCAAGTTACATAAGATAGGATGGGTTATTTTGCTTCAGAATCCAGCTGCCTATTAGTTACACATAACACCTTTCACTTTGATTGTGCCCAAGTTGTTCTCGGGATCCTGTCTGTTGCCTGCCTAAAAATGTCCCTATCTGGCTAAGGAGGGTATGGCTTTGGTGTTTACCTGATATACTGTCTACTCAGAATTGTACAGATACTGCGCTTTTGCCCTGGGTTATCAACCTCTGAAGATGAAGATCTAAAATAAAACTGATGATGTAGCCTTAGCTGCAGGAGAACTCAAAGTCATTTCTCTTTCAGCACAAAGTGGGGACATTTTCTTTTCCTCTGCAGCATTGTGGCATGCTCAGACTGAGTAATTTCTTTGATGTGTAAATGCACCTTAAGAAGGACATTAAATATTTCAAGTAATTGGTATGAACATGAAATCTCTCATTAGTGTCTGCTAGACAGCTGCAAAGTGCAGATAAGAAACTGCATGTGCTAGTACAAGAAAATATTCTGAAATTCTTGAAGGAAGCTTCCTGTCTAGAAATGCCCCGCTTCTTTCTGCCCTCCCAGACTATGTCTGTGCAGTCTGTGTCTACTGTAAAAATTCTGGTTACGGGGAAAAGTAAAGCACTGTGTCTTGTTAATCTCCTTGCCACAAAGGCTTTTCTTTACAGTGACATGACATCCAGGATCTAGGCTACAGACCAGAATTATTTTCCCACCTATTTGCAAATCAAATTTGAATGGTGCTTATTTAAAACACTTTTATTTGTCACATGTTTGATTTTGAAATGTGTTTTCAATAACATCCAGTGAAGTCCATTCTAAAACTGATATGACTGTCTAAAATGAAATGACAACAGTAATTAACATTCCACTTCATGGTTAATTAAAATAGATTATATATTAAGAAAACACAAACTTCATATCATAAAACTAGTTAATTAGCATTCTCAATGTTGCTTTTATGAGGTCTGTTGTTTTGCACAAGTTCTAAAGTCTTTAGTTAGTGCAGTATGGATGTAAAGAAATCCTCTGGACTGTTTCTGTGGAAGGAGAAAGTTTACTTCCCCACATGTACTTCTAGCAGTTTCTGCAAAAGTCTGGATATACAAATTCATCCTTCCTGAGACTGAGCAAGATGTCAGCGGGAATTAAGGAAGAACCATGGAAGTGAAGGGAATTTCTTAACAGGCTGATTTTCAGCATTCATTGTGGTTCCTGACTGCACTGAGGAGAGAAGGGTAGTCAAGTGTGTACTTCCAGTATAACCATGTAGAATAATCTAGTTTACTGGGAAGACCAGAGATGAAGACTAGAAACAGATCTTGAGTCCTTCAGAGAGCTGGATGTTTTCCAGATACATGGCAGGGTAGAGTTGCTGTAGTGCAAATCTGATCTTTTTTTAGTGCTGCTCTGAAAGCAGGGTAGGATGATGTCCTTGCTAGCGCAGAATCCCAGGGTACTGAGAGCAGCTCTCCCTGTTATCTAATATTGTGACCTGCATTATACATGACCCATTAATTATTTTACAGAATTTTTTTTCAAATTTACAGATTTCTCTGAAGATCACCTTCTTTCCTATAAATTTATAAGTATAGAAGAATACCAGTTGATAGTTTTGATGAATAAAATGTTATGTCTACAGATTGGGATTAAGGCAATCTTTTCTCTGACAGTGGGCTGCAAACAAACTAAAACCAGAAGTGAGAAGGAACTTCCTCTGGAGGTAACAGACCTTTTAATCATAACAATTTGTGCAGCTCTGGCTCTCCAGTGAGCATACAGACCATGCTGGTGGACAGGAACGCTGAATCCAACAGCCAACATCACCTTGTGACTCTCTTCAACAAGAACAGCTCCAGCATCCTAATGAACAGGGATGCAGTGCAGTAGGTATTTATACACAGGAAGTGTTCTGTTGCCAGTGAGGCCAAAGGAGAAATGCTAGTTTATTTTTGCTTATAAATAAACTTTAAAAGACCACAATAGATATCCTCAGGTAATTAAATTCTAGAGCAATGCTTGAGCTATGCTTGAGCTACTTCTTGATCAATCTTCCTGCATTTATGTGTCTTATATCCTGAGACAGAAATAGTTTTTCCGCTTTTGGATCTCTCTGGTATTCAGAACAAATCTTTTCCTTTAGTGCTGTAAGAAGGACCATAGCACAGCACCTCGTAGGAGGTACAATCGTAAATGATGCTATAATAGTACATTAGATATTTGGTGCTTGGCTTTGCCTTCCACAATCCAGGAACAAGCAAGTGATAAAAGCACCTGGTTTAGCCATTAGTGCTAACTATCCATTTGTCTCAAGTTGTCTTAAGTACATAACAAAATTAAATTTAACTCAGGGCATTTTTTTTCTTCATGCATTAGTTTGAAGTTTTTGCTTTTTTTTCAAACCTGATGATGAGCTCATAAATAAATTTATTTTATTCTTCCAGTCAATCTAAAAAAACCACCTGCTCCTAAAACCCTTGCATTTCTATGTCATCAAAGCACTGAAGGTGAAACAACACTAGTATTTCATATCTGTTAGGAATATTGTTCTGTGGCGCAGCTGGGGAAAATGTTTGTAGCTGTTTCATTAAAAACCTGTGTTTTATGCTCAACTCTGCCTAAAATATCCTTATGTAACCTCATGAGTGAAATGCATGATACGTACTTACTCCTGAACAATAGCACTAAGAGGCCTTGACTGATGCTAAGGGGTTTGAATGTTCAGAAATATTACCATATGTAAGTGGGAGAGCTGGGACCGCACAGCTCAGTGAATATTCCTCCAAGCTATATATAGCTTTTGGAAAAGGTATCAAATGCAATTTTAAAATGCCCATGTGCCCACAATTCATAGCCCTGTTATCTTGAATTACTGAGTATTTTTGGTCTGTTTAGAGTCTGATCTAATTTTTGTGCCAGATACTACAAATGGGGTTGCTTATTTTCCAATATAATATCAAGGCAAATTCAGAAATGCCTATGCAGAGAGAAAAGATACAAGTTACCTAACCCTTTGATCTGGCAAAAAAAAAAAAAAAAAAAAAAAAAAGCATGATTTATTGAGTGACAATCAAAATTATCATTGCCCACATTAAGAAGGAAGATGGAACATTTTAAGTACATCAGTAATGAGCCACAAGTCCACCCTAATTTTGTAGTAAATTCTTCTTTCTTTGCAACCCTCAGTTTGGCAGTGCTCTGTAGCATTCAAACTGCAAAAGGCATAGTGATCCAATTTTGTATTACTGTGAATTAATCTCCTTCTAGTCATCCCAGAATATAGAAGTTGTCTTGCCATTTTTGTGATCCCTTTCTTTTTCGTCTTCCCAATTACAACAATAGTTATATTCTGTTGTTTTTATCCTGGTACAATTGTAAATCTTTCACATATGAACTCCACACCATTTCAGGTCTCTAGAAGAAGGATCTATCTTGTTTCTAGTTTTGGTTTCAAACCAAGATACTATTTCAATATGTTGTTCACCTTCAGCATATGGGTGCTCATACTGAAGTCAACAGGTGACTCATACTTAGAGAGAAGCATATGGTTTAGTAGTGAGGCTTTTTCTTTTTTTTCCAGATTAGGATCTAAAATCATGCTGGAGAAGCCTGAATATAACAAGACTGCTCTTCTTCCACTGTGTGGAAGAGCGGGACATCTGACAGGTTTCCACATTTCCTGTCTGTGTGCCATGAAGCTATATTTTGTGGGATTTCTTTCTATATAAGTATATGAGATTAGAGGAAAAGCTGACGTAGCACGATCCTGTACAACAAGCAAATTACATAGACTTCATTATGTAACTGGAAGGCTGGATGAGCAGTTCTGCTAATGCTTTGCAGAGATAATCTATTTGAGTTCTATGAAGACTGACAGTGTAATATCAGGTTTTGGTACCTTAACCAAGGTTTTGTTGCATAGATACTAAGCAAGATTGTGTCCTAGCCTGTGTTCCAGGTTTATTTCTTTGCACAGCTCTGCACAGAGTTTCTGTTCAGGTCATGGAGTAGTGCTAGGTTTTCACTATTCATTCTATTCATTAGCTTTGAAGGGGCTGGATTCAAATGCATCAGTTTTCTGCTTCTCTTTCATATGCATTCCTTTTCTGTATTTGCAATAGATGAATTGTGTTAGAGTAATCTATTCAGCAAAATCCATTCATGATTTTTTTTGTTTATTTGTTTATTTGTTTATATTGCCCATCTTTGTGATGGAGAGTAGAGAAACTTCTGGGAACAGGGTCAAACCCAGCTTTCCCTCTCCATCCTGGATTTTAGCTAAGCATTAGGCATTTACTCTCTGGCATCTGTGTGGAGACATGAATCCTAGGACTTACTCTTTTTTGGTGAGTTTGCTGTTACTCACGAATATTGCTTACCATAAATGCTGCCTTTCTCCTGTTTGAAAGGGGAGGAGGCAGTTGCAGAGGAGGATTCTCAGTTCTGGATCTGAGCAGACTGAAGTGCCTGCCGTGGAACCTTCATTCCCAGACTGAGGCATCTGGGAGAGGTCAGTGGTCAGACACAGCTTAGCACTCCTTCCAGGATAAATTCCACTGTGCAAGAACATTGAAATGCCTTTTAAAAGCATTCCAGTTGCTGTCAGCTGTGCTCTAGCACGGCTCTGGGCAATTTACTGCCACCAAACATCCAAGCCTGATATCTATTGGGGCTCTCCAGATTGCTGCCAGAAGTGGCAGAATGACATTTTGGCTGCCACAGAGTGCCATCTAAGTCATTAACCTAAAAGAAAGTCAGCAGTGATTTTAAGTTAATGTGTGAGTACTGAATTGCAGCAAGTATATCATCCATTCTGCCATGTCGGCTTATGGTGGCAGTAGCCTGTGCCAGAAGTAAACAGCTCAGATTGGTGACCTCTTGAATCTTCATGAATTTCCAGAGACTGCAAAGAGACTATAAATCTGTCGTTGAGTGCACTGGGAGTTTAAATATCTAACTTGGATAGTTCAATACTTAGGTACTTTGAATCAATCTCTCTTTGAAATAGCAGGAAAAAAACCCTAAAAAAACCCATCAAACACCCTCTTCACTTCTCCCAATGCTTCCCACCTCCAACCCCTATACTGAGCTTCTAAAGCAGGTGTTTGGAATCAGTCTCTTGTGTTAGGTGCATGTTTGTATTATCTTTTTGTAGTTCATTACTGTTGCATTTATTTTGCCCATCACCTCACAGCTTTGTAGTAACCTCTTCCATAGGAACTTGGATTTTAAAATGAAATATATTAACTCTTTCTCCCATAGTCACTATTCCATTTACAGTTAAAGAACAGTAATAATCCATGCCAACTAGATCACATCATTAAGCCTGGTCTCTCAGGTCTCTTTTCATTCTGCTTAATTTATCACTTCAGCCCATTTGCCAAGTTTAGATGTATGGTTTAATGCCAAGATCAAGCTCTGGAATTTTTTAAAATACAGAAATAACTATGATTTTGCTTAAATAGGGTTTCATTTTTGTAAGTATTTTTAAGTATATCTGTTTCCAAAACAGACTCTTTTCTTCCTAAACTGCAATATTTGAGGGATGTGGAGAAAATATTCTCTGAAATCCCAGCTGGTAGCTGAGGTGATCAGGCACTGGAATTTCTCAGATTCTTCTGCAGTCTTACTTATACAGAGAAATTCCAGCAGCATGAAGGCTTCATTATTAGGGTACAAATTAATTTACTGTGGGTGATCATTACATAAATGAAAACTGTGATATGCCCTTCTAAAAGGTGTTTTCTGAAGAGCAGTTGATTGTAGAGGATGAATCCTGAGCTGAACATCCCAATCCCTGCAGGAGTATGCTGGTTTCATCTCCACACTCTTCAACCTGACCTGTCCGGCATTTCAGTTTTCAAGGGTGTCAGAAGTGCTGTTGTACCTGACAGTTCAGCTCTAAACAGGCATGTGTCAGCATTGCTGGCTCATGTGTAGGCTTTTGCATGGAGAGCTTGCTTCATTCTGGTGTTCTGCTGAACACAACAGAACCAGTGAATACACTTCCAAGCCCAACAGGTGTTTTAGCACCTGTGAAAAATGTATTACCAGACATGAGTACGAATCACATCATCTCAGGTGCCAAAGTATCACATTACAGTAAAAGTCCTCTGCAGTAGATTGTACTCTTCCTATAGTAGCATAGGAGCTGCAGACCTGGCTATTTAAATGCTTTCACTGTTGTAAGGGGATATGTGGAAAATATTTGATGTACATTGACAAAATTTGATCACAGAACTTTTCCTGTGAGACTTGGCCTATCCAAGTTCATACAATGCCAGATCAGGGCTGAGGCTCCTTACTGCTCGTAGTTAAAGAACTCTTACCTCAGTAATAAGCAAATTGAAAACAAATTAATGATGAAGTGTTGCAATTTGGAGAGTAGGTGTTCTTCCTTTCATGCTTGCATCATCTGGCTATTCAAATACAGGTGATTTAAAAAAATCCCTCTCCTTAGTCTCAGGTGATGTATAAGGGAGTTGCTGGGGTTCCATGGGAAGGTTCTGATGGCCATGAAATAAACACATACAATATAATAGTTGAAATAATTAAATTTATCAGATTAAGTTTAGGACTCAAAAATAACCAGCACTCGCTTGAATCTGTTTTTTCTGGTGTAGACCTCTCTGATGAATTTAGCCAGAACTGACGCATTATTTTTGGGGCTTTTGAGCCTTGTCTCTAATATTGGCTTCCTAATATTCTAGCTAAGCCGGTCCTGGGATGCCTGTAGCCACTCTCATTATTCTTTTCATTTCCCTGTATGTGTCAGTGTTAAATCAGTGAGGTAGATGAACAGCTGTGGCACAAAAGAATAAAAGGAATTCTTTTCTATCGTACTAAATGTTTCATATGTGCAGACCATGAATCCTGAAAATTACTGTCTACAATGTTCCTACATATAATACACTAAAAACCATAAAATATTTCTTTTATTTCTTTTATAGCCCTTAAATGTGTAATAAAAGCTTGATCTTTATCACTGTTAGCAATGTGGCAGAATAGCAGCAAACTTAAAACTATTTATCTCAATTTATTATGATTAAAAATATAAAAGAAATATATTGTTATGGAGGAATGTCTTTTACTAGCCAATTTAGTGCTCATCCCTCTGTCTGAGATTGCTTGTGGACCAATATCCCTAGTTTTACTGCTATTTATTTGGACAAATGTCAGTCATATATTTCTCTTGACCTTTTAGTCTATTTAAAGTAAAAAGGAAATAGATATTTATTATTTGCCAGCCCTTTTTTCTGTCTCATTTCACTGCATATGTTCTGCAATCCAGTTTCCTAGGCAAGCTGACTGCCTTCATTTTATTCACCATTCTGCCATCTGTGAAGTAATTAACTTTTGACTTATGGGAAAAAATTATGAAGAATGACAATCATTTTATTTGTTTCCCAGTACCCCTGGAAGATCAGCAGTAATATTGTTTCTATTTAAGCCAGGGGTATGCATGAACACCCAAAATCTGGAAATTGCTCAGTTTCTTTTACAGTAGCCATTGTAATTTTACTACAGCTAAAATTTTATTGTCATGACTATGAAGGGTGCTACTGTGAGCTGTATTTCTGCATCTGGGTTGGCTGTGGCCCTGAAACTTAATATGAGGACTGGACTAAACAATTTGATACAGATTTACATCCTCCTCTACCAAACCACAGCATGCTTAGAACCAAGATTTGCGAAAGCTTTTAGAGGTTTAAAATGTTTTATGTGGTTTGAGGTAGGAGAGAAAGATATTATATTTTTTTTTAATCTGCAAGGAGATTTATATTACTATAAATGTTAAAAGAAAGCTCTGCTGACCATCATTACATGATATTAGTTTTCATCTGAAAAGGAAGACACTTTACAGAACTGTTATGGTGCTGATAACAGTAGAAGATCACAAGTCATGTTCTGTTGTGTGGAGGAGCAGAGATCTGGCAAAATTTCTGTTTACCTACTTTGATTATAGCAATTCACAGTCTGATGAACTAGCCTAAAGCATTCACATTCACACTATAGAGCGACCATGTGTAGTTATTCATCCACATTACCTTTCTTCCCTTCTGTTTTAATCCAGTTGAGTTGACACAGGGTAAATTAACAGATATGGCAGAAGTTGCCTTTACCAGTTTTTCCACTCCTTGCCCCACGTGTTGCCCCTTCCAAAGCAGGGCTGGCTGGACTACACATGAGGTTTGCAAACCAGAAGATGAAAAGAATTACAGTGTCTGGGGGAGTATTTTCTGCAGTTGTTCAGGAACTGCTTCAGGTGTGGTTTAACCATCCTTCGGCATGGTTATACAATAGCTTCAGGCATCTTATTGCAATCCTCACTGTGAGTCGACAATATCAGAATTACAGTCTTTCCTTTAGAGTAATTTTCTTTCCTCAAATGTCTCTTTCTCATATGACTGCCAGGGATACTTCACTTATCCAGTGGGTGAGCTGAACAGACTGTATGGCGAATGACTGACAAAACACAGTTTCAGGCCAGAGGTGAGAGGAATTTTAGGTGAATTAGGGTTACAGCATAACAGACTGTCCAACTCTCCTGATCAACCAAAGGCCATCCTACCAGCTAAAAACATTGAAAGAGATGAGCAAAGACCAGGAAGGACAGTCAGAGAACAGAGGTACTAATCCACAGTCTAGCTTCATCAGACAGGATTTGAAATTGCTGTGTCTGTAACGTGTCTGGGAACAGTGGCAGAGCCACTGCCACTTTCCACTGTGCATACTGTAGAAAGGAAAAGGTTCACCACAAGTAACCATCAAAGTGCAGAAGCATGCCAGCTTCTCATCTCTCCAGCCTTTGCAAATCATGTAGATAATGTAGGGAAACATTGCTAAATTGTTAAATGAAACCAGTTATATATTCTTATTTTCTAACAGGTTCTCCATCCCAGATGGAGAACAGTTCCATGTTCTGACAGTTGTCCAGGTATATTCAGCATTTTTTCTGAGGTGGTGGCAGGGATTTTAATAGAATATAAACAGAATAATTTTTTTAGTCCACATACATATTTCAAATGGCTTTTTAACCTCTCCCAAATTTATTTTCTTTCCAGAGGGCCACAGATTTGGGTCTTGTTAATAAAACTTTGAAATTCAGGTTTTCTTATGTTCATTGTCTCACAGGTCTGTCTTGTAGTTTCAAGTATTCATTCAAAATTATAAAAATATGAATATGGATAATACTCTTGAAAAATATGGGTGGGTGCTGTGGTACTGCTGGAATCAAAAATCTGGCACAGTATTACCTGGCATAATCTTTTGTCTCAGATTTCCTGTCCAGGTCATGAAATTTATTTATTCATAGTCCTGCACAGCCCAAACCCAAGTAAGTTTTCCAGGGATTTAGTTAATGTTGGCATTACGCTTTCAGAAGGCAAAGAGCTCATTTCTGTAACATCTGGTGTAAGACAGTCCAATCCCCCCAATTTGTGCAAATCCTGCTGTAGTTTAAGTCCTCTGTAGTGTTTAAATGTCTGGAACCATTTAGTACAATCAGCAAACTTCAGTAATGCACTGTCTTGTTATCTCTTCATAGGAGTTTGTAAAATAAGTATTGCTTATAGTAACTCTGTCGGATAGAACCTTTTAACCTTTAACCCTGCTGCAGGGTGTGAAAATGGCATCTTTCTGCCGTTGTGTGCTCTAACTCAGTGTAAAGCTAGATGTGTGGTTACTTGATTGACTAATCTGCTCTGCCTTGAGCACCCAAGAATGGGGTTGGCTTTTGGGATTGCAACTGCTGGGGGTTGCTGCAGAGAAAAGTATCGTAGGTACAGGCAAACTTGATGAAGTACAAAATGTACAAAAGTTGGGGCTTCTTCCTTTTTTTGGGGGGGGGAGTGTTTTGTTTTGTTTTGTTTTGTTTATCACATAGATCAGATGTTAAATTTAATAATCTCAAATTGTATCTGTGTTTTACCAACTTCTGAACTAAATTCTCATACAATTTCCCTGGCTCTCATTTAAGTTGCTTCTGTCTCTAGATTACAGGACTGTCTTTTTAGGAGCAGCTTTTGCTATCTTTAGAAACAGTTACTATTTTAAGAATAACTTGTATAAACAGTAGGTTTAATTGCACTGGATTATGCAAAGTATTTTCTGGATATATGGTAGAGCTGTCTCAGTATGCAAAAGTGCCCAGAAAAAGAAATATATTTTCTAGATGTTATTGATTTACTCTTCCATATTTAATCAGTTCTGACTGGCCAGCATAGCATTGTTGAAATATGCCCATTCAGTGTAAAATCCTATGCAAGCTGCTTGTTGAAGTAGTTGTTACCAGTCTTAAAGACCTGAATAGTTATTTGGATATTAATATCAGTTTCAGACATTCTATCTCTTTCTCAAGAAGCATTTTTGAGTCTTTATTATTGAAAACCAGAATTTTGTGCTATACTTTCTGTACAAACTCAGTTCCACTTGTTATTGCCATCAAAAATACAAGCTTGTTTTGTTGGTACAATGGCAATTAGAATATCATCCTCCCTAAAGGTCCTTCTCAGATTATTGTGATAGATAAGGTATGACATTAAAACTCTGATGTTCCTATAAATTAAAACATGTATAAAAGACTTCATTTATGTGTTTACTTTTCTTTTCCAAGTGTTTGCCTAAAATTTTGTTCCTTGCTGTTGCTGACAAGAACCTCATGCTAAATTCTGGGCAGACAAAGAAGTAAATGCACAAAACTCAATCCAAATTTACAACCATTCGAGAGCATGTGGTCAACAATAGAGCATTAATAAAGCGTTTATCACTTAACAGAATCAAGGAGAATTTCAGGGATAATTCACAGGAAAGAAGTGGATTTAGCTCAGAAGAATCATACAGCTTACACTGGGATGGGACAATATCCCCTTGGGCAGTCCTGTAATACTGTGACATACCCTTGCTGTGAGAGTTGTGCCTTACTGTTTGCAGATTACGCCTTAGCCAGTTTGGTTCTTTGCACTGGCACGTCTCTTACTAGCCAGAGTTTTGTATTTATTTCATAGATTCAACCAATCCAGCTTGAACTATATGGATTACCTATTTCAAGAAGGAACAAACACAATAGTTTCTGCATTTCTACTAGTTTTGCTGTCTGAGATTGTGGTAAAGTTTGGGAGTATTATCTTGACCTCTTGAAGCCATTTTCTGAATAGAAATTACTCAATATGAAATTCAAATTTTCTTCCAAGTCCAAATGTGTTGAATTTCAGAGTTGGAGTGTAAGACTCATTCTTTTGTTGAGGGAGCAGCAAGGACTGAGAGACCAGAGCTTGCTCTTGTGTCACCACTCAGTGGACAACTGTCCAGGGTTGTTTAGTATGCTGTTCATTCTGCTGAGAGAGTGAAACCTGCCTCTTTGGAAGCTAGAGAATAAATATCCTCTTCAGTACACTCTTTCACATTATTCCTTTCAATCCTTGAATGAAATACCATCTGGTCCTGATGACTTACTGTAATTGCATCTCTAATTGCTCTGTAACTTCCTCAGAGAGTTCAATCTCAGGGAAAGACCTATTCAGATTTACCATTAAAATTGCCTTCAGTACAGCAATTCAGTTATCAGGTCTCCTCTTTCTACTTCTCACTGTATCCAAATTGTGTAGAAGAATAAAGGCTACCACACGGATTTTTCTGGAGTGAAGGAATCCTGCTATGGTTAAATAGAGATATTTTTCTTGGAAAATGTGTTATAAATCTGACAAGTAGAGAAATAAGATGAATTGGGAACTCCTTAGCACTGAAAAATCTGATATTTATTATCATTTCTGTTGATTACATCTCTCTGGTCTCAGGATTGACATTATGATTGTCAATCACAATGATATTACACCTTTACTATAATGCTTTCCCGTATTTAAAGTCTCAATCCTTTTGCTGTTCTGATGCTCTGTTCTGATGTTGCTCAAAATTACACTGACTTCCCTTATATTTTTAAGAAATCTTTTTGAAGTACTGGAAATCATGAAAAAAATTGTACACACATTTTTCCATCGTGTGTGCATCTTTCTGGCCCTGTAGTTGTGGTGTAATGCATCACAGCTCATAGGTACAAGCTGTGGAAGCATCCCAGTTAGTGGCAGATGTTGCTGAAAGGTTGTCAGTTCTTTGTGAAAGCAAAATGTCTATTCTTTTATAGACTTCAAGCCTGCACTTCAGTTAAAGGATCAGGCAAAGCAAATATTTTTTGATCCACGAATCACTTACAGAGATGCTAACATAAGATCATCCTGCAAACAGGAAAGACACATGACATCTTTTCTTAAGAAAATGCAGCAGGTTTAGCTCTTTCTCTTGCTTTCCACATTTTTCTGTTTCCATTTCTTCTTCTCCAACGTCTGAAATCATTTGCAAATAAGTTTTGTAACCAGTGTCCCTTACAGAAATTACATATCTTACTTCCATCTCAGAGATACAGAATAACTTTTTGTTGCTATCTGTGTCACTTCCTTCTGCCTATCCAAGAGAAAATGAGAGGATATAACCCATATGACTCAGTCAGTTTTCCCACATGGATCTTCAGCTCTTCAGACCATGGCATCAGCCTTGTCATGCTCATTAGAATCTCAGGACTTTTTTCCAGATATTCAGTTCCATTCTTTCCCGGGACTGTCCTGGGATCCTGAGCAATTTCAGCAAGATTTCTGGTCAATATCATCAATATGTTCAGCTGAAATCCTTGCATCACAATGTTATTGTAATTAATATCCCTTATGGCTTCACTTGCAAGATTTCGCCTGAGGCTACTTTGGAGCTGGCTGCCAGTCTGAAGCAGCATGTAGGCATTTACAGTATCACTTCCCCAGCCTTTTCTCCACACAGGAGTGATAAAAGGATACAGTTTGGTGTCAGTACTTCCCTCCCTTCAAATCTATGGTCTTAACACGTGTTTCAACACAAGCAACCCGGAGGCATTTGGACCCTCAGTTGTCCACTCTTCCTGAAAATGCATCAAAACTCAGACAATCGACTTTGCCTGCAACGATTTCATCCTCCTAAAGGAGAAGTGGCACTTTGCATCCTGACAGATGTTACATTGGCTGTATCCACTGTGTAAGGGAGCACTTTTCACCCTGAAAGGTTCACCATGAAGTAACTTGCAGAGCACTGTAGTTACCAGGTGTAAACAACCACCCACCAGACTGTTTTAAACAGTCAGTAATCCCCAGGCTGCCAGGTAAGGTGACAGACCAATCCTCTCAGTACAAGAAGGAAAATGAGTAATGAGTTGAAAACAAACCATTTTGTGCTATGAGGGGCCACATTCCTGGCTCTCTCTGAGATGCCCTTTGGCATTCTTTTTTAAAAAAACACCCTTCTACTAGATTCTAAACCTATTTGCTGTTAAAAATGACAGTAATTCAAAATGTTTTGTCTCTGTGGATCCTATTATCCACTTTTCTTTCTCTCTTTTCCATCGCCTCACTGTTCTCCTAGGGTGACTAAAAGTGGTAGATGGAATACAAGTTTCAAATGACTCTGAGATGAGACTCTTGAAGTCCTTGAATTATGGTGCCAGTCAAAGAATATGAGAGATATGGGAGTGTCCCTATGGACAAGGGATACATAAAGACTAATATTCAGAAAACTGTGCTTATAGTAAATTCGGCGACCATGTGGATGTCATCTGCTTTGGTTGGTGGGAGGAGAGGTTATACAGAAATAGCCTGGATTATTTAATTTATTTTTGAAGTCCTCTTCCTCTTCTGGAGTTTGTGTGTGTACAAATCTGAATGTTATCATGTCTCCCCTTTGAGGTCTCCCACTGCTACAAAGACATTTATACTATTTGACATTACTATAGGTAGTATAAGGTGTTAGCTATTGTATCAGCTAGAAAATCCTTTCCAAACTAAATTAATATATTCCTGTGATTTGTGAGGCACTTATTCTGGATTTAAGTTTAGGAGTCTTAGCAAAATTTTTCTTAGATCTAAAAATCATTGTGAATTTTATGGCAAATGAATACATATTAATGGAGTAAATTTGGTTTTCCAGCACAGTGACTATCCACTATTTGTTTTCCTTCTTGTAAAATATTAATCATCTATGCAGGAAGTTCAAACAGTACTTGAGTGATAGGCAATAAATCAGAAGAGACTATTTCTTTGTTGTTTTGATAAATGGCTTTCTATTTGTTTTCAGGTTATTTTTGGTATGAAGGAAGGTCCTGGCATTTATCTGGATTTCTTCAGCAAATGTTGGAATGGAATATTTTACATAAACTGCTCAATGCTATGACAGTTTAAAACTTTTAAAATTTATAAATAATTCATTTTTTATAAAGAGAAGGAAAAACGTTGGCAGAAGTGTAAGTTATGGACCCTTTTGTTAAGGTACAGAGACAAAACACATGATTTGTCTTCGGGCAAGAATAATTGAAATGTCACCCAAGATCTATGCACCTTGACCTCTTTTCACTGAGAAACACACCAGTTTCATGACAGGTGCATTTGAAATATTAAATTTTGGTGAAACTGGAAAGTAAAACTAGAACTATGTATGTATGTCAGCAGAAATGAAAGACATGGCTAATCTAACAGGAACAGAAGCTATTCTACTCGCTTCAGACATAGCACCTCATCAGATGTTGTATCACTGGAATGATCAGAGTTTAAATCAGTTTCTCTTATAGGATGATGAAGTCTGTCAGATTTTTACAAGCAAATGACATGAACTCACTGGACTGGGATTTGAGGAGAAAAGTGGATTTAATCCAGAAGTAACTGACAGCATGAGAGATGAAAAGGGTCAAAGGGGGGAAAGCAGAAAGTGCTTTCTTGGAAAAGTAATTTTTTTTCAATATAACTAAACCATCACAGATGAGTCTTCCAGGGAGTCAGACTAGATGAAATATTCAGACAGACTAGATAAAATATTCAGACAGGTTGTTTTAATCTGGTGTCTTTCTATTCTGTATAAATCTTGTTCTAATCTGTGGTTCCATAGCCAATATAAATAAAATAAGATTATTTATATTGAGAATAAAGTACAAGGCCAGTGGTCTCAAATCCAGCCTGAATTTATGAATTATGAGGCCACTTTCTAAAACTCTTGCAAGTCTGCCATCCTACTGCTATCTTCAGTAGGGAAATGGAGGGATGTTCTCTGTACATTACTGTACAGAGAAAGCCTGATTTTAAGGCAAAGAAGGACTTTCCAAGAAACCTCTCAGTGATATACTCTGATATTCATTGCATTGCCTGAGGCATGTCTTTAACCACATTGCTACTAAAAAAAGCAGTTATGGATGGTGATATGCAGTCCATTGGCCAGAGCAGCTCTGCAGAAGTGAATACAGTGGGAATTCTGGACTGAGAAGCTTGTTACCAGCTGACATGATGATATTTTGCTGCCCACTACCGGTATTTACCCCTTCTGCATCACCTGCATCAGAGTCAGTTATCACAGCAAACCAGAATAAAAAGGACAGTTTTCTTCTGTGGGAGGACTTCCTTTCAAACCAAAAAGCACACCAGTCATTCAGTTTTACTTATGTGTGGAAGTTTATTGGTGCAGACTTACCAGAGATCCTTTCAGGTATTACTTTGTCTTAGTTGAAGAAATGTGAGCAGTGACAATGGCCTCTCCATGCTGTGGTAGAATACAGCAGCAGGAAACGGAAGCTGAGACTCCATCCCTCCATACCATCAGTCGCAGGGGCCAGAAAGACCAGTTTTTCTTTTTTCCTGGTATCTGCATCAGCCAGTGTTAAACTGCTTAGTTTCATGTTTTCTAAGATCAGATATCTTCAATTATTGTGCATAAACAGCGCAGCTGACTTCACAAACTTAGGTTTTGAGATGAGGGTTGAGTAAATTTTGTAAAAGACTTGAGGCTCTGTGAAGAGAAGTTTGAGCCTACAGAATAATATTAAGGACTGCCTTCTTTTGTTCTTAGTTTTGCAATGCTGAGCAGATATGCAATATGAAGAAAAAAGATAGGAAGTTAGCAAATTAAAAACTGAAATTAAGAGAAAAAAGTTCAAGAACTTTAACTGGAACTTCAGCAGAATTATGTGATTAAATCCAAAGCTGTGCAGCTGTATCCTAAACCAGTAACACTCCATTCATTGTTTTAAGGTCCTCCAGAATGATAATACACATGATGAGTTGCCTCAGTCTTGGCAGAATGGATTAAACTCTTACATCTTTTTACACCAGTACTTGGAAGGGAAGCATCACTCCTCTTATTAAGTTTGATCAGCTTAATCTTTAGGCTTAACACACTCTGACACATGTGGACTTCAAAAAAACACCAAACAAAAACCTCTGTGACAGTTGCCCCTTCCTTGTAAAACACATCCCTTCAGATTGGACGAGCTGATGGTGAGTTTGTTTGCCCAAGAACTGGGACACAGTTCAATTATCTGTTCAGTGTTTGAGCTCCCAGTTTCAGGAGTTGACTGGCACATTTGTCTGTATCCTGTAAAATTGTCACTGTGCATTATCAGATTGGAGACACAAATGGCTTTTGTAGATGACTGATCCCTAGTCTAAAGGTTATTTTATTTTATTTTATTTTATTTTATTTTATTTTATTTTATTTTATTTTATTTTATTTTATTTTATTTTATTTTATTCAGTGACCCAGGAATCCGGTCCCCTCTTCCTGATCAGTGGTGTAAGATACCAATTTTTATGTTGAAATGGAAAATCATGTCTTTTGTTAGCTTTGTTTTTTAAAGAAAATCTCAGAAGTATGTTTGATGCTGGGATTTTATGCTGGAGAATGAAAAAGAAGAAAAAAAAAAGAATCTGCATGATATACCTAAGAGGCAAGATTTAATGATCTTGCATCCTATTGCCTAGCTCTAGGTAGCTTTCCACTCAAGATTCTAATTGTGCTGGTTGCCATTTGAGGATATCTCTCTGTGTCCACATACCTAATCCAGCCACCAAACCCGTCAAGGCAGATGCTTGAAAGATAGCCATCCCTGTCCTTACTTTCTGGATCGTCTTATTGGATCCAGCCTTGAGAGCACATTGCTGTTGGGCAGAAGCAAATTAACTTTATGAAATGCAGTTTTTAAATTCCCCCTTATCTATCTAATAAATTGCAATCTTAAAAAATAAATAATCTGGCCTAGAGATTTAAATTTATCATGGCATTAATCTGACTAAGTTTTTACTCTGCTTAAAGTTTAATTTGATTCTTTCCCTCCAATAAATCTCATGTTAATTAAGACAGCCCAAAATGAATTATAGGGACTGTTACTGAATGCTCATTGTTAAATATTTCAAAGATATGCAAAGCAACTCCTGCCTTTAAGTGAAGCAGAAACACTGATGGCATGAGATGGCAAATTGTGACATGAACAAGAGCTGTGAGGCTCCTACCAGCAGATCTTGGCTTGGAGACCCAGTTAAAGACAGTGACAAATCTGTAATTTCTATAGGGAGTACATAAGGTGCACTGTCAGACCAATGTAGCTGTCTGGGTTTGTTTTTTTTTTTGGCAGTGGCCATCAACACAAGTACCCCATGCCAGATGTACATAGCACTACTGGAATAGTGTGTACAAACTCATGTGCAGGGTCAACAGTATCACACTGCAGCTGAGACAGTGGATTTCAACATTTATCTATAACAGGCTGCCATCCCAGTCAAGCACTTTTCCTCTCCTTAGAAGAAGGCTATCAGTGATGCCAAACTCTACAAAGGGCACTCAGTTCTTCTTTCTAATTTGCATTGGCTTGAAATATAGTTTTTCAGATATACTTGAAGATAGAATTGAGCCTAAATAAAGGCCCCATTCCTGCGAGGTGTGATGTGCATGCAAATAACTCATCTTACAAAGGTTCCCATTGGCAGCATTAACCTTATAGCCAGATGTTTTGTGAAATCAATGCCTTTGACAAGAGGGAAGTTTTTAAAACATGAGACACAGAGTTTTTAACAACCATTAGAAATGAATATTCAGTAAAATTCCTGATTTTGATTCAGATATTATGAAACACATTGTTTCTTCTTCACAGAATATGTTATACAGTTATATAGTTATCCTGATCAACCAGCCGATATTGACAGCTGTAAAGCAAGAAGTATCTGTGACAGTGCATGACTTCATACTCTAAACTGTCCTTTTATTTAAAAGTTTGTTGAGCATAACAGGATCATGAGTCCTTAACAAGTTTAATAGACTCTATGAACTGCATAAATGAGATTTCTTTTCCAGTATTGTGCAGCTGGTGCTGTATATTGTAGTATAATTAAAATCAGTTGCTGAAATGGCAATAAGGTCACAGTATCTCTTTTAGGACAATAAACTAACTATGTTAACTATTTTTCCCAAATGGATGGAGTCACAGGATTGGGGGTTTAGATGAAGAGTGCACAAGAGTGTGTATAAAGCAGAAGCAAATGGTAGAATAACCAGCAGAATTATATAAAGACAAAAACAGCAGCAACTGATAGCGTTACAGGTTGATGCCATCCAGTGGTTCACCAGAGTACTCTGGGACAGGTTTTGAGTAATATCTGGTACCATTTATTGATCAGGCTACAAAATTGCTCCTCTCTGATATTATCATTCCAGTTGACCTTGCTTGTGTTTAACAACTGTTACTTTTGTTCTAACCTAAAATTGTGTAATACTTTTCACATACACCTTGACCTAATTTCATATACACAGATATATATTGTCTATGTCATGTGTCTGTGTGCACATACAGACAACAGTAATGTTATATGGTAGAATTTCCATCTGAAGGGGTATGCCTCAGCTATTCAAAGAAAAAACAGTTAATTTTTCTGTAAATCACATTAAAAATATGTGCTCCATTAGTGGAGCGATTGCTTTATATCACAACTCTACACGGCAATAAACTTTTTTATTTTCTCAAAGGCCCACAAAGGGGAGACATACTAAATGGACTGCAAGCAATTATGAATGCTTGAAGCAATTATGAATGCTTGCTAGAAGTAACCTGCTACACCATCCTTACAGTATTGCAATTTATTTATGTGGCCGCCATTTAGAAAATAAGGATATACCAAAGGACTCGGTGTAGTGAGTTTCAGATGGATGCATTGCATTGCCTAGCTGCAAATTGCCTGTAGACACTAATTTTATAATGTTCAGTAAGCAGAACCGATATTCTGATTAGTTTCAAATCAGGGCAAAATTTTAAAAAAATTAACTCAGACCCTGACCAGAAATCTGCTTGCTAGTATGTGCATGTTGATTTTAGGGGATTGAAGGAGTTATTGAAAGTTGTTTCTTCCTTTGAGAATGGACATCAGTGCTAAACAGCTCTGAGAGACCATAAACAGCTCACACTACTTTTCCATGCAAAAGCAGCTTCAGGGGTGTTCTGCATTGAAATGTCTGCAATTCCCTGTAGAGTCACAAGGGATGGCATCAGAACGTGGTAAACACATGTTGCAGTACATTAGAGGAACTACTAGATTCTGTTGCCCTATGTGACAAGTGCATCAGTTTCAAAACTGCAGATTTGGGTGGGAAGGAGTGTACAGTCATGAAAGAGAAAAAAAAGAATTCTCTGTGTCTCCCTTTTTCTCTTCTGTAAATAAAAGAAGCAGAAAGAGAAAGAAAAAGGCTGAGAAGTGCAAAATGACTGACAAATGAAGTTATCCCTCTTCCATTTTGATGGGAATATAAAGAGTATTGAAAACAAGCCAGTTTCCTGGCAGTCTGTTTCATAGGAATTCCTGTCTGCTAACAAGAGTGATTAAAACAGCAACTGAAACTTTAAATATGAGTTAGCAAGAAAGCCTTTTGAAAACTTAATTGTTGCAGTTTTTCTGTTCCCTTGAGTGCCAAGCAGCAAGCAGTTAATGTCATGCCAGGTTTGCCCCACACAAACTTGTTAAGTCCATAGCATTTCAAATATAGACCTAAGGTTTCTGTGTGTCTGTTAACAGGGAAGTGCCTTCTCTCATTTAGCAATTATTACTTTTTTTCCCTAATCTCAGCCACAGGCGGTTTTATTTCACTTTGATCAACTGTCTTGTCTTTCTATCACTTGTCTGGGATCTGAAGAGAGCGAAACATCACTGAGAAAATGCTTGTGAACTGGCATTAATGTGATTTAACTCGTTTGAGTAAGTTTTGGATTAAATTTGGCACATTTTTATCTGTAAATTTGGATAGTTCTTTTTCATAGATGTTGGGGTGAGAAAGCATGAACACGTGGATTCACTGCAATAGTTAGAGGCGCCTACATACATCTGTGCTCTTTAGTGTGTTAATTTTTAATACCTAATCCTGCGCTCTCTTGTATACTTACATCGATTATTCCCCAGCTCCTCAAACTTTGATCTTGCCTTTTCCTCTAAAATACAAGGATATTGGTTGTTACAGCATGCTGAAAGTTGACTAATGGCATGGGTGAGGAGAGTAAAACTGAAGATTTCTTGGGGCAAAATGCTGGCTGCCTGTCACGTCTCTGCAGAGACTCTGCTTCTCTGGTACCCTTGCAGGCTACACTGCAGACTAATGATTTCAGCAGCGGATTTTTGCCATTATTATTTAGATCCTTGTCAGACTATTTAGGGCTTTATAGGCTTAAATTGTCCCTTTTCACTTCCACCCAGGAGCTCACTGAAGGCCAGTACAGTAGTGCTGAGGGTAGTAGTGTAATGGGCTTACCTCCCACTCATCCTTCCGTGTAACCCAGGTTTCAACATCAGAGGCATCACAGGCAAGCTCTTTCTGAAAACTGTATTACAGTGACCTTATTTTAGCAAATCCAGCAGTGGAGAGCAAACAGCATGGAGATGAACTAGTCTCTGCATTAAGAGTGCAAGAGCAGCCTGGTCAACAAAAATAAGGCCCTGACTTACAAAAAGGAGTCTCTCCTGTTTCAAATAAGTTGCCAGGGTAAACTGGGGCGATGTTAACCTCTGACTTGATTAACTGTGTACACCTGAGGGCTGAGTTAATGCGAGTATTGGATAATATATTCCACTAGTTCGGCACCTCCAGACAAGATGGAGCTGTAGGACTGTGTACTGCAGGAAACTGCTTATCTTTCTTACTGCATCCAGTGTAGTCCTGGGAGTCAAACAGTAAGGGAAACACCATTCCAGATAATGACTTAGACCAAACAGTTCACAACATAATTGTCTTATATGTCATTCAGAGCATCCAGATTTCTTACAGCAACCTAAAAGTGCTTTGTTACTGAGTCTTTTCTAAGAATAACACTTGTTAGCAAGATTGTCTTGAGGCTGAAGCACTTTCTGGTTTATTACTTCTCACCATCCTTTCGTGCAGTGCATTGTACTATGAACTAATTAAATCTGTTGTGTGTTAGAAATTACAAATTCCTTGTTATGTGTTTATCTTGTCAGGCTGAACACAAAAAGGAAAAATTTGGCAGTAAAGACAGATATATAACTAAGATTGATGTAGATAGATCTTACTGGATCTCTTGTTCAGTACCCTCAAGCTTCACTGTCCAAACATTGAAATGGTTTGAATTTCTGAACACTTGCAATGTGCAAAAATAATTGTCAAAGGAAGGATAAAACATGCAGTCAGTAGCTTTGTTTTGCTAATTGTTGTTAGGAGTTTGCAGACAAGCCCATAGTAAACCACTTTTGCTTCATTAATTCTGTTATAAGGATCATGAAGAAAGACATTCCTGAGGAGGACTTTGAGGAAAAGAGATTTGTGGGGTAATTCAGAGAAGGAATTCAGAAGTGTCTGTGTGGGGTCCTCATAACATACTACAGAGTAAATCAACAGGCTAGTAGCATGCACAATTGCCATAGTAGAACAAAAGGCACAAAAGGCAAAACCTGAATTCAGAGAGGCAGAGATACAAAAGTTCTTCCTCAAATATGTAATTTAGTTTTAAAAATGTGTAATATCTACCATTGCATTATAAGCTGTTGACTTGAGCATTCAAGAATGCTCTCACTACAATAGAAAGGATCATTATTTTTGAAATATTGCCAATGACAAAATACAAATTGTAGAACAGTCACCCTGCCTTCAATAGTCAAAAAGTTACCAAAATGATTTTGTTAAATAATCAGTTTATAGGCACACAGATAATAAAATAACAAAGTGATATGAAACAGCCAACATCAATTTATCAAGAATAAATCAAATCAAATCAGTCTGTGGGGTTTTTTTGACAGCGTAACTGGCCTGGTGGATACGAAGGAAGCAAGGGATGTGATATATTTGGACATTAATAAGGCTTTTGACACACTACCAGTTACGTTCTCATAAGCAACTAATGGAAATGTTCTGGATGAAATTGCCATCTGGTGGGTGCACCCACTGGCTGCAGAAATGTACTAAAAAGTAGTTATGACAGTTCACTGTCAAATTAGGAAGACAGATAACGTTCTTTACAGACTTTTCCTATATTGTGTTCAAGTTTCATTAATGATCAGAAAATGCTCATCAGAAAATGGAGATTTTTATTTTTTTCTCTGATTGGAATATTTTGGGGAATTGAATCCAAAAGTCATGGCACTTTGAAGAAGTGGTTTGAAAATCATCACACATGAAAGAACTGCTACACTTACTAAGAATAAAATATTCAAACAGAAGATTTGAAGTAAGGGTGATAATACTCTACAAAGGAGTAGGGATAGATCACAGTCAAAACATGAAACTGCAGTTTCATACTGCTATTAAAAAAAAAAAGAGCAGAAGGATTTCAACGTTCGTATCTAAAGCACGGAAGGTGGGAGGTATTTTGTTTTACATATGGCATTTTAACTAGACCATCGTGTCAGACACTTGGATTTCAAAATGGGTAAACATTGCTAAGAGTCAAAAAGAAAGTCAAAAGAGATATGAGAAATTTAGAAAATGGCTTGTGAGGGAAGTTTGAGAATTTGCTTATTTGTTGTGGCTTCTTTGTTCTGAACAAAACAAGTATGAGAAAGCTTGTCATAAAAAGAACTGGGAAATATTAAGATCATTATAATGACAAGAAATTCAAATTCCTTCATATCCACTGAGTATAGGAAAAAAATAGTTAGCAAAATTTATCGAGGAGAGAGTTAAGTTAGATGCTAAGAAAATGTAAATGTAAGGACAGATTGTGCTGGAACATGCTAACTGTGCAGTCTCCTTCACTGGAGATTTCTGAGGACACATTAGATGAATGTGTAATCAAGAGTGAGCTGGGTATGCTTCATCCTGTCTCAGAGATTTCTTTCAGCCGAGATTTGTGTGATTTCTACTTAGTAATGCAAATGTCTGAAATTAGTACTTAGGTGGATTCTAGAAAATAGCTCTGAGGTGGATTCAGGCAAAAGTATCTCCGCCAACAGATTGGTAGCAAAGCCTCCTGACGAGACCTGGAAGCTAGGAATGAGGGAGTGAAAAGAGATGGTGACCCACAGTCCACTGGGGAAGTGGTGGGCTGTGTTGGCAAGAAGGTGCAGTAGATAAAGACACCCACTTCAAACACATGAAGGCAAACAGGGAAGTGCCACAGGCAGCATCATAAGGGAAGCTCTCATAATTTATGAGAAATCAACTGGTTGGAACACCCCTCTGAAATGCCCTTACACTGGTGGATGCATGTGGCATGAGACAAAAGCAGGAGGAACCAAAAGCCCTGTGTGCAGGTGCAGTTCTACAGCCTCGCACAGACATGGTGGGACAGCTCTCACAGCCGGCATGCTGCAAGGAATGGATACAGGCACTGCAGCACGAGCAGGTGGTTGGGGGGAAGGTTGTGGAGTCATTCAGCTTTTTGTCAGAGCCTAACAGGGATTAATGGAGCCTTGCCCTGGGACAGAAAATTAGACAGTCAACAATTTATGCCTTAGGATTAGAGGGCAGACCATGCCATGGCAGGTGTCTGCTACAGACTGCTGGATGGGGAAAAGGATGCTGCTGTCTTCAGACAAGGGGAAGAAGCCTCATGTTCAAAACCCCACTTCTCACAAGGGGCCTGTTATGTGCTGGATACAGGATTAAGCAAGCAATCCTGAGATACATGGATTGCACTGATGGCAACTTCCCAGCAGGGGTGACTGGTGAGCCAACAGTGGCTGACCCTCCATAGGACTGGAGGACTGGGCTGGATGCTTGCAAACAAGAAAGGCTTTGGGATGTGAAAGTTGGAGGCAGTCTTGGCTGCCCGTGAGGTGGTAGAGAGCCCATTCTGAGCAACAAATAGGAGGAACATGACTCTGGATTACAGAACAGCAGACTTTGGCCTCTTGAAGGATCTGCTTGATAGGAGATGGTCATAGAGAAAAGAGCAGACCAGGAGCTCTGGCTGATTTTCAGGATGCATAACAATGAGCTATGCCAATGTGAAAGAAATCAAACCACAGTGGCAGGAGGCCTACACCTCTATTCAGTTTTGGGCCTCTCACTGCAAGAAGGAACATGGAGGCGCTGGAGCATGTCCCAGGAAGGGCAACAGAACTGGTGAAGGGTGTGGAGCACATGTCTTACGAGGAGCGACAGTGGGACCTGGGGATGTTTAGCTTGGAGAAAACGAGGCTGAGGGGAGACCTTATTGTTCTCTACAGCTACCTGAATAAAGGTTGTAGAGAGAAAGGGATATTAGGAAAAATTTCTTTGCGGAAAGGGTGGAAAAGGCTGCCCAGGGAAGTGGTAGAGTCACCATCCCTTGAAGTGCATGTGGATACGGCACTTGAGAACATGGTTTAGTGATGAATATGGTGGAGATGCTGGGTTGACAGTTGGACTTGGTGATGTTAGAGGTCTTTTCCAACCTTAATGATTCTTTGATGGGTGAGGATGAGCTCCTTACTTAACTCAGACATAAAAAGGAATAGTTGAATAGGTGAAAGCTGAAACAGATGAAAAAGAGGAATACAGAGATATTTTCTGACTTTGCAGGAATGGCATTAGGAAGGCTAAAGCCCATCTACAGCTGAATCTTGGAAAAGACAGGAAGGGGAACATGAAGGACTTTAACAGGGCCATCAAGAACAAAAGACAGATCAGCAAAAATGAGGCCCTAACACTGAATGGGGTGGGGGAGAGAGGACATGGGAAAGGGTGAGATACCCAGTGCCTTCTTCACCTCAGCCTTTACTGATAAAATCTGTCCTGAGGAATCACAGGTCCCTGAGACCCATGAGACAGGCCAAAGCAATTAAGTTTTATACTCAGGAGGATCACGTTACAGAATATTAAACCAACTGCACATACACATCTGTGGGACACAAGTGAATGCATCCATGAGGACTAAGGCAGCTGGCTGATATCATTGTGAGGCCACTCTTGAGTATCTTTGGAAAATTGAGGTGACTGGGGGAGATTTCAGAGGACGGGGAAACCAAAAGTCACTGATATTTTCATTGAGGGCAAGCAGGAGGATCTGGGAACTACAGGACAGTCTACCACACCTTAATTGCTGTGACAGTGATGGAGCAAATCCCACTGAAACCATTTCCCAACACATTACTGTGTTTTAGGCATTTTCCAATCCTTTGTAGAAGAATGCAAAACATTTTTTTGTTATTTTTAGTATGATACACAGAGGTTTCACGTCTACAATGCTGAGGCTCTCTTCGGTTCAGCAATCTTGCTAGTCAAATGTCACCTACCTTTTTCTGTCTCAGCAACAAGCTGAGACAGAAACTTTTAGCAAATGCTGGTGGAACTCCACATAGTCAGAAAGTCTCTTCCAAACAGCACACTCCTACTTTTTGGTAGGGGTCAGATTAAAACAAAACAAAACAAAACAAAACAAAACAACCTACTTATTCTGAACTCCCCCATTTCTGCATGGCCATTCTCATGCCATAGTTGGGCATAATAAAGTGGAACCATCTGGAACTAGCAGATATATATGAGAGAGAATGAGGATGAGATTATCTGGGTGCAGACTGATTGCAGTTGCAAAAGTAATAAAATGATTTTTAAGGGAACAATTTACAGGAAGTTTAATTTGCAGAGTGAGAAAATTAATTGAGAGCATAGGCAATTTTCATCTTTCCATCCAGCGAGGAGAGAAAACTAAAGGGAAATAGTGAATATAATCAGAATGACAGGAAAAAAAAACAGTCACTTATAATTGTTCTTGGTGACAGCATAATTTTTTCAATACAGTGGTGTCTGCTTTCAGTAGCTCTGAAAATACATTAATGAACTATTTATTATGGCCAAAACTCTTACACAATAAGTCAGAGGCTTAGATGGGACAAATTCATATTCCCAAATTTAAAATATTTTAAAAATCACTAATTAACATACAGGTGAGACACATACTATCACACAAATTTGATGCCTATGCAAACTAACAAAAAAAAATAAAAAAAGCCTTTGTAATTCAAAAGGAAAAATTGTACAGCTTTATTAAGGAAAGCATGGCCGTGAATCTCTACTGAGGCTGTGGGGGGAAAACTGTTTTGAAAAAATTAAGATATTTCAACATTTGCATTTTTTCTGAATTAGCACAAAATTAAAATACCTCTTTTTTCATAGAACAAAATTGCTTTTTGCAAGAAGCTTGTTTTCATATTCACCATGGTCATTCCTGAGACTGTCTGGTTCCTGGTTTGGGGATGGTTCTGCATGAGCTATGGTATTGGGAGAATTTAATGCTGTTCAGAAGACTGCCAATTAGCAACTGGTCTAAAGGAGGTGTTTGCCAAAGTAAGCAGAGTGCAAGAAAACTACAACCCTTCCCAACATGTTTTCTTTTCTAGGAAGGGTGGCATACTACTCTGTTTTTAATTATAATGAACTGTCTTGTACTGAAAGGTTCCTTAGCTGGCAAATGTGTCTCATTTTTAAATCCTTGATACTGGTTGAGCTGTGAAAAGTAAGTGAAGCAGATCTGATAATCTGACCTACAGGACTCCTCAACAAAGTAAACATTATCAATGAACTCTTGATTTCCTGTGTCCTCAAGAAAAATTGCTTTGGAAGAGGTGACCGCTCATGAGTGGCTCTTGATAGCCTCTTTCCAAATGCTTGTCTTCCAGGATCAGCAGGCAAGTCTTGTTTATGAGGAGGGCTCCACTCCACCTCCTTGTTCTGGATACCAACGGTAATTCACATACCTCTGTATCTTGGTTTTCATCATGTTCTGCTCTGCTGTAAATACCAGTTTTATTGACAACTATCAGCCTTTCTGACACTCCTCTGTTGGCTGGAGATGTGAAATTCCCCAGCTCCATTTTTTGTCAGAACATCTCCCAGAGATATAATGAGCAGCAGTAGGGATTGGAAAACACTTGATAAAAGTGCTCAAAACCCAACTTTGTTCATTCTTTGTGGCAATCTACTCTAAGGTTTCCTGCCTAATAGTGCTCACAATACAAAAAGGTGCCTCCTATATGATTAGCCTTTCCCACTATTAAAATATTGCATTCTTTATGTTTAACCTGATTGTAATAAGAACTTCCACATCAGCCTGCTGTTGGAATTGTTTTACGTGAAAAACAGTGCAACTGTGTTTTAGGCACTCAAGAACCTCTAAAAACAATACAAAATAAATAAGCTGTCAGTGACAATGACAGAAAACAAGTGCTGTCATGGTAAAAGATCTCAAATACATTTGGGGTATTTGTGTAATCTTTGCTGCATAGCACAATATTCTGAAATTTTCGATTCTTTTCTTTCTTAAAACATAGTGTCTTTAATCTTTAAAATAGCTGCCTAACATTCTGTGCTTCTGCCCTATAGAATTAGCCTTGCAGAAAAATGCCTCAAGGCAAAAAGAGGCAAGTCTGAACTTGACCCACATCCAGAGGTTCTTGTGAACACGAACCCCATGGGCCGTTGAGTTGGTAACGATTAGAATTGCAGAAAGATTTTTTCTGATTCTGTTCTTCCTCATGGCAATGCAAAGCAACAAGAAGAATGAATGCGGAAACTGTTAGTGCATTCATATCCCAAATCCAAAAGCACTAAAAAAAGTAGAAGGTGAAGAAATAATATTCTGGCTGCAGAAATAATGCCAGGTTATATTAAAAAGGGGTAGGTATGTATGTGTAAGTCCAGTTGGATTTTAGAAAATATGGAATATCAGCCTGCTGCCTTGCAGTTTCCAAGATGTTATCATGAGCTTCATGGTTTTGGTGATTTTCTTGTCTTTCATATCTCCACTCTTGAAAAAAAATTATCTTTTTTCAAAATTGTTTGTTTGTTCTGTTAATAGGAGACTTCCCATGATTAACATATCTGTCACATCCATACATCTTTGAAATTAAAAGTGAACTCATTCCTAACATTGTATAATCTGCACTTCATTACATCTTTTGAACAACGGTGAACTGCTGCTTTGTTCACTGTCCCCTTAATTATCTTCCAGACATATGTAGCCTTTATAGAAAAAAAAATAAATATATTTAAAGGTTTGTTTAAGTGCCTGTGAAGTCAATACCATTTATATTTTACAAATAAATGCACTAGAATTAGAGATACATTAGGGACATAAGTGAAGTTTTGACATACTAGATTTTGCTATGGCCCTTGCACCTGGAGGTAGAATAGAGTACAGGGAGGTAACTTTTGTATTTAAAAATCCTGTCAGTTGCAGTTCTACAGACTGGGCTCAGGTGTATGCGTGGAGACACACCTGCTGCTGGCAGAAAGCAGCCGTGGGTTGCCCATGCTCCCACCATCTGTGGCGTGTGCACTGCTTGGCAGAGGGATTTCCCTGTATTTCCTAGGAGGCAGGCCCCATCCATCCCTGTTGCCATGGCCACATTCTCCCTCTTAGCATCCTTGAGTGGAGAAGAATGCAATGGTGTTGCTTCCCCAGGAGATCGCCTATATACTTTCACTTTCCTTGCGTTCAGCATGGCAGAATGATGAGTTTTGGTGATGTACCTGGTGAAATACAGCAAGATGGGGAAACTTCAGCCACAGAAGTGGGCAAATCAGAAACTGGTCTTCAGCTGAAGGCAGTTTGTGCTCCTCATTGCAGCACTGAATTTAGAAGTCTTCATAAATAAATAAATAAATAAATAAATAAATAAATATTAATATATGCTCTCTATGTATACCTAGTTATTATGGGACATATTATACCTAGAGGATAGGTTCTAGTTTCCCTGCATTATCAAATTTGGGGTTGAATTTTGAGAAAAAAGTGTAGCACTTGAGGTGTGGTTCAGGGATTGTCTTTTCAAATACTCACCTCTTTAGCTTATTTCACAGACCTTCCATAATATAAGTCAATAATCCTATTTTTGTAAGAATAGGCCTAATTTCTCAGTAAATAAATCTCTTTTTCCTACCTTGCTGTGGTGATAACATTTTACCATACAAGCAGCTGCTCTGTAAAGATTGAAATGAAGACTCTGTGTTAATACTACAAAGAAGAAACACTGGGCTGCAAAGTGCCCTTTCTTTGTCCAGGTGCCAGCACTATGAAGAATCAATACAAAATGAACAATTAGGATGAGAAAGAAAGCAAACATAACTCTGTCCCCATTGCTTCTTTCTAAATGTTAAAAACCTTGTTGTTAAACAGGCAGAGGGGAAAAGATAATGAAATGCTGTGAAATATGAAAAAATTAAGCCCTCAGAATTTAGGACATTGTCTTTCTCTAAAATGGCAAAGAAGACCAAGGTCATTTTAAGTCAGTGAAACAGGAGCCATTCTGCTGTGTCCTTCAATTAAAGCAGGGTGTGCATAAAGATGATTTTCTCTACTGCATCCTTTTCAGACTCTGACCCAGTAATGACAACCCAGTTTAGCGTGATGACTTTGATAATCATTGTTATCTCAGGTATGCAGAGGTGGTGAGGAAGAAAAACATCTTATAAATGCCTGCCACCATAATAAAGTGACAGTATATTTTATTATTAAGGAATGGGCTCTTTATTTCAGAGAAATTGCAGAAACAATTTAAGCAGTTGTGGGTAGAGACAGAAAAGATTTAAAGGGAGAGGAGCTCCAGCCGATGACCAAAATCACATTTCAAAGGATAGATTACATGATACGTAATTGGGATTTTAGTGGTGCACAGGACTTTTGCTGTTTTATTCTTTGCAGTAGACAGACATCCAGCAAATTCAGACACACATCCCACTTGCATGTACTGTGGGATATGGAGTTGAGTAAGTAGAGAATATCCCTTCCAGATGCAGAACAATAATTCAGAAATAACGGCCTAAAGGAAACAGAAGAATTGAGTGTGAGGCTTTCACACCATCTCTTAGACTGAGCATCTGTTCAGCAGCTAAGGTGGATAGTTAGATTCAGAAGCAAATCTTAGTATTTTTGCATAAGCACAAGCCCCTTTCTCCTATGAGGAGGGATTTTCCAGACTGCTATGCTCCAGTGTGGAGAGCCACCTGGTGGGGGCTGGCAGCAGTGCCTTGCTGGGCTCACCCACAGAGCTCAAAATACTCTCTTTGCCATATTCTTTTGGTTATTATTCTCCGGATTTCTGTTTGCAAAATCTTCATATCCTCCTAAGTTTTCTGCCCTTTTTTTCTTATTTTTTTTGTTTATGTATTTGTGCAATTGTAGTTATTCTTTGTCAAACAGGATTCATGAACAAGACTAACTGTTAGTGAGCCATTTCATAGCTGGACAAAATGTTTTAGGGAAAAAAAAAAGTTAATTATTTCAAAGTAAAAACTCACAATACAGATGTAAACCAAATTCACCAAATAATTGCATGTGGGGGAAAGAAAAAGGTGCCTCATTCAGATGCATGCTTGAGCTAGACAAGGGCAATTATTTTCTATCTGCCTGCTGTCTCAGAGCTTAGAGCAGTGTGGAAGGCTGGAAGGGATTCGTTTCAGTTCTAATAAAATCCGTCCTCTGTAAGACTGAAGTCTGGATGTGGGCTGAGGAGGAGGTACCAATAATCAGATCATGAGATGTTCTAAACAAGGGCTTCCTCACTCTTCCCCTTTGAGATTGTTTCATTATTTATTAAATATTGACATAATTACATGCCCCAAAAAAAAAAAAAAAAAAAAAAAAAAAAAAAAAAAAAAAAAAGAAAGAGGAAAAGAGAGAGAGCTGTCTGAGATTGATTCTCCAGCTGTATGCCAGGACTTTTGCTGGATAGACAGTATATTAATGCACTTGGATGCACTACAGGGGTATCAGGAATTGGACCAGATGACCTTTAAAGGTCCCCCTCCAACCCAAACTAATCTGTGATTCTGACACACACCAGTGTTCACACAAGTTACTATCGAGTTACACAGAGAAAGTTCCTCAACAGGTGAAATGCAAAGCAGACTGCCTGTTGTGGCACCAGGGCACTTTCCAGTGAGGTAGGAACAGTGAATTCAGATACCCTCAAGAAGAACAGGCATCTGAGCTTGGGGCTCTTAAACTGTAAATCCCTGAAAGGCTAAATGAAGCCATCCTCTCTTTTTTTGTTTGGCAAATCCAGGCTTTTTTTATTATTGTTCTTTTAACAAGTTCTGAAATATTTTATCTACGAGAATAAGATTTTATTTTTTCACATTAGGAGAAAATGTGGGAAATGTCTGTATGAGCCTCATAAATGTGTGTGTTTGATCCAAATCAACAGTTTGATTCAGCTAACAAAAGGTCTCACGGCCTTAATTCCAAATGTGGGTTATTTTATTAAGTACTCATATTCCCACTGATATTTCCAAAAAGCATTTAGAAAGTGCTCCACCTATATTTTGCATCAGAGTTTAAAGAGTGTGTTGGAAATTCAGGCAGTGAATTTTCTAGTTTCCAAGTATTTCAGGAAAACAGACGCTTCTTTCAGAATGTTGAGCATCCGTTAGCCTGAGAAATATCTGGGGCGTTTTATTTCACTGCAGGAAACAATAGCAAGCACGATTATTCTCTTTTCTGTTGTTTTAAACTGTCACTTTTATGTAATTAATTAAATATGCAACACAGAACTGTTATGAGAAATTTGAGTGTGCTAGACAGTGTAGCTCTTACCTTGCAAGAGAGATTAGAAAGCCACTTATCTATATTCATCTGTGGGGCATTCAATGTTTCTTGCAGGGTTGGGGTGAGCTAAGTACCACAGCCTGCCCCCATCTCACCCGATCCCCTTCATACAGCTCACCTGCATTAAATTCAGTGTAGGTCTGCATAGCACCCCCACACCTGCTTTCCTGCAGCATCAGGTGGACCCCATATCCTCAGGTAAAACACACTGCACACGTCTGGCTGCTCTGACATTGCTGCTCAGTCACCATGAAGGTCTGATGAACGTTTTCTGTCTGCAGCTGTTTCTTCACTGGTCTCAGGAGCAGGTGTGGGCTGAGTGAGTGCCCTGGCAGGGAATGCACAGCCTCAAAGGCACAGACAAAGCTCCCAGCCTGTAGGACAAAAGTCAGTCCAGGATTTTCGAATTTCTCTGGTTTTAAAATATTGTTTCTTTCATATTTTGGTCCCATTTTTCTTTCCTTAATTTAAAAAACACATTCTCATATTAATATACTTCATATCAGAGGCATTTCTAATTTGAATGCCAGAGTAACAGAGTGGCTGTAGTTCCTCTGCTTAGTACATGAGCTGCTGTTTATTCTAGAAGGTCTTTCAACAACACATCTTATTATCTCAGAAAAAAATGATTATGCATTCACAATGCCCTTATATCCTGCTTCTAATTATTATATAAACTTGTTGATAATTATTTTCACTGTAAAGACAATGAAACATAAACAATTGTCTTCCAGCAAACACAAAGTCAAACATCAACTTTAAAAGTCTTTGTCTCATATAAAGTACAAACCATAGCATATGCTTCAGAAAAAACTTTACTTCTTTCAACTTTCCACCTGGTTTGTTGCACATGGAAGCAGTTCTTTTATTGCAGAATCAGCTACTCACCATGAGCATTCAAGCAGAATTTCTGATTTTACAAACATATACATCCACCTGTCAAAAGCATAATTCACATTAAATGGAGATTGTAAAATTAACATTCTTTCATGAACTAGGTCGCATGTGATCTTACATCTCATGAAGCAAGAATCTAGGACAGAGCCAATTTGTGGTCCTAAAATTACTGCTGTAATGTCTAAATTAATGAGATTAAAAATTCAATTGTTCATATGGGCTGTTCGCTTAATATTTGTACTCGTGATCCTTGTGGGCCCCTTCTAACTCAGAATATTCTGTGATTCTGTCCTGTCATTCCATGTCCTTGTCAGATCTTTTGAAAATAATTCAAATTATATTTGAAAATTTCTATTTCAATTTATCACTGACGATTCAAAAAATTGCAATTTTATTTGGAATACCATTTCCTTGAGTTCCTGTACTATCTCAGGAGTCAAAGCAAAGCACTAACACATCTTAAATATCTGTGAACTCATTAGTGAAACAAGTTCAGAATAGGGCCACACCAACATGATCGGGGCTGCAGCACTTCACCTGAGGGGAGAGGTTAAAGGAGAAGGTCTTGCTCAGCCTTGAGAAGAAAAAGCTTCAGGTTGGTTTAACATCAGCCTTCCAGCACCTATGAGGGCATTGCTGAGAAGGTGAGATGAGCTTCCTCTCAGAAGTGCATGAGGCAGGATAAGAAACAATGAGCACAAGCAGAAAAGATAGGCTTGGCCTAGACATGATAAGAATCTTTTTTTGCAGGGGGTATAATCCTGTATTAAACCAGGTTGCCGAGAGAGGCTGTGCAGTCTCTCTCCATTGTGAGACTGAACTGGATGAGTAACTGGTTCTGACTCCACAGCTGACCCTGCTTTGAACAGAGGCTTAAATTACAGACAGGTCCCTGAGGTGTCTTGAATTTTCCTGTGAACCTATAATACGCTGCTTGAAAGGAAAATTGTCTATTAGTATGTCAGAAACAAACACAATACTGACACAGCAGGAGTTGCAGGAGGAAACCTCTAAGGTTTAGCCATCTCAAGAGACCTCCAACGATGTCATGCTAAACTGCATGTGTTCTGATGAAGGAGCTTTGCTGTGATTACACATAATGATCCCTAAAGCCACAGGAGAATATTATTTTCTCTCCTTGTCATAGGCATGGAAATGTCTACAGCAACATTGCCATTGGGAAGGAAAAATTAAAATAAGAAATTCTGACAGGAGGAACTCATGAAGTGTATCACCCTCGTGTAACAGTGGTTATGCACTAGAAGGGGTTGCTTCCACTTCTGCCATTCTTTTTAAAGAGTTTAGCTTAAAAAATCTAAATCTCTAAGGCTCTGTAGCCTTTTATGTAATTATTTGAATTTTATTTAGATGTAAGATTCATGTTAAGTGGAATTGTTTCTGCTTAGTCTGAAAGGGCTCTTCAAAATAATTTGCTGTGGCTGTCATAGTTTTCTCTTCTTCCCCAGCCAGCAGGATAAAATCCTACATGAGATGTGCTTGCAGATTTCATGTACTGTTGAGTTGCATATTTAAAATACAGATTATTTGTGGTGACTGCAAAAAAGCTCTAAACATAACTTCTTTTTTCTGTACGTTATAACTGCACAGTATAGGGAAATTCATTTCAGTGCTCTTTCAAGGTTGTCTCTTGTTCTTGATGTTGGGGTTTTTTTTAATAAACAGAGACTTCCTTTAAAGTAGTAAACCTATCCTTTTGCCAGGGATTAATATAGTCCTGGATTTAATTCATTAATTTAGCACATATGAGTAAAAAAAAAAAAATTAAAATCCCAACCGAAATATTCAAAGAAATCTAACACTACCATAGACTCCAGCAAATGATCAAATGATATATTTCTGCAAGGATGACTTTTTTTTTCAGGCACATAAGAAATAATTGGCTGACAACCTGGGTCTATGTGTCTTTTCAGGACTAATTTCTTCTAAAATGAAAAGAGCAACCACAAAGTGTGAGTCACTACATCCAGTTGAGGAAAACAGAAACTAAATATATTCAACATGCTCTAATAGTCATAAAAAAAAGAAAGTAGAAACTTTCAAGCACTTTTGTAGGACAAACCTCCCACTTTCAAGTATGAAGTATAATCCTAATAAATAAAATGCATAGTAGTCAATGAGGAAACCTTTGGAGTTTCACTTTTGAAGCACTGCAGAAGCTGAAATAGCCCGCCTTCAAATAACTTTTAGGTGTTTGGAAAAAACACAAGATTATCATTCCTTTCAGACATCGCAAAACCATCAAAACATTCCTGTCCTTTATATTTTCTTTGAAACTCTAACGTTCTTTAAAGCTTTAAAGAATATGCTGAAATACTCTATTGTCAGAAATACCAGAGTAAAAGTATGAAGAGCAGCAAAATTTGAAAACATGAAGGTTTAAGCAGTTGGGACATTTTCCAAAGGTTTTCTTACAGGTTCTATCTTTCTTATCACAAGATACTAAATCAAAAGTATATCACAATAATACAGCTTATATGTGCTACATAAACCACTGATCCAGGCAACATTGCTTTATTAAAAAAAACTTGTTACGGTATTGTTACCTCATTTTAATAGTGAAAGACAGAGGATGGTGGTTTTTTTCTGCTATTTTAGTTGAAAAAGCACATAAATGATCAGAAGAGATTGCCTTCATAGATCTACTGGTTAGAAATAAGTATAAATACAAATATAAATATAAATACAAATATATTAAAAATATAAATTTCATCTAAGAATGAAATGCCTCAAAATCAGTATGAAGGTCATAGTTACTTAATGAATTTAAAAGTGGCCATGAATGTTTACATAGCAAAACTTACAGCTGGCCCCAACTTCAGTTATATTTAAATTTTTGTGAGACAAAAGGATTGAGGAAAAGGCATTGAAGAGAAGCATAATGTTAGAGTTTCCAATTTGAAGAAAAATTTTATATCTGATAAGAGTGGTAGATGTCAGTGGCACACAGTGATGAAAGTGGAATATGTACGGAGGCAAGATCAGAGAGATGAAAGAGAAATTTCAAATAGTAGGAGGACAACAAAAATCATAAAGGAGTTTAGTTCAGATGCTTTTTAAAACCTCAGAAAATACATAGGAGCTAATAAAATAGTAGTATAAAAAAATTATTAATGGTGAAAAAGGCCATACAATGTATTTACTCTTCTAATGTGACATTAGCAAACTGTCAGCCAAAGTCTGAATTTTATCAACACATTTTTAATAGATAAGAGGGTATACTTTGCAGACTATGCATAAATAACTTGTTGAAGTAACTTGTGCAAGAACTGAAGAAGAAAAAACTGCATCCTTTATACAAGTAATAAAGGTTTTACCACTCCTTCATAGAAAATTCCAATAGCTTGGAAGAAAGATTTTTTTTTTTTCCTGAAAATATGGTTAGCTAGTAGGTTTGGACATTTTGCAAAGCACCTGTGGAAGTAAGGTTCCAGCTAACTGTGCTATTGGTCTTAACTACAGTGACAGTTCCTTTGTCTTTGCTGTGGTGCAGTGCAGATACATTAGTTACCCTAAAAAAAATGAAAAAAAAAGAAAAATTTTATGGTTTAAAGTGTAAATTCGTACCTGTCTGTGAAATATAAGTTGTACTTCTATATAGCAACAGCAACAATGATTACCTGACTTTTTTCTTTAATGTTCTATTTAAAACCCATTTAATATATAATTTATATTTAAATTATATAATTTTTTCTTTACTAGCAGTAATTTTTTTTTTTTTGTAAAATAAGCAATTCTGCTACCACAGCAGAAGTTTGTACTATTTGTATGTTGGTAGGTGGGGTAGGTCATTCCTTTTCCCACCTCACTTCTCAGAAGCACTTTAGATATCAAAGTGTAAGGATGAAGCTTCATTTCCTACCAAGTTTGTCCTTGGTAACAACTCAATTATTGTTATTTATGCCATGGAAAAGTGTTTTGCAGCAAGGAGCACATGAGATCTTACAATGCTCTGTGCAAAATGCAATGGAAGCTATTGATAACCAGAGCAGGAGATTGGCATAATGGTCTGATAACTTACTCAGGATTCCAATTAAGTCCACTTGAGTGTAGTCATAATTCCCTGCAGAACTTTGAATAATCCATTTAGTCTTTCACGGTTACCCACCACTAAAATGGGAAAATCATTATTTTCTTCAAGATACATTGGACATATTTGCTATGGGGATTGGAGTGGGAAAATTTCAACAAAATACCCTATTGTAGGGTATCACTTCTTCACTCTATAGGAGGGTTAAAAATACAATTTTTAATTACTTCATAACAAGATAAATAGTAACATTTCTTTGTGATAATACCTGTCATTCTTACAAAATTCCTATGAAAAATACATGGGTTTTCTTCTCTCTTTTCTTGCCAGTAAACTGAATGGTGACACAGATAATTGAGCAGTTTTATATCCTACCAAATGCAGCTCACTCTAATTAAGTGTTGTCCATGTATGAGGAGGATTAGAATATTTAGGTCTTAAGGTCAGGATTAGCTGTAGAAGCTGTCTTCATCCTCAGGAAACAAATTAAAGGCACTGTTGATTAAATGGATGATTTCCAATAGTCACTGTAGATAGTCCATGTACATCTCCCTGTCACCATATTTTCTCAAAGTGGATGGTGAATGTATGACAGCATTACTCCCATTCAGAAGAAATTAGACATTTCCTGTGTGCAAGGAAGCACTGGAGAAAATTTCATTTTAAATGTATGAAGAGGTCTGTTGATGGCAGTTCAGGGTGTTGGTGACCCTTATGCCTCCTTGTTTTTCTACCTTCTTGGTTGAGTTGTACAGCTATTTTTCAAGAAATGTTTAATTTACCTTGACTTCTACCACATTTTGAACTTGTTTTGTTCCTTAAAGCCAGTGAAACTGCTGGCTGGATGGATTTCTGCACAACATGGAATAAAGTGTTAGGCCAAAAATGGAAAAGGATTAGAGACACTCAAAGGCCAGTGATTTCTGTATTCCAGTACCCCATCTCAAATTTTCTCAACCTCCTTCCTAATCTTTAGACCCATTTCTTTCACTGCTGCTCAGCCACACAGAGAACAAGGTCCATTTTCAAGTGCTTGCACTAATTAATAGAATTCCTGACCCCAATTTAGGTTTTGCACTGCCTCATTTCAACATTTCCTCCCCTCCAGTTGGCAGCTGTAGATCAATGGACACAAGGAGGTGGCAGTTTCTCTCATGCTTCTCCTCCCAGTTTGAAACTCCACTGTGCTTCAGCACACAGTTAGTGTGCAAAAATGGAAGATGCTAATTCAAATTTGATGTCATGGAAGCAAGTTTGGAGTTCATCTGTATTCCATCCCTATAGACAACAAGGATGGGGGAGGGAAGAATAAAAGGATGCCTCCCACTCCCTGCCCTTCCCACAGTCTGTGTTTCACACAGGGGTAGGTGCTGGGAAAGCAGAATTAGAAAATCAAGCCCCACATGTGGGTCTGTTGGGAAGCATTTTGTGGTAAGGCTCATCATAAGACAAGGTACACATGAAGAGATGTCCTGAGGTGCCATGCATGTACCTCACTGCTGAAATGGAGGTGCCTACTAGAAATATTTGCTGAGGAAACTGAAATGTCACGGGGACGTGTTTCCTACAGAGATGGCCTGCCACACCTACTGGTGATTTCAAAATGATGGACACATATCCCTGCAACTCAGCGTTCCTGTACTCTTTGTAAATGAATCCTTGAGCATCTCTCTTATAGTTCTCTGCTTATTATTTGTTCTGTTTTGTTGCCTTTGACCTTAGTGAGAATGGTCTCATGAAATGTCCTCCATCTAACACTTGGAAGAATTGCCTATTTTTTCTTGTGTTTTCTTTCTTCTTCTAATGGCTCTGTTTGGGATGAGTTGGAATTTTAATGATAGATAAAGATGGGAATTTCTTTGTTTCCTCATCTATTCTCCTTCAAGGAAACTGGTTATAATTACTGTTTAAAGTTCGACTCTAGCTATTGTTTTGAAAAACTGCTGCTTCTTGGCTTAATACACAGAACTGAGATGCAATAAAAATGAACTGAAATTATTAAATCAATTACAAAGTTTGACTGTTTTTCTGTTAATCTGTGTAGGCTTTATATTTTCAGAATAATAATGTCCAAATTCATCTTAGCTGAAGTAATTTTTTGTTGAGATTCATTCCTTCCTCTCAGTACTCAAAACTAGGTCTTGCTTGAGGCAGTCATTTAATTTGTAAAGAAATTACTTCTCTAAACTTTGTCCCAATGTGACTTTTGACCACTTTATGTGTGGATAGCTGAAACAATACATTACCAACAGTTTATTAACTTCAGCTGCCATGTCTTTCCTTCAGTATTATATGTTCAATACTTTTTATGATTTAGAGGACATAATTTTAACCTGACAAGTATGTCTTTCAGATGGGGTGAATTCACATGTAGTTTTGAAGTTAAACATAATGGCTTCTGTTTGGCTTGGGGAGCTCTGAATACAGCAGGCAATTATTACCATGTCTCTGTAGCTTTACTGTTCCAACCTTCTCTCAGACATCTATTTCTCTTTCCCACTCACCGAAGGTAGAAGATTGCCTGTCGCTCAGCCTCCCATGGGCTGAGCTACCCTGGGTTGTATGGGTGATGTGGCAGCCTCTCTGGTGCTTCCCAGGTTTTCTCATCCTCCTCAAAACCTGGCTGTTTCATTTTTATCTCTGCCACCAGAAAGGGAGGAAATCGTAAATAAGGAAAGTGTCCACAAGTTCCAGGGATGCATGGAATTAAACTAATTAACTACATGGAAAATGTTCAGAACTAAGCAGGGGAACTCCTTGGAACAGAAAATCGGTGGTTGCAAGGGAATCAGAAGAAAAGGAGCTGGAGATGACAGACAGTGGTTGCATGTAGATGGTATTTGTTGCATGGTCGTGCATTGTTCAGAGAAAGCCAGCAATAGCTAAAGCACTGCAGGAGGTATGTGGGAATGCAGGGTCAGGACTCCAAAATTATTTAAATTCTTAATTGCATAGATGTCTCATAGGCATCTAGGTGCAAATTCACCCAACCTCAGTCTAACTGCCACTTCTCCTTTCAGGCTTCTGAAATCTCAGTTCCTAACTTTTCAGGTGCCCACGTGCAGTGTTGAGGGTAGAACTGCCTAAACTTTGCTGTTGAGCTGCTGGGCCCTTCCAACTCTGCCAGGGTTCACAGGCTGAGCAGTCCTACATCTGATATTCTCTTTGCATTCTTGTCTGTATGAGAGGAATCAAAACAGATATCAGACTAGTAGTAGTCTCTTTACTCTAGTAACCTGTGGAAATACAGGATTCCCACTTACAATTTTTTTTTACTGTCTTTGATCACATTTCTTGGAGTGAAATATTCCCCTCGCAGCCCCGCGGCTAGCTCTGGAGAGGCTTTGGAGGAATATCTCCAAAGGGACAGGACAAAAGATTCCAAAAGAGGCTCTTACCCCCAGATTATTCCAAGTCGTTTATTCCTCGGAGGAGTCCAGGGGCCGAAAGAGAGAGAACAAAGAAATACAGGGGTCTTAAATAGTCTTCTATTTTGGGAGGGTCCTGGCATTCAGCCAATTAGGTATGGACATGTAGGGAGGAAATTCCAGAAGGGTCAAAAGGCGAGAGATCATTCCCCTAAAGAATTACAACCTCGGAGAAGTACCTTGATCTTTCTGTTTGCATGATTGGGAGCTGAGACCACCACATGTCTTTACTGAAGTTCTCTGTTTTTACAAATCCCTGCGTGTCATTGTTCCTCCTCATTACCCTGTTTTTAGAAAAAAATAAACAGCATGTCTTTAGGTTGAAAGACTTAATATCCTAGGTTCTTAAACATAGTCTGTCTTCCTAAGGACATTGTGACTTACAGCAGATTGGGTGGGGAAACCAGAGGAAATGGCTTCAATTTTGAATCTGTTACTGAAATTTCCACCCACAAACTGAGTATCATTTCAGTGCTACAGGTGCACATTCACTCTACATCTAACAGCAGTTTAATTGTAATGCTAGGCTTTATTTTTGAAGATTAATTTTTTAATTGGAGATCAAATCATCACTGCCTGACTGAAAGCAGCTCTCATTTGTGTAATAAATTTATGTCTAGCAGCTCCACTCAAGCCATTGGAGTTGTACTAGGGCGACTGAGAATGCTATCATCTTTAGAACAGTACAAACTTATTAGGATAATTGTTTGATCTTATAAGTGAATCCAGCAAGCTAAAATCACCCTTCATCAAAAGCAGATAATTGCATTAGGGTTAAATTAATTGATTTATTTGATGGTTTTGTCCTGGAGCCTGCCAGGATCCTGAGAATATCTCTCTCTTAACTCCCTCTCTTGCTTCCTAGCATGAAAGTGATGGAACTGGAAGAAATGTGCAAGTTACAAAATCAAGTGTGTCACCACTTACTTTTCAGTTAATTGTTGCTCCTTACAGAGCAACTCAGGTTTGTGTGACACACCCGGCAAGTAAAGCATCAGGTTACTGCCTGACAGCATGGGAAACGTGATTGTTCACCACTTGGCTAAGGCATTCCTGCTTGCACAAAATGCATGTAATGTGTGCATAACCTGATGGTGAATTTGAATGCTTCATTCACCTCCTTTCCATTAGATTTTTTGCTTTATGCTGACTGCTCAGGGAGGCATACCAGTGTAAGAGGTGTGTTCTGTACCAGTTTTGGTCCTGGAACAGGAATCAGATGTGATGAAAGTTTGCTATTGTGACAGCAAAGGGGCAGGAGGAATAGCCTGCAGTTGCCTTTCAGAAAGGCAAAATGCAGATAAAAAACAAGTGAAAATTTGCAAGTAAGATCTTCTTTCCCATACCTCTTCTGTTTTCCTTTATTTGTATATGTATTTCCTCTTCTATCTGTGTTGGTTTTTTATTCCTACTTGAATCCCAGATGTTTTTAAAAGCAGTTTAAGGTCACCCATATAGAAGTATGGGTCATCAGTTCACTACTGCTATGTGCATCATACATCAACTCAGACTTCAACAGACAGCAATATATATATTTGATTTATCTATTATTATGTCACTATGAACATTGGTTGAATATCAGGCCTCTGGAAAGCATGTTCATCCTTTAGAGTGTCCTGACAGGAAAGCACCAGTATGAAAGACCCAGGGGGATAAAGAGAAAAAGAAAGAGGAAGAGAGGCACCCTTAATCTATTCCTTTGAAGCTGGACTTTATAAAACACCTGCATCTATGAATGAAAAACACTGATTCTGAGCAATCAGGCTTCATTAGCTCCATTTGATGCAGGACTAATTGTTTAAACACAGAGCGAGATGAAAGTTAATCTGTTTGTTAAAACTTTTGCTTCTGGTAGATGATAGGGTAATTTTCATTGAAAATGAAATTGTAGAAAGTCATTTATGAATGTGGCTAAATATAGCCTGGGAAATTTTTCTGAAAAGAATATATTCTGTATCTTGTCATAAAACATCCTGAAATGTAGGAGTTGCTATGGAAATGCTTAAATTAAATGTAAAGCATGCATAAATTTTCAATATACCCATCACTTTGGGAATTGGGGACATATGTTAGGGGGAAAGACATATACATGAAGACTAAGCAGAAGGTAAAACATGGGATTTTTTTTTCTGTGGATCTTTGTTTGGAATATTCCACTGGCATATCTATACTTCGTTTTGAGTGCAGACCAAAATCCACACTTGAATACCAAAGTATTCCTGTGCAAACTTCATGACAAGCCAGAAATGTGGGCCTGAGGTATTTCAGTGCCACCAGTGCCCTGTCTTCTCATGCAGCACTACAGCTTGGCCAGCTTTGGGCAAACAAGCTGAAAATCCTGTGCTTTCAAGGAAGGTGCTGGGTACCGCCACAGTCGATCACACCATGTGGTTGACCCCATCTGGTCCTGTGTGAAGCAGAAAGGACAAGATGACTTCCAGATGTGCCTTCTGACCTCAGCTATTCCATGGTTTCCTGAATTTGGAATTATGTGAATATCCTGATATCTTATTGTCCTTGCAACAGACTGTCCACTAAGCTACAGATATTCTTTAGCAGATGTAGTTAAAAAGACAGAAAAACACACTGGGTAAATTCCAGCCGTTTACTCCCATTCTCCATGCATTGTGAATTTGACACAGACAAAGGATTTGAAAGTATACACTTTGCATTATACTCCAAAAATTGCCGGTTAACTAACAAGACGCTCTTTTGGCCATAAGAAGAAATGCTTGGAGAAAAGAAACACCTAGTTTTTTGCTAAGTGCTCAGACTGTTGGCTCTGTGAACTCTGTGTACTAAGCAGTAAACAGGGCACTGTGTATTCTCTCCTGATCACATTCAGGAAGTCCTGAACTTGCTGCACATGCACAGGAGAACCTGTACATGCCGTAAGACTCCAAGGGACCGGTTGGGTGCAATGCCTATAAGGCACTACCAAGAGTGACTGGTGTTCTGTACTACAGTACATGGGAGCCACCCTCACCAACAGCCTTATCATACTTGATAGTTTGCTATCACTGTTTGACACAAGTTAAAAAACACAGATCTGGAGAGAGGGTATAGCTAAAAAAAACCCTCCAGGTTTCTGTCTGTGGTGATGCTGACATAGTGAATGTCTAATCAGCCTGAAGACTGCAATTTGCAGAAATATTCTGAATCTCTCTTCATGCTTGAAAGACAGCTTCTGTGAGGTGGTTCAGTTTTCTGTTTTGATCTTCTTGTTAAATTATAGTTCAGCATTCTGATGTAAATTTAAAAAACCTCTGAATCTTAAAATTGCAGCTTCTTAAAAGTCAATTTCCTCTTTAAAAAGAAAAAAAAAAGCTATCTGTATCAGAGATATGTCATATGAAACTATACACATCTAAACGCACACGCACCTTTAATAATCAAGTTATTCAGTTTAATCTAAGTCTTGACTTATGAAAAGGCTTCCCTCGTCAAGGAACTCTCTGTCTGTCTGTCTGTCTGTCTGTCTGCCTGCATCAGCATTTTGATTTGGGAATGTGCAGTTTGGATTTAGTTTCACTTTTTCAGTGGAACTACATCTAAAGTGTTCCAAAAGTGTGCCTGATGTGCTCTATCCACGGGTGGGTAACAAGCCTACAGGGCTTTGTTTTGAACAGGTGTGCCCAGCCCAGGCAGTGCTGCAGGTGGTGACTCATAGTTGCAGTTGTAAGAATCCTGTTAGGTTTGAAAAATGTAAAAAATCACAGGCATAATCTTGACTGCTCTAAAATGAAAAGTAAGATTCCCATTCACTTTAGGGATGGCATGCTATAACTAGAGTAGGTGCTATTCCCACCCCAGCAGCTGCCTGACAGGAATGAACAACTACAGCAATCAATTTATAGATATGGCTGCTGGATCCAAAACAATAATATACTCTGAATTGCACTCCTCTGCAGAGCTAGGAAAATACATCCTTTTGCACCCTTTAGCAAAGATACATTAACCCTACTGGGCAGCCACTTTAATGGATAGGTTTAATAACATCAGATCTTGTTTGTTTGCCATTGTCCATGCACACATAATAAATTCCTCTGCTAAGACAGCCTGCACCTGCCTGTCTTTCACACCCATTTAAAACACTATTTTGTACAGATGTGAGTGTTCATCATTCATTAAAAAATGGCATGATGATGGTAAAAAAAAAAAGTTTATTCAGTCATGTCCTTCATCTGTGTATTTATCATTTCTCTTTTTGTTTCTTACATTTAGATAATGCTGGAAAGCTAAGTGTAGAAGATAGCCATTCACATGTGCAGATAAACCTAGGAGGCTAGGAGATGCCATTAAAGATATTCTTATGTCCATATAGGCAGGTGTTCTATCAGGGAATTTCAGGTATTTATTTATATTGTCCACTAAGTAAAATATTCTGAAAAAAACCTCAGAAGCAACAAATGGTACCTGGTGGATTTGGTTTCAATCTGTAAGCAATATGCTGTGTCTTTGTAACCCGTGGCATAGGCAAACAATTTTAACCATGGAGTTAAACGTTACTGGATTCATTGGAGACTATTTTGGCAATTTTAGAGCCTATTAAAGAGAGAACAAGAACTCATACTTGTGAAATATGTTGAAAATAGAAATTGAACTATAACATCTGCATACTATTTATTAAAAAGAACATATTTGCACAGCTAATATAGATCAGACAGTGTTGGAGGAAGCTTCTTATTGCTTGTCACAAGAGATGTTGGCCCTCAGGGTTTGATTTGATTCACACATGAGCAATGCACATCTCAATGTTTAGATTCATGATCCTGTGAGTCAACCCAAATTGCATATTGTGACTATTATATTTGATACAATTCTTGAAAGCAGTGTATTTAAAAATACTACATTGAAAACTAAAACCTTTTATTTAGTCATAATTACCAGATATAGGAATCGAGATACCACAGACTTTATGTCTTTAGGGGAAAAGGGGTATTTAAAGAACAGTAAGAAGTTAATATGCCTCCATGAAAACTTAAATGCCTAGGGCCATATTGTAAGACTTTGCTCATACAGTGCTAAGGTACTATTTAACATAAAAATTGTGTAATGGGGACTCTCTCCTTTTTAAACACTGCATTCATTTATTCAGGTACTTTTTGCTTAATCAATTGTACCACAATTTGTCTAAATTACTAAAGAAAATAATTATTTGTAGAAAACAGTTCTGTTTAATTGAGGAAGGCTGTCATAAAGTCTGTGTACAGAATGGGTTCATGTAACTTTCAACTTTTACTAAAAGTTCTGACAAAAACTATAATATTTTGAAATTAAAGGTAAGCATTTGTTTTGGTTTTTCCCTGAAAACAATAGTATGAGTACACCTTTGATGTTGCTTTCAAAATTTTTCATAAACAGTAACTTTTCTAATTCCTCAATTGTATGCAAATAAACCATGCTACATATTCACTATCTGATATATATATATATAAATCCCTGTATTTTAACAGTTTATCTAAATCATGGTCTACTCATATTTTTACAGTTGTTTGTCCCATTGAACACATCCTAGCACTGCTCATTGGTGGATATACAAGTGTATGAAAAACTGTCATATGTGTTTCCCTGTCCATTCATCCCTGGAGGGTAATACTGGATGGGTATTTTTCAAAGTAAGAATTTGTTAAGTCAGGCTGAAAAGACTGCATTTGTATTTTGCTTCTATAGGAGTGCCTGTTTCAACAATAATTGTACTGTAGCTTTTGATTCGTATAGAGGTAGATTTCATAGCCTTCAATCACCTCCTGTGAAAGTAGTTTTCCATTTCTAACCAATAATTGCTATTGTTTAATTTTTTGTATTGAATGACTGATGTATTCATGAAGTAATATCCAGGTGATTGTGGGAACATCAGGCCTTGTTGCCATGGGGAAAAAAAAAAAAAAAACAAAAACGTTTACTTACACAAACCCATTTCAAAAAGAAAAAAACACTTATACAAAAGTTCATTAAGAAATACTTTTTCATTAATATTGATCAGTTTTTAGAAAGAATTCTTTGCTATTTTTGGTTTATATATGTGGGTTTATATATATATGTGTTAACTGGGGATCATGTACGGGGTTGATGCTGAGTCAGTTCATACCCCACTTTGTGGTGATAGAAGGAAATGCTATTTAAGGGGATCATGTGAACCTCTCCACTTTCTGCACTTCAGCTCTCTTTCCCCTTTCTTCTTAATTTGGCAGTCAAAAATGTTCACCACCACTTCCTTTCTTCCCAACAGTCTTCTTGAGCCAAAATGCTCTGATGTTTCAGTCTTCTTGAGTTTTCTGTATTTCCCTCACTCCATTAGATCCCAGGATTTCTCCCAAGGTTTGTTTCTATGCTTGATGTATTTGTGAGATTCTTACTTAATTTTCTGAGTAATTTACCAAAAGTCTACTCAGCTGTATAGGATGTCACTGCTAACACTTTTTCAAGCCTCAGATGAGTTGTGAATACCACCTCAAGCTTCAGTTTCTCATTGGTAGGAAAGCTTACTCCAGCAGAGGACTAAGACATCTCACCTTACTGGGTTGGATCACTTGGCTCTTACCATAGGTGCTCCAGAGATCCTCAGTGTGGATTTACTTTGGGGACAATCAACTGAAAACTCTGTAGCAGAATGTTCTGCAGTTTCCTTAGCTCCTCAAAGCACATCAGCAAAACTGAGATTTCCTGGGGCCACACCACTGCTGCTTACCCCGAAGTTTTGCTGCTCCAAGGAGCTCTCCAGCAGTGCCACACCCATCCCAGTGCAAATTGGCAGAAGGTCACACCTCCCGCCTCTCCTAAAGTCCTGTCATGCTGCAACCTTAAAAAGGAGATGGTGACAGAATAATAATTGCTCAGATAGCTCAGACAGAAGGGTTTGTTCTGAAATGTGTGACAGGCTGGTTAGTGGCTGTAGGTGAATACTGCAAAAGGGGTGAATGCCAAGTCAGACAAACCAGGCTGACACCAGTCATCACTGTTTAGAAATGTGATGCTTTTCCTGCCCTTGTGCTGATAATGCCTGTCTCCCTGTGCTTATCTCATCCTCTGCTGGTCTCTCAGTGAGCTCTGAAAAGTGGTATCAAGAACAAAGGCATCAACCCCTTACTGTTTCTCTTCAATTCCTTGATCAGAAATTAAAATTTGGGTGTAAGTATAAGCTGTCAGGGGCTATGCTGAGAAAGAGTTTTGATGGCTTTCATGTCAGCTCTGGAGGTGCTCTAGAAGAATTACACATGCTCACCTGTCAAAATGAAAATATGGAATAGACATCCCTAAAAAAATAACAGGAAGAATGATAAAATTGCCAACTACATCGTATTAAAAAATTATGGGTAGATTTAAAGGAAGCACTTTACCATGGAAATAGTCACCTCAATGAATTCTTCAAGTCCAGTAAAAATTACAGCCTTTACTTCCAATACTGGAACAATCCAGTTTCCTGAAACATGCTCACACTTAACACAGTATGATACACCTGTACTGGGAAGATGTTTGGAGGTAAGATCTACCAGGATAACTTCAAGTTCACATGACAAGAGAAAAAATGTAAAGCTATGGATGGATATACACTGTGTATTTAGCTATAGAAAAGAAATGAAAACATATCAGATCAATGCTTCCTATAGCTCTCTGGCTTGAAAAAATAAACATTTTGTCTTGTACAGATTTCCTAATGCAAGAATTCACAAAAGCATCCCCTTAAAAACGTAAAAGCAAATGTACTAATATTATGAAGACTATGTGGGAATTGCAAGGTGGGGTAGGTTCAGAGTTATCCACTTGTACTACATATATATCTATACATTTATATAATATATATGCTTCAAAAACAAACCAAAAAATCCCCTATATGATTTAGAGTTTAACAATGTAAAAAAAAAAAAAATCTATGGAAAAATAAAATGGATTTTATGGTTGCTAGGTTTCGTTTCACGTTGGCTTGCTTTTTCAACTGAACATTCTTCTGTTGTATACCAGAGCAAAGGATCTGCAACATTTAAAGTGTGTAGTAGACTTGTGTTAAATGAAATCTGGTCTGACAGATGCTGAAAGAAAATAAATTATTTAAGAAAAATGTTGCATAAAAGTTTTACTGAACTGCGAGAAAGAAAAAATTCCCATGACTACCTGCTTTGCTCTGAATAACGTCAATAGAAGTGGCAACACCAAAATAGCTATTTATAGAAGAAAGATGTAATGGAAAAATCAAAAATCCCTGTAACTGCTATTCTTTATTGTGTTTTGTGGGCATGTAGCTTTCAAGAGAACTTAGTGCAAGTATTATGGGTTCTCACTCATGTCAACTATTCCTATGAAATCAAGAGAAATAATTGGTGAATAAGATTTCAATATTATCTTTTTACTTTTCTATAGCTTTTAAACTATCTTCACATTTCTGTATTCATTTAGAATAGAGAAAAGAAAAATGAAGAGATTTTGTGGCATCTTTGGTTACATGTGTGTGCTTTGGTCTGACTTGACCTTGGGTGCTACAGTGGTATTAATCCTGGATATGTCTGTAGGGCAGCTCTGACCAGCTGAGCATATGCCATTCCACTCTTCAGATTTCAGGAAATGTGCTGGTCCAATGGTCCAGTGAAAACCAATGAGGCATGTTAAAGGAAGATAAAACATGTCAACAGTGAAACACAAGCTCATGTCGTAGCTTATCAAGGATTACATTAGGAGTTTACTGGGTCAAAGTCTGTAAATACCAACACAGCAAAAAAATTTTGTTATGCAGCCTTTCAATTCGGTAGACAAAACATAGTAGGAACTAAAGGAACCTGATAATTCATTTTAGACATCAGAACCAAAATTAGGACTATTTTTCTGCAGTCAATTCAATTGGCTCAGCAAGAGCTATATAGGCTTATTGTCACAGGATGGTTTCTTTCTAAAAGAGATGTTTTATTTCAAACTGGAGTTAATGCAATGAAAATCCATATTCTGTGTTTTACTGAAGATGAGACAGCTAGCAAGACATCTAATTTAACTGTAATGTCAATATAACTATGAAATATCAAGCCTCATTTCAGAGTCTTTCTTTAAAGCAGGACGGACATTGATTTAAGATTCCAAGTGTAATTTTAGTTTGTTTAGGCCTATATTTTTCACTGCTGAAACAGGACTCTACAAAAGATAAAGGCATACTTTGTACACCTTTAATCACCTGCCTTTACCTGTAAGCTTGCTGGCATAACTATGTCTGTAAAAGTTGCAAAAATGTGTGGTTCATTCATTGGTGTCACTGCTCTAATATAGGATCAGTTATACTGGCAAGCCTGAAACTATGGAAGTAATTAATCAAGACCGTGGATTTACAAGCTAATTGCTGATGATATTCCTTAAGTTAAGTATTGAGATATTTTTCTCAGAAGACATTGAGTAGCCATAAGATTCATATACTTGAAATAAAAAAGGTAGTCTCCATCAGTTTCCCCATGCAGAATTATTTTAGTATGAAAGTGCTAAAATATTCTTGCTGACCTTTGTTAACTGAAGAATATCTCTTTTGAATTCCACATGACTTTTCTTATCAAATTGGAATTAGGTTATATTAAAGAAAGTTATCAATTTTAAAAGGTCAAAATGAAATCAGATCTTTTGAAGTAATCAAAATATTTCTGTTGACCTGACCTTTATTGATTTATTTATTGACTCATTTTTTTTGCATGAAAATTGTATGTGAAAATATTTATATCTGAGAGATTACTAGTGTTGCAAGGTGGGACAAAAAATAAAAATCTTCAAAATTTTTATTAAAGACAAATGTTTTCATGTACTTCTATACATTGAGATGCACCTTATGTTTGACTCTAAACAAGAAAAATTCTCTTCAATCAACTAAGAGAAAGCAGCTTTTGTGTTAGGGAAATTGAATTACCAAATTTTAGAAGGATTTATGGAAGAGAATTAGGTGTTTCTGCTTCAAGCATCATGATGAAATTATGAAATATTAAGCTACTCTTAGGATTTAAAAATTAGAGATTTTGTTCAAAATGTTTGAAAACAAAGGAAAGGCCTCCCCTTACTTCAGCACTTCCTCAATTATGCCTTAGTGCAGGCATAAAAATAGCAGCAAAATGGTCCAGTAGGTTGATGTGCCATCATCTTATCCTTTTGGAGAATATAAAACAAGCAAGTGAGGAAATTAAAGTTATCCCTAATGTTGAGAAATAACTTTTTTTTTTTCCACAGCCCAGAAACTATTCATTTTTCAGTGCCTGCATAGGGTGGCAGTGGTCTCTGCTGATATTTGCCTCTGAAAATGTCATACACTCTACTTTATACTTCTCTCTTCTCCCACATGATATATATGTTTTTAAATCCTCTTAGGGAATTGATTTTTCACTTTTTAGATTAAGTCAGTCTCCATTTGTTG